>NC_083335.1:105358863-106558863 GCF_963455315.2 Globicephala melas
TTTGCTGTACACCTGAAACTATCACAACATTGTTAATCAACTATACTCCAATATAAAATAAAAAGTTTTTAAAAAGTAAAACAGAAATAAAATCACCACACATGAGTTTACAGCTCTAGTTGCCAAAGATAGGTAATATTGATTTTTCCTCCTCTGATCGAAAATCTGAGTGACCATTTAACTTCATTTTATTTAGGCAGCAATAAACTACAATACTTCCTGATTATATTCTCATTTTTCCTTAAAAGCAAAAACTTCATTACTAAAAATACTGCTCATTAATGAGATGAAATGCCCAACAGAAAAATCAAATCATTTTCCTGTCTTTTCAAAATTTTACAGTTTCATACAAAAACCGTATCATTTTATTTTAAAACAAGTACCAAACCTTAGTAAGTTGCATATGTAAGACACTCATTATGGATACTTACTTCGTAGTATTTTTTAATGCATCGTCTAATGTCCATGATCAATTTGTTGCTCAGCTGTACCATAAAGGTCAGAGGCGAAGCCTTACAATCGATGTTACTGCAACGATACAAGCTGGGCTCCATATCGGTTCCCTACAGAAGTCAAGACAGACAAGTACACAAAAGGTTATAAAAGGTTTCTTGTGCTTAAAAACTTACATGCTGTCCTGGTGTACAATATTTTAAATTCATTTTATTGGTAAGCTTTTTTTTTTTTAACATCTTTATTGGAGTATAATTGCTTTACAATGGTGTGTTAGTTTCTGCTGTATAACAAAGTGAATCAGCTGTACATATACATATATCCCCATATCTCCTCCCTCTTGCGTCTTATTGGTAAGTTTTTAACCTTATTTTCTCAACCACTTTCCTCCCAAAGATCCCCTCAGTCACCACATACCTTCTACTCTTGCCACCATCATAATGGAGTACAAAGCCCAAGGGAAAATCTTGAAATTACTTTTTTTACATTCAATACACGACAGACTATGGATAAAATAGTTTCCCCTCTGAAAATACCAGTGAAGTCACATTATTGGAAATAAACATCCTTCCTAGAGATACTGATCAAGAATTTAAATTTGCACTTAATTCATTCCAAGGCAAAGCAAGAGCGTTAATGACAACAGTTTGCTCCATACTGCCAACTTAATTTTAAGAATAAAGCCTAAAACTTAAGCGTTACACCACAGAGTGATCACTTATTGTTAGCTTAGCAAATCTAAAATTTCTGTAACCACTGCCCCCCAACAAATGAAATGTATTTGGGGGAGGGGAGAGAGGAGGAGTAAAAATTTGAAAAAATGAACTATTAGTAGTTGGAGAAAACGTTTTGTTTTGTTTTAAACAAAGACAAAGCAAATGTAATATTCAGGGAAACTGTTGGGGTTTCTGGAGCATTTGTTTTCCTTCTTGATACTTAAACATCTTGGTTTCCTGCTCCAATCTGGTACATAACCCTACCCCGCCACACGAAGCAATTCCAGGTGGAAGAGATTTTAGAGCTTGACATCGGGCTCTTCCACAGTTAGCCCATCTGCAAGTCGTCAAGCCTCCATGCAATTAACTATCTTATTTACAGCTGTAATGAAGCAAAACTCAAGGATTTAGCAAGTATTGCTGATCTGTGTCTGCCTCTTCCTTGCACTTGCTTCCAAAGACTGCTTTGTTTTGATTCAAAAAAATGCAAAACATCTGCTGTTTGTCCAAATTAACTTAAAATAATTACTTTTAATTTAGATAAAGGACGTATTTTCTTTCAGTTTCAAGGTTTTACGTGGTTCTGCTGCCTACTCATTTGCCAATGGCTAGTACATGTATAACACTGCAGTGGAATCAAGTAGATTGGCTAAGTTTCAAGTTCTGATCCAAGGTCAATGATACATTTTTTGGCAGTACTTCTTTAGAGAAATGTCTCCCTGTGACTTTTTTAATGCCTGATATGCAAAGACAGCAAAGATAATCACAGTACCTTTGTCAAAAAGGAGGCAAGTGGGATGTGTAAAGATAAACAAAAACTTTCCAAAAACACTTAGTTCCCCATTAACTTGATTTAAGATAAAGGAAAATATTGCTCTAAGCCTTAATAAATTGGGCCGGGAGTGGAGAAATACAGGTTGCTAATTAAGGAATTACAATAAAAATACTTTAAGATAATTCAGCGTTTTTAAGAGATTCCATTTAAAAAACCAAGGCCAAGCATTCTAGGAAGCCAAAAACAATACTCAAGCATACTCTATTAAGAGGTTTCAAGCAGAAATAAGTAAGCTGTGAAGGCAGAATTCATATGATGCTAAAATTCTTTAAACACACAAAAACCTGTGTTTTCTTTTTCCTTTTTATACACATAGTAGAGAGAAAATGGACTTTATACTAGTTCACTCACAAAACAAACAAACAAAAGAAACAAAAGCAACTAACCGAACCATCGAAGACGCTATCATAAATATTCTCAGTTCCACATATAGGGCATGGACATTTGAACCTTTCACAGTCCCTGTATTTCTCTTCATCCGTGAGCTGTGCTGGGCCACCAAGGAGAGCATCATTCTCTTCATCTCTGTGATAATGATGAACTCTAAATTGGGTGGCGTCAAGTCCTATTAATGTTAAAGAAAAAATAAATTCAGAAAGGTACAATTATTTAAATTCCCTTCTCCAAAAATACTCCAAAGAAGAGAAATCAGAAAAGAATTATTTCAAATTCATGCACATACTACACAACTATTTGAACTCAAGATAGAGGCTCATATCACCAAGACAAATGACTTCCTTTTTTAAGGAGATTATAAACAAAACAAGTAAACTGCACCAAAACAATGCAGAGACATTCCACTGGACATTTGCGTTTGGAAGCAACTACTTCTATAGGATGGTTTTACTATTTTCTTAAGGTTACGATAAAAATCTCAAAAAAATGTGCACTGTTAAAATCTCCTAAAATCAAAGTATCACCATTAAAACTGAAAATAGAGAATAAAAATCCCATTATGGAAAACAAGTTCACTGCTATTACAACTCCTTCAAGCGCAGACACCACTGCTAACCCTGATTTCAATGCAGTGGTCGATTCCATCTTGGCTCAGTAGTTAACAGCATGTAGGTTGCAATCTAATTCAGTGGTTAAAATTCAGTAGCAGCATCTGAGTCAAAACTCAACATGTTTTTTTTTTTGGTGTTCTGAATTCAGAAATTTAAAGTATGTGCAAAAACAATGAATCTACAAACTCTATAGGCCAAAATGTCCCCGACAATACTGAAGCCAAATATACCTTCTATATTTCAATCAAAACAACACAAGAAATCAATCGATGCATAGTTTACACTATCTTGTTTCCCCAAACTATTTGAGAAAAGAAACGATTGTAAGGCCAACCAATTTAACTTGCCTTTGACCAAAGCACATATGTCAAAATGTACTATTTGGATTTACACTTAAAGATATTCCACACTGTATCTTATGACGTTTTCTTGAAAGCATTCCTTAGCAATCCCAAAGAATTCTAGGCTTCTGAGTAATCTAAAGAAAGCTATCATTTGTTTTAGTATAAAGGTAAATAAGTAATAAAAACAGTCACTGAGCAAAAAAGTTCAAATACCAAAAACATCTAAAAATTATTGTAACTCTATCAACAGCTTGCATAGTTAGATAATCTAACAGATGTATTCAGAACTCAGTGACAAGATCCTAAATCCCATCTGGTCAATTGTCAAGTGACATCTCTTTAATTATAAAAGACTTAGGGCTGACTGACACAGGGGAAAGGTGCTGAACAAAGAATGAAAAGACTGAGACTTTGAGTCTTGGTTTTTTCACCTGCAAGATGGAGCTACTACCACCACCATGCACTTCTGGAGTTTAAATCGGATGTTAGGGACAAATCATTTTCATTGGTGCCTATCACTGGTAAGCACCCAATAAATGCCACGTGAATGAAAAAATAAAATACTGGATGAACATCATTTAATCCACCATTTAATATTCATTCAAAATTACAAATTTGGAAAAATATATGAAACGCACGTTCGTGTTGCACAGCAAGTTAATAGCTGCTCTTTGTAGTAATTAATCAAAGTGAGTATTTCCCAACATGATAGTGTATAATAAAAACAAAGACTACACATTCAAAGCAAATTGAAAAACTGTTCTTGGTTACTGTAACATAGGTCACTTGGCCCCAAGACTCACTATACATTTTTATTTTACAAGTTACCTATAGCTTAAGAGCAACAGCAAGTTCGTGAAGTGTGGGGGAACATACACCCTCTCATTTAAAGACAAGGAGGGGCAGAGGAGTAAGAGAGACCATGCCCACGCCTGTGAATGGTGCCATTTCTTCTCTGTAGTGAAGGGCAACTGCTGCAAATTCCTGAACCGCTAGCTGTGAATCCAACTGTATTCACATAATGTCTTGCTTTATTCACGATTATGAGAAAGCAGCTCCACCTTTTCTCTGATGGTATAATTATTCATCAATTTCCCAGGCCAATACTATTCAAAAAGTAAGGAAACAGAAAAATAATAAGTGTTTTCTGAAAGACAAGCTTCTTTCACAACCTAAATATCAAGGAACAAAACAAAGCTGGCTTTGCACATAGACAAAACTGGCTGGGCTCTAACAAGGAAGCAGTGAAATCTCTTTCTAGGCCTCCCCACCAGCCATGCCCACTGAGTGCACCTGAGGCTTGGGGAGGCCTGCCTGCTGAGCACACCACAACTGGACATGGGCTGCCTTGCTACTTACGGAGAAAAGCCCAGCAAGTGACCAAGAGTTATGAAAAATTATCAGGCCTTATGAAATGCCTACTTTAAATGTCCATTTCCACAATCCTTATCTGCCCATGGCAGCAACAAAAACAAATGGCCTACCTAATTACTTCAGATTTATTCACAAGCTGATTTTTTTTCAAGAGAAGGGACTTCACCTCAGCACTCTTGGCCATAAGTCAGTGGTAAATTTTTTAAATATAAAGGGAGAAGACGGTGTAATTACCTTAAAATATTAGGTATATAACGATCCTTGTACAAGAAGTTACTTGGATACAAAAATATCACAAAAAAGTGATTTCCTTGGAAGGACAATTATAAGTTCAACAGAAAAATCACGGAGGGCTAAGTTAAATCTTTTTAAGAAAACATATAATTAGTCATGTTAAAAAGTATGGATCATTGCTGCTGGAGTCCTTTTTTAAGGTCAAAATCCATGCTTAAACCGCAAACTTATTCAACATATAAATTAGTTTTTCCAAATCCGCACAAAATTGGCGATAAGCAGCTTATTTAGAAGTTTCAGGAAACTTAAAAAAGTTTTACTGCTTAAACCATAACTCGTTAAGGCTGGAGCGAAACAACAGGGAAAAAGTATCTGGTGCTGCCACCTAGAGGTAGATTCTGAATTTTAAAATGTACAAAACAGCTGCTACATAGAACTCCATTGGTAGTTACTGTCCCTCCAAAATGAAGCACTATTGTCAGAAATGACATTAAAGCAAAATCTTTATAATCACAGTTTCCATACATGCATATACAGGGCATAATCAATATTAAACTGCACACCATACAGTAAGTAATCACAGTAGCCTTTGAGCGAGCAAGAGATAACAAAACTGAATTCCAAGTTCCTTATCTCTTCTAATGAGAGCTTTCTCTGAACAACTGGCTTAAAGAAACAAACTTTATGCCCCAGCTGAAAAGAGATCTTCCACTTCTACTAGACTAGCTTTTGACAGATGACTTCAATCATTTGGTCCAGCACAGAGTAAAAGGAGGAGCAACCTCCTTGGGCTTGGCACCAGTTACGTGGGGGAAGAGCAGGAGTGGAAATGATGTGTGCTTTAATTCAACCCTGTGGCTTGTCGTGACCCAGCCGCACCGTTTTGCTTGGGCTGCAGTGGGGGAGTGGGGGAGGGCAACAACGACGAGACGGGACAGAGGGGCAGCGGAACGAAATTAAAATACTGTCATTTATAATTAGAAAACTTATAGGATCTCACATTATTTTGGCAACAGGATCAAAGCTCTCATGTTTCAAGAAGTATTTATAGAAAGTAACATCACAGGCACTGGAGGGGATGAGTTCAGCAGTGCCGTGTTATACTTAAGATCGCCACATTCTTACCACACATTTAGCACAGAATTATTTTTTTTACCACAATTTTCTAACAACTGTAAACTATCTGTTTTTAGAATGTTCACTTGCCTCCGTTTCCAAGGAGTATTTAAAATACTCCAAACTCAAAGCATTAGGTTTAGACTAAGGCTGATGCGCCTGACTAAATGATCTTCTTCCTCCAAAAGACAAGGTCTCTATAAGTGCAACTGCAAATAACTACAGTAAAGTCAATTACATGTGTTCATACAACTGGGGAAAAGGGAAAAATCCATATGAATGAAACTCCAGATGAGTAGAGTAACTGGTATTCCCAAGCAGTTGTCTGTAATATGAATCACTCAAACTACTAGGGAAGCTAATTAATGAAGTCTTGCTGTGAATATTTTTTTCTAAAAATTTCTTCTAGCAAATGAATCCTTTCCATGAATCCAAGCTTTCATATAGCTGGACTTCTTAGAGAACAATATACAAACTGAAAACTTAGTAGGATTAAAGAAAAGATATTTAATGAATTTTTAAAAGGTGACTGCTATATCCATAAAAAGCCTCGTATAAGAAAGTTCATAGCAGCTTTATTCATAATAACCATAAATTGGAAACAATCTGATGTCCATCAACAGGAGGATGAATAAACAAACTGGTATAATCTACCATGGAATACTACTCTGCAATGAAAAAGACAGAATATTGACACGCAACAAGATGGATGAATCTCAAAAATACGCTAAGTGAAAGAAGCTGAACACAAAAAGTATATAACAGAGGAGATTATTTATATAAAATTCTAGCATAGGCAAAACTAAACTATGGTCCTAGAAATCAGATGAGTGGCTGCTTTTGTGAGGGGGAGGGTATGGACTGGGGAGAGTGCAATGGAACTCTCTAGGCAATGGAAATATTGTTTTGATAAACTGTTTGCATAATACTCTTAACGCTGTACGTTTCATGGTACATAAATTATACTTGAAAACAAAAACATTCCAAATAGAAGACGTTTGTGATATATACTAAAAACATTCCAAATAGAAGATGTTTGTGATATATATTTCCAAAGAACTCATTCAGAACATAAAAGGAATGCCTGCAAATCAATAAGAAAAAGACAACTCAACAGGAAAGCAGAAAAAGACTTGGACAGCTCACAAAAGAAGATATTCAAATGGCCAATAAGCATAAGAACAGGTGCTCAACTTTATTAGTCATCCAAGAAACACAAATTAAAACCACAACATTATGCCATCACATAAAATGGAGGAGAGAGGAAACACCAAGTATTGGTAAGAATGTCGAGCACTCAAACACTGCTAGTAGCGGGTCTAAATTAGTAGGACCACTTTGGAAAATTGGTAATATCTACTAAAGCTGAACATACATGTTCCCTATGACCTAGCAGTTCTCCATCTAAGTATATACCCAACAGAAATATATACAATTGTTCAACAAAAGACATGTGCAAGAATGCCCAAAGCAGCACTATTCATAACCACCCGGAGTGGAAAGAACCCATAAGTAGGTAAGTCACACAGTGTAGTATATTCATACTAGACAGAAATGAAGTACGACCACATGGACCCATCTCACAAACATATTGAACGAAAGTAGCCAGACATAAAGAGTAAAGACATAATTTATACAGCATAGAAATATAAGAACACTTCACCTATGATGTTAGAAGTCATGATAGTAATTTTCTGGTGGGGCATGGAGGATAATTTCTAGAAGGAAATACGAGGGAGCTTCTGAGAATGTAGTAATATATTGTTTCTTGAGCTCAGGACTGACTACACTGGTATGTGTTTACTTTAGCAAAATTCCTCAAGCTGTTCAGTTAGGCTTTTGCATACTTTTCTCTATGTATGTTATACAAGAAATTCACACTGATTTCTCATACCACATACAAAAATAAATTCAAAATGGACGAAAGACTTAAATGTAATAAGACCTGAAACCATAGAACTCCCGGAAAAAACATAAGTACATTCTTTGACATTGGTCTTAGCAATATTTTTCTGGATATGTCTTCTCAGGCAAGGGAAACAAAAGCAAAAATAAACAAACAGGACCACATCAAACTAAAAAGCATTTGCACAGGGAAAGAAACTAGCAACAAAATGAAAAGGCAGCCCACTTAAATGGGAGAAGATATCTGCAAATAACATATCCAATAAGGAGTTAATATCCAAAATATACAAAGAACTCATACAACTCAATACCAAAAAAACAAACAACCTGATTAGAAAAATGGGCAGAGAACGTGAATAGATATTTCTCCAAAGAAGACCAACAGATGGCCAACAGGCACATGAAAAGATGCTCAACTTCACTAATCATCAGGGAAATGCAAATCAAAACCACAGTGAGATATTGCCTCACACCTATCAGAATGGCTATCATCAAGAAGACAACAAGTAACAAGTGTTATCAAGGATGTAGAGTAAAGGGAACCCCTGTGCACTGTTGGTGGGATTCTACGTTTTTACAACCACTGTAGAAAACAGGATTGAGGTTCCTCAAAAAATTAAAAATAGAGCTGCCATACAATCCATACAGTTTCGCTTCTGGGTGTTTACCAGGAAAAAACCAAACACTAACTCAAAAAGATTCATGTACTGCAATGTTCACTGCAGCATTATTTCCAACAGCCAAGATATAAAGCGACCTAAGGGCCCATCAATAGATGAATGGATAAAGATGATGTGGTGTACACACACACACACACACACACACGAATATTACTTAGCCATAAAAAATTGAAAGCTTGCCATTTTTGACATGGATGGATCTAGAGTGTATTATGCCAAGTGAAATAAGTCAGAGAAAGAAGAATACCACATGATCTCACTATATGTGGAATCTAAAAGCCAAAACAAAAGGAAAACAGAGTCACAGATACAGAGAGCAAATGGGCGACTGCCAAAAGGGAGAGGGAGTCAGGTGGGAGGGGATAGGCAAAGGGGATTAAGAGGTAGAGAGCTCCAGTTATATAATAAATAAATCATGGGGATGTAATATACAGCATAACGAATATGGTCAATAATACTGTAATAACTTTGTATGGGGACAGAGGGTTATTACACTTACTGTGGTGATCATCTCATAATGTTTGCAAATGTCAAATCACTACACAGTACACCTAGAACTAACATAATATTGTACATCAACTATGTTTCAATTAAAGAGAAAGAAAATTCACACTGAAGAAGGTAGGAAAAGTAAGTAGTAAGTATCTCTCATGATATATCTCTGAGTTTGTTTCAAAATGTGTTAGATTGCAACCAGACATTATGTACCTCCTCACAGATGTACACACCATTACCTAGGAAGTCGGATTAGCAAAAACGAAAATAAACTGGACTGAAATATGGGCAGCTCTTTAGATCTAACTACCATTTTACAGGAAATAGATGGGACAGAGGGATGGATGTGTTAAAGGATACCACTAGGATGCAATTGGCAAACTCCAGAATAAGGGACATTCCACATGACAAAAATCACCAGTTTCCTTAAATAAATTGGAAGGATCAAAAAAAAAAAAAAAGAAAAAATAGAGAAGATTAACTATCATATGGACTCTGACTGGATTCCAATTCAAAGGAGGAGCTTCTTTTTAAAAGAAAAATGCATTCACAGTACGATTGGGGAAATACATTTATTGGTTATGTGATGAAATGAAGGAATTGTGGAGTTTTTTTCCTAGTGATAATATCGTAGTTATGCTGAAAAGGGGGAAACCTTGTCTTTTAGAAATGCAAAATGAAATATTTAAAGATAAAATGATATGTTGTCTCGAATTCACTTCAAAATCATCAGAGGAGGAGAAGAAGGGGAGTAACATTGGCCACAGTTGCAGATGGCTGAAGCTGGGTGATGAGCATCTAGGGGTTTCTTACACAGTTTTCTCTACTACTGTACATGTTTGGAATTTTCCTTAACAAAAAAGTTTAAAATATTGCAGGATCTAATTTAATGATAAACAACTGACTATACAAGTGGCAAACAACTGAAGCTGCCTTCTACCACCAACAAACCTCTCCATAAGATAAATGGAAATTTTCTGAGTATTTTAAAAGAAATAATATCCAAACCTTTGGGTTAAATAAACTCTCAAGAGTCTTATTGTCCTGCAAAAGATAACTCCCAAAATCTTGATGAAAAGAAAAAATTCTTTTCTTCTTTTTTTTTTTGGACAGCACTCTCATAACCGCATGTGATTACTTGTAATGCCCTTGATGACAGCCCTGAACGTGAATTTTAACTTAATGAAACCTGTACCTCTGAACAGGAAAAAAACCTTATTTTTAGACCTGAGAAAACACAGTAACTTTATGCTGAAAAAATACTTGGAAAATAAAATAACACAAATAAAACAGACCAAGACTGCTTCTCTTACACAAAGGCCTCTCCTCTCCAGCTATGTTGGTAGATTAAAAAAAACCGTTTTTTTCCCTTCTGATTTTGTAAAAACTGTCTTATTTTTAGGATTAAGAGTATTTATATTTTTTCACCGAGGAGGAACCTAATTTTCACCACCTTTACTCGTTTCTGTCTTATTCATATGTATACATTTAACATAGTTTAAGTATTTGTGCACAATGCTGTATTCAGCTTTTCATTTGTTACGTCTTATCCATTCTTCTATAGGCTACACAATCTTGACGTCATTTTAGTATGCTTAATATGATGATCTTAAAAATTTTGATCTATACTTAATACAATATTGTATACTTGAAAGTTCCTGCGAGTAGATCTTAAACATTCTTACCACGCTTCCCCTGCCCCAAAAGAGTTAACTACGAGAGGTGATGGATGTGTTAATTATCTCGATCTTGGTAATCATTCTACAATATAAACGTGCATCAAATCACCATGCTGTACACTTTAAAAGCATACAATTAGGGAATTCCCTGGTGGTCCAGTGGTTAGGACTCAGCACTTCCACTGCTGGGGCCCCGGGTTCCATCCCTGGTCGGGGAACTAAGATCCCAAAAGCCGCACAGCGTGGCATGCATGCGTGCGTACATACATACATACATACGTACATAGAATTATATTTGCTAATTATTCCTCAATAAAGTTAAATTAAAAAAAATTGATCTTACTTAAATAATTTGAGAAATCCCCATTTTCCTTTGGAAACTCCAAGCTTTACAAAGTCAGAGTTCGAAACCACTACACAAAGCAATTATTCTAAACATGCTCTGGTGTGGCTCCAGGTTCTTAGAGGTGTGCCTGAGTCAAATGAGCAGCACTACCTCGGGCCCTCAGCACAGGGAGCCAGTGACACAGAAACAAGCACCGTGTGCTCGCCTTATAGGGACTGCGGTGCAAGGCAGTGTAATGGATACCCTTCATGAGGCTCTCTGTGAATTCCCTTGCGTGTCCTGAAGAGCAGCTGGGATGGCCTGGGCTACCCCTGGAAGTCGAAGCCCTGCTGCTTATCACTGGGCTGGAAGGACAAGTGGGAGGTGGGGACAGGCAGCCACTCCCGACTCCACATTGGCCTCTGCAAGGCACATGCCCACAATGCCTCAAACGCCTCCATTTTTATAAACTCTTCCCAGGTGGCCCCAGCTAGAAGTGGTCTCTGCTTCCCCCAAACACTGAAACTCCTTTATTCTACCTCTTTGGGGACATGTACTTGTGCTGTCCACTAGACTTCCCCACAACAGGGAAATTGACTCAACAGGCTGGGCTGTGATGTGAGTAAGGGAGCCACGGCTGACTCAACTTCGTATCCCTCACAGCACCCATTACACTGCTGAGCACGGCAGGTCATCAACATTCATCTGTTCCATGGATGCATAAGTAGGTTGGGACTAAGTAGGCTGGGACCATGAGCCATTTGATAACGTGCTTGGAAGGGCGCTCCAGCCTGGAAGGGGCGGTTCTTACCCACTGAGAAGACTTACTCTCCTACACTGCATTTGGTGTGATCTTACTTCTGAAATTTTACTATGAATTATGTCACAGAAAATATTTAAGGTTTGGAAATGCTGGTCATGTACGTACATTCTTCTGAGAGCTTCATCATGAAAAGAGCAAAGTCTTGATCAACAAAGTAATGCCTGAGGCACTTGCTGGTGGCATCGTTCCACTCCCAACCACCTGTGCTTTTCCCCCACCGCCACCCCACCACCTTTTGTAGGTATATCTCCCCGGGTCTACCAAAGGCACCCCCAAACATGGCATGGTCTGCTGCTGCACTTATTTTCTTAGAAGATATCACGGTACCCTGTTTACTGACAAAAAGCACCTTCTGTAAGGTGGGTGGTATGGGCCATTTTTTAAAAGGGGGGATTATTACTCCCCAATCTAACTCAGGAACACACCGGGTTAAGTGTGCTGTCTTGTTCTAAGCACTACTTTCACAGATTAAATGTTAAATTCTCATGTTCTTCAAACATCAATAATTTCTCAGGACCAATGAAAAAACTGCCCTGATAGGCAAATGACTGAAATTTTATCACTGACCATGAAGAAAGGTATTTGACAGTTATTGTACAAATCATTCCTCATCGGAGGAAAGATATTATATAATTTTAAGTACTGTTATGCATAAAATATAAATTTATTAAAAGATGAAATTCAGGAATGAACTTTAGAATATTCTAATCCCCAGCCTGTTTTGCTAGGTACAGAAGACTATTTGGATGTTGGAGCATACTGTGAATATTTCACCCACAGAATATAGAGAGCTTTCATTAGAACGAGAAAAAAGAACCCTATAGTCTGGAGAACAAAAGCTGAGAGTTCCAAGTTTTAGTGGCCATGTTTCCCATAGGGCTATTGTATAAGAAGAGTAATACTACATTTTTTTCTATTCACAGATGGAAAAGAGTAAAATTTAGCTTTATTTAAGCCCAACAGCAATAATCTTGCATGGGTTTCAGAAAAATGATACACATTTTACTGTGGGATAATGAGGACCATTAGTTATTAGGGAGAACAAATTATTCTCGTTCAATACAACAGACTTATTCATTCACTCATTTAATAGACTGTCCTCTCTCCTTTTCACTGAAACGACCTTCCCATACAGAACACCTGGCCATGCAACATGCCACCAGACAGACTTCAGGAGGTATCCTGATGGGGAGAAATAGAGAATTTCCAAAGCGAAGCCACAGGATAAAACCAACACTTGATGCTTGCCTTTCATTTCAAGGAAAGCAGTATAAAAGCAATAGAAAAAGAAGTAGTTGAAAAATATAGTTGCTCTCCACAAAAGAGTCTGAAAAATAAAAAATCATGAACTTAATAATTTTTCTAAATGAAATTATGCCATTATTCCTGATTTCTTTATACTAGCTAAAAGGACAAAGTAGCGAACTTCACTGAAGTTTCTACACTGTCATACATTTGATTAACCAAAGATAAAAACTACATTAAAGGCAAGAGAATTATTTTATGTTTGTGATTAGGCAGTTGCAGGGCTTGTATTTTATGTATATATCTGCAGACTTCAACTTATTTAATGGTGTCAGTTCACTAACGGCAGTTTTTTTTAATATAAAGAAAAACAGATTTAGAACTTTAAAAACAAATTACAGTAATTGTATGCCTATAGCTTGCACCTCTTAGAAACCATGCACCCCTAACACTCCTCCCCTTACTTCCCCACCACTTCCCTATCTCCTCCCTTCTCCTCTAAAACCACAGGCTAAGTGAGAACTGATAACAGGGGCCTCAAATCCCCTAGTGAAGAACAGCCACCCTAATTTCCACTTGGGGTAGAGGAATAAAGGACACAGATCAAAATGCAGCTCCCAAATACGGCAGGGGGCAAATGCCTGCAAAGACCTGCCCAGCAAGCTTCAATGTTTTCTACAGATCTTCACGGTGACTGGCACTTGCTGTTCTGCCCTTCATTACTGTGGACGCTCCCACGAGGAAAGAGGGAGAGATAAAGGACTAGGAGATTTACTACGAATGTAGATAGGTATGTGGATACCATTGGTGACGGCGGGGCTGCGGTGGGAGGAGGCGCACCGCGCCATGATGACAACTTCACATGTCTTCAGCATAAAAACTGCTGCCAAACAGCAGAAGACAAAAACGAGAAAAAGAAGGTACAAAGGGGAGTGGCAGCAGCTCCTTCAGAGCTACAAACACAGGCCCCTCAGCAGCTCCAAGCGGCTACCTGGCACCCAGAGCTTTCAGGTGATGGGGTAGGAGAGATGGGGATGTGTTGAGACCACGCACAAGCATGACGGGTCCCCTCTGTAGGCCGAGCCTGGTCAGTAATAGCAAGAACACTCTGAAGATGGGGCCCACTAGGCTACTGGCTTGGAAAATGATTTGTGAAATCTGGATTCATAAGACAGTCACAATGATGAAAAAGTTTCATCTTTAAGCAGCCACAATCTGCCTGCAGTTTAACTGATATGAAAATGATCTTAAATATGACCCTGCAACCAACGAAATCAGTCTGGTCTCCTCCAGGTATGGCCAGTCTTGAGACATCTGAGCAGGCATCAGGCTGTTTACCAGCCAGGCTCCACCGCTTTCTACTCTACACTACAGCTCTTCTGCCGAAAATACAAGGCTCCACCCTTATCTGTTAAACGTCACTCACAAGATGAAGCTTGTTCCAGCTACCTCTCCTCGGCTCTGGGCCACTGGAAACTTCAGAACCAAAGAAGGAAAGGGCAACGGTGAGCCTATGAAGCAGGCTCTTGATGATCCAAATGGAAAACCTGGAAGATCTACTCTAAAAAACAAATGCTTCTGCTGAGGGGCTGTCAGCGGCACTGGGGGTTTGCAGTGGGGTGAGGAGGAAGCACAAAGATGAAGTTCCCGGGCCTTCACACCCACGCCACCACGCTCCTGACTGAGGGCATGTGTCACAGCCTCCCAGAGCTAAGAAGAGGTGGTGGCTACAAGCACAAGCTTTGCAGTCATGCAGAGCTGGATCCCAGACCAACCACGGTCGGCCACTCACTAGCTATGTGACAAGACCAAGTTAGTTACCTCTCTAAGCCTCAGCTTTCTTCTCTGTAAAATGAAGGAAACAACATAGCCTCATGGGGTTACTGAAAGGATTAAATGAGATAACATATGCAAAGTACTTATTACAGTTTCCAATAGAGTAAGCACTCGAGGCAGAGGAGAGAAAAAAGAAGGAAGCTAAAAAATATTGTGCACTTACACTCCCTCCTCCCAGCTGAGGATTTATAAACATCATCAAATACAACTCAACTTTGAGAATACATTATATGATGATCTGGGTAGCAGAATTTTATCTTCCTAATTATGTTTTGCTTAGGCAAATGTCAAAAATGAGTTTCCACTTCCAGAGCAGACACTGATGGTGCGGGGGTGGGGGTGGGGGGGTGGCGGGACCCGCTGGTGGGAAGGAGCTCAGAAACATATTCAACAGGGGCAGTGTGGAAAGTATGTGACTTGATGATTCATCTGTCCAGTCTCAGTCCACAAACGCACAGAGAGCTAACTGCGTGCAAATCCCAGGGACTAGAGGAGTTTGAACATATTTCTGCAGAGGCCTGGCAGGGGGCTGGGGAGTGGCCATAACAGGCATTCACTGCACACTCCCCCACCCAGGCCTGTGCAGAGCATCTCACACGTATCACTAATCGCTCCCTCAGAGCAACTCTAGAAACCAAGGCTGAGACCAAGCTTCAGAGGCTTCCCAAAGCCGCAGAGCACATGAGCGACAGAACCAGTGTTTGAACCCAGATCCCTATGATGCCAAAGCCCGTGTCTTAAGCCAGACTTATTCAATGAGAAGAGGAGGAGGATTTTCCATGAAGCATGGACAGATTAAACAATGCCATATTTAGGGGACCCTGAGTACACTAAGTAAGAAGTCAGGCTAGAAATACAGGTTGGAGCTAAAAAGTTAGTCTATAATTGCCGAAGTCAGAGACTGTAAGATGTCAGTGGCAACAGGACTTATAGTGAGGAGCCAGCCAAGGACTTTATTAGGCACTTATTCTAAGAATATTCATCTTTGTGTACAATGGGATAGAGAGCAGAGAACTTAAAGCAACGTAACTCTCAACATGCTGGTCATCTAGAAAGGAAATCAGGGCTGGTTACGAAATACATTTCTAAGCAAGAGATGACAACCTGGTGACCTGGCAAAAAGTCTGAGAAACAATGAGGCTTCAGGGTTGGCTGGCACCTCCAGATGATGAGAAATTAGCAATCAACTAATTCCGAGAAGATAATGAGTCCAGTTTTAGAAGAATTTTTAAAAGCAAGAGCAGGATACTCAAAAGGAATCGAATACAACAAGTTAAACGTTTTAATGTTAAAAAAGCTGTGTATTCTCACTCCATACAAAAACACATTTAGAGACTGAGACAAGAGGAAACAATATTCAAGATACAATGAATCTTATTAAGTGAAGTTCACTGATTAAAGTGACAACGATGTAGGGACTTCCCTGGTAGCGCAGTGGTTAAAAATCTACCTGCCAATGCAGGGGACACAGGTTCGAGACCTGCTCCAGGAAGATCCCACATGCCACAGAGCAACTAAGCCTGTGTGCCACAACTACTGAGCCTGCCCTCTACAGCCCGCAAGCCACAACTACTGAGCCCACGTGCTGCAACTACTAAAGCCCATGCACCTAGAGCCCGTGCTCCACAAGAGACGCCACCGCAATGAAGAGTAGCCCTTACTCGCCGCAACTTCGCACACAGCAATGAAGACCCAACGCCGCCAAAAAAAAATAAATTAAAAAAAAAAAGCAACAACAATGTACGCTCAGAGACTAGGAGGGCGCCGAAAATCTTCTCTTATCCTTTCTTTTGCCGCCTCTCTCTCTCCCCACTCATCATCTGCTGACGGAGTGCCTACTCTGGAGCAGGCATGTGCTTACAGAGGTAGCAAGCCTGTGGCGTTCATATAGGAGGGGAGATAGACATTAACCAAACAACCACAAAAATAAATGCTCAACTACAGACAAAGAAGTGCTTGACATAGTACCGTGCCTCTAAACAGGGCTCCTGATGGGTAAGGGATGACCGCACGGGCTGCTGTTGCCAGGCAAGGGGCTACGTGAGTTCGGGACACTTACCTAACCACGTTGCAATGAGGACAGCATCAATTCCATCTATTGGCTCACAGATTCGAGCCACAACTGGGTGGATCTGCTGGGCCAGGTAGTACTGGGTGTCAATGCTTAAATTGTCCTGCTTCTGCAGCTGCTCGGGTGCATAGGCCCTCTGACTCCCAGTGAGGTTTGACCCATCCTACAAGAGGACATGGTACAGGTAAAGTTGTGAGAAATTCAATCACAAGTACTTGCTTGGACAAAGAGAGGGACAACAATTCAAATTTTATATATTCAATTCCAAACACCACAAAATCCTTTTGGATAACAGTTCAAATTTTATGTATTCAATTCCAAACACCAAGAAGCCCTTCTGACCTATTGGTGAACATTTCATATGCAACTAACAGGAGGAAGATCAAGGAGAACAACTCACCCACTGTCCAGGAATGTAAATCCAGCATGTGTTGTGTTCTATTTTTTGTTGAAACTCGAAACCAACAAGATGGCATGACTAGATTAAACAATTCCACCTGCCATATCACAGAAACACACCGGGAAGACTTGCTAACAAAGGCCTTTTAGGAGTCATGACAAAAAAATGTGTGACCCTTTTATTATGTTAACTCAATCCCTCCTTGCAAGAATTCTAGTCCTATTATCATCTTAAAGACAGGGTGTGTGTGTGTGTGTTTGTGTGTGTGTGTGTAATATCTCTCAATGAGAGCTATATGTATCTCTGAGAAGCAAATGAGCAAGGGGAATAGACAAGTACACAAAACCCAAGAGCACTAATTTATGTACAAGATATAATAGGTAAGAGTAAAATTAAGAAAGTCGCCTTGGTGGAGTAGAGTGCTCTAGGAGCAAAATATCTGGCCACTGGAACGAAGGGCATGCCATTTTGCGCTGTTTATGCGGCTCTTCCTCAAGGAAAGGAAGAAGGGCCAGAGAGCCTCTTTTCAAGGCCTTCCTCTTCTCTTTACTGTCTAAAAATAGAAGTTGTGAAACTCTATATAATTGGCCCATATACAGTCCTGTGGGTGATGTCATCATCATCTGTGAATCAAAAAGCCATCACCACTCTACTGGACCAACATCCAACAACTCGCTCCACTCTTCCTCTTGTCTGCAACAACAGAATTTATTATTCAGATTCGTAAATTTTAACTATTCACAGTGCTCAGCTGCTCTGCAAAACTGATTATAATGTGAATCCTATTCTTTCAATCCTGCTACAATCAGTCCCTTCTCAGCTCAGTGCCCAGCCCAAAGCAGAAGCAACCTTTCATACCGTTGTCTTACCACAAACTGGAAGCACTGGCTTCTTTCTCTGGCTAGGCTCCTGATGGAAACAAACTGGGATGTTTATCAACTAGGTTCTACCTATGCTAAGATATAATGAAATAACTAGAAAGGAAGCAAACCTCAGATTAAAAGACTTGCTTATAATTATTTTTCAGGAGTTCACAATACAGTAAAAGAAATTAGGCAGAATTAATCAACTTTAATTGTTGCCTTTTTAGAAGTTTGATTTGTTAGATGAGAGTAAGGTGACAGCCAATGACAAAAAGAGTGAAAAATCCTTGGACAGTGTCTTTATGCACCACAACTATATTCAGACTGCCTTTTAACAAACACATGAAATCTGACTGATTTATAGAATTGTAGTTTCTTTTTAAAACTGGTCTGTCCTTAAGATTATAGTAATGTTGAGTTTAAAAATTTTTAATAAAGAATAAAAACAAAATTTGTAGAGGCAAATTATTATTTTTTAAAAACGGCCCTTGAGTTACTTTCCAATATATCATTAGATGTTCTCATGTCAGGCGTGTCTGTAAAAAAACAGTTGAAAAAGTTCTAAGCATATTCTCAGTTGAAAAAGTTTCTCCCAAACGTATTTCTTATTGTATGCAAAAGCATCTCAGCTCGGGCTTCCCTGGTGGCGCAGTGGTTGAGAGTCCGCCTGCCGATGCAGGGGACACGGGTTCGTGCCCCGGTCCGGGAAGATCCCACACGCCACGGAGCGGCTGGGCCCGTGAGCCATGGCCGCTGAGCCTGCGCGTCCGGAGCCTGTGCTCCGCAGCGGGAGAGGCCACGGCAGTGAGAGGCCCGCGTACCGCAAAAAAAAACAAAAAAAAATCTGAGCTCAAACATGACTAAATTCAAAACAATTGGTAAGATGACAGGTCTTCCTGTGTTACGTTGGAAAAACATTTAGGCTGTAACATAACATATATCCCTCAAAGACCTAATTCTCAAACCTAGCAAGACCTAATTCTCAAACCTAGCAAACATTTAGGCTGTGACATAAGATATATCCCTCAAAGACCTAATTCTCAAACCCATGCTATATGCAAAAACATATCTCATACACCTTTAAAAATAGACTGAGAAGCAATGTTGGTCTTCCTTGAAGTGCCCATGTAGTAATTTGTGAACTTCTCAAAGTACATACTTTACAGAGACAACCAGATCAGACAATTCATTGAAAACTATGAGGTCATCTTTAGTAGGAAATCAATGGAAAAAAAGTTTTAACAGATGACAAGTGGCGCCCTTAAAACAATTATGTTAAAGGCATGCCTTATGAAAATTATGTCCAATGAAAGTTAAATAGTTAAGGATTTAACACTTAACCAACAAGTGGAAGTTGATTTAAGATCTCAGCAAATAATTCACATGGTTTAATAAGACTATGAACTACAATATAAATTACATACCACAAACATTACTCTCTGAATTCACCTGAATTTATAGTCTGAATAAGTTATCAGTAGAGTACTATGTTCAAAATGTAAATTTTAAACAAAAAAGAACCTGTTTAGGAGATAGGTTATTCTTGAAGGGCACCTTTGCTTACAGCAGTAAATAGTTCTCCTAAAAATGTGTCATCATACATTTTGAGAAACATATTCTAAAAATATAATTGTGTTAGGAAAGAGGAAGAATAACCTGAGTGCTTAAAAGCAAAAGAAGTAGGCAGCTTTGGTTAGCAAACATGCTGAAAGTGGGCATGTCCCACTGCTGGGGGACAAAGGCAAATTAAAGTCCTACAGCTTTTCTTGGGATACAGTGAGAAGAATAAACCAATAAAAGAAACATGAACTGTTCTTTTAACAAGCAAATAAGTTAACACCCAGCACCAGTCGAATGGGAAAAGGGTTGAAAATACATCAAATTGGATTTAGCATCAGCATTTTGGGCTCTTCTTATATCAGTAAGACCCGAGAAGAAGAAATCAAAAGACCTCAATACTCAGACATCAAGGAATATAAGCTTGACTTTTGAAATACATTGATCATAGGACCATACATCTCCATTCCAGGTTTAGCCAAAACATAATTGTGGCTTGATTTCATTTTTAGATGCTATTTCAGAAAACCTATATAATTTTTCAAAGTTGTATGTTGCCATCTGCTCCTGTCATTAATAATCTTAACAGCTTTTCCATGTATGTGAATACCTAAGTGAAAAAAAAAAAAAACCTAGCCTATTTACCAAATCTTTATTTGCATAATATGAAAATTGTTTTTTTGAGATGAGACTTGTCAGAGGCAATATGCAAAGCACATTAAGGGCTTGAGCGAGTCAGACATTTATGGAAATATTTTCCTGCAGGAATTGGCTTTCTGTAACAGTTCTTAATCAAGGGTAACCCTAGGAGGGAGACAGAGTCAAGTGCTGATTCCTGTCCATGTACTTAAATCATTTGTTATGTACATCATCTACAGTACCAAGCAGATATTAGCAGACGACTTCTACATTTTGAAAAGGCTCTCTGATTGCAAACCACATTGACTGTACTTTGACAAAGATCAATCACATTGAAGTTTAAGGCTTATCTAATTTTTTTTACTGTAATAACAAAAAGCAATATTTAATTAATTAAAAAGAACAATCTTATTGAGATGAATTATGCCTTTTGGTAAACAGACCACACCATAGTAACTGTAAAGAGTTTGGATAGAGGCTTTGACTCTGACTTTTTTTTTAAGCAGGGAGAAGGGATGAGACCCCTCCTTTGTTCCGACTGGAGTTAAGTGCTTTCAAAAAACAAAAAAAACCCACAAAACCAAAACCCTCTTCTGTTCTACCCTTTCTCCCTATCTCTGACTGTTAGAGGCATGCTACTCTCAAAAGAAACTGGTCAGCGGTTTAAAACTGTTCCAGAAGACCTAGAGGTTCCTGAGAGGTGTCTCATGGAACAGGAAGAAGACAAGAGGTGGGTTCTAGGCCCCCTCCACTCAAAAAAAAAAAAAAAAAAAAAAAAGGACCTGGTTAGATAATCTGTGTTTTCTTCATAAGGTAGCTTTTTAGGACATCTCACCTTTCTCCATAACCATGCATTTCGTATTTTTTTTCAAGTAATTATTTGAACAGGCTAGTGAAAAATGCATTTACTCTCTTTTGGTAGAATAATATTCAGAATGGAAACTGCTGCAAAAGGAATGATAAAGGACTACTGTTGGATATACAAGCAAACTGGTAGACATTTTCATTCAAGTTAATTTCAGATTGAAACAGCAGCTACTGTTATATACCTGTCTCACCAAAGTAATTTCACTCAACCAAAACACTAGTCTCAAATGTTTTATAAAAATTTTAATAAAATGTCATACCCCTGACTAATGTTTTTAAATGCTGCAAAACCAACCAAGACTAAACCCTCTCTTTACAGCATCAATTATTTGGCAGAGTACTAAACAAGACACCATGGAGAGATGGATTTTACCATGGGCTCGGAATTGGTGTAAGTCTTATTTATTATGACAGTTTTACCTGACAGATGACATACGACACAGTATCTCCAGCTTTCACCTTTCTGCCTCCTTGAGAATTTATCCAGAGGGCAACATGTACATGAGGTAGGCTTTTTTTATCAGGATAATCCTGGGGATCCTTTGTCAACGCCTAAGAGAAAAAGAGGGAACAAAAAGCCCCAAACTTTAAAATAAAACCTTTCTCACACAGATATACACTAAACATATCTCTGCTAGAATCACACCAGCCACATAAACATAAAAATGACAGCAGCTGTATGTAGAAAACACTGCCACAGGATCTTCAGACATTCTATCCTCAAGGCTCCTCTCTCCTTCATTAAGTAACTAATATGACCAGATATAACCCTGAAAAAAAAGAAATATGAGTTTCTGGGCCATGGCACAGAATACTTGGATATAAAGATTAAGACTGTGAATTCAGTCTTCTATGCAGCCTTAGAGTTCCTCTTAATGTCTGCAATTCTCCCACTGAATTAACTGATTAGTTAAGACGGATGGATAACGGTTACTCTGACTTAATGATCTGTTTCTCAAAGGCTTCTCGAGCCTAAATAAATCCCTAAGGCACCAGAAATCACTGGATTTACTCACACTGTCAATTTAAGCTCTCCAAAGGCAGAGTGAATGAGTTTTTAACAGAAAGTAAGCCCCACGAGAGCGGGAACACGTCAGCCTTGCCCACAGCTGCATTCAGAGGGCTCGGAACGATTCTTGGTGTGTAGCAGCAACCAAATGTTTGTGGAAGAAATTATTTCGCTCACTCTGCAATAATTCACTAAGTTCAAGCACTGTAAAGTACTGCAAGATGAATAAGACAGTCACTGGTCCTAAGTCACCTGCCATTAGCAGATGATTCCGCATTCCACAAAAAAACTCTCTAAAATAAGCTACATGTGCCAGAAGGGAGTGGTAAACTAAGTGTTACCGAGAGTTTAGAGAGGCAAAGATTGCTACCATCTGAGAGCAGAAATCACGGAAGAAAAAAACGAACTGGCACATGAAGGAAAAAATAGATTTTAAGAAAAGATGACGGGGCAAGAACATTCCAGCAGAGGGAAAAAGCAAAAGTTAAAAGCAAGAGGTGAGAAAAAAAAAAAAACCGTCTATTGGACTGGAACTTAATATGCACAAAGGGAAGGGGGTGGGTTTCAAAAGACAAGAGGAAGGACAGGGAATAGGGTGCTCCATGTCTAGATCACCTAAGTGTGGTCTGCAGACCCCTGAGGGTTAGCGACACCCTTTCAGGGGGTGGAGAAATCAAAGCTATTTTCCTAATAATACTATCTGCACTGGTGATATAGAAACAAAGGTCAGTAAAGGTGCTGACGCCTTATAAACATGAACCTGGGCAGCAGCACCAAACTGTACTAATACTCATTGTATTCGTCACCATGACACGCTCACAGTTTTTTAAAGTTCTTGACCCTTGAGTAGAAAGCTAATATTTTGTGTGACAAAATGGGAAGTATGCCCAAGGCACATCTACAGCATACTCAAGAACGAAGGATGCTCGAGGAAATGCATTTGTGCAACCATTTGAGTTGCAAGCTAAACTAGCTGGCTTTCTCAACCCAATTTTTATTTGAAAGAATGGCAGGCCAACTACTGTTATTCTAACTTGAGTACCTGGCAGACAATCACTCAAAAAGAACCAAGCGAGTCTGCCACTTCAAGGAAAACACCTGACAGTATATATTGCCTATGATAATATTGAAGTTATCAAGCACCAGTCAGAATTTTGGAAATTCTGTTTCCACTCCGGTGAGCTTGACAGCTTTCCAATACCTAAAGACTCTTCTGATGAGTAGGAATATTTTAAAATGTGGTTTTTGTTAATATACAATGAGATGTATCAATATTTTGGAAGATCTGTAAAACTCAGGGAACCAACATTTAATAAATTACAAGTGCATAACATCACACATGGGTAAAAGATCCATTCAAAGCACCGCACAGATGAAAAGATTTTAATGTAAGAATATGAAAAGTTCATTGATATGGTTTCCTATTTCCACAATACAAATAACCTTGCAGACAATATCACTTCTAGAGTACTGGTGTAGAATCAAAGAAGAATACACACAACTATCTTTAAAAATTACTGAAATACTTCTTTTTCCAACTACATATTTGTGTGAAACTTGACTTTCTTCCTATGCTTCAGCTAACACCACACGTCACAACAGACTGGATGCACAAGCAGATATAAGAACGCGGATGTCTTCTACTAAACTAGACGTTAACAAGACTTGCAAAATAACACCATTCCTCTGGCTAATTTTTCTTTGTTTTGAAATATACAGTTATTTTTCATGAAAAAATTTTATTTTTGTGGGACTTCTCTGGCGGCACAGTGGTTAAAGAATCCGCCTGCCAATGCAGGGGACACGGGTTTGAGCCCTGGTCCGGGAAGATCCCATATGCCGCGGAGCAACTAAGCCCATGCGCCACAACTACTGAGCCTGTGTGCCACAACTACTGAAGCCTGTGCACCTAGAGCCCGCGAGCCACAACTACTGAGCCCACGAACCACAACTACTGAAGCCCGTGCGCCTAGAGCCCGTGCTCTGCAACGAGAAGCCACCACAATGAGAGGCCCAAGCACCGCAACGAAGAGTAGCCCCCACTCGCCGCAACTAGAGGAAGCTCACGCGCAACAACGAAGACCCAACACAG
Source organism: Globicephala melas (assembly GCF_963455315.2). Lineage (NCBI taxonomy): Eukaryota > Metazoa > Chordata > Mammalia > Artiodactyla > Delphinidae > Globicephala > Globicephala melas. Next base: position 105,383,429 of record NC_083335.1, read on the forward strand.
CCAAAAATAAATTAATTAATTAAAAAAATTTTTTATTTTTGTAAACATATAATGGGTTTACTGATATTTTTAAATAAACTAATAAATGCTTTTAAAACTTCTCAGTTTTAATTTCTAACAGTAAATATCAACATAAGCTACATAAACAAAAGCTCTTGCAGTCCCCAACTATTTTAAGAGTGTGAAAATGTCCTGAGATCAGGAAATTTGAGAACTACTGTAGTAGAATAAAGCAGGTCGTCAAACATGGCTGCACATCCCCCTGTTCTATACACTTTCTAAATCATACACTCAGTGTAGGAGAGTACCTAGAAGCCTCTCTAAGTATTTAAATCTTCTCAAACCTGCATTATGCGAAGTCTTGATTGACTTGGACGGGTAATACTGCATAGAAATTTTAATCAATATAACTCTACTTAAGAAAACCATTTTCTTCTTCAATTGACTATACTTCAGTGCAATGTTAAGAAATTCTGAATTTCATCTGACATACTTTCCAATTATTAGATTGGGACTATTTGGGGATTTCACAGCCTAGTTTCAGAAGGCTTGATTTTTCAAAAAATGCTTCCTGGTGGTTTAGGCTCAAGTTAGCCAGGGCTATACAAATCAGTTGTGAAGTATTTTGTGTTACTTTATGAAACATATTTAAGCTAAAATTGTGGCAGTTCAGAAAAATCACACACAGTGTTTTTCAGTTGCATTTGGCAACAAGGGCTTAAATCTTCACAAAGGTAAATCTCACCACTTCACCCCTCCACCCTATGCTAACCTCCCATTTTCAAGCCCACCAATACCCACAAAATCAATCTAATCTAATCTAACCTAATCTATATCTTATCATAAGACCATCCACAACCAGTCACATACATGGACTCTTCGATTCCACTCTCCTTTGCAAGCGACAAAATGTAAATACTGATTTACTCACAAGTTTTAAACAGTACAGGTATTCAGACAAATGTTAATTAAGACAGTCACTCTTGATATATAAAAAGCTTAATGTAAACTGACACAGGAATAACTCTGATATAGAGAGCCCTTTCATCAGAATTGACTCTACTTTCATCGACACTAAAATTCTTCTTCTTTACTGAAAGAAGTATAAGAGCATGTGACAGTAAATATGTTTGCTAGACCATTAACATCTTGAAAATACCAACCAGGTTTTGCTTATCCTACTTTATATCCCAGAACCTAGCACTGTGCACATAAGACGTACTCCATGTTTGATGAATGGATGATTAAACAGGCAAAGGAATTCTTTTAATGCTCACTGAACAACTATTATTTGCCAGCTACTATGCCAAGTGAAATGGAGAATAAAAGACAGTTGGTTTCAGTTCTGCCACATGAAAATATATGCACATCCCGAATCACACTAATTATTAACTAGTATTGTTAGTAATAATAAATGTCACTTTAAGTTGATAACTATTGAAGCTGAGTGATGGCTACATGGGGGTTCATGATGTTCTTCTCTTTACTTTTAAGGTTTTTTTTAAAATTTATTTATTTATTTTTTAATTTTTGGCTGTGCTGGGTCTTCGCTGCTGTGCGCGGGCTTTCTCTAGTTGCAGCAAGCGGGGGCTACTCTCCGTCATGGTGCGCAGGCTTCTCGTTGTGGTGGCTTCTCTTGTTGTGGAGCACGGGCTCTAGGTGCGTGGGCCTCAGTAGTTGTGGCACGTGGGCTCAGTAGTTGTGGCTCATGGGCTTAGTTGCTCCTCAGCATGTGGGATCTTCCCAGACCAGGGATCAAACCTGTGTCTCATGCATCGGCAGGCGGATCCTTCACCACTGTGCCACCAGGGAAATCCCTTGTATAAGTTTTAAATTTTCGATAATAAAAACTTCAAAATAGCAAGACTGCACAATGTTCCTGAGAACGCAGGGATGGCCAGTGTGTCTACGCAGCTAGGTTTCTCTGCACACTAGTAACACTGTGCCATCACCCACAGGAGGAGATGACGGACTGGGCCCACTACCCTAGGGGACACGTGCTCAGTGTTCTTTTGCCAATAATGTGGTCATGTTTGGACTCAGCCTTCCAAATTCATGCCTGGAACCCCGTGCAACAGAGGACTCACATTTCTAAGAAGGTAGACAGTGTTAGGTATTCAATCTGCAGAACCGATACAAAAATTGATCAAAGCAAGACTGAAATAGTAATTCTTACTTATGCAAATTTTTGAGAAAGAGACAAAACAAAATCTGAAAGGAAACCACTTTCAAACGTCCCAAGTGATTCCATGCCAACAGGCATGCACTGCATCACGTAAAGGGAAGAGCTAGCGTCAAGGCACATGTCCTCTTACATTACTTATTTCTAATTTTTTGTCCTTTTCATGTATAAATGAATGCCTTCTTTTGTGACATTAAAAACATCATTGTTAAGGAGTAGGAAACAAATGACTTAACTAAGAATAAATACAAATCGTAAGGATACGCATAGAAAACATTCATTCTCTCTAGGAATCAAAGAAATGCAAATTAAATCCAGCGGTAAAATACTGTTTTGTATCCATTTATGGTAGCAATGTTTTATTTAAATATCACCAATGATATTATCACCAATGAAATGTCACTTCTATAGTACAAGGAAACCTGTGGTGAAACTAGCACACACATTTTGTTATTATCAATTAGTATCACTTGTACAAAGCAATTTGACAAGAGACACACAGATACTCAAATCTTTTGACTCAAATATTTTACTTCAAGGAATCTAAACAAAGGAAGTAATTCATCCAAAAGCAATAAGACAAACGGGGACTTCCCTGGTGGCACAATGGTTAAGAATCTGCCTACCAATGCAGGGGACACGGGTTCGAGCCCTGCTCCGGGAGGATCCCAAGTGCCACGGAGCAACTAAGCCCGTGCACCACAACTACTGAGCCTGCGCTCTAGAGCCCACGAGCCACAATTACTCAGCCTGTGAGCCACAACTACTGAAGCCCGCACACTTAGAGCCCACGCTCAGCAAGAAGAGAAGCTACCGCAATGAGAAGTCCGCGCACCGCAATGAAGAGTAGCCCCTGTTCGCCACAACTAGAGAAAGCCTGTGCACAGCAATGAAGACCCAACACAGCCAAAAGTAAATAAATAAATAAATGTACTTTTAAAAGATCATATAGTAATTTTTAAAAAAGACATGAACAAGATGTTCAATACAGTTATTAACAATAGCAAAAATAAATAATGTAATAATCAAGCAAAAATTTTAATTAAAGATGTAGCAGTGAAATATAAGATTAACATAACGATTTTTAAGGTTAATACAGAAATGTGGGAAAATCTGTATACGTTAAGTGAAAACAAATCTCAAAATAATATACACTGTAATTGCTACCATGTAAAACTGTTTTAAAGAGTAAGGTAATGTGCAAAAATGACTGGCATTACTTTAGCATAGGGGTATTTAGAACGAGTTTTAATTTTAAAACGTCCATTTAATGCCATCATTAGATTCTGTTTCATTAAAATTCTTTTTAGTATGAGTTTTGACAACAAAATTTATGTATCACAAAACGGGTAAAATGGTATTTGCAAAATTACCTTCGGAATCTGTAAGGATACTCTGTTTAAATGGAAAAACAGAAATCTATAACCTAACATCTTGTACTACACAGCACTTTGGGAAACCAAGATTTTCTTTTTCAAATTAGGTAAGAAAAAATATTCCCTATTTTCAACAACTAAGACTATCCATAAAGAGAAACTATTTATATAGTTTAAAAAAAAAAGCACAAGTGCTTTGAATATACAGAAAGCGCTGGCACCGCCTTAATTCTAAATAACAACGTCTAAAAACGCCTTCTGATTATAAGTACCCCTCAGGATCACCTTCTGTAAAGTTACACAAACACACGCTCTCTGTCTAAGCTTACAGGCCTGCCCCCCAAACAACTGTAACTTAGGACGACTATGAATAAGGCAATACTCCCAAGTCCCTGAAACATCAACTACATCACTCCATAGAACCTCTGGACACGAGGCTTCCGTGCGGAACGGAGAGAGAAGGCCCCAACTGCAGACAGGGTAGTGTCTGTGGCTGGGCGAGGAAGAGTGGTATGCTAACGCGCAGTCTGTGAGACAGTCGTTAAGCAGCTTTCATCGCTAGCTAGAATCTATTTCAACTGCAAGAATGAGGTGGTTTTTCAACTATCTGAAGGAGGAGAAAAACACATGGCAGCAGCTGGATTCAGCAATAAATGCTACATTTACCTTGTTAATTTCAAACTGGCTCACTGGGACACTGCCATTTAGCACATTTTCTCCAATTTCTATTAACCTCTTCTGAATGTTTTCCACTATGGTGTCCCGGCTTTGATCCGAAAGTATCTGGCCAATGACAAAGCTGCAAAAAAAGAGACGGATTGATTTTTTTAGTATCATACTTTACTAATAAGGAGAGAAAGGAAGATAAGTGCCATTAGACTAACATGTGGACAAGAGCCACACTAAAAGCTAACATGACAGTTAATGTCCAAAAGCCCATTACTATTTGTTTTCTAACATTAACTCTGTCAAAGGTTTATCAACCTTGGAACATCAGGTTTGCCCTTAAACACACAGACCAGCCCCCTCCCCCCTTTTCTTAACGTAGCAGCTAAGGCTTCCCATTGCGTGTGTACAGAGAGCGGTATGAGTTCCATCATATTTTTATGCAATTACAAAAATTCACAAGCAGTTGTGTTCTACTCTTAGGAGAAATTTGAGAACACAAATATTTCACTCTCCTCATAAAGCACCAAGATATTATCTCTGCCCGAGATGACTACAAGCTAGGAAAGTAGGAATATGAAGTTCTTTATGCAAATTTTTTAAAACTCAAAGATTCCAAAGTTTTCTTTCTTCAGCTTTATTATATTTTTCAGTGTTCTCTAACCGTATTGCTATGCCTCAAAAACGTCATGTTATTCTATCAGACCCAAAAAAAAAGAGAAAAAAAGAAAAAGAAAAGGAGTAAGGAAGCCAATATTTTATCCATTTCTGAGAAAATGCAGAGCGAGGGTTTGACAGCTGCATTATAATTTGTCAGAAAAAGAACCCTGACAAAAACATTTGTATGGCTTTAATTACTAATACATTTCTAACTCAGAGAAATTTACTTCTATTATGATGCATCTTTTCTTAGAAAACACAAAGCTGAAGAGAACACTCTAATCGAGTCTATACAAAGTAGTTTCATCTTTGAGTACATTTGGGGGCAATGAAGCATTTCAAACTATATTTCATAAAAGGCTAACAGTGACCCATACTCAGATGATCAACTCTGCCTAATCAAGAGTAGTTTTGCAGAAGCAACAAATGCTCAGTCTCCCAACTTAAAAGCAAGAAGAAGACTGGAAAACAAGGAAAAAATGCTGACATTCAGCAATACTAAAATTAATTTAAAATTTCACTTTAAAGAAAAAAGTCCTTCTATTTTCACAACTGTTCAGGTTCACAAGACAGGAATTATCTGGAAAGAGGGTACATAAACTACCTAAGGATTCGTCTTTTTTAAAATGGGTGCTTTATAACTTAATGTGACCCTAAAAACAAACAAATAGGTCTTATTATCACAACCTTCAGTCCCAGATGTAAAACTAAGGGGTCGGTCATGACATTTATGGTTTCTGAGGTACATACAGTATTTGAGAACTAGCACTTAAATTCACCTGAGATTAGTAAGAATCTTTACACACAAATGATATGGGCGGGAACAAAGTCTCACTACATGGCCCACTTTGAATCCCAGAACATTTTAAGCCACAACACGGGGACACCTTAACAGTTATGGCCCTAAGGAGGCGCTAGGAACATTCAGGAGTACAACACACTGCACATTCTAAAAGAAACAGTAAAGCAAAACAAACCAAAAACAAGCCAACATCGATGAACCCAACTCTGTAAGCATCTAAAATGTGAAGGCTTACCCTCACCATGAGTTAAAACTTGTAAGATGCATCTTATAGCAAGCATTTCTTACTGAGCGAGTTTGGCTTTTTCTAAGTTTTAACCCATCTGTAAAATTCCACTCCAAATCAGTAAGAACTGTTAATATGCAATGATAACAATAACAAAAAAGAAGTCGTGTCCTTGTGCTTGGCAGAATCAAAGTGTTCTCCACACTGTTAACGCTTCAATTTTTTTAAAAACAAACAACAAAAGCAAAAATGAAAACTGAACTCACTTTCCAGTGTCTTTAGCAAGATCACACCAATCTCTTCTAACTATATCTAATCCTTTCACCTCCTGTTTGGTGACGTAATTCCCATCCACTGTTGGCTCAACAACCAGAGCAGCGTACTTCTTTTTCTTCAGCAGTAGCAGGGACTTGAAAATGCCATCAATGTCTATTTCAAGTAGTTTATACAACTTATTCACTTCACTTTTCACCTGTGAAAATTTCAACCATTAATGCTAGCTTCTCAAACATCTAATAGGGAGAAGATGAACATGCTGCAAATTCCCAAGAGTTCATCTAAACAAAACTAGAAGTCACATAAGACTAGAAGGCATTCATTCAGGTTATATAGAACACGGTATTATGCTTGGTATGATGCAAGAACTTTGAAAAAGCACAGGGACAAAAACAGATAAAAAGATAAACAAAGAGACAATAATATAACTATATCACCCCACTCAACCAAAGGACAAAATTGGCAGTGTCAGCCCCAGGAAATTTATGAAGATTATGAAATACTCTGTTTCGAATCTAAAAACTAAATGCATAAGTACTTACCTTCAAACTACTGAATTAGAGATTAGATAGTCCAACAACTAGATACATGGCCAGTAAAACTTTGACTATTAAAATAATGTCTAAGATCTCCCTGTACCTCCCATAGCACCTTGACTTTAAGCAAATAACTACCTGCTGAACAAATAAATGAAACAGCCACCTGCTCTTTATTGATAGGGTCATGGCATAGACCATCACCTCTAGGGAAAATGCACAACTTTTCAAGGTCCAATGAGTACAATATGCCAAGCTTGCTCTTAAGTAAAGACTACAGTTCAAATTTCAAGCATTTTAGGGGGGGAAAGGCAGGAAGCTGTTAGCTTGTAAGATGGTACCTTAGTTTTAGTTTATTGGGACAATATCTTAACATAGCAAGTGCTCAAAAAGCACTTGCTAATTGTGAACTGCAATTAGGAGGCTACAAATGATTACTTTTAAATGTCCCTTTGACTTTTCAAATATATTTTAAGTACTCCTATAAAAATTATAGATATATGTATATATGTTGGTAGGTACTTATCCATATCTATCACTGTATAAAATGCATCTCAATACTACTAGAGACATAATTCTCCTTAAGAATGACAATGTGATAGGTACTAATGTGGTCACATCTTAAACTTATTAAACTTAGACTGTTTTCAAAGGTATAACATATCCAACACTTAAGGAAAAACCAATTTCCTTTGAATTTTGCCCTCAAAACAAACAACTGGAGTAGAGGTTAAGAAATATAACAGAGGATGAAGAATGGAAGGCACTAAGTTTATTATTATTTTCAGAAGGACACAGATGTACAGAAACTGGAATTTATGAAGTTCCATGTTAGAAACAGAATTCACAAAAGCAGGTTAAAACAGATAATTTTATAAAATTATCTCACCTTGTTTCCCAATTTAAACACTTCTTCCAGATTGGTGCTATTGGTGTTGATCATAATTGAATCTGTATCTCCATAAATAACTTCAAGATTCATCTAATGAAAAGCAAATATCATAAAAGTTAACAACAAAAACACTGTGACCATCACGCACCCAGTGAAACTCAAGATTTTCCATACTATAGAAACTACAGGTTCCGGATGATTTTTCAAGAGTTTACGTTTCTTCTTACCCATATTGTCACTGCACAATCAAAGACTAAGCCCCAATAAACCAGAAAGGCAAGCACTGCCACATTAAGAAAATCTCCCTAATTTTCTTATAAGAGAGTGGAGTGGCAGGGGAAGTATCTAGTTTCAAAAAGATAAGAGACTAGGAAAGGGGGGTCTACCACTGTCCCACATGTTTCGTGGTCATGGCAATTTATGAAGCAGAAACAAAATGGGTTTTTTCAATTCAGGGGCACAAATCCATATTAAATTCTTAACAGTTTCAAACAGTATTTAGTAGAATATGAAGTGTCAAAAAATCAATCATAACAAACAACACTAAAGCACGTACAGTATAAAGGCCTGGAAGTAAGCTCTAATTAGCACCGTTACTAATTTGCTAGAAACACTCACATATAGGCTTCAAGCAGCGGCTAGATCATATCAGTGTTAGTAAAAGAAAAAGGCTATAATGCATTAGGAGGGATTATAAATATAAACTAGGCATCCTAAGAAGTCATTTCCAGTCTGGGTTACAATTTTCCTTGAATACAAAAACGTCACCAGGTATGATATCTAAGAATCACTGTATGATGAAAATGCTCAGCATTACCTTCTGCACCATCTCTTTCGTATGCATCAAAATCTAAATGAAATAAAAAGTCAAGATTAATGCATTATATAATTACAAAAACCTAACTATATGCTGACAGAGATAGGTAACCCAATGATTTGTCATTCCCATATATTTTTAAAGCTCTTGATGGTTTTCTAACTACAACCCTCAAAACAACATCATCAACGTAATCTAAAAATCAGTTTGCCTCTACACTGACTCTTAGGCAGAGATACGTGAGCAGATTTGCTGTAAAGATCTATGTAAGATCTATGTAAGCAGATCTACATAAAGATCTATCTTTAATAAATATGAATAAAATACCCTGTTATAATATGGCATAAAGGCAAACTATTCTTGCTATTAATATTTAAATAGAACTACATGGCTAACAAAAAGCTTGACCAAGCATTTCAAATCCAGCAATTCTTACGGTATTCAGGATCTTAATTTTAAAAGTTAAAAAAAAATACGTAGATCTTTACTATATATCCCTGGAGCTAGTACAGTGCCCAGTGCAAAGGTGGGGCTCAATAAACATTCAGTAAATAAAGACAAACAGATATAGTAGATAGTATCTGTAGATAGGTCTGTCCCCAGGCCTACGCAGCTGTAAGACTACAGACATACAGGTTATAATGTAGTTGTAAATAAAAACAGACATAAATTATCTTGGACTAGATCAGAAGTAAAACATATTTTACAAATGAAGGCCTCTTCAAAGGAGTAATACAACATCCTGAGCACTCAGTATATGTGTGTATGTGTAAAATATATGGGCAAGACGCTCTGCTATGAGCATCTCGTGCATTTCTTCATTTCATTCTCTAAGGGCCCCAAGACAGCCACTATTAATACCGTTATTTGTTAGATGCAAAAAACAAAGAGAAGAGAATTTCTCCTAGTAAGTGACAGAGCAAAGATAGGAACCCAGGCGCTCTGACTCCAGAGCGTGGGGCCTGAGTCACTGCACGCTATTCTTTCTAGACAAGCACCCATCTTTCAAAGCATCAATCTAAACCAGAAGTCACCCTTCCAATGACCCAGATAGAAGATTTACTTCATTTATATTTCTTTTCCCTACCTCCAAGAGTCTTTCTTGTCAACTAAGCTCAAACGTCATGGTGTTTCTGTCCTTCTTGTCCTTTATATTACAGATCCCTGTAAATCCTGGCCTTTGAGTGTCTTTTATATCTACCCCTCACGTTCCATTTCCATTGCCCGCCTCCTCTGTAGTACTGTCTCCCAATGTTGTGCATGAGTTCAGTGTCATATGTTCTCGGGAAAGGAAGACCTTCCCCTGCCCTGGGGGTGGTGAATACTGATCAGGCTAACCAATGGTTTCCATAGTGGCTGTACAGTGGAATCACCCGGGGATCTTTTAAAAAAATGCCAAGAGCTGGTCCCAGCAATTTTTTTTAAACAGCTCTCAAGATTATTCTTATGTTGCAGGCAGGGTTAAGGACCACTGGACTAAGATAATCATGGTAATCCCAATCTTTTTTTTAAGATTTTTTTTTTTGATGTGGACCATTTTTTTTAAGTCTTTACTGAATTTGTTACAATATTGCTTCCGTTTTATGTTCTGGCCTTTTGGCCGCAAGGCATGTGGGATCTTAGCTCCCCAACCAGGGATTGAATCTGCACCCTTGCACTGGAAGGCGGAGTCCCAACCACTGGACTGCCAGGGAAGTCCCTGGAAACAGTTTTTAGCTGACAGTTTGTCCCCTACCCAACTAGACCACAAGCTCCTGGAGGTCACAGCACATGTTTGCGCTTCACATCTAACAGGCACTCGAAAAACTGTTGGCTAGTTGACTGATAGGTCTCATAGTAATCCCAATCACTCTTCTACTAGACACTAAAATCCAGTTAACTCATAAAAAACATTCACTCTCTTCCACTTCATCTTCATTTATTAACATATAAATTACAGGGAAATGCACTGTGGGAGAATACCTGACAATTCCTTTGGGAAAAGGGCAATAATGAGATCAACCCAAGTCAAGTTAATCATAGTGAGGACAAAACTACTTATCATGAGTTCTCTTCACCCTCTGCCCCTTCCACCTTGCTAGGCTTGGCTTTCCTCATCACAACGGACAACCCCACAAGGTAAGCATTCCCTGCTAAGTACACCACCTCAGGAGCAATCTGTCAACCTTTGACTCCAATTCCATATATGCACTAACGGATTTCTTCTGCTCTCCTTTTGCACTGTGAACCAAACCTACTATATCATCCCTGAGTGCACCTCCAACATGAAGTGTCAACGTTCACCTTTCAGATCCACCACCCACCCTCATGCTGTCCTTCCACCAACTCACAACCATTTCCACACACAATTTGAGGGCTGCTACTAAAATGAGTTCCCCTTTGGTGGCAGAAACCTCTCAGTGGATGCTTTGCAAAAAATGATAGGAAACTAAGCAAACTATAAAGACTATACATACTGCAACTGCTTTTTTCACCTAATACTTTATTTTAGAGATTATTCCATACCCCCACATAAAGAGCTGCCTTATGCTTTTTAACGACTACATAGTATTCCATTGTACGACTCAAGCATGATTTAACTAGTGCTCTGTTAATGAACGTAGGTGGTTCCTAATCCTTACCTTCATAAACACACTTTAATAAATAACCCTTATATACATGTAATTTGCCAATCTGCCAGTAATTAGATAAACTCCTACAAGAGGGCTTATTGGATCAAAGGTTGTGTTTTTACATTTTTGATAAATATAGCCAAACAGGTCTCCAAAGAGGTTGTACCAATTTCTGACAATACTTTTAACCACCATCTTTCCTGTGGGTTACCAAACTCTTATTATTTAGCAGAGGCCCTGGTACATGGTAGCTATTAATGAATATCTGTAGAATGCTGAATGAGTAATCCAGAGGAGTAGGTGCTATTATAAACCCCATTTTACAGATGAGGAAAACTAGGCTCTACGATTTTGCCCAAAGTAACAGAGCTAATCAACAGCTTGACCTGGAAGCTGGACCTTATGTCTCATTTTCTTTTCACTGTGTCTCACTGCCTTGTTAAAAGGCCCATACCACATGAATGTTCTGGAAGCCAACAATCAAAAACTTATACATTACAGATATTTTCCCCATTAAGGAAATGCATTTAAAAAAAAAGCCACAGGTATCCTGAAAGGTCTACTGGACACAAGGTACAGTGCTTACAAGATAACCGTTCATAAGTTCACTTCAAAGTGACAAGCCTAATATTAAAGCTACCCATTCTGACAGAAAATCACTTTCTAAGTGCCAGCAGCTAGAACACAGGGCTATAAAGGCTTGCTAAAGTCATTAATAAGGCAGCCTGCAGTTATCTCATTTCACAGCAACACCTGCATATTTATCTACTCATTACCAATTGGATGATGGAATTTTTTCAAGCACATTTCAAAAATCTGCCAACTTCAAGTGTAAAAAAATAAACTTTGTGGTTAATTTTTCCCTTAACAAAGTACAGCTGTTGAGAATAATTGTTCAAGATCTTACCCTGTAATGTCAACTGCAGCAGAACAAAGAGTATTTAATTAGCAAATCTATCCAGTAATTCAACACCTATTATATAAAATGCCTTCGTGATTTTATTCAGGATAATTTGCTAAGAGGGTTATTACTGACATTCAGATGGAATTTAAAATTCCTACGCAAGTCGAGTCATAATAGCAGTAATGATCTCCCCAATCAGGAGATTCGGTGTCACACAAGGCTCTTGCAATGCAGCAGCCGATTTCCTGACTTCTTAATTCCTGGGCTCAGCTCAGCGAGAGCCCTTCATGCCGGTATTTCAGTCAGCAATACATCTTTAATGGGACTCTATTAAAATAACTAGAACAAAAATGACTTTTTTTTTGGTTAAAAAGAATGACAGCACTGCCATCATATCAATCATTGCAGGCTTTGCAGAGCAGTGCCATTGGGGGAAAAGAGGAGGGGGAAACAGGAAAGGAGTGGGGCTGGGGGTGGGGAGAGCAGTCATTAAAATAACACGAAAAGGTGTTTTAGCCCCAGTCTGAGCCTCTGAAGACTGGGGAAGGATGGTGAGGACTAAAAAGGAAATGTGAAGTGTATTTCAAAAATTGCTTCCTAAAGAAAATAATGTGTTAAGGACCACACCCATGATGCGGTTTACTAAGCACGAAGCATGTTTGTCGCACCAGGATAAACAGCAGCAGCCACCTAAGACCAACCACGACTGAGGTGTGTGGTTACAGGTTCGCCTAACAAGGCCAGGGTCTTTATTTTTTGTTAGAACAGAATCCTAGTGTTTTGCCATGCATGCATTCAAAGGTTATAAAATGATTTTAATGGTATTACAGACTAAAACAGTGCCTTTTTTTTTTTTTTTTTTTTTTTTTGGCTCTGTTGGGTCTTCGTTGCTGTGCGCGGGCTTTCTCTAGTTGCAGCGAGCGGGGGCTACTCTTTGTTGCGGTGCGCAGGCTTCTCATTGTGGTGTCTTCCCTTGTTGCAGAGCACGTGCTCTAGGCGCACAGGCTTCAGTAGCTGTGGCACGTGGGCTCAGTAGTTGTGGCTCGCGGGCTCTAGAGCACAGGCTCAGTAGTTGTGGCTCACGGGCTTAGTTGCTCCGTGGCATGTGGGATCTTCCCAGACCAGGGATGGAACCTGTGTCCCCTGCATTGGCAGGCAAATTCTTAGCCACTGCACCACCAGGGAAGTCCCAAACAGTACTTATTAATATTAAATGAGAGAGAAAACACCAATTTCCCACAGTTAAAAAAAATAAAATTTCAAGCTCTTACTCCAAAAGCATACATCTATTATAGTAATATCTACTAACAAGAAACCCACTTTGATATCTGATGCAGAAACTAAACAAAATGGGAATCTTCTAAGATAAGAAAATGCTGGGTTAAGGTCAAATTCGAAACAAATAACGCACGAACAGAATGACAAGTGAAATCTCAAATGGCTTTAGGATTCTTCTGTTACTGATGACATAAAATTAGAAATAAACTGGAAACTTTTTGTAATACATTAGCATAATAGGGGTAGCAACATGAATGGTTTTGAAGGATGGGGAAGAGAAAAGTAGAAGAAATATAAATATTATGATATTTGGTAATCCAACCATTATCTAAGCTTCCCCTATTCCCAGTTTCAGCAGTTTCCAAGCAGGACTCGGTGTTACTCAGTTCTCCTGCTTGGCAAACATCTTTTATTTCATCTTCATTATATTAGATTGCCTTTTTCCTATTTTCCTATTCTCTGTTATTCTTAGATATGTGTCTTCTCTCTAAGATGTTCAGGGAGCAAGGGCTATGGATTTAATAAGCACCCTACTTTCTGTATCCTCCATTCCCATGACACTGGGCTCTCTACTGCCTTTAAACCTTAGCTTTACGTTCTTTAAAACTGCGATACTACTACCACCTAGTTCCCAGAGCTAGGTGGTAATAAGAAGAACTGTATGCTGAAAACATGCTTTACAAAGATAAAACGTTATACAAATATGAGTTAAAAAAATTAAAAAGTCAGGGGTCTGAAATCTGAGTACTGGTTTAAAACTGCCAATTACTAGCTAAGTGATTTGCGAACAAGTTGGTTTCCCCCTCTAGGTCTTAGCATCCTCATTTATAAAATTAAGAGGTTGGGATTCCTCCCAGATCTAAAAATCTAGAATCCAAGCTTGACAAGTAGCAATATCTCTTCCTTATATATGGCTGCTTTGACTTTGTACCACATTCATTTCTTTAGTGTTATGAAAAGGAGGCACTAATATATCCAACAAAAATAACTATCATTATAAGACTATATTGCCATATTCTAGGTTGCTTCTGAAGGCCACTTGGTCGTAAAATAACTAGAATACATAAGCTCTCACGAGTTGTCTGCATATAACTTTATGCACTTCATTTAAGTGGGTGGGCACATTTACAGTATATAAAACATCTGACACCTTGTCTTGAGATAACCCTGCTCCCCGAGAATACACACACACACACACACACACACACACACACACACACACACACACACACACACACACACACACACACACACACACACACACACACACACACACACACACACACACACCAGTGTTTCTCGTTCTCATGGAAGGCTGGCCCTGGCCTCTACCCACTAGATGCCAGTAGCATGCATGCACACGCATATGTGTGCACAGACACACACATACACTCTTCAGTTGTGACCAAAATTTTCTCCAGATATTGCCAAATGATTCCTGAGGAGCATAACTGCCCCTGGCTGAGAATCAGAGATATTATACTGATAACTCAACATTTTCTCTCTCCAGGCCCATATTCAACTGTCTGTCCCACAAGCATTTATTCTAAATCCCAACCATCTCCTCCAAACCTTCACCAGCTCCAAACATAATAAATGGCCCCTCCAACTAAAACATGAAGTTCCTTTATTTTACAAGGAACTTCACACCACAAGAAAAGCCTCTCTGGCCTCCCCAATCCAATGATACTAATGAGAATGTTAGTCCAATGTAGCCCCCAAATTATTCTGTGTAAATCACAGCATACAACTCTATTAGAAAAGGTAAGATTAAGAAACTATAAGCAGGGGCTTCCCTGGTGGCACAGTGGTTGAGAATCTGCATGCCAATGCAGAGGACACGGGTTCGAGCCCTGGTCTGGGAAGATCCCACATGCCGCGGAGCAACTGGGCCCGTGAGCCACAACTACTGAGCCTGCGTGTCTGGAGCCTGTGCTCCGCAACAAGAGAGGCCGCGACAGTGGGAGGCCCGCGCACCGCGATGAAGAGTGGCCCCCACTTGCTGCAACTAGAGAAAGCCCTCGCACAGAAACGAAGACCCAACACAGCCAAAAATAAATAAATAAATAAATTTATTTTTTAAAAAAAAGAAACTATAAGCAAATTATAAGCAGAGATCATGTCTTTGCCATTAAACCTAACACAATGCCTGGCATGTAGCAGTAATTCAATGCATATTTATTTCTCAGGCTCTAGTAAAAGGAGGCAAACCCAAGTGGTCCAGCGTGAGAAGAAGAAAAGCAGCAAAGCCATGGATTGATAAATGCACCTCCACAACAACAGGACCCTAAAGCTGGTTACAGGAAGCAGCTATTAAACCCACACACAGCACACATTTAAATGCTAGCTCCTTCCATGCAAGAAATGAACAGTAAATCATTTTAATTCCACCTTCAAATACAATGCATGTTAAATAAACAAATATTCACTCAAGAGAAATTAATTTCTACCCCAGTGATAAAGGCCCGTTAATTATAAACTTGACTGAAACAGTGTACCTCTCCCATACAACTCGTTTCCAGATAAACTGATTTTGTTTTAAATCCTTAATTTACAACATAACCTTGTGATAGCTCATGTGTAAGGAATATAAAACACGTTGACTAAACAAAGCTTTCTGAAAGGTTTCCCCTCCCCAACAGACACATTTAATGATATTTACGAGTATCTTTCAATTACTGCCGTAAAATCTGACAGGGCCCTAATTTTGATCTAAAAAATTAAAAAACCGCAAACTACGGAGCTGGATATGTGAAATGAAAACTGAACTTCTCCCTTGTCTTCTAATTGCTTGCCCCAAAATATTTACTCATCTTGTGGATTTTTAAAAATCCACTTTACATTTTGACTTTTAAAAAACTGTTTTCACCTTCAAAGAAACCTTCCTTTCACAACATTCTTATGCTCTATTCCTCCTCCACTCCAACTTCCAGTCTAGAAACTCACGTCTTATATGTTTCACTTGCATATATGTGCACTGTTGCCATACGTGGGATTATACCTGACACAGGAGACTGGAGAGCTTGTAGAGCTGGTTTTAAAGCAAACTTGAGCCAAATCTACTCACAGACACAAGAGTTCAAGTACGAGCCTACATTCTTAAATATTAAATTCTCAGGGGGAGAAAAAAAATCCCTCAGACAACAAGATTGAAACTAGAGCAGGAGATGTTAACCTAAGGTCAAGAAATCTGAAAATCCCCGAAACTGTAAGGAGAAATTTGAATGTGTGCCTATATGCATTTTTCTAGGAAAAGGGTCCATGTGTTTCATCAATTTTGAAATTTTGATTCACTTAAGTATAAGTATCACTGAAGATGTTCCAATTAGCCATAAAAATAGAGCTTTCCGATTTCCTGGAATTCACACAATGTCCATGAGACTAGAAAAACCCCACCCACAGGTCTTGCCTCTTGCTTTGGAGCTGGGTATTTTCGGCCCCTTCAATGTATTTCCCTCACAGAAAAACACAGACATGTCAAAAGGCACCAAGATTTGGTTCCCTGATTGACTCCTCACATAACTCATCTGGGGGGCTTATGAAGACACGGCCAAACTATGTCTGCCCTGTAGCGAACATCGGCACTCAGGCAAGTTTCGCACAACCTGATGAAAACTGACTCCAAGTGTCTTACTTCAGTAATCACTTAGACGGAATGAATTTTACATTAGTGGGATCAAGCATGCACCAAGCCTCAGTGGAAATGAAAAGGGCTTATAGTAATAGGATTTATAAATCCACCCATTAGGTTAATGGCTAAATGATTTACATGTAACTTTCTCCCCCACCCCGCCCTCCCTCACCCTTTAACTCAGTAAAAACTATGCTTGGCATTTTCCACTGCAGTGCCATACACAAACGAAATAGCCTTTCTATTTTGGGACATTCTAATTTCTAATAATGGCTTGGGTAGCTACCATTAACTCTTTCAAAGCACAAATAATTGACTAATAAAATTAAGTATTCTATAAGGCCTGAAAGTGCTTAATTGATCATAATTGTCTATTTGAGAAGAAGGCGTCAGGCTGGCTATGCTCAGATAATGAAGTTGGGCAATTCTAAAGCACTGCAATCAAGATAATACTTATGGCTAAAAAGGACATTAGCATTTTCCAGAATCTGCAACATTTTCTTTATAACTGAGGTCATGAGAAAATGTGACATTAGCCTCACTCACGTTAGGTCTCACTCTGAGCTCCTGGCCCCCACAAATATCAGATTTCACAGGATGCCACTCATCATTACTAAGCACCTGGCCTGAAGCTCAGCCGTGGAAGAGGACCTAGCTGGCGGTCCGGAGGACAACCTCAAGCTGCAGTGACCAAGGCGCTGCTGTCACCATTTTGATGGAAGCATTGTTGATTTCCAGAAAGCTCAAGAGTGTGACAAGATAGTCATGGGGCTGTCCTTCATTATTCTCTGCCTCCAGGGAGGTCAGAGGAGGGAGAGCTTTTTAAGCTCAGTACCTGGGGGGGACGGGGGGGTGGGGGGTGGGGGGAAGGGACGACTCCCTCCCTCAGTCCCAAGGCTAAACACAAAATTCTGTTCTATAATGACCATACTTTCTACATGCCCTCCCACAGCAACTCTATTTCTTATAAAATGGTGTCCCGGGCTTCCCTGGTGGCGCAGTGGTTGAGAGTCCGCCTGCTGATGCAGGGGACACGGGTTCATGCCCCGGTCCGGGAAGATTCCACATGCCGCAGAGCAGCTGGGCCCGTGAGCCATGGCCGCTGAGCCTGCGCGTCCGGAGCCTGTGCTCCGCGGTGGGAGAGGCCACAGCAGTGAGAGGCCCGCGTATGGGGAAAAAAAAAAAAAAAATGGTGTCCCGTACCCACCCTCTTTTTATTAGAAGTTCAGAAAACAGATTCTAGGAGCTAGCTATGATTAAAATATGGAGGGCTCCCACTACAAAGAAAAATCTTTCAGAAAGATGGTCTCGTTCTGGGGAAATGTGATTGTGTCCACCTGTCCAGAGATACATGCATTGCACACATACTCAGGCATGCCTCCAGAATGTCTCTCTACATTTAAGGACCAATCAAATAATGTGTTCCCATTTATCACACTTTTTCTCCTGTCCCATCATCCTCTATGCTTTCTTTGGGAAGAATTCAGAAAATTTTGAAAGAAAGATAAATACCAAGTTGAGAAAAGTCATTTAGGATGGAGATGCAGAATATGGAGAGGACAAAATATCAACATATAAGCTATAAAAGATGTGGCTAATCACTGCTATGAAAAAAAAAATCCCCTTTACTTCTGAACTTCATTTGCATTTCTACTCTCTAATCTGGCCAAGGCTCAAGAATCTGATATGAATTCTAGGAAGCTCTGTTATTTTCTTTTTGTTTAGAACCTCAAAAAAGAAGTTATCATTCACTCATCAACAAGTATTTCCTGAGCTGTTCTTATGTGCTAGGTAAAAGGAACACAAAGGTGAGTGATTCAGACATGATTCCTTCCCTCTAGAGCATGTAATATCTAGTGGAGAGAACCAAATAGGCAACTGAAAAAAAAATATGCATACATAATAGGGGCCTCTGGGGTGGGAGTTAGAGAAAATTCCTGAAAGCAGATTGTCAATAAGGGGAAGGTGAGCTATACGGAATAACAGGATAAGGGGGACAGGGGAAGAGTGTGAAGATCCAAAGGACAGAGGGGAAACTCAATGGTGATTGAAGAAAATTAAGCTTTCAAAAATTTTTTTTAAGTTTTTGTTTGGTTTTTGCCACAAGAAGAAAATAAAAAGTATGGCTGAGGCTAGAATGCTTGGGAAAGTTGGGAGAGGGCAGGAAAGAGGCCCAACTGTGAAGGACCTCATAAGCCACAGTAAGGACTTTTAAGGAGGGACAGAATCAGATTGATAGTTTAAAGAGGTCTCTCTGGCTATAAAACTTGTGGAGAATACATGTGGAGGAGTGGGGGCAGGGGCAGCATCCAGGAAGAAGTAATGAGGCTTGAATAACATAATAGTCATTGCACTGGAGAGAGAGAGAGAGAGAGTCATGGGTATTTAGGAAGTGGAATCTACAAAACCGGGCAACTGGCTGGATTTGGGGCACGAGGAAGAGACAGGAGTCAAGGATGATACCCACATTCCTGGTTTAACGACTGGGGAGGCAGCTACTCGTTGAGATAGGAAATCCGGGAAGGGGAGCAGAGGCAGAGCGTTTTGTAGCTGATGAATATGCTATGCCTGTGGACAACTCAGTGGAGACCACAGGGAGGCAGGTGGAAGCAAGGATGCTCAATAGAGGGGATGTGGCAAGTTTCAGATGCAAGAAATCCAATGCTCAACAGAGATACAATATATGAATAAATCAAAGCAATGGCAGCGGGCAGACAATAACAGAGCCCATCAAAACAGACGGCACAGTTCATGATGGGGAAGCAGGAGAAAACCGAGACGAGGCAAGCTGGCACCCCAACCACAGTAATGGTGCTCCGTGGGTCTCCTGATCCCTCATTCCTCCTCCAGCACCTTCCTTTCCCTCCCATCTATCAAATCTCCGTTCTTTCTGTCACAATTGGCAGGTGTCACACAAACCAGTGGCCACTGGCAAATCTGACGCAGGCTGCCACAGTCAGACAGCGAGGCACCACACGCTGACCTTTAACGAGAACGATCCCAACAGGTGGCTAGCGCCTAACACAAATAATTGTATTAAGCCTCTGAACAAGGTCAAAAGGGGGGAGCACCTTGCCTTTTCATGAGCAACCAAAGCAGCTACCAGCCGCGGCTCAAGAAACAGCAAGCAAAACCTCTGCGGAGGCTCCCCTCCTTGAGGCGGCGATGGGCTCAACAGGAAGACGGAACAGCAATCAATTCACTTCACAAGGAAAGAGCCTCCCATTGCTCAAACATAACCATCCTTTTCCTGCCTCTCTTCTGCATTTGGGAGCGGGGAGGGCTCCTCCCTTATGTCAAGATTGACGCCATTTGTTAGCAGTTCCGGTTCATAGTCAGCCAAGAAGAGAAAAGGAGTGATGGGGGAAGGGTTCCCCTGTTTCCAAATAATATTCTCCACACCCTTTGAGAGAAACTAAGTCCTAAGTGATTAATTCAATTGCCTTTGTCACTGATTTGATAACATCAAATATCTCAGAGTTCTCATGGACCTCTGACCTCAAAGCTAGCCACTCTTTTGACAGAACAGACAGCTGTAGCTCGGGGGTGGGAGGAGCCTGCGGAACCTCCTGAAAGAAGAGCACCTCATCAAGGCCCAGAAATTCCACTGTGTGGGAAGAAGCCAGGAGCCTGCGACCTGCTATAGGACCCCATGTGCCGAGCTACAGCCTTTCTCCCTGACCTTTACATACAAAAAAACAAAACCAAAAACCTTTCTTTCCCCTGGCGACAACCTCCTCTCCTCCCACCCTGTTAAACCTTGTGACTGCAGATGGCATGGCTAGGATGAGCCACAAACCACTGGCATGTCGGTCCCCAGATAAAAGAATCCAAGCAGTAGATCAGATTGCTGTCAGCTGCAAACGAGCCAGCACTTCAGCTGCTTCACATTCTTTATTTTTAAATGGCAGGATGGTCTCAAGGGCATGGTGACCTGTCACACAAGAAGAGAATACAGATTTTAAAAGACAAAACCAAAACCCTTGAGGGTGCGCAGACTCACCCAAGATTGAGAACTGAACAAGCACTTTAGAAAAGGGCATACAGCAGCCTTTTACAAACCAGTTCTGAGTGTGTTTCTCTTAGTGACTTGGTGGGAGAAAGCTGACTACAGGACAACAACAATAAAAAAATCTAACTACAGACCAGTTCTTACTCAATGGGACTAACAGATTAACTCTCCTGCTACTAATTTGGAAAATACTTATGTTCAGAACTCTGAATCCAGAGCATTAAAATATTGGGATGTGCCAACCAATAACAAAGTTACCTACTCAGTCAGCCCCTAAAACCAAAAGAGCATGTAAAATTAAATATAAATCAATAAAATGTAAAGAGGATGGTTAGGGAGAACTTACCTATGCAGAATACAAAATGTGTTTTCTTTTTTCCCTATACAACCACCATCACCACCAGATCATTCTTAACTAATTCTTAGAAGCTGAAGACCAACTTGGATTTTGATGTATAAACTGCTTTTGACGATATTCCGTTTTAAACAGATAAACACTTTAAAAAAAAATGCAAGCCAAAGACACCCTTTTGAGAAACTAAGAAAACAGATGTGGAAGCCATTTGTTTAGATGAAGAGGAATTTTCGCTTTTATAGGAATACAATGATTCATGAAGAGGAAAAAAGTCTGTCATCAAGTTTACTTCAATAGATACTGTTGGGTTGGAGGGAGCTTTCTAAATATGGCATTGCTTTTCTTCACATCTCATCTCTCCTGAAATATCTCAAACTACCACTAACAAACATTACTTTTATTGTCTTTGTTCTTTTAAATTTTCTGCTTAGTTAATATATCGTGCAGGAGAAAAAAACCACAACGCTGGTACTACAGCATTACATACTTGCTTTTCGTGCTTAGAGAGCTGAACAAAATACCTTCTGCTTTAGGGATTCATCGAAAACAAGCTAGCTTGAGATAAAGCATTAGGAATACAAGAACCCTCGACAAGAAGTTCGGAAAGAACAGCTCTCCTTAACCCCAAAGGAGATGAAATTAAAGACTAGTGAAGTCTTTCTAAGAACTTCTGGCAAAGAGGAAAATCTCCTTTCTTGATGTGTCTGTTCGATGGAGATGTCAAGACAAACTAAAACAGGAAGAAGAAAAAGGGCATTGCGTTCAACCTGGGCAAATGCATAAGAAATTTCTCTCCTTCCATCCTGTGTGCCACGCCCATCTGCTTCCATCCTCCCTTCCTTGTCCATCGCCAGCTCCCCTCTCTGTGGGTCTACAGGCCGCTCTCCATGTTAAGAGGCACAAGGTCTGCAAGGGGTGAGGTACTTACCTTCCACATTCCTCTGCCTCAACAAAAAGACGGGGCAAAAACAGCCAACGATCCTCAAGGATTTTTTCTTTGATAAACAAACAACCCCCCCCCCCCACAATTCCCTACCCCTTAAGATTCTGCTATGATCTCAATAAATAACCACAGGGAAAAGAAATCTCTTTTCTGCAATATCCCCATCTGCCAATATTTTGCCACATTACTTTCTATAATTTATATTTCAAAAACAGATGTTTGAACCCATCCCAAATATAACAACATAATTTTAAAATTTTTATTTATTTATTATTTTTGGCTGCGTTGGGTCTTCGTTGCTGTGCGCGGGCTTTCTCTAGTTGCGGCGAGCAGGGGCTACTCTTCGTTGTGGTGCGTGGGCTTCTCAGTGCAGTGGCTTCTCTTGTGGCGGAGCAAGGGCTCTAGGCATGTGGGCTTCAGTAGTTTGTAGCACGTGGGCTCAGTAGTTGTGGCTCATGGGCTCTAGAGTGCAGGCTCAGTAGTTGTGGCTTGCAGGCTCTAGAGGGCAGGCTCAGTAGTTGTGGCACATGGGCTTAGATGCTCCACGGCATGTGGGATCTTCCTGGACCAGGGCTCGAACCTGTGTCCCCTGCATTGGCAGGTGGGTTCTTAACCACGGAACCACCAGGGAAGTCCCTAACAATGTAATTCTGAAGATGCATTTTCAACTGCACAAACTTCCTCTATGAGCTATGGCTCAGTCTGTGAACCTCCTTCATGGTCTATAAAATTCTGTATTGGTGTATATGTGAACATTTTTCTGGATAAAGAATCCACAGCTGTCACCCAATTCTCAAATGGGTCACAGCCCCAAAAAGATTAGCCTCCCTTACAAACTTGGACAGATGTTATGCTTATGTTGAATCAGTCTTAAAACTATAGTAAAGAGTTGCCTGGTGTATTTCATACCCATGGCTGTGCTCGATTTACCCAAGAGACTGCCAGAGAGGAGTGACTCATTTTGCTGGCTCCAATGCCACTTGTAAACCCTTTATTAAGCATCCTAAAAATTAGTGTCAACCATCAGTCATAGGTGAAGGGAAAAAACACAAATGAGTCTTAACAAATCCATGACCACTATGATTATAATTACAGAGATAGCGTATGGTTTTGATTAGGAAATTCCAAAGGTTGGTTAGTTCACTGGCTGTCTGTAAGGAATCTTACCCATCATTAACTTCTTTTTTTAATTAATTAATTAATTTATTATTTTTGTCTGTGTTATGTCTTTGTTGCTGCGCGCGGGCTTTCTCTAGTTGTGGTGAGCGGGACCTACTCTTTATTGTGGTGCACGGGCTTCTCACTGCGGTGGCTTTCTTATTGCAGAACACGGGCTCTAGGCGCGTGGGCTTCCATAGTTGTGGCTTGCGGGCTCTAGAGCACAGGCTCAGTAGTTGTGGCACATGGGCTTAGGTGCTCCGCAGCATGTGGGATCTTCCCGGACCAGGCAAACCCGTATCCCCTGCACTGGCAGGCGGATTCTTAACCACTGTGCCACCAGGGAAGCCGAAAGCTGATTTTTTAAAAATCTGCAAGATTCGCTATTAAGTTGGATGGCCGACATTCTTTTAACGATGCTGACGAGGCTGGCTGGTGGACATTTCAGATCTACCTGGCCCTGCCTACTATCGGGCCACAGCAGCATGACTCTTCCTCCAGCAAAGAGAGAGTACTCCTGCTCTCTTGTTACCTCCAGCTCCCATTCCAGTATTTTGAATTCCTCCTCTATTTCTTAATTCTACAGTCAACCCTCTTGAACACAAGAGGCCTTCTAATGTCATGTGTCACTCAGAAGACTGAACACTTCATGGTCAAGGTTTCCTAAATATATCCTTGCCTATCTCACTCCACCACTTCTCTTTGCCATCTTAGGAGTAACCCTCCATAAATCCACTAATTCAACAAGCATTCACAATGGGCTGAGCATGGAGGGAAGTATAAAAGGAGTTTCACTGCTCTTAAGGAACTTAAAAGACAAATGTGGTCACCTCCAAGTAAGCAGCTTTCCCTTTTCTGACAATGAAAGGAACAGATCTCAAGAGTTGTCATGCAGGAATATAAAAACAGGATGACTGAGGCAATTGCACCAAGTCCCACACCAATGGACTGATCTATTAAAATCTTCTCTTTGGAGGCCTACCTAAATCTTCAGCTGGATCCAACTGAGAAGGAGAGAAGGAGCTCAGGGTCCATGCAGGGCATGACATTAAAAGGGAGGGAAGGCAGTGCTGATAAAAGAGGAATGGGACAAATGGTTTCTGACAACATCATTTAAATACCCTTGTCCCTACCTACTGCATCTTAAAGAAAAGGAAACCATGAGATACAAGGGTCCAGGTCAGGGACAGACATAAAGTCTGGAAACCTGAGATCCAATGAGCTTGAGTGGCACACCCAATATGGCCTCTACGGCCTAGCTTTCTCATTTCTTTGCAGTCCAGAGTATCTTTCCTTTCACATCAAGAATCTCACCTCCTCCCCTTCCAGCATCTTTCATCTGTCCCTTCCTACTCGTGTCTTTCTTTCTAACCATTTCTCCTCAATTAAGGGTTACTCATTCACTTGACAAATAGGTATTGACAGTCTGTATTGCTCAAAACATGGTGCTTACCTCTCCTAAGGTACCTAAAATGCAGTCCATGCCCTTGAGGAGCTTACCATCTACACCCCAGTTATTCACAGTGGTCTCATTTCTTCTTTATCTTTTAGGGCTTGACTCCCCACCCCACCCCCAAACCTCATGTTCAATGTGTACAACCTATGCTGACTTGAAGCTTCATTCTCAGAATGCAACTCGAATTGTTCTTTCAAAGCTCAGTAATCTCTTCTCACCAAAAGTCATGATCATTGCTTCGGTTAGAGTCTTCAACAATCATCTGGGCAGCTACCCTGATGGAATGGAAAAGCACTTCACTGTGTTCAGTTCATCATGACTACCCTCCACCAGATCCTAATGACAAAGCCCACACACGAACACGCCTCCAGACATTGTCAAATGTCTCATAGTGGCCAAAATCTCCCCCAGGTGAGAATCACTAACCTATATCAATGGCTCCTGTGCACCCGCTTGAGAAGTGACTGATGTGTCATGAAGCGTACTGATTCCTGACATACGCCTATTGTCAGAGATTATTTAGCGCACAGGATTACGTTATCCAAGAGGGATTTCTCATATTTAGGCAAACTTAACAAAGTCTCCAAATATACCAGGTATCTTGCCTTTGTTCATCCAGTTCCACGCTCCACCCTGCTCTGTGGGAGGGAAGGCTGACCTAACAGACTACATCAAAGAGCTCCCTCATCCCAATTCCAGTGGAGTTTGGCTAATAGCGAACACTGCTTGGATCAGGAGGGAAATGAGCACAGGCTATGCCTCTGGCTTTCTCCCGGAGGGGTCAATGTCAGGGCTGGCAGAATCCATCCACTTGCGATCAGAAGACCCTCCTCACCCAACTCTCTCTTTGGGGGTTAGGCATCTGTTCCTCCTCTCACTCCTTTTCACCTCAGAGTGTAACATCCCTGCCATTACTAGCCCTGAAGTTCACACAACTGCCTTGTGATTTTACTATATACGCCGCCCACATTTTGGTAAATAATCCCTTTATCAAATCCTCCTATTAATCCCAGTGTCATCTCTTTCCTGCTGGGGCCCTGCTGACTGATACACCAAATACATTTTTAAATTTATCTGAAATGTTAAAAGCAAGCAGTTTTAAAATGTTCCACTCGAAGCTCCATTCTCCTGAAAAGAGGCTCAAAAAAAGCATCACGTCTTGAAAATCTCTAGGCTTTGAAGATGTGTAAAGAAGATTACTGTGAACTTTCTTTATTAAAGAGCAAGCCTGTGATATATCTCTTCTACTGTAACATATTAATTAAAATGCTCAAATTTATATTTCCTTTAGCCCTACCTTACCCCAAAGAGAAAGAAAAATAGTAGAACATTACCTCCACCTTATGGTCTTGACAATTCGGTCAATTATTGTATGTTAACTTACATCGTTATTTTTCCATGTACATGTTTTACGTCTCTAATTACTCTGTACATTAACGTTAAGGATCAGGACTCTATCTTACATTTGTTTTCCTCACACTTCTTCATTCATGCCTTGCATTAGTTCCTTTAAGAAAGAATATATTCGATAAATATTTGTTGACAGTTGGAAACAGCATCAACAGAAACAGAACAGAAGGAAGCAGGAAACCTAGCCCCAAGAAGTGTACTCACTACTTTAGTATTTTCTTATTTGCCTTATCAAGAGATCTTGCCACCAGAAGAAAAATAAAACCTTCACTGTAAGGTGAATGTAAAATTTTAGGAAAACAGCTGTATACCCATCAAGATTATTTTCCACAAGTAGCCAACATGAAATAGAATTTACAACAGAGACAGGAAGAAGGGTAGGTGGAGTTAGAATAGAAGGAAATGAAGAGGCTCAACAAGAATTAATTACTGGTAATTACACATGCTACAGCCTCTCTTCTTTCTCCACCCTCGAGCTAATCAACAGTGGGAACAGATGTGATCTGTGGTATTGGGGAGGGGGGTGCCTAACAGCTGTTTGGAGAACATGCCATTAAAAAGCAGCCTTGTCCACAGAAACCCAACAGTTTCACTATTTGAAAGAAAAGAGGTAATGAATAATGACCACAGTCTTACTATGAACTTCAGCTCATTCAGGCCAATGATGAAGTTTTTCTCCTGATTTCTTTTTTTTTTTTACAGCTTTATTGGAGTATAATTGCTTTACAATGGTGTGTTAGTTTCTGCTTTATAACAACGTGAATCAGTTATACATATATCTCCTGATTTCTGATGAACAATGGCAGTGGCTCTAGTATTTATAGTGTTACAAGAGTGCCTCAAGAGTTTAATCTATTTTACATATCTCATCCAAGTACTCACAAAACCAGTACAAACATCCAACTACCCCTTAATGAGTAAGTAGTCAATAAATCTTAACTATGATAACAATGATTACAAGAAAAACTCATTAAGTTCCCACCACAGGGAACACCAAATCAGGGTAAAATAATCACAGATTTGCTAGACTATCTTTCTGGATGTTCTTCCCTGATAAGAACTCTAAACAACACGAAAATCAGAACATTCCAATTTACTTCTTTAAAAATTTAAAGAATACAGCATACTATCAATGCATAGAATCTTTCCTAAAAAATAAAAACACAGGCTAAAGCCCAGGAATCAATTTAAAAACAATATAACAACCAAGGCTTTATCAGGAATGCACTTACTCACAGAACAAAAGTTTCAACTTCTTTCCAGTAAGGAGCGGTTTTTGCTTCTTCCAATGTCTGATGACTGCCAGCTGAGAAGGGCTGGGAGGGAGGGTCAATGGCATTCCCACCCAATCTGGGACACCCCCGGGGCCCAAGGAATGAAGATAGGTGGCACAGTCTGGTGTCAGGAGTCACCAGGTGACTACCATCTAGGATCTGAAACTCTCGTGCTGGAATGGCCGAGAAGCTTTTAGACTTTGGAACCAATTAGGTTCCAAAAGGCTGTAAATACCTCCATTTCATCACAAATCCAAAGTTGTATTCAATAAATGACTGATTATGCCACTGACTGATAGCAAACACAATGACCGCTTTTGTTGAAACATGCAACTGTGTTGAAAGCTTTGAAATTTCTTAAGTAGCTTAACACTTGCAAGTTCTTCTTAGGTTAAATGTTATTTATATATACGTGGTTGTAGCGTACATATACACATAGCGTGTTTGAGAGCGCACATAATCATACACACTTGCAGGATACTACACTAATTACCCATATCTGATCTTATTAAACTGAGCTTGCATATTCTCAACTTTACTTCTGTGTATTTTGGGGGTAACTTCCAAAATTTCATTTAGTCACAGTACTACATGCAAATTGCACTAAGATTCAATCTTGTTGGGGATAATTAGAGAAAGATGGAGCTGGGCTTGGGAAGAGGAAAGAAAGGTAAGAGCCGATGGCAGAACAAGAATAAAGATTTTAAGAATGAAACCATAGGAAAAATAAAGAAGGTGAGTGCAAAACACACTTGGGACTCCAAACTACACACTGAAGGCATCTAAGAGACAGCAGTGAGTGGGGGTGGGGAACCCTGGGAGGCGACCATTTCGGAGTTTGAAAATCAGAAAGGCAATGAACAGCTAGGCTGAAGACCAGCCACGGGGAAGGAGGGGAAATGCCTCGAAGCATGCTTATTACCTCCAACAAAGCAAATTTTCTATTAAACAAGGGATCATGAATGAAAATGAATACACAGTACCCCTTATTACTAAATAAGAATATAAATTAAAGGTCATTTGTACTACATTTCGAAGATTTATTTAACTGAATATAAACACTGTTTATTCCTAAGAGCTCTCAACTTCAGACCCCCTGTGACTACAGTTTCCATGAGGTCTGAAGTTCTCTAACTTAAATTCTAAATCCATGAGTTTTCAGGAACCTCTTCCTCCTGGCGAGAAAACGACTATACCCTTCCATCTGCAACTCAGAGGATGAAGCTATTCTTTTTGGTGTGCTCTGCAAACCCACCTTTTGATCCCTAGAAATAATTTTAATTATCTGCAAAAGAGCACGTAAGAAAGTTTAAATTAATCCTTCATCCTAAATTATGTTGCTTTTCTGCATCAGCAAAGACACATTACCATGCAAAATAATGAGCCTTTTTTTTTTTTATTTTGGTCTGATAGAGAATATATTTGGGAGAGAAATGGGAGTTTCTGGCAAAAAATAAAGGCTTCATTACTTCAGCTTTAAATGTAAATTAGGCACTCAGCAGCATGCAAGTTAGGACAATTTTCCTTACACAAGATAAGACAAATTATATTTTATTCCTTAGTTCTTAACAAGAGTCACTTCCTTAGACATACCTAACCCTTAAACAAAGGCTGTTCTTTGTCACACTAGGGAAATGTTTTTATTACTGATGTTCTTTAATTATGAATAAAAATTTCTCTTCTATACTCATGCTCATAACAAGCTGCTACTTTAGGCAAAGAATATCTAAAATGAACATAGAAATAAAAGGGGGAGTATTTGCTTTCTATGTAAATGTTACACTTATCACCCCAACTAGTGGAAAGGCCTTTTTCAAAAAACACAGCTGTCCTTTGAGTCTCTTAACAGTCTGATTTTGCAAGAAAGCGATGGCCTTTAAAAGTGAAAACGGCATTAAACATACATCTGATTGCACATAATCACACTAACATAACAACTACCAGTGTTTCGTGGGGCTTTGCTCGTTTTTTAAAAGGTGATCACTTCTTTCACATGCATACAACTTTCTCAATCTATCTGGAACTCAGTGTGTCCAAATGTCTCTGTTCTGCAAAGCCCTTGAATAAGACCTATCCAATCTCGTCCTCCACCATGGCACAGTGCTGGTGCCATGGCGGAGCCATGGCCTATTTACCTAGAGGCTTCTCCTTACATACAGCCACTTGGGAGACCACTGTTACACAAACAAGGATCAAAGACGTTTGTGAGTGTTTTGTCCTAGTTAATCTGAATACATGATAGGATACTGCATCTTTAGCCTGAAGTTGCCTGAATCATTGATGGCAAAAATATAGTCTTTGGGTGTTAAGTCTGAATTTTTCCTTTAGTTCCGCACAATCTGAATATATAAGTAGAAAGAAGAAAAGGTAAATGGGATATGCTCAACATCTTACTGAGTTAACTTGTAACACTTAAGGTCCTAACATGTGATATCAAATTTTTAATATCAGCTTTACACTTGAGAGATTCTCCAATTGTCAAATATCTTTTCAAGCTAAACTCTCTGATTAATATTTAATCTGATGAGAGTACAACTGACCTAAATTTTTGCATCATGGAATCTCAAATATGTGAATCATCTTAAGATTATTGTTAGTCAGTTACTTTTCCTTATTAGATGGCCGTGCACTTTCTAAGTACTGCAGCATCATGTTTCTGCATCAATTTTTCTGTTGACTTCACCAAATATCCACAGAAGGGAAGAGAAACTGGACATTTTTATCATTACAGAGTTTCTACTTGGATTCCCATTCCTGCTTACCTGTAAGACCTGTTACTTAAGGAGTGCTAAGAAAATAAAAAGTTCGTGTGTGTGTGTGTGTGTGTGTGTGTATATATATATATATATATATTTTTTTTTTTTTTTTTTTTTTTTTTTGCGGTACGCAAGCCTCTCACTGTTGTGGCCTGTCCCGCTGCGGAGCACAGGCTCCAGATGCGCAGGCTCAGCGGCCATGGATCACGGGCCCAGCCGCTCCGCGGCATGTGGGATCCTCCCGGACCGGGGCATAAACCTGTGTCCCCAGCATCGGCAGGCAGACTCTCAACCACTGGCCACCAGGGAAGCCCTCATGTATATTTTTAAAAAGCATATTGCCAGATAAAATTATAAACAATGGCAGAATTATTTGATACTCACCTAGAACAGCAATGTCCAACAGTACTTCCTGCACTGATGGAAATGTCCTCTATCTATAGTGTCTGATATGATAGTCACTAGCCACATGCGACTACTGAGCATTTGAAATGTAGCTGGTGTGACTAAGGAACTGAAATGTTCATTTTATTTCATTATAATTAGTTAAAATTTAGATTTAAATAGCGATCTGTGGCTAATGGCTACCATACTAGACAGTACAGATCTAGAACACCTGATATCTACAGAAGTAATGTATGCAAAGAAAGCTGTTATTAATTGGAATGTATTTTAAGAATGAATGGTGTGACACTATTAGGTATAAAATAAGCTACAAGGATATACTGTACAACACAGAGAACACAGCAAATATTTTATAATAACTGTAAAAAGAATATAACCTTTAAAAATTGTGAATCAGGGCTTCCCTGATGGCACAGTGGTTGAGAGTCCGCCTGCTGATGCAGGGGACACGGGTTCGTGCCCTGGTCCGGGAAGATCGCACATGCCGCGGAGCGGCTGGGCCCGTGAGCCATGGCCGCTGAGCCTGTGCGTCTGGAGCCTGTGCTCTGCAACAGGAGAGGCCACAACAGTGAGAGGCCCGCGTACCGCAAAAAAAAAAAAAAAAAATTGTGAATCATTATATTGTACCCTTGTAACTTATATAATATTGTATACCAAGTATACTTCAACAAAAAAAAATTTAAACACACACACACGCAAAGAATGAATGGTACGGAGACTGAAAAAAGAAAGTAGCCTTGTATTTTTATTCAACTAAAAAATCAGTAAGAGGATTTAGAGGGCAGTCACCGTCTAAGAGAGTCAGACACTGATTCTTAGTTTTGCTTTTCACCTCAAACGATCAACTTGGTGTTAAAATTCCTTAGAGGTATAGTCTAAAATTTCACAAAACTAAATTTGTCTGTAAAAGAAGGCACCACGGTAATTCAAAGGGGACAAATACATTTTTCCCATCTTTCAGGCCAAAACTTTATAGTAAGAAACAGTGTAGGTTATGATTGACTAGAAAGCAGAAATGGTTATCAACATACCTATACGCTATATATTCCACTTGTGAAATTCAAATTAAAAAATTTAGGTGAAAGGGCTCTGCAAAAAACTACAAAGCACTACACACATATATTATTATTGCTGCCACCACTACTGTTGCTGTTGTTGATGCTAATGGTTCTTGATTTCAAGGAACTTACAAACTGTACCTGTCAAGGCCTTCCTTGCTGGCTGCCCATAGATTCTGGTGGATATATGGACAGTGATATCACTTCATTTCTGTCAGTGAAAACATGAGAACTGATGTGGACAAATATGGCCATCACTGGGTGTTAACATTATTTTTCTTAACAGTAAACTGGGTGGTCTTTTAACCCTGATTGTGGACAGCTGGTGTACAGCTGGAGAGGACAATGTAAGAATCTAGTGAGACTGGCTCACAATTCCAAGGTTTGAGCCTCGATTATACCTAGTCATGCCATTCCTGCTTGAAGGCAACTACTTTTCATGTTTCCCGGACCTTTATAGAGAATTATAGTAAATTCCTTCACTTTTTTACATGTATGCTTGGCTTCCAGGACCTTCTAGATTTAAATTTAGATATTTCTGACATTTTCAAATAAATAAATTTTATCTCCACTAGGACAGACTAAGCTTTCCCATTGAAACAATGTTGTAAGTAGGGAACTGATCTTATGAACAAGGAGCTGGCATCAGTAAGTCATAGGAAAAACAGAAGTGAAGTCTTCTATAACCACTTAAACAGAGTAAAACTATATTACTGGCAGTACATGGGGACAACTATAAGGGATTCACACTCTTTCCAGACCACGACTACATATAAGGCAAAAAAAGGCTACCCTCTAAGGGTAAAACCTACTTGGCACAATGGATATGGTGGTCCTCTGCTGAAATCAACCAAGAGTCTATGTGCACGCCTAGCCCCAGAATTTGAATGCCTGTACATGTTTCTAAAGGTGATCTGAGTGTAATCTTGGGAAGCAGGCCTAGATTGTGGCTTGTCATTTAGTAAAATGTATTCCAGTTTGGTTTGAAAAAAGTCATATGAACAAAGGAAAATGGTCACCATAGAAATAAGCCCAAAGAACCAGACACTGGCAAGTTTTACTGCTCAGCATTATTCAGGGGAAACCCAAACAGTCCCTGTGGCAGGTGTATCCTAATCATGGATTATCTAACCAAGTCCCTTTGTTTTGATTCCATTCTCACCAAGCAACCTTGTGATTGTAATGTGGCTTCCCATGCACCTTGTCTATAAAGAGAAAATGCAGTAATCTCTCAGTTCGACCTCCCCAGTCTAATTAACAGCAGTAGTTCTCATTTCAAATGAACAAACTGGCATTAGGGCAGGTACATGTGAGTCTGACCATCCACAGTGTGCCAAAAGGGTCAGATTTCTAAGCTTCTAAGAATATAAGTTCCTTGTTCACCACTGAACCTCCCGTGCCTAGAACAGTGTGTGGCTCATCATAGCTGCTCAACCAACATCAGGCTGAAGTCCAGAGATCTAAGATGACTTCTCACAGTGTCTTTCAATTCCAATTGTAATATACACTAAAAGGGCATAAATGGTCAATATAAAATGACCAGAAAATAAAGCCCATTACAGATAAAATATTTAAGTGTCATAGCATTAATATGACCTAAAACTAATTTATTTGATATAGTAAACATTAAGCAACTAGAAATGCTTTGTTTTCATGCCTGAAATATAGTGTTTTCTTCCATCTTGAAAAATTTCCCCATGACAAGCAAAAGCACTCAAAAACATTCAGAAGCTTGACATACTCAGTACTCAAGAATGCTCACTTTTTAAAGTAATATGGTTTTTCCTACTGATACCATTTTGAAAAGTTAAGAGTTAACCCAACATTTCTCCTTTCACCTTTCCCTAACTCCATAATTTATTCTAAATATCCAGTTGAGCTCTTCCATATCAAATCCAATAAAGGCAACAATGACTAGAAAGTAATGCTAAGTTACCCACTTCCATACTTTGATTACAGCTCTTGAAGCATGTTTCAATTTGCTATAATGTCACAAAACCAAAAACCCAGACTTTTAGCACTGGACAAACCCTCTCACAGAAAACAACTATAGCCTCTGAACAACATAAAAAACAACCACCTGAAGGTACTGGAGAGCAACCAAAAACAGGTCCAAAATGTAGGGAAGCCTACAACTGGAGAAAGGAAAAGACTCCCAGCCAAGTTACCCATTTTTCCAATTTTTTGCCTGAGGGCAGGCACTAATAGGTGCTGTGCGGAGCAGTAGTCTTAATTCTACTGGCTTGAAGAGCCAGAAGACAGGGTTAAAGTTGACCAATGTAGCTGGAAAAAAGAAAAGGCACAAATTACCAATATCATTAATGAGACAAATGACACCACTACCAATTCTACAGCTATTAAAGGGACAAAGAGAGAATATTATAAACAACTTCATCCCAATAAACTGGACAAATTCCTTGAAAGGCACAAACTACCAGGCTTACTCAAGAAGTCAGTAACCCCAACAGCCCTCTATGTATTAAAGAGACTGAATTTTTAGTTAAAAATGTTTACACAGGGGCGGGCGGGCGGGAGGGGAGGAGTGGAGATGGCGGCGGAGGCGGCGGCGGCGGCGGCGGCTCAGGGGGGCGGGGACGGGGAGCCCCGGGGAACTGACGGGGTCGGCCCGGGGGTCCCGGGGGAAGTAGAGATAGTAAAGGGGCAGCCGTTCGACGTGGGCCCGCGCTACACGCAGCTGCAGTACATCGGCGAGGGCGCGTATGGCATGGTCAGCTCAGCTTACGACCACGTGCGCAAGACTCGAGTGGCCATCAAGAAAATCAGCCCCTTTGAGCATCAGACCTACTGCCAGCGTACGTTGCGAGAGATCCAGATCTTGCTGCGCTTCCGCCACGAGAACGTCATCGGCATCCGAGACATTCTGCGGGCACCCACCCTGGAAGCCATGAGGGATGTCTACATTGTGCAAGACCTGATGGAGACAGACCAGTACAAGTTGCTTAAAAGCCAGCAGCTGAGCAACGACCACATCTGCTACTTCCTCTACCAAATCCTGCGGGGCCTCAAGTATATCCATTCCGCCAACGTGCTCCACCGGGATTTAAAGCCCTCCAACCTGCTCATCAACACCACCTGCGACCTGAAGATCTGTGATTTTGGTCTTGCCCGGATTGCCGATCCTGAGCACGACCACACTGGCTTTCTGACGGAATACGTGGCTACACGCTGGTACCGGGCCCCAGAGATCATGCTTAACTCCAAGGGCTACACCAAGTCCATCGACATCTGGTCTGTGGGCTGCATTCTGGCTGAGATGCTCTCCAACCGGCCTGGACCAGCTCAACCACATTCTGGGTATCCTGGGCTCCCCCTCCCAGGAGGACCTGAATTGTATCATCAACATGAAGGCCCGAAACTACCTACAGTCTCTACCCTCCAAGACCAAGGTGGCCTGGGCCAAGCTTTTTCCCAAGTCGGACCCCAAAGCTCTTGACCTGCTGGACCGGATGTTGACCTTTAACCCTAACAAACGGATCACAGTGGAAGAAGCACTGGCTCACCCCTACCTGGAGCAGTACTACGACCCAACAGATGAGCCAGTGGCCGAGGAACCTTTCACCTTCGACATGGAGCTGGATGATCTACCCAAGGAGCGGCTGAAGGAGCTCATCTTCCAGGAGACAGCCCGTTTCCAGCCTGGGGTGCTGGAGGCCCCCTAACCTGGACAGATGCCTCTGCTCCCTGGGGCCTGGCCCTGCCTCCTGCCTGCCCCTCCCCTGCCGGACTGTTAGAAAATGGACTCTGTGCCCAGCCCAGACCCCAACAGCCCAGGTCGAGGCAGAGGGCAGGCCTGGCCACCTCCCTTTGCTTTGCTCAGGCATCCTGCTTCAGGCAGGCCAACGCGCCCTCCCCCCTCACCTGAGGACCCGAGGGGCTCAGGTGGCCCCAAAGCAAATTCCCCTCTGCTGTTCTGCCACCGTCTGCCCGGCTCTCCCAGTCTCTGGTAGTTCTGGAATTCAAGGGCTCTGGCTGCCCCGGGACCTACTGAGGGGCAGTGGGGGAGGGACATGGAGGACACTTGAGTTGGGACTCAGGGCCAGCCCTGCCCCACTCAGCCCATTAAAACCCCACCCCATTTTCCCTGAAGGAACATTCCTAAGGCTCAAGGACTAGTGTCCCTGAGGAGCAGACCTAAACCCTCCCCCACAAAGCTGCCACATCTAACGTCCCCGCTGCTTCTGTGTGTGGGTGAACAGAAGTGGAGGCGGGGGCACGTGGAGAGCCCAGTGCCCCTGCCCACCCCGTGCCTGTATCTAATATATAAATATAGAGGTGTGTCTATGGAAAAAAAAAAAAAATGTTTACACAAACAAAAGTCCAGGCCCAGATGGCTTCACAGTGGTGAATTACTCCAAACATTTAAGGAAGAAATAATACCAATTCTACATAAAATCTCCCAGAAAGCTGAAGAGGAAGAAATACTTCCCAACATATTCTATGAGGCTAGTATTACCCTGGTCTGATTGAGACTGACAAAGATATCTCAAGAAACCTTCAGAACAACATCCTTTGTGAACATAAATGTAAAAATGTTAAACGTTTTAGCAAATCAAATCCTTTTAAAAGTACGTAGAAGGAGGGCTTCCCTGGAGGCACAGTGGTTAAGAACCTACCTGCCAATGCAGGGGACATGGGTTCGAGCCCTGATCTGGGAAGATCCCACATGCCGCAGAGCAACTAAGCCCGGGCGCCACAATTACTGAGCCTGTGCTCTAGAGCCCGCAAGCCACAACTACTGAGTCCGTGTGGCACAACTACTGAAGCCCCTGCGCCTAGAGCCCGTGCTCTGCAATGAGAAGCCTACGCACTGCAATGAAGAGTAGCCCCCGCTGGCCGCAACTAGAGAAAGCCCGCGCACAGCAACGAAGAACCAACGCAGCCTAATTAATTAATTAAAGAAAAATCTGACCACTATAATTCAGGGTAAATCCTAATAACAAATCACATCAAATAAACTTACTTACCAGCCCTAGAACATGTTTAGTTTTTTGTTTTTTAAATCACCTTAGCTTCCATTTCCAAAACATACACAACCATTAAAATAATGCTTTCCTCATTGCCTGGTATTACTAACTTTCATTCACATCAGGTATATGGACAACTATCTACAAGACCATATAAAATTACTGTTAATTGTGTATACTTTCAACCTGAACTATTAAGCCAGTCCTATGTTTCACTTCCTTTGAACATCAGTAGCCAATTGACTGCCTGACTACACTTTCATTTCCTTTGGCCCATAGAGGCAATTAATGGTAACAAGAGGCTTAAGTAAATGTCTTGTAGAGAAGGGAGCTCAATATTCTCTCCACATTTAAAGATTCCATGAGGATTAGTCAAGGGAAACAGTCCTCTTCCCAAGATTCCAAAAGGCAAATAAATATCCATTTCTTATGCTACTGCAACTGGCAGTGAACTGCACACTGCGCCTGTATCATCAGGTTGCTTACACAATACTTCACAAAACTTCAAATAGATGCTTTTACAACCGACAGTAGGTCTCATGAAGTAAAACTGTAAATGAGCATTTTAATGAAGAACAACTGAGAGGCAATTTCACTTTCAAGAAAATTTAAGGCTGCACATGCCTGGGATACACTCTTCTATTAATAAAGAACAACCTCAAAGACTATATCTGCAGTTTCCAGAGTCAACTGGTTGACCCTGAAAAAGATTTTAAGCCTACACCAAAAACCAAAATGGCATAGTCATAAAATACTTAAATAAATTTAAATCAGTATCAATACTACAGAATTTTAAGAGATATATACATTTCAGGGACTTCCCTCGTCGTTCAGTGGTAAAGAATCTGCCTTCCAATGCAGGGGACGTGTGTTCCATCCCTGGTCGGGGAACTAAGATCCCACATGCAGCGGGGCAGCTAAGCCCGAGCGCCACAACTACTGAGCTCGCACACCTCAAAGAGACAGCCCGCATGCAGCAAACAACAGAGCCCATGCACCCTGGAGCCTGCACGCCACAACGAGAGAGAAGCCCATGCACCACAACGAGACATACCGCATGCCTCAATGAAGATCCCGCATGCTGCAACTAAGACCCGACACAGCCAAAAATAAATGAATGAATGAATGAATGAATAAAATAAAAAGAGAGATATATATACTTCAGTCTTCAAATCCACAAATATTTCATAGACCTCTGTCCATTGTTACATTCAGTTACACATATATGTCTACCAGAATTTGTGTTTGATTTTAATTTAGCAAAAATGCATTATTCAAGAAACATATAAAATTAAAGATTAATCACAAGAGTCAAGAGGTGGAAGAAACCCAAATGTCTACCAACAGATGACTGCATAAAGAAAATGTGATATATACATACAATGGAATATAATTTGGCCTTAAAAAAGAAGGAAATCCTGTCACATGCTCTAACACGAATGAACCTTGAGGACATTATGCCACAAGTGAAATAAGCCAGTCACAAAAACACAAATACTGCATGATTCTACTTATATGAGGTATACAAAGGAGTCAAATTCATAGAGACAGAAAGTAGAAGGGTGATTAACGGGCTTCGGGGAGGGGGATAAGGGGAGTTGTTGTTTGCTGAGTATAGAGTTTCAGACCTGCAAGATGAAAAAGATCTGGAGAGCTGTCTCACGACAATGTGAATACGCTTAACACTACTGAGCTGGAGACTTAAAATGGTTATAGGATGGTAAATTTTATGGTGTATGTTTTGTTACCATAATTTTTAAAAAGATAACACAAATCAGCTTTGAAAAAAAAATTAAAGATTAAAAAGTTTATTCCTTTAAAAATATATTTACCTAATATTTCTTTTCCATTCCTTTAATAAGAACACATGACACAAATGGCATGCTGAGTATTAAGGCTCTTTCCAAAACAATACAATCTCAGCATGCAAGTTAATTTTAGCCCCGCATATCAAAGTTAGTTGCTCAAAATGCTTTTTGGTGGAACCAAAACTTAACAAGACATTTCCCCTGTGAGCAGAGTATTTCCTAAAAATATACATACAGCAAGGAGGCTTAGAAAGTTATTTTGGCCAAACCTTTTTGTATTGTATTTCATACTCCAAACTAGAAGCCCAACTTAGCCAAAGCTAAAAGTTAAAAAAAAAGAAAGAAAGAAAAGAAAAGAAAGCAGATGTAAACTGTACTGTACAGTTTACAGTAAACTGTACTGTGCTGGTTTTAAAATATATCTTGAGAAAGCTTGGGATTCAGTAAAACAGTTAAAAAAAGATACATCTTGGGCTTCCCTGGTGGCGCAGTGGTTGAGAGT
The DNA here is from genome assembly GCF_963455315.2 of Globicephala melas. Taxonomy (NCBI): domain Eukaryota; kingdom Metazoa; phylum Chordata; class Mammalia; order Artiodactyla; family Delphinidae; genus Globicephala; species Globicephala melas. Next base: position 105,422,409 of record NC_083335.1, read on the forward strand.
CCGCCTGCCGATGCAGGGGACACAGGTTTGTGCCCCCGTCCGGGAAGATCCCACATGCCGTGGAGCGGCTGGGCCCGTGAGCCATGGCCGCTGAGCCTGCGCTCCGCGACCGGAGACGCCACAACAGTGAGAGGCCCACGTACCGCAAAAAAAAAAAAAAAAAAAAAAAAAAAAAAGATACATCTTGAGCACTGAATCCTAAGAATACTGTCCATCAGTGACTGAAATAAGGAGCTGTGAAGTATCAATTCCCAAAGACTTGCTTGTGTTTGAAGGACAAGCAACCTTGGTTAATAAAGGAATGAATGAGGAAATACAGTTTTCGGCTTGTCTTGGGCCTAGGTCACTTTTATTCACAATTTCAAAATTATATTTTCCTGGTTAAGCTCTGCTGTCATTTGTTTGAATTTAAATAGTTTCCAGGCACCCAAATTCCCTTTCTCACATTACTGGCTGCCACAATCCTCAACTGCAAATTTATTAAATGTCATAAGCACTTGAGAAAATAAGAAATAAGCATCTAAAAACACAGTGAGGATAAACCAAAGCAGTTTCTCCATCAGAAAATGAGGCCCCGCACTCTGTGACAATCGCTCTGGGGAAGTTGTTTTGACAGTCATCAACAGCAAATAGAAATCTGTCCTCAACCTATATTATAGAAAATATTTAAGTACAGTTTTGTAAGCTCCCGACTATCCACAGATCTATAACAAGGTTGAGAAAGGCACAAACTACTGTCTTTTCACATGCTTTGCTATAGTTTACAGCTTCTCCTCAATAGTTTTACAGCTCTTACTCAATTTAGGAAAAGAAAAGGGGAAAAAAAGGCTATACAAATCAGATCCACCCAACTAGGCTGGGGAAAAGATAGAGGAGGGAAGAGAAAAGTGCCTTTAAAAAGACTACATGCAATAATTATGTTTTCCTACTTTACCCCCTTCCTTCACCGTGCATTACACTGTCAGCATGAGTCTTCCAGATGACTTTTAAGTGGCAATAAGAGAGTAAGCATTCTGTTAACTGGGTAAAAGGTAGACAAAATAAATACAGTCAACTCAGACTTTCTGAAGACTATGGAACATCTGAAGTTACTTAATACAAATGATAAGACCTCCCTGGACTATGGATTCAACAACTGCACTGTTTCACTGCGAGTCATTTTCTTATATATTCAGAATTTTCTAAATGCTACAGGGGTGTTCTACAGCAGCTGTCAGAATCCAGCTCCAATCCAGAGATCCAATCAGCTCTGGCTTAGGAAGGGAAGACCCCTGGGTTTTACATCAGTCCTGATCCTGGCTCAGTGGGACCCTACGGACTTCCATTTTCTCATTTGTAAAACGAGGGGGATGGATTAAGGTTCCTTTCAGTCTAAATAAGATGAGTCCAGTAATCTAATGTTTAGTAATCTTTGAAAAAAATCTTCCGTATCTATTATTCTAATTTTTATCTTGCAGAGTTCTACACTGTGCACATAACACAAGAACAAGTGTAAACAGATCTATTCCTCTCTATGGCTTCTACATTCCAAGGATCTTTGGATACTACATACAATCCTCCTAGTGAAGGCTACAAAGCTGTTGGTTTTATAAATTCTAAAGATTAAAAGGAGAAGCAAAGCCTTCTTAAAGCACCAGGCTTAACACTCCAGCTCAAAATACATGCAATGAGACCCAAGGCCTTGAAAGCATCAGAACCATCCCCATAAAGTTCACTCCCTGTGTGTACATCACTGTTTCAAATCACTCTAATAATGCATTTGCGTGCTCTAGATTCTGGCTGGTAAAGTGATACTACTCAAAAGGAGTAAAATTTATATGGCTGCGTAAGAGTATGCACTGTAAAATTCCTCAGCTGCTTTCTCTAAAACATATTAACCCACCTGGCACACAGAACAGCAACCCTTTGGGCCATGCATCGCACAGCATAGAACTCAGTTTGGACCCTGTAACACCAGCTACAGACATACATCGGTAACATCAGCAAAATACAACAATGCCGTGAGTTCTTCATGTTAAGTTATTGAATGCAAGACAGCAAAAAGAAGGACAAGCCAAAATATTAAAAACCATGGACTGGACAATTTTTTTCAAGACCTTAACTCCCAATGTTTCCCAGGGCGTTCCCTAATAACAGGTTTTACAAACAGAAAAAAGAAAAGAAAACAAATGGCACTTCACTGACAATCTGAGCAGCTAAAGTTGTGTATATCACCTAATACATTAAATACCAGACACGGTGTGATTACATCTGTTTAAAATCCCACTAGTTATCTAACAAATGAACAGTTAAACCTCTTGCTTTCAAGATAACACCAAGTTGCATGAAAGAATCTCAAAGCACTTTATATACTACATGTCACTAACTCCCATAAATCCTTGACAAGTGTGGCAAAAACCCAATGCTCCAAATATTATAAATGGGGAGAGTCGCACAAAACAATGCCAAGACTTGTCAGAAAGCATCCAGCGAAGAACCCTAAGAAAGCAAGCAACTGCTTGGTCTCCCAAGACAGCTTTCTAACTTTATTTGGAAGTTACCTTTAAATAATCTAAGGGCAAGGGATCAGAGTTCACATGACAGAAAAATCATGCCAGCCCAAGGTATGTAAGCCCAAACAGAATGGACAACAGTGTGCGTTCAGTGACCCCTCCCCGGGGATTAGAACACTAATGCTACACTTAGCGGAGACACCAGGCAAGCACAGAAACCCAGGACCCAGAACTCCTGAGCAAAAGGTGAATCCCCCCCTCCACCCCTTATAAAGCTACACACAAGAGCGCACCCCCCATGAACAAACCCATCTGCTTGGTTTCTAAAACAATTCTGAAACACACTTTGCAGGCAGCAATTTCCTTTCGATTTTCTTGTATGTGTATTTAAAAAGTGCCCTCGTTTCAAATACTCGTCCCCTAGGCACCGCTGCTGAGGAGGGGGCAGCCTGGAACACCAAGCTAGGCTGTAAGACCGCCGCATCAAGCTGAGGAACAGGCCGCTGCCAGGATGACGTGCAACAGGTGAAAGACACTGAAGCAGGGAGGGCAGGGTGGGCAGAGATTAGCAGCATCAACCCTTCCAAAGATGCAGGCATGGGGCCTTACTGCATCTTCTGTGATAATCCTACTTATTTCGCTCAGAATCACAGAACTGGCCCAGAGTTGGAAGGGACTTTAGAGGTCATCTAGTCCAACCTCTGATCCAAAGAAGGCTTCTCTTTTCTATTATGTACTTGTAATAGTCTGGAAGCTTCTGTTTGAATTCTTCCACTAACTGAAGCGCAACTCCACTGCTTAGTAGAGCTAAGTGATAGAAAGTCCCTTATTGCTAATTTCTGTCAATTAACACATCTCTACTTTCTGGAGGCACACAGTATCAATCTTTCTTTTTTTTAAAATAAATTTATTTTTATTTTATTTTATTTATTTTATTTTTGGCTGCGTTGGGTCTTTGTTGCTGTGCGTGGGCTTTCTCTGGTTGCGGCGAGAGGGGGCTACTCTTCGTTGCAGTGCGCGGGCTTCTCACTGCGGTGGCTTCTCTTGTTGCGGAGCACAGGCTCTAGGCACGTGGGCTTCAGTAGTTACGGCACATGGGCTCAGTAGTTGTGGCACGCAAGCTCTAGAGCGCAGGCTCAGTAGTTGTGGCACACAGGCTTAGTTGCTCCACGGCATGTGGGATCTTCCCGGGCCAGGGATCGAACCTGTGTCCCCTGAATTGGCAGGCGGATTCTTAAGCACTGCGCCTCCAGGGAAGCCCACACAGTATCAAACTTAACCTTTCTTTATGTGACAGTCTAATATTATAAAACATAAAAGCAAGACTTGTCCACTACATTTGTAGTATGGGCCCGTTCTACCTAATGACGTTGATTCCATTAGTCATTCATTTAAGAAGTATGTGTTACCTACCATTCAAGAGACAGAAAGGTTAATAACGACAACAATAGCAGCTAACCTTTAATGATCACTTACTAAGGGCCAGGAACTATTCTCAGTGCTTTACACTTAATTCATTTAATCTTCCAAACATAGGAGCTAAGTATTCTGTTGACTTCCGTTTCACAGATGAGGGAACTGAGGCAAAGAGAGATGAAGTAACTTTGCCCAAGGCCACAAAGCTGATTCTAGAAGGACTGCTCTCTGTACACTGGCTCCTATGCTTAAAAAACCCACAGTTTGGTAGTAAAGAACTAATAGCCATCCCTCTCGGCTTTATGACATACATGTAAATCTGCTAAGCACATGGTCTGTTTTCATCAAAATCTCAACAAATAATGTTGGTCTGGACAGGGTCACTGATCCTCACCACAAAACAGAGGGGTCCCTACCAGCTGACAATAACTCACTAATAAAACCCTTCTAGGGTATAGCTGTTCAGCAAGCTAGAGATGCCCCCAATTCTATGTGCATTCAGTTCACATCAGTCTGATTGGACCACGATGACAGTACAAGAAATTTTGTCAGAGCCTTCAAGAAAAAGCAGATTATGTGATCTTGTTTACTAAAAACTTATTAAAGGTGGAAAAACAACATTGGCCTATCCTATTTCTTTGCTGTGTTTATAAATAATAGCTAATTGTGGTGATACTGTAAGGGGAGTTCTTTCATACACTCCAGGAGGGAGCATAAAAGAACACATCCTCTAATGGTAAGCAATCTGGAAATAGGTATTAAGAGTTCACATCCTTTAACTTAGAAATCACACTTTGCACAATTTACCCTAAAGAAACAGTCAGAGTACAATGAGACCATGATTCATATAGATGTTTATTACAGCACTATTTACCACTGTAAAACCCCAGAAACAACACAAATGTGCTAAAATAGGAACACGGATAAATAAATTATGCGACATCTACTTGCTGAAATTGTAAAAGTAAAAATTCAGTTTCTATAAATATCTGATTACAAGGAAATGCTTATGATAGGTTCAATATAAATAGCCAGATACTCTACAAAAATGAACTATAGTCTAAATTATATTTTTTTAAAATAGCATTCTTGGGCTTCCCAGGTGGCGCAGTGGTTGAGAGTCCGTCTGCTGATGCAGGGGACACGGGTTCGTGCCCCAGTCCGGGAAGATCCCACATGCCGCGGAGCGGCTGGGCCCGTGAGCCATGGCTGCTGAGCCTGCGCGCCCGGAGCCTGTGCTCCGCAACGGGAGAGGCCACAACAGTGAGAGGCCCGCGTAGTGCAAAAAAAAAAAGGCATCCTTGTGATCAATAGGGAAAGATGGAAAGATATGCATAAAAATAGGTTGTTAGCTTATGAATAAATTTTATTTTCCTCTATTCTTCTATATTTTCTAAGTATGCTATAATGCACATGTATTAATTTTATAATCAGAAAAAAACGCAATAAAAACTATTAGAATACAAAACTGTTGGAACTTCCCTGGCGGTCCAGTGGTTAAGACCCAGAGCTTCCACTGCAGAGGGGCACAGGTTCAACCCCTGGTCGGGGAAACTAAGATCCCGCATGCATCACAGAGCAGCCAGGGAAAAAAACAAAACAAAACAAAAAAACAAAACAACTGTTGATATTCAACTGCTTCGACTTTCAAAATTAGCACTTTCAAGTGGTTCAACCTAATATCAATATTAAGCCTAAAAGGAAAAACAAAATTAACAACACTACTGGATCTTGGTGAACCAATACTGAGCCTTGGTGACTGCTGTAATATACTGAAGAACAGCTGCTTAGCATTTTTTTCTAAAATTGTGCTCATAAAAAGCTAAAATTTTCTAGAGTTCACCCTTCAGGAAACAGAATCAACACTTGCTGTCTTTGGTCTTCTAGAATGAAAACCTCAAGAAAATCCTGATAAAGTTATATGTAATTTGCATCCCAAATTACAAGAGTTATGACTCGAAAACCCTGCTATTTCTCCCCTGAAAGAAGCACTGAAAGGTTCTCCACCTTAGACTGTATGAGGTGCTAAAGAATCCCACCTTCAGGCCCAGCGCAATGTCCAAGTACTGCTTATACCACGTCTACTACAGCATGGAGAACATGCGAAACATTCTGACTGAGCTTTGATTCTTGACTTCCTCCCTACAATCCCCATCTTATTGTACCAAAACAACCTGAAAAATCAGTTTGTTCCAGGAAGGGGAGGTGGTCTCCAAGCTGGGCAGATGCCAGAACACCTATTATCCAAGATTCCTCAGAGATTACCAATAGCCATTTCATATCGAATTATTCTTCATCAAGTGTATATCAAGGGTGAGGCACGGTGCTAGGAATTACAAGTACCTTCAGCATTCTGAGCTGAGATGTACTGCATCTGGCTGGGAGATGGAATTTATAAACGAACACTTAAATTTTGAAATATTGTTTTGCTTATCTTGGGCTTTAATTTATACTAATGATTTATCCATAATCTTTGTTATTCTTGTTGAAGGTGAGGAGGCAGCTTTTTATCCAACAAAACGAATCCCCTTCTAGCTCCATTCCAAAAGGTTAATATGAATGAATCACAGGAAGATTTCAAGTTCTGCTGCCCTGTGGCAAAAAAAATCTTTGTTGAGTGCCAGTTATGTGCTGAGCTGGAATTAGAAAGCCCTCTGCCCTTTCTGGTCAGAGAAGGGGATGAGGAGAGGTGGAGCTGAGGAGAATTCAAAATTAAGAAAACAAAGTTTAATGGCTGTAGAAATGGAAGACCCTTCACTCACCAAAAACAAAACCTTCATTAACCTCATGAATCTAGACCTCTAGCTAGAAAAGAAGGTCCCCAAGGATGTGACGACATCATATGGTTGCTCTTGGGCTTCACTCTTACAAAAACAGCATGCCATACCTCTCTGGGCAAATCTTGGCAATCACCAAAGAATCAACGGAACTGAGAGTAGGAATTATTCTATGGACATGGGTATCATCCTCTAACCCCAGGCAATAAGCATCTTTCCTCCTTTCCTTAAATGTACCTTATTCATATGGTATAGAATTCAATTACAGGTCAATGTCTTTCCTTTCCCTCTACCCTCTCAACTCAGACTACAATCAGGGACCCCTGTATCCCTGTATCCCCAGGACTCAATACTGTGCCTGGCACACAGAAGGCCAGATAACTGAACTGAATTTGACCCATTTACAATTTTAAGAAAGAGCTCTCTATTGAAATATAGTAACAAAAAACCTATTATAGCCTTTTCAGCAATTGGACCACCCAGTATTTTACTTACCAAGCATAAGAAGATAAATACTGTTGGTGTCTGTGTTTCCTGTATTTCAGAAGAGTGGCATGGATGTAAGAAGCCATATTCATTTTAGCCACTTACAAGTAAAGAGACCTTGGCAATTTCCTTAATCCCTTCGAGATTTCTTCTTCATTTGTGAAAAGGGATAAGATCCCCTACCCACAGGACTGCGGGAGATTAAATGAAATACAGTAAAAGTACCGTATGTGGATAGCAGGCATCCAGCCAGAGATATTTCCTAGCTTCCACTTCTTCCAACCAGGCTGTCCTTATCAATCACCTGATTGCTATTTTATGTTTCCAGCTATTCCGCAGGTCAGTCACACCAATGCACTTCAGTCTGAATCTAATGAGGAGCTCTTTATCCCCTTCACAGCCCATTCCCTCCCCACTTCATCAAAGCCTTCCATAAACCACCAATGCCAGGAGCTGGCCGCTTTGACTTCTTAGGTTTGATAGGTCTCTCCTTCTGCCTTCCCACACTTAGCTCTTAAAACGACCGCTTTGAAAAAGAAAACTGAGGCTAAATGGAAGATGGCCGAGCTCCTGACTCCAGGAAGTAGACGCCTTAGGATCTAAGCTATAGCAGGGCTCAGGGAGTAAGGAAATATGTTGCCTTGGAAGGAAGCTTTATACTTTCCATCACATGAGCATTGAGCACCCCAGCTTCATTTTCAGGAAGACAACTACAGGCAGCAGAATGAAAACCCAGAAGCATATTACCAAACCTGTAAATGGAAAGGCAACATGAGACTGGAGAGCACCAACAGCCAACTTCCATTACCCAGCCACTGAAGCCCTGGGCCAGCGCACACTTCACTTAAATCCCCCAAAGTAATTAGCTCCAAGGAAAGATGTCACCTGATAGGATTGAGAGACAAGGACCAGAAAAAGCTAAGGGTAATTCTTATGCAGAACGAAGAAAGGGGGGGGGCGACGGCGCTCCGCATTCTGCCAAATCTACAATATAAAATTAACTGAATACTGGAAACCCTCATGGTGTAGAACATGAAGAAAAACTGAGAGTGACTAAAGCAGGAGGAAGTGTTCTGTATTAGTAACAGCGTGATGTGGTGGCTTGAGCAAACAAAAGGGACACACAAGAGGCCAAGGATAGGATGCAGAGATAGATGGTCTGTGCTAATTCTCCCCTTCCTCACAAGAAACAAATTACAACACAGGTTCACTTCATTACATTGCATGTAAAAGAATAAAGCACTGTTTCCGGGCAACAAACACTTTAGGAGCTTAATATTCACTGTGCAGAATCCTAAAAAGTCAGTGAATGCCTTGGAATTTCACCACACAAACTTGCGTCACCACACTCTTTTGTGTCAGACTGTTTCATTATCTTCAAGGCTTAGCATAATTGGAGCCTCAGTCTAAAAATAGGCTATTTTTTCCCTTTGCAATCTGACTGGTAAATAAAAGTTAGGGGAGTTTTTATCCCCTTCATTTGTTTTAAACAACCACTAGCTTCTGCTCACCAAGCAAAGATTACTGAATACATTTTCTGGATCTGTTTGTTTATTCTGCTTATGGCAAACACACTTCGACCTTCACCACTGTAACAGGCAGTGAGTGCCACAGACAAGCTATGCAGACATACTCCAGAGCCACCCCGGTTTCAGCTGTGGGGGACTGCAGCACCGCCATGTATGCCGCAAAACACACAGGGCAGAAGGGAGTACTCCTCCCCACCCGAGTCTACCCTTGTTTCATCACCCAATCCGCTTCCTTAACAATTCCATTCTTAGGGCCTCATTAATTATGACCAATCAAATTCCTTCATCGCTGGTGTGAAAAGACTGAGGAGGTAAAAAGGGAATCAACGCTCTTGGAAAATCTATAAAATGGCAGCAAATATTAACCAAACCAGCATGATACATGCAAACTGGCACACATCCCCTCAAACAAAAATGGCTCCCAGCACGGTGAAGATAGAACCCTATTTTCTCCCACCTCGTGATACCTGTTGCATAGACATGCTCTCAAAAAACACAGGCAATGTATGCTGGAGGCAGTTAGAACAACTGGATAGCCCGGACTTAAATCATGGCTCTGTGATTCACCAGCCCTGTGGTCTTAGGCGAGTTACTGACAATCTCCATCCTTCAGTTCTCCCGGCTTATAAAATAGAGATCATGGCCTAAACCCCCTTGCTAACCTGCCTCGTCCACGCAGCTGTCATTTACAGGACCGGACTAAAGCCTGAATCCAGAGGCTGCATGAGCAGCAAGGGAGGTTAGGAAAGAACCAGCTCAGGAACATTTCGATTTTCCCAGTTCAGTACATTTCTAAACACCTAATAAGTGAAAACATTTTCTCCTCCATGCCGCCCCACACACACAGTAACTAGAAAACAAATTGAAAAACACTATTTTTCATAAAACTCATAACATGACTCCTACACTTCACATAACCGGAAAAAACATTTTTTAAAATTCAGCTTATATGTTGTAGTAGGGCTTTGCTGTTAGCATAAACTGCTTAGAACAGTGTCTAGCAAGCATTAAATGCTTAGTATAGCTTAGCTATTATTATTATCCCTAATTGAATGGTGTGTCTAATTTTTACTGGTTAAATACAGAGGGAAAAGTCAGACCAGATCCCAATCTCTTTGGAAGTTCATAGTAACTGTTACCCAACCTAAGTCAAGGGCCAGTCATGTGTGCCACCATGAACTGAGTGGGGGAGGGGACGACCAACATACTCTAAAGTGAAAAAGAAAAAATTAGAAGGCATTAGCATAGCACTGAACTACAGCTGTATTATTTCTCCCTCTAAGAAATGTCTCCAAGCATAATCTTCGGTGATTCAATTTATCAGCGAATGGTTTGCACAGGCTCCTAGAGGACAAAACAAGATGCCCTGTACTGAAAATGAGGCCCAAGATGTGATTATAGCATCGATCTCCATTTTAAGAATAGCAGACGGGTGCGGAGCCAAGATGGCGGCAGTGGCGGCACCCGTGGGATGTGGGGATTGCGCCCCCGGTGCCACTGAGCCTGTGCCCAGTGCCCAGTGCCCAGAGCCCCATGCCGAGCCGACTGCGCACCAAGCCGCAGCCGCCCATTGCGGGGCCACGGCCGGGGGACCAGCAGGGTCTTGGTGCTCTTGCCAGGAGTCAGCCCTGTGCCTCCGAGGTAGGCAAGCCGAGTTCACGACACTGGTCCACCAGAGACCTCCCAGCTCCACGTAATATCAAACGGCGAAAATCTCCCAGAGATCTCCATCTCAACACCAAGACTGAGCTCCACTCAACGACCAGCAAGCTACAGTGCGGGACATCCTATGCCAAACAACTAGCAAGACAGGAACACAACCCCACCCATTAGCAGAGAGGCACCCTAAAATCATAATAAGTCCACAGACACCCCAAAACACACCACCACACGTGGACCTTCCCACCAGAAAGACAAGATCCAGCCTCATCCACCAGAACACAGGCACTAGTCCCCTCCACCAGGAAGCCTACACAACCCACTGAACCAACCTTAGCCACTGGGGACAGACACCAAAAACAACAGGAACTACGAACCTGCAGCCTGCGAAAAGGAGACCGCAAACACAGTAAGTTAAGCAAAATGAGAAGACAGAAGAACACACAGCAGATGAAGGAGCAAGGTAAAAACCCACCAGACCAAACAAATGAAGAGGAAATAGGCAGTCTACCTGAAAAAGAATTCAGAGTAATGATAGTAAAGATGATCCAAAATCTTGGAAACAGAATGGAGAAAATACAAGAAACGTTTAACAAGGACCTAGAAGAACTAAAGATGAAACAGGCAACGATGAACAACACAATAAATGAAATTAAAAATTCTCTAGAAGGAATCCATAGCAGAATAACTGAGGCAGAAGAACAGATAAGGGACCTGGAAGATAAAATAGTCAAAATAACTACCGCAGAGCAAAATAAAGGAAAAAAAAATGAAAAGAATTGAGGACAGTTTCAGAGACCTCTGGGACAACATTAAATACACCAACATTCGAATTATAAGGGTCCCAGAAGAAGAAGAGAAAAAGCAAGGGACTAAGGGGCTTCCCTGGTGGCGCAGCGGTTGAGAGTCTGCCTGCCAATGCACGGGACGCGGGTTCATGCCCCGGTCCGGGAGAATCCCACATGCCGCGGAGCAGCCGGGCCTGTGAGTCGCGGCCGCTGAGCCTGCACATCCGGAGCCTGTGCTCCGCAACGGGAGAGGCCACAGCAGTGAGAGGTCCGCGTACTGCAAAAAAAACAAAAAACAAAAAAACAAAAACAATAAAAAAAAAAGAAAGGGACTGAGAAATTATTTCAAGAGATTATAGTTGAAAACTTCCCTAATATGGGAAAGGAAATAGTCAATCAAGTCCAGGAAGCACAGAGAGTGCCATACAAGATAAATCCAAGGAGAAACACGCCAAGACACATATTAATCAAACTACAAAAATTAAATACAAAGAAAACATACTAAAAGCAACAAGGGAAAAGAAACAAATAACATACAAGATAATCCCCATAAGGTTAACAGCTGATCTTTCAGGAGAAACTCTGCAAGCCAGAAGGGAGTGGCAAGACATATTTAAAGTGATGAAAGGGAAAAACCTACAACCAAGACTACTCTACACAGCAAGGATCTCATTCAGAGTCAATGGAGAAATTAACCTTTGCACACAAGCAAAAGCTAAGAGAATTCAGCACCCCCAAACGAGCTTTACAACAAATGCTAAAGGAACTTCTCTAGGCAAGAAATACAAGAGACGGAAAAGACCTACAGTAACAAACCCAAAACAATTAAGAAAATGGTAATAGGAACATACATATCCATAATTACTTGAAATGTAAATGGATTAAATGCTCCCACCAAAAGACACAGACTGGCTTAATGAATACAAAAAAAAGACCTGTATATATGCTGTCTACAAGAGACCCACTTCAGACCTAGGGACACATACAGACTGAAAGTGAGGGGATGGAAAAAGATATTCCATGCAAATGGAAATCAAAAGAAAGCTGGAGTAGCAATTCTCATATCAGACAAAATAGACTTTAAAACAAAGACTATTACAAGAGACAAGGAAAGACACTACATAATGATCAAGGGATCAATCTAAGAAGAAGATAGAACAATCGTAAATATTTATGCACCCAACATAGGAGCACCTCAATACATAAAGCAAATGCTAACAGCCATAAAAGGGGAAATCAACAGTAACACACTCATAGTAGGGGACTTTAGCACCCCACTTTCACCAATGGACAGATCACCCAAAATGAAAATAAATAAGGAAACACAAGTTTTAAATGATACATTAAACAAGATGGACTTAATTGATCGTTATAGGATATTCTATCCAAAAGAAGAGAATACATTTTCTTCTCAAATGCTCATGGAACATTCTCCAGGATAGATCATACATTGGGTCAAAAATCAAGCTTTGGTAAATTTAAGAAAATTGAAATTGTACCAAATGTCTTTTCCCACCACAATGCTACGAGAGTAGATATCAATTACAGAGAAAAAATATGTAAAAAAATACAAACACATGGAGGCTAAACAATACACTACTTAATAACCAAGAGATCACTGAAGACATAAAAGAGGAAATCAAAAAATACCTAGAAACAAATGACAATGAAAACACGACGGCCCAAAACCTATGGGATGCAGCAAAAGCAGTTCTAAGAGGGAAGTTTATAGCAATACAACCCTACCTCAAGAAACAAGAAACATCTCAAAGAAACAACCTAACCTTACACCTAAAGCAATTAGAGAAAGAACAAGAAAACCCCAAAGTTAGCAGAAGGAAAGAAATCATAAAGATCAGATCAGAAATAAATGAAAAAGAAATAAAGGAGACAATAGCAAAGATCAATAAAACTAAAAGCTGGTTCTTTGAGAAGATAAACAAAATTGATAAACCATTAGCCAGACTCATCAAGGAAAAAAAGGGAGAAGACTCAATAGAATTAGAAATGAAAAAGGAGAAGTAACAAATGACACTGTAGAAATAGAAAAGATCATGAGAAATTACTACAAGCAACTATATGCCAATAAAATGGACAACCTGGAAGAAACGGACAAATTCTTACAAAAGCACAACCTTCCAAGACTGAACCAGGAAGAAATAGAAAATATAAACAGACCAATCACAAGCACTGAAATTGAGACTGTGATTAAAAATCTTCCAACAGGGGTTCCCTGGTGGCGCAGTGGTTGGGAGTCCGCCTGCCGATGCAGGGGACACGGGTTCGTGCCCCGGTCCGGGAGGATCCCGCATGCCGCGGAGCGGCTGGGCCTGTGGGCCATGGCCGCTGGGCCTGCACGTCCGGAGCCTGTGCTCCGCAGCGGGAGAGGCCACAACAGTGAGAGGCCGTGTACCACAAAAAAAAAAAAAAAAACTTCCAACAAACAAAAGCCCAGGACCAGATGGCTTCACAGGTGAATTCTATCAAACATTTAGAGACGAGCTAACACCTATCCTTCTCAAACTCTTCCAAAATATAGCAGAGAGAGGAACACTCTCCTACTCATTCTATGAGGCCACCATCACCCTGATACCAAAACCAGACAAAGATGTCACAAACAAAGAAAACTACAGGCCAGTATCACTGATGAACATAGATGCAAAAATCCTCAACAAAATACTAGCAAACAAAATCCAACAGCACATTAAAAGGATCATACACCATGAACAAGTGGGGTTTATCCGAGGAATGCAAGGATTCTTCAATATACGTAAATCAACCCATGTGATAAAACATACTAACAAACTGAAGGAGAAAAACTATATGAGCATCTCAATAGATGCAGAAAAAGCTTCTGACAAAATTCAACACCATTTATGATTAAAAACCCTCCAGAAAGTAGGCATAGAGGGAACTTACCTCAACATAATAAAGGCCATATATGACAAACCCACAGCCAACATCATTCTAATGGTGAAAATCTGAAACCATTTCCTACAGGATCAGGAACAAGACAAGGTTGTCCACTCCCACCACTATTACTCAACACAGTTTTAGAAGTTTTAACCACAGCAATCAGAGAAGAAAAAGAAATAAAAGGAACCCAAATTGGAAAAGAAGTAAAGCTGTCACTGTTTGCAAATGACATGATACTATACATTGAGCATCCTAAAGATGCTACCAGAAAACTACTAGAGCTAATCAATGAATTTGGTAAAGTAGCAGGATATAAAGTTAATGCACAGAAATCTCCTGCATTCCTATACACTAATGATGAAAAATCTGAAAGAGAAATTAAGGAAACACTCCCATTTACCACTGCAACAAAAAGAATAAAATACCTAAGAAAAAACCTACCTAAGGAGACAAAAGACCTGTATTCAGGAAACTATAAGACGCTGATGAAAAAAATTAAAGATGACCCAAACACATGGAGAGATATACCATGTTCTTGGATTGGAAGAATCAACATTGTGAAAATGACTATACTACCCAAAGCAATCTACAGGTTCAATGTAATCCCTATCAAACTACCAATGGCATTTTTCACAGAACTAGAACAAAAAATTCCACAATTTGTATGGAAATGCAACAGACCCCGAATAGCCAAAGCAATCTTGAGAAAGAAAAACGGAGCTGGAGGAATCAGACGCCCAGACTTCAGACTATACTACAAAGCTACAGTAATCAAGACAGTATGGTACTGGCACAAAAACAGAAATATAGATCAATGGAACAGGAAGCCCAGAGATATACCCACGCACATATGGTCACTGTATTTTTGAGAAAGGAGGCAAGAATATATAATGGAGAAAAGACAGCCTCTTCAGTAAGTGGTGCTGGGAAAACTGGACAGCTACATGTAAAAGAATGAAATTAGAACACTCCCTAACACCATACACAAAAATAAACTCAAAATGGATTAAAGACCTAAATGTAAGGCCAGACACTATCAAACTCTTAGAGGAAAACATAGGCAGAACACTCTATGACATACATCACAGCAAGATCCTTTTTGACCCACCTCTTAGAGAAATAGAAATAAAAACAAAAATAAACAAATGGGACCTAGTGAAACTTAAAAGCCTTTGCATAGCAAAGGAAACCATAAAAAAGACAACCCTCAGAATGGGCGAAAATATTTGCAAATGAAACAACTGACAAAGGATTAATCTCCAAAAGTTACAAGCAGCTCAATATAAAAAACCCAACCCAATCCAAAAATGGGCAGACGACCTAAATAGACATTTCTCCGAAGAAGAAATACAGATTGCCAACAAACACATGAAAGGATACTCAACGTCACTAATCATTAGAGAAACGCAAATCAAAACTACAATGTGGTATCACCTCACACCAGTCAGAATGGCCATCATCAAAAAATCTACAAACAATAAATGCTGGAGAGGGTGTGGAGAAAACGGAACCCTCTTGCACTGTTGGTGGGAATGTAAATTGATACAGCCACTATGGAGAACAGTATGGAGGTTCCTTAAAAAACTAAAAATAGAACGACCATATGATCCAGCAATCCCACTACTGGGCATATACCCTGAGAAAGCCATAATTCAAAAAGACACATGCACCCCAATGTTCATCGCAGCTCTATTTACAATAGCCAGGGCATGGAAGCAACCTAAGTGTCCATCAGCAGATGAATAGATAAAGAAAGTGTGGTACATATATACAATGGAATATTACTCAGCCATAAAAAGAAATGAAATTGAGTTATTTGTAGTGAGGTGGATGAACCTAGAGTCTGTCATACAGAATGAAGTAAGTCAGAAAGAGAAAAACAAATACTGTATGCTAACACATATATATGGAATCTTAAAAAAAATGGTTCTGAAGAACCTTGGGGCAGGACAGGAATAAAGATATAGATGTAGAGAATGGACTTGAGGACACGGGGAGGGGAAAGGGTAAGCTGGGACGAAGTGAGACAGTGGCATGGACATATATACACTACCAAATGTAAAATAGCTAGCTAGTGGGAAGCAGCTGCATAGCACAGAGAGAGCAGCTTGGTGCTTTGTGACCACCTAGAGGGGTGGGATAGGGAAGGTGGGAGGGAGACACAAGAGGGAAGAGATATATGTATATGTACAGCTGATTCACTTTGTTATAAAGCAGAAACTAACACACCATTGTAAAGCAATTATATTCTAATAAAGGTGTAAAAAAAAAAGAATAGCAGAGGGGTACAGATAAATCTGTTTGATCCCATGAACTGGTCTTCCTTCTCTATGTGTGAATTCGGTATGTGAGTATCAAATAGTTAAATGTAAAGTCTGTGATGGTAAGGGAACACTTAACAGTTTCGAAAAGCAAAGCAGAGAACACATGCACTGATTTGTGGAGCCTAATAAAAATGAGATTTAAAAAAAAAAATCTTAAGGTCAACAGTCCGATTTCCTCTTGCGTCTCTTTATCTGTGGCCTCTGTCTCCTATGCATACCAAAAGTCCTATTCCAAAAATAAATATCAACAGGTGGATAGTTCTTTATTTTCTAATTTTCAAATAAAATGATTTTAGAATATAAATACAAAATCCCCTTACCTCTGCAAAATTCTATAATAAATAATGCTACAGATATGGAAGGAGACCTCAGCTGATCAACCCAGCTCCTTTAATAACCAAAATGAGCCCATGTGGCTCCAAATCGCTGTTCACCTCCACATTTTAAGATGAAAATAGGTTTAGTTCAAAGCAAGTGATTTAAAGCTTTGTTTCTCCTCAGCTCCCTTGCACACCGGATTTACCTCATCACCTGCACTCATTACCCATGGGATTTGGCAGTTCATTTCATCAGTCTTCACCTTTCTTCAAAAGTCTAAAACCGATGATCAAAAACTAGAGATGAAGCATACAAGACAGATGGAGGGACGTTCCTGGTGGCGCAGTGGTTAATAACCTACCCCCCCAATGCAGGGGACATGGGTTCGATCCCTGGTCAGGGAACTAGATCCCACATGCATGCTGCAACTGAGGAGCCCACAAGCCGCAACTAAGGAGTCTACCGGCTGCAACTAAAGGAGCTGGCGAGCCACAACTAAGGAGCCTGCCTGCCACAGCTAAGACCTGGCACAACCAAAATAAATAAAATTATAAAAAAAAAAAGAAAAAGCCAAATGGAAAGCAAGTAGCTGAATTAATACAACAAATACCAACCAAGTATTTACTACATGCCAAGGTCCATATGAGGTGCTGTGTGTATAGAGGTGAGTAAAACAAACCCCCTACCTTAAATGGGGCTCACAGTCTAATAAGGAAGATGAATGTGAGCATGCAAACAGATGTTTGTCCAGTTAGTACAAAATGATGAGTAGCAAAATGGGAGCAAAATAGGGTGCTGAGCAAGAAAAGAACACGACAGAGAAACTCGCACACATGTACAAAGAGACAAGTACACGAATGTCTACTTTCCGTAATAGTGAAATACCGACAACAACCTAAATGACCATCACTAGGGAAATGGAAAAATAAATTGCAGAATATTCATATGATGGAATACTACAGAGCAGTTCAAATGAATGATTAGATCTATATGTATCAACATGGATATACTTCAAAAATATAAACGTTGAGAGAAAAAAGCAAGTTGCAAACTCAAATATGACACGTCATTTACATAAGTTAAGTGGGTACATTTCAAAGGTAAGAAAAGCATACCAAATGGAAAGCTACATATCAGCTTCACAAAAGCAGCTGCCTGTGGAGAGGTAAAGAGGAGACGAGGGAAGGGGAGGCACGCAGAGGATGCTGACTATCTGTAAGGCTTTCATTTAAAGAAAAGCTGAAGCAATTATAAGAAAATCTTAACATGTATTAGTTCTGGGAGATGGCTACACGAATATGTTACTTTACTCTATAAAAATTAATAGGAAAAAAGAAAAACAATTTTTTTTAATTTAAAAATGAGAGAAGGAAGTGAGGTGAATGGACCAATTTAGGCAGAGGACCAAGAAGGTGCCGTATAAGCCAAGACCAGAGGAGAGAGGAAAACACAAACTTGCACCAAGCTGGGGAGAAGCATTCCAGGCAGTGGCACCCAGAGCATGAGGGCTCTGCAGAGGGACAGAAGTGAACATGTGTGCGCAACTCAAAGAAAACGTAGCCCCAGGGGGCTGCAGCAAAGCTGGGGTGGGGAGTGCAGGGGGTCATTAGCAGGGAAAGTGACCGGAGAGGTGAAGCGACCCATGGAGGACCTGGGAGGCCATGGTGAACTGAGATGGAAGCCACTGGAAAGGACATGATGCAATCACACGTAAAAAATACAGATCACCTGCTGTGTGGAGAACTGATCAAAGGCAAGAGTGGAAGGGAAACACCAACGGGAGGCTGCTGCGGTGATCCTGGCCAGAGACGGTGCGGTCGGAACTAGGAGACAGGGTGGAAGTGCCAATGGGGAGAAACGGATGAATCTGGGTATACTGAAGGTAAGGTTGGCAGGACTTAAAACTAACTGCATCTTAGGACTGGGCTAAGAAGTGTTAGGAAAGACAACTATTTCTTAAATATTATAAAAATGGCTGGTGTTTGCCACTTAGGGTCCACTACTAGATGTTACTGAAGGACATGATAAAACACTCCAGGCTCCGGAATCTACTTAGTAAAAATAAACGAAAAAACTTAAACTCGTGAACATCAAACTCTTAAGAGTAAATGTAAGGATCAGCTGAGGTCATTAAGTTAAAGAGTGAGGAAGGTCAGGTTAGATCACTCAGGGGAAGTGAGTTTTCAGAAAGACTGAAAGAGCAGAAACTAGTGATGTGGGTGGACAAAGGCACAAAAAGCAGAAGAAACAACAAGTAAAAACACAAAATAGAAAATAATTTGGCAAACAGCCGACAAATTGGTCTTATAAGAGTAGACGTTCAGGCATTCAAGTGAGAGAAAAATGCAGACGGTAAGAATGGGTCTGGAGGGCAGCCACCGCTGCTAAGGTGTTAGATTTTCAGGTCACGTTTACTGAGCGCTTATTATGTATCAAACGCTGAATCGAAGCATTAACACACACCATCTCAGTTCATTCTCCCAACAACGTCGCTGGGGAGTTACCATGACTAAAAATGAGGAAGCTGAGGCTCAGAGAGGTTATATAACCAGCCAGGCTGCGCGTACCTGGGAAGCTGGGGGGCAGGGGGGGGCTGGAGGCGGCAGGCAGGGTGGGGAGAGCAGGGAGCGTGGGACCCCCAGGCGTAGGCCTGGATTCCAGGGCTGCCACTTAGTTGAGGCATTTCACAAGCTACTTCTCTGGGTCTCACATCCCTAATCTATGAACTGGGGAGAATTAAAATATCTAACCACAGCAATTCTGGTCGCCGCCACCGCTGCACGCATACAGCACCAGCTGAAGTCAATGATCACCTCAGTGTCCCCCAAATTTTCAAAGCTATCACCTGTGTCTCTTGCTGACAGTCACCCACCACCTCCCTGAGACACTCTTCCCTGGCTCCCACGACACCTTGTGTTCCTGCTTTTCTCCTTCTGTGGTGGCCTCCTCCAAGCCATTCCACACTGGGGATCCGTAAGACAGCGTCCTTCCTACACCCACTTCTCTTTCTACTCTCTCCTCTCCCAAAGTAATCCCATCCATGTCCATGTTTTAATTTACGTCAATTCGCCAATGACGCCCAAATTTATATCGCATCGTGCCACCTCAAAATTAACATGTCCAACATCAGACTGCTCATCCTTCCCTCCCCTGGCCCCAAACCCAGGCATCTTCCAACACTCCTCACCTCAGTGAAAGGCTTGCCATCCATCAGCCTGCACAACTCAGAAGGCCAGGAGTTATCCTGAAGTTGTCCTGGATACTTTCCCCATCCTAAGCCCAATATCCAAGCTGCCACCAGGATCTACTGGTTTTTCTTCTCTCACATCTCTCTCATATCTGCACCTTCTCCCTCTCCCAGCTGCCATCACGCCAGCCAAGCTACCACCATTGCTTGCCTGGAATACCTTAATAAGAGCCTACTAACTAGTTTCCCTCATCCACGCTGACCCTTCCAATCCACTCAGCCAGAGCGATGGTCTCAAAATGCAAACGGGAGCCAATCCCTCCACCGCACGAAGGACCTGCTAATGTCCACCCCCTGCTCAACATGGCCGGCAAGGCCCACATGGTGTGACCCTGTCCTCTCCAGACTTGCCTCCCATCACTCCCCGCTTCCTCTCTACGTCCAGGCTACAGCAGCCTTCCCTCAGTTCCTTGACCACACAATGCTTCCACCCACCACAGGACCTCTGCACAAGGCATCCGTCACCCTGGAATGCTGATCCCTGTAACCCTTTAGCTTGTTAACTCCAGCATCCAGCACACACTTTTCTGATCTCAGCTCAAGTGTCACATGCTCAGGAAACCTCTGATTCTTCAGTCTGGGAGCTTTGATTCTTCAGAGGGCCTTTGTTAGCAGCACTCAGAAACTCCCATTCCTTTTCTTAGCTCTTATTTTCTCCTGGGTCAGCATGATTATTCATTGGACAATTTGCTTAATGGCTCTCCCCAACCAGAATGAAAACCCCATGAGGACAAGATCGTTGAACATTTAAATTTATCACTGTATCCCCAACACACCAGCACCAGGCTCAACACCTGGTAGGGGTTTGGCGCCTTCCTCTGCATTGTGACAAGAAACCATGGTGCCCAGGCTTTCCTAGGTTAAGGTGCTTTGTAACTGGGGGACAGGGCAGTAGCCATTGTCAACTAGCACGCTCTGGCACATGAAAACACAGAGGCTCACAGGGACCGACTTGCTCAAAGCCAAACAAAGCAAACACGCAGTGAGCATGGCGCCCGTGTTTCCAGTCCAGGCCTCCTCCAGCACATATTCAGGCTTTTCCGCGTGGGTTTGCACCTACCGCAGATCCTTTGTCTTGCTTACTACTAAGGAATCATGAGTTTGGCCTCCTGAGCTCTAGCTCTAGTTTTACTGGAATCATTACCTAGGCTTTCATCTCCAGCCTACAGGTCACAAGCAATGTCATCTGTCTCCATTTCCCTCCATGGGACAGACTCAGCAAATATTACTGGAAGAATTTCTGGCTATGAGGCAAGAATCAGTAATTGAATTAAATATATTCACCTGCTCTAAGCCAAGCTTCTGAAAACAAGTTATTTTTTTCTGCCCTGTCAGGACATGATTAAAGAAGAAATATCTGGATCTTTCGTGTGATTCAATGATCAGCTGTCCATCGCATCAGGCCATGCAATCCAACTTGAATAGAACATACACCCTACCCTGTTGGCCAGTGCACGGAAGTATTACACGTGGCCTTATGAACAATGCACATTATTAATAGCCCATGAGCTTATTCTTTTCCCCAAGTGCTCCCTCCTCAACCCTCCTCCTCCCTGCCTGCGGAAGGCACACCACCCTCCTGCACAGGGCTGAAAATATAGTCTGTGGCTAAGTCAGCAGGGTGAAAAGCCCCTGAAACAAATATAGCCAAATGTCTTACACTCCAAATTATGACAGAAACCTAATATCTTTGCTCCACTCCCATCCCCACTCAACTCTTAGCCCTGAGGCAAACACTCTCATCACTAGCCTCAAAAGAACAAATCTTTTCTTAAATGTAGAACAACAACGGCAATAAAAATAAGTAATAGAAAACAAAACCCAAACCTGAAAAGAACAATTAGTAATCCCAAACACCACACTCAAGTCATTTCTGGAAACCCCTCGTGCTCTGTTGTTCTTTTAAAAATGCAAGTAGAGATTGGCTTCAGTTACATTCTATGTCATTTCGCTTTTTAAACGAGGGAGGGAACCCTCAAAGAAAAAATTTAAATTCTGAGACTCTAATACATTCAAGTGTACAAGTGACACCAGCCCATTCACCCACCAAAATTAATAATAAAAAGGAGACAAGGACAGCTGTACAACCCGACACTGGCACTAAATTTCAAAGTATGTACAAAATCTCTAAAGCAATGACTACAGGGCTCAGGAATCTCTGGCTTAAAATCAAACAGCTTCTTAGCACATACACACATACATAAAGCCATCCTTCTCCCCGCCTTCCAAAACTCCCACAACTTACCAAACTCGGCTCACTGTAATTTCACACCGTATTTATGATATGGCAAATTGACACAGGCTCATGCTGCCTACCGAAATGATGAAACGCAAACAGAAGGCACTAATTCTATTAGTCTGCTCTCAGTTAACCAGTCCTGAGCCATAATAAACCCAATCAGCTTGTTCTGTTTTTAAATTTGAGATGGATTTGTCTCTGAAGGGCCTGACTGTACTGCTGGGAAGAGCACACACAAGCCACCAGACGGCGCGGGCTGCCGAAAGCAGGTTCTTCCAATTAACACAGAGTGTCCCTGGCATGGCTGAAGCCAGGAGATGGTGCGGTGACATCTTGTACATCATCAGACTCAAACGCTGGGGCGGCTGATCCATTTGGGGGATGGGGAAATCTGCAAGGTTGCCGAGTGCAACCACATCACCCATAAATCTACTACCTGGGTGGATGAGGAAAGGAAAATCTGGAGAAAAGATCAATATTTTTGGCTTGCAGTGATCCTTTCTCTACAAACCATCTGTATCCACAATCTGTGAAGGGGGGTGGACATGGGAGGAAAAAAAATAAAGTTATAGGATATTTTCCCCTTTCCTTAAGAGTAGCATTGTCCAGGAAATTACCTAGGCAGACTGACTGTGGATCCAGACAATTAAACCTTACGTCAGTTTCTGTGCCACTGGTGAATAGTGGTTAATAACTTCACACTTTTCTTTTTGTGTCTTAACAAGGAGGGAATGGCACTTTCGAAATCATTACTGCTCTGTCATCTTGGTTCACTGCCAAAGCAATGAGCTGTAGAACACCTGGCAAATAACACGCGGCTCGTGAAAAAGAAACATACACCAAAACAGGTTTATAGAAAATGTTCACATATGTAGAAAGAGGAATGAGTTTGGGTTAACAGAAAATCACTCACTGTGGCGAGGGGTGGGGAAGAAAGGAAGAGGTTTCCAGGCCTCAGTTTCTGTGATTCGAGTCAGAGTAATGAAACTCAATCTGAGCAGAGATCAGCGGCGCCGACACAAAGTTAGTCCTATAGTATTTATCTCCTCATCCTCAGTCACACTCCCAGTGGGTTCAGTAATTAAATGGGCAAAATGTTGGGGCAAAAATACCATCCCTGCCTTCTCAAATGAGAGTGGCCCAGTAAAAACGTATAAAGTAGCCTTTTTCTTATTCTGAGTATCCAGGCCATTCTTATAAACTCAAATAAGGCTTAAATATCAAGATCCTATATCACAAAATGCATCTCCTCCACACCCACCCATCTATAACTGCAGAAACTACGAGACCAGCATGATCCCAGAGTCACAGCAAACTAGCACACACTCTGTGGGGCACGGGGCTAGGTGCTGGGGTGGGGGTGGGGGACATCAAAATACAGACATAGTGATCCCCGACAAACCAAACGCAAGTAGAGACTGGAGAATATAGAAACAATTTGAGGCTGCAGGCTTTTCTTTTCTTTCCTTTTTTGGTCAATTAAGAGAAAAATTTTAAGTATTCATACTAGTTTTTACAGACCCATTATGAAATCTAGGTGTAAAACTACCAACATGTGGGTTTTTAAAAGACCCTAATTTAGACTGAGAATAAGGAAATTCCATCTTCTTTAATGAAATAAACCATGGCATTCTGAAGACAAGGGGGGCCAGCCCCCACAGCCCCAGGACCACCTGTCACCGCCGCTGACACCCAGGAGGTACATGTGAGGACGGGTGCGAGGCACTTCTTTCTGACAAAAGACTTGCTCACAGACCCAGCCCGGTTCACAGGCAGGACTTGACCCTGTCTCCCTCTTCCCAGCTACCTCTAACATCAACCGCCTGTTTGCTCCTAAACCTATACATTGCAACGTTCAAAACCCAAAGAGCACACGAAGGCAGATGTCCAGGCATCTTGGAGGGGATAGGTTCCAAACATTGAGAGGGATAACGTTCTTCTGAATTTCTTTTTGAAAGTCTAAAGTTTTAGCCATTTTGAAAGAAATATTATGTGTGTTCAAGTAGTACATAAATTCAAACCAGGCCTAAATGTAACCCACTTATTTATAGAGTGCAATACTGTGTTCATACAGCATAGATTATTCTATATACTTGAAATTTTTTTGTCATTGCATTTCTCTCAAATTATTGAAGGTCTAATTTATCATAATTTGAACTGGCCTTCCATAGGGTATCTCCAAGGTGTTTCCTCTTCTTAGCTTTATATTTTACCAACATTACTTTCACCAATTTCAGAAAGGATACAGACAAAGGGACAAGCAAATATAGATGTTAATTAGTAAAAGTTCACCCATATAAATAATCTGCAGTTAAGATGCCACTTACTCAACAGAAAACAGGTGTTTCTACAGAAGTTAAAGGTATATAAAAAGAACCTCGGCTCTAAATTTGCTATTAATTTGTACTATGAAGAATTTCAACTCATTACATCTGAATTACCACCAATTCTGAATTAGTAGATGTGAATTAATAAAGTTGAATAGTATGAAGAACTGCCAAGAATTTAGAACCCAAACATCCCTGAAATACAACAATAAAAACGGAATTTAAAGTTTCTCTGGCTTAGAATATTATAATGTAAACAACTTCAAAGTGGTAAGTAATCTGTAACCACTGAAAAAGGATATTGCTTTTTTTAGCGTAAAATATATTCTGCCAAAATATATTAAACCTTCACTTTCAGCCTTAAGAGAAATTATCTTCTTATATAAAAAAAAATCAAAATGTTAGTAGGTCAGCTGAAGTTAAAAGTAGTCTTAATGGTGGCTATTAAATCCTGGAGACAGAACTCTTCCCCTCTTACCACCCACACAGTTTCCATGAGTCTGGTCTGGCAAGAAAATTCTTTATACTGCCATGTTTTAGGTAACAAAATCATACGTTTTTAAGACTAAAGTGTCCCCTCAACCTACGAGGGCAGAAATGAAGAAATATAAGAACCACCAATTCTTTAGCATTTTTGCATCATGGTGCCCTTTGAGAATCTCTTAAATGCTATGCACCGTTTTCCCCAAAAAAGCACACACATGCACAGACACATAAAATGTCACAAAGAACTTGAGGAGTCACAGACATTCGCTCTGCTTCTATGAGAAGTTCTCATATGACAATATAAACAGATAAAACTTGAAAATCTATGTTTTTTTAGATGTCCGAAAGATTGCTTTCCTTCCTTCTTACTACCTTGAGTGTACTTTCCTCTACTTTCACCCACTGTGACTGATGCTGTTAGAAATGAGAGTGACTTTTCTATTATACGTGACTCTCTTTTAGACCAGAGGTCCACCAATCTTTTTCTGTAAAGGGCCAGAAAGTACATATTTTAGGCTTTGCAGGTCATTCAGGCTCTCTGGGCACTAATCAATTCTGCCATTGTAACAGAACACAAGTGCAGCCATAAACAAGTGGGTGTGGCTGTGTCCCAACAAAATTTTATTTACACAAAACAAGGCAGTGGACAGGAGTTAGCCCTGGAGTTCTAGGTTCTCGACCCCTGGAATAGAAGAATAGGTTCAACAACTCCACAGGAAGCAAAAAGACAAATAGAGTTAGATCCCTAACTTATACGATCCCTAAAAATAATTCCCAGAAGGGTTTAAGACCTGAATAAGAACCAAAGCTTGCAACTTTTAGAAGGAAATAAGAGAGAATGTCTATGTCACTGAAGGAGGGAAAGGTTTCTTAAGAAAAAAAACAACACAGTGTACAAGGGGGAAAAAACCAAATATTTGACAATAAATTTAAAAACTTCTGCACAAGAAAAGACCACATATAAAGTTAAAAACATAAGTCACAGACTAAAAGATATCTGCAACAAAAATGACCGAAAAAGAACCAGCCTTTGAATAACTAAGAAGAAATACTAAGAGACATACAACCCAGCGAAATAGGACCTATATGCGCACAGGCAAATCACACTGAAAAGAAGAAAACTGAAGAGTTAAAACACATGAAAGGATGCTCACCTTAACTAATACTTGGGGAAATGCAAATTAAAATCACAATGAGATACCACTTCACACTCACGAGACTGGCAAAAATTTTTAATTCTGATAATAACAAATGCTGGCAAAGGTGTGGAACACTAAGGATGATGCAACAAGCATGTTTACAAGTATCTAAGAAGTCTAAAAATCCCTCAGTAGAAAAATAAACAACAAATTCAAAAAGGTAAAATTGTATACCAAAATTATTCCCAACTGTTTTTAAATTAACCTCTGATTCTGTGACGGAGGGAGTCATGTATTGTAGTCCCATGGCCATAAATATGAATTTAACTATTTGAAAGAATTAACTCGCTATGATAAATTAAATGACTGCTCCTACCAATAACATGCCATACTGCTTGCAGATGAGCAAACTCCACTCTTAGTAATACGCTAGAGAAACTCTCACACATGTGGCACTGTCTACTATAGCACCATTCGCAACAGCAAAAAAGTAAAAGAAGTGAAAATGAGGAAAGCTAAAAAGATGGCCAATGGGAGAATAAAAAAGATCCTGTGCTGTATTTATTCACTGAAATATTACACAATAGGTAACATGAATAAATCAAGTCTAAAAATGTATCAACATGGACATACTTAAAAATTGGTATACAGAGTAGGGATTTTCCCATACTTTTCTTTTGGCAAACTGCAAAAAATATGATAGCATGACACATAAATGGTAAAAACTTGTAAGGCACCACGTGTATAGGTACACGTATTTGTTGTAAAAGCAAAAATCCCTGGGCAAGAAGGACAAAACCAACCCGGAGGGAGCAGTTACCTTGGAAGAAGAAAAGAAAAAAATGAGTGACGGTGGGGAGGAAAGGGTCTTTAGCTGTCTCTACAATATTTTATTGCATTTAATTTTTTAAAACTAGGCTTTTTTAAGAAAAAAGATTGGAAAAGTGAAATTTTTGCTTATTTCTAGATAAAGTTGAAAGTCTCCTTTAGCACTCAATTATAAGATTCTGTATATTCACTCATTCTCTTTTGCCGCTGACATCAACAAAGGCTACAGCCCTCCATCCCAGGGCCATTCTGAAGGGCTCCTGACAGGTGCTAGCACATGGCCAAGAGACTCCCAGGAAGGCTTGCCCTGGGCTTGACTGCAATGTTTTCATGCAATGATTTGGACACATTTTCTAAATGCACAAATTTCAGCTCCAAACACAATTGAAAGCTAGGCAGTCTACAACTGATTGGCAAGCAGGCTGGCAAAGACTCACTTTAGCCTACTGGGTGAGAAAATGAAAAAGCATGGGCTCTACACCCAAACATTAGAGCATGCATTCACTTTAAAATGCAATCAGAAATCCAGACCAAAAATCATTTTCTCAAGGGCACAGAAATAACAGAGTGCAGAAATAAGACAATACCAGTGTCAGTAAGCAGTAATTATTCCATAAAGACAAATATTACCATTACACTACGGATTATGCAATGAGTATGCTTATAAGTATAGAGTAAGTTTTAAATCCCTCAAAAAAACCCCAACAAATTCAAAGAGGCAAAATTACACATCAAAATCATTTCAGTTCTCTTTAGATTAGCCTGATACTGTGACCAAGGGAGTCATGGATTGTAGCCCCATGGCCAGAAGTGTGAATTGAGCTCTCTGATAGAAGAATTAGCTTGCTACGATACATAAAATGATTGTTCTTATCAATAAAACTTTTTATTCAAAGACTGTCACTATTTAAACACTAAATACACTAGACTATTACAATCCTTTGGTCCTTTCTTTAATAATTTCAAAATTAATAAAAGTCAAAAATTTGGACAGATCTGTGTCACTAAATGGCTTTCACTATTGTTCACAGAATAAAACCCTTAATTGATTAATGATCTCAGGGTGTCTATCGCCATCTAGTGAAAAATCAGTTCAATTACCACACCAGTCACTTGACTACCTAGTCTGTTTTCTCTGTGATTTAAAATATATGTCCACTTACTGCTACCAACTTGCTCAGTATCTTTTTTACGTCTCCCTACACATACATTGAGAATAAACACAAATACAGATGGTATTTATATAGACTCACTTTCGAGTTATCTGTCAACTAGGTTTCCATATTACTTCTCTGGAAACATTGAGTTCATTATTTTTAAATAACTTGCACACCATGAGGTCCCTCATACAATTCTTTAACCATTAACTAATTCCTCTACCACCGAGCAATTAAAAATCATAGAAGAGTTTAAGTGTGAAAGATCACACCTGGGAAAAGACAATATTGATGTCCATTTGACACAACTATTAGCATTTTTATTATAAACCTGTTTTTAAAAGTACAATTAGTAATTACTCTGAGTACTCTAGCAGCCATAATACATTTGATTACAGAAATTATTAGGTCACCAGAGCCAAACCTGCATGATTCCAACAAACTGAGCACACACAAAACAGACTTAAAAATAAAAAGGGCGGGGGGGGGGGGTTAAGGCCTCCCCAGACTGTGTATTAATCTATATTCAAGTGCAAAATTTTATAATCTTTTTCAGACAACATGCTACCAGGTTTCCTTCTCATTAATTTCCAATTGAACCTTAATCTAATTTATCCCACAAGGACTTTAAAAGCAATCAACTTCTAGGATTTTCAGGTTACTATATTACTTGGTCTACTCTTAGTACAAAAAAGATAAGTTCGGTAAGTTACAAAGATATTCCAAAAGCTCGGCAAACTGACTCTCATTTTACACTTCGCTTCTCCTACCTCTAATAATCAAGAGATGCTTGAACTCACAAAGACCTAATAGTACGTACGGAAAAAAACAGTAAACCCAAAGACAGATTATCACATAAAATACTTCCATCCGCCAGTGCTAATAATTATCATCAATACGTTACAATCATTTTTATTATAGGAAATAATTTCTGTACGTGGCTTTGAATCCTCTTCTAGAATAAGATTTCCAGGAAGCAACTGTGTAATTATTATTTCTCATTAACCTCACATTACTTTAAAGGCCCATTTCCCACCGTTGTATTTTTTATTTGTGGGAAGGAGCAAAGGGGAAAGAGACAAAGGGAAGCAGAAGCCAAGAACTTAAATCACATATGATTATTTCTAGATTTGTCTGAAGTTCTTTGTTTTTTAGTGGGAAGAGTAGGGTTTTTTTAAAATAGTTTAGAAAGATTTGTTGTTATATTTTAAATAAGAGAAAAATAAAAATTGAGTTTAAATTCCCCATTAAAAATCGAGCTAACCAAAAATACTGCCGTTAAAGTACAATGGATTAGGGGAGTTGGGGGAGATTATTGGACAAATTTGGGGCTTATCATTATCAACAGTGCCCTTTTAAGCTTGTGGATTTCTGAGCCAATGCAGAAAATGTAACAACAGGGATTTCCCAACAGCAAGAGGCACTCTCCAAGGGAGTAAATTGTCAACTACTGCCTCTCATGAGAAACTTAAGAGTAATCTTGATCCAATCTCAATAGTGAACCCATGTATTATCACCCAGTTGGGGCATAGTGAGTGCACTTCCTAATACAAAAATAAGATGGTATTCTATCAGAAGCCACTGGATACATACAGAGAAATAAAATTTAAATAATTTTAAAGTAAACTTGGCCAAAGAAACTGAAAACATCCTTTCCTCACTTCAATGAGCCCCTAAAACACCTGTATCTTCTCAAGTAAAAAAGGCCTATGTCGGGCTTCCCTGGTGGCGCAGTGGTTGGGGGTCCGCCTGCCGATGCAGGCGACGCAGGTTCGTGCCCCAGTCCGGGAGGACCCCACGTGCCGCGGAGCGGCTGGACCCGTGGGCCATGGCCGCTGGGCCTGCGCGTCCGGAGCCTGTGCTCCGCGACAGGAGAGGCCACAGCGGTGAGGGGCACGCGTACTGCAAAAAAAAAAAAAAAAAGGCCTATGTCTTGAGATGAGTATCAAAAAAAACGTTCTTCTAGGAATAAGGGCAGAATATAAAGCAACAGGAGAGCCATCCTGAGATGGAGCAGACAACCCCCATGTAGCAAAAGCCTTACAGTCAGGAAGAGCTGGATTCCCATCCAAAAAAGTCACTTGTTACACTTCACCTCTTTCAGTTTATTAGCTTCGTCATCTGCAACATTGGAACACTCTTGCCTATATCGATTGATTCTTATGGGGTCTTAAGGAAATAATGCATCTGAAAGCTTCTCGCATAATGCTGGTGTCCAATACAAGTGTCCTTCCTCACTGTGCCCTCAGCGGAGTGAAAGCGGGCTCCCAACAGAAGAGCACCTCTCAATATCCTGTTCGTTTCATGCCAGCTAGATCTGCACTGTCCAATACAGCAGCCACTAGCCACATGTGGATATGTGAGGTTAAATTTATTTTAATTATCATTAAATAAAACTCAAAATCCACTTCGTCAGCCAGCCATCAGGTGCTCACTAGCCACTTGGGGCTTGCGGCTATTGCACTGGGTATTGCAGATGGAGAACGTTTTCATCACCTCAGAGTGCTATTAGACAGTCCTGATCTAGACTCTAAGCAGGGGTTAGCATTTTTTTTTTTTCTGAAAAGGGCCAGATAGTAAATATTTTAGGCTTTGCAGGTCATGCAAGTCTCCACCTTGACTACTCAACTTTGCCGCTGTACTTGCAAAAGCAACTATAGATGATACTTCAACGAATGAGTATGACTGTGCGCCAATAAAAGCTTACTTATAAAAATAGGTGGCGGGCTGGATTGGGCCCATGGGCTGTAGTGTGCCGAACTCTACTCTAAGAGTACTCTGAGTCCACGCTCCCAGCATGAGCGTTCTGCCCATAACCACTACCTCCGTAAGACCGAGTAGTCTTAAATCCACTGACAGAAATCAGTATTTTACTGGAGTTAAATGGAATATAATATTTAACATAACTGTTCTTTTACAAACTAAGGAAAAGCCATGCACGTGGTGCTAAAGCAAATGAAGCTTTTAGTGTTTACAAAGGGACAGTACCTCAAATCCGTTTGGTATCTGGCCCATGTTTCTAAAACCAATTACCCTCAATCTATAACTCCAGTCCCGATATATTCCTGACACTGGGGACTTGAACTGATACATCCAGCTGCCTACTTAACATGCCTACAGATCTATTACAAGCCTCAAAGGTAACATATCCAAGATAAAACTTAATCTTTCTCCCTCAGATTTCTCCTTCTTAATAAATGGTTCTACTAGCTAACCAGCTAGAAGACAAAAATGGAGGCATCCTCCTTGATTTCTTCTTTTCCCTCACACTCCAACCTAATATATCTGCCAAAAAAAAAAAACTAGCTCCCTTATGTCGCTTAGTTCTCATTCATGTTAGCTCCTAAAGAAGCCTTCCCTGACCAAGCTAAACTAGCCAGCCATCTTAACATTGTTTAGCCCTCCACCCTGTTTACTTATCTGCACAGCATTACTTCTATCATATTCTCTTATGTTTTGTATTTGTTTATGCACTTATTTAGACTCTGTTTTCCTGAATGACGCTCTCCCCACCCCAAGCCCCTCTACACCCCCTGCCCTAGGCAGAATGTGAGGCTCACGATGCAGGGACTTTTTACGTCTTGCTCAACACTCTATCCACAGTACCTAGAATAATCCATGGCACACAGTGGATGCTCAATAAATAAATACACACACGCACACAAAATGTACGAATGAATGAATCCTTACTTAAAAAGCATATCTGTCTCAAATTTGTCCTAAGAAAGGGATACTTGAAGCTATATAACTAAGCAATAAACTTTTTGGCTCTCCTACCCCATAACATGTTTAGTTTAAAATACTCTCATTTTTAGATATAGGACGGTTACGCCATTTACCTCCCTTCCTTTGTATGTCACCAAAGCAGCCAGTGGTTTGGCATAAAATCTGCTGTAGGAAAATCCCAGGCAGCCATACATACTGTTTGCCGTGAGCTTCAAAGCCTTCTGTCGAATATCATACTGCAGGCCACATAAGGACAAAAGACAAACAAAAGTATTTGTAGGTGCTTCAGCATTACATTAGATGCTTTCTAGCTCACCAATAAGAAGAGGAAACCCGCAATAACCCTGGAAAAAAGAACTCTTAACATAATCAACCCATCCTCCCAGATCCATGATTCCCTGACCTCCTAGAATCAAGTAAACACACTCCAAAGTTCCCAAAAGTCAGAAGGATGTTGCTCAGATACAGTTCTGCAGATGGACGTGCCTTGTATTTTGAGGCATACAGTGTTTTTGAATGGTTTCCTACCCACCAACTTAAAATAAGCACATGCATTTGCCCACAGCATCAAGTTTAAATCACTCCTAGATAATTTTCAAAGGTGAGACTGTCACTCAGAGGTTGCTGAGTGGAAAGAGATACCTGAAGGACAAGGTCTGGATTTAAATCTTGCTGTTTCATTAGCTGTTTGACTTGTCTTCTCCGCTCTACCAGTTTCCGGATCTCTCTGGGCAAAATGCCCATTTCCAGGCTTGGATCTGGCAGCTCAGGGATCTGTTCTTGTTCTCCATCCTGATGAACACACGATGAAAATTTCAGACAAATCAAAATTTCATGAAATGAATTCCCAAAATCATACACTGTGGGAGCTGACCCCGTGATCACATCTTGAAAAGCTACTTTCTTGTCTAAGTAAAGGTGAACAAAGTGTGGGTGGTAGAAGAAAAAGCTGAGAGGGCTGCAGAACAACTCAACATTGCCCTCTTCTCCTCCAATTCTCTCAGCCCATCACTCCCAGTACCTCCCCTGTCTAGTTATTGACAAATGTAGGTATCATTTAAAGAGATGAATTTTTACACATGCTCCTTTCCTCCCTTCAACAAGATTGGGGAGCAATATGTTTGGGGAAATTGTTCTTAAAATAAAAACACTGGGCTTCCCTGGTGGCACAGTGATTAAGAATCCACCTGCCAATGCAGGGGACACGGGTTCGAGCCCTGGTCCGGGAAGATCCCACATGTGCACGGGCAAAGCAACTAAGCCCGTGCGCCACAACTATTGAAGCCTGCGTGCCTAGAGCCTGTGTTCCACAACAAGAGAAGCCCCCACTTGCTGCAACCAGAGAAAAGCCCGTGCGCAGCAACGAAGCCTCAACGCAGCCAAAAATAAAATAAATAAATTTATGAATAAATAAATAAAAACACTAAGAGAGATCTCTAAAATTTAAAAAAAGATAAAAAAGCAGCTAAACTACTGTTAAGTCCTGTGTACTAGCAAACAAAATGCTATAAAATTTTTTTAAACTATGGGGAATCATAGCAATTACTGTAAATGTTTTAGACTGAAAGATAAAAATATAAATACTAGGGGCCTCCCTGGTGGCGCAGTGGTTGGGAGTCTGCCTGCCGATGCAGGGGACACGGGTTCGTGCCCTGGTCTGGGAGGATCCCACGTGCCGCGGAGCGGCTGGGCCCGTGAGCCACAACTGCTGAGACTGCGCGTCTGGAGCCTGTGCTCCGCAACAAGAGGCCGCGATAGTGAGAGGCCGGCGCACTGCGATGAATAGTGGCCCCCACTTGCCGCAACTAGAGAAAGCCCTCGCACAGAAACAAAGACCCAACACAGCCAAAAATAAATTAATTAATTAATAAAAAAAAATGTAATTGATGAGTGAAGTCAGAGTATTTAAAAAAAATAAAATAAAAATAAATCCTAAATCAGCAGGTTTCTTTTAGGAATTTGGAGCCCATGTTTTAATAGGCCACGACATTTCTAAAAATTAATACATGTATATTTCTTAGTATTTATGTAGTACCTTTTGTCTACAAATTGCTTTGCAATCAGTAAAACAGCAACATTTTAAGAAAGCAACCAGCAGTCTTCTTATATTAAAATTTACAGCAGGAAAATGCAGGGAAAGCATTAGACCATTTTTCTCAAGGCTCCATTAATTCTATTAACAGGCTGCCAAGAAAAGCCAGGCACATTTGCCCTTTCAAAGGTTCAAAATTAAAAATAAACCTCTTGGCTTAAAGTATGTCAAGTCAATGCCATTTGATAACCCAGTCTTTACAAAGTGTCTGATTTTATAAAGATCAATAACTTCAAATGAACAATCTCACAATAGTAACAGGGACTATTATTGTTTTCCAATAGAGCAGATGATGACAGCAAACCTATTGAAGAGATCTTGGTACACATTCCAATTTATTTACAGCAACTATGGAGGTGCAATAAAAAGTAAACGGAAAGGATCTGGAGTCAGGAAATTTACAGTCCAGGCCTGGCTCCACCAGCACTAGCTGTTCTCAAGACTTGAGGCACTGCACAGGAAAATGATATGGAACCCATAAACTGTTACATGTATAGTATTTTTTAGATGACCTCTAAGGTCCCTTCCAACTCTGAAATGTTTTCATATCCAAAATCCAAACTGGAAAGCTCAAATAAACAAACTGGTGGTGGGGGGCAGGGTTGGTGGGGGGGGGGGTTGGCGCTGGATAATGATAATCATCCTAATACTGACACAGCAGCAGGACAAAGTCCAAAGAATATTATTAACCGAATGTATTCACTACCTTGTGGGGATGTCTACTCAATACCTACTCTGTAAAATTATCCTCTAGTCCCACAGAAGGGCCCATCCTCAGCAGACGTATTTGTACTGGGTGAACACACTCCTGTGGTCATGGCTGATGGATGAGTGTGTTCAACAACTTAGGCAAGCCTCTAAGATTCTCTCTTCTGGGAATATGGAATTGGGACTGAAAAACAGCCCCCAAGCATGTGGCTGGAACCAAAAGACATGTAAATTCAGGAGCTAGAGGGCAAACAGATGTCTTCTGCCCCATGTACAAAGAAGCAGAGAAAAACATACAGAGATAATAGGTTAATTTACATCTTTTACTGCTGGAGAACCAAATCTAATCAAATTCCCTACTGACAATCAATTGTATAAGCTTTATATACGAAGAACCACACATTAAGTTATTAAGCCCTACATAAAACTGTTGACTGAATGATCACTAGTTAAAATCCATGTGAGATAATTCAAAAAGATCCTTTTGAAGAGGATGTTTAATGAGTAGAATCATTAAGAAATGCTTTCATAGCCAAAATTTAAAAGCCTGAAAATAGCAAGTGTTTGGAGTAGAAGGGGAACAATTCACATACATGGTTGGTAAGAGTGCAAAACGGTATAACCACTTAGGAAAACAATTTGACAGTTTCTTATCAAGTTAAACATATACTGCCCATGCAACCCAGCAAATTCCCTCCCTAGGTATTTACCCCCCCCCAAAATGAAAGCACACATCCACAAAAAGATCTGTACAAGAATGTTCACAGCAGTTTTATTAATAACAGCCCCAAACTGAAAACAATCCATATGCTCATCTCAGGGGAACAGGTAAGGGTGAAATACTTCTTAACAGTAAAAATGAAAGAACTACTAATACTGCAATAACATGGATTAATCTCAAAAACATTACATTGAACAAAAAAAGCCAGATACAAAACAGTACAGGGCTTCCCTGGTGGCGCAGTGGTTAAGAATCCACCTGCCAATGCAGGGGACATGGGTTCGAGCCCTGGCTGGGGAAGATCCCACATGCCGCGGAGCAACTAAGCCCGTGTGCCACAACTACTGAGCCTGTGCTCTAGAGCCCACGAGCCACAACTACTGAAGCCTGTGCGCCTAGAGCCCATGCTCCGCAACAAGAGAAGCCACCGCAATGAGAAGCCCACGCACCACAACGAAGAGTAGCCCCAGCTTTCCACAACTAGAGAAAAACTCGCTCGCAGCAACAAAGACCCAACGCAGTAAAAAATAAATAAAATAAAATAAATTAATTAAAAAGAGTACATACTGTATTATTCCATTAATATGAGTTCTCAAACAGGCAAAATTAAGCTATGGTAATAGAAGTCAGATCAATGACTGACTGATGGAAGAGGGGATTGACTATAAAAAGGCCAA
The DNA here is from genome assembly GCF_963455315.2 of Globicephala melas. Classification (NCBI taxonomy): domain Eukaryota; kingdom Metazoa; phylum Chordata; class Mammalia; order Artiodactyla; family Delphinidae; genus Globicephala; species Globicephala melas. The sequence goes on from NC_083335.1 coordinate 105,458,461, forward strand.
GTGTGACATATCACAACTTACAGGATGAAGCTAAAGCACTGCTTATAAGGGAAATTTACAGTTGTAAATATCTAAATTAAAAGAGAAGACCTCAAATCAATAACCTAACCTTCCACCATAAGAAACTAGAAAAAGAAGGGCAAACCAAACCAAAGAAACCAAAAGGAAGTAATAAAAATTAGCACAGAAATAAATGAAATAGAGAACAGAAAAGCAATAGAGAAAAACCAAGGAAACCAAAGTTGCTTCTTTGAAAAGATCAACAGTGGACTCCTCTGGCAATCCAGGTGTTAAGAATCCACGCTTCCAGTGCGGGGGCGTGGGTTCGATTCCTGGTCAGGAAACTAAGATTCCACATGCCGTGACAAATAAGAACAATAAAATTTGGTTAGAACCCAGGGAATTGACCTTTAAAAAAACAAAACCACACAATTTATGGGAATTCCCTGGCGGTCCAGTGGTTAAGACCCCACGCTTCCACTGCAGGGGACGCAGGTTTGATCCCTGGTCAGGGAACTAAGATCCCACATGCTGGCGCAGCCAAAAAAAAAAAAAAAAAAAAATCAACAAAATTGATAAACTTTTAGCTATTCTGCCAAAGAAAAAAGGTGACTCAAATTACTAAAATCAGGAATAAAAGGGGGGACCATCACTACTGACCTTAAAGAAATAACAGTGACTAAAAAGGAATACTATTTACAATTTTATGCCAACAAATTAGATAACCTACACAAAATGGACAAATTCCTAGAAAGCTATAGACTCTACCAAAAGTGACCAAAGGAGAAATAGAAAATCTGAATAAACCTGTAACAAGAGACTGAATTAGCAATCAAAAAAAGTAAAGTCTAAGACCAGATAATTTCACCAGCAAAAGTTAAAGAAGAATTAAAGTGAATCCCTCACGAACTCTCCCAAAGAAACAGAAAAGGAGGGAATACTTCCCAACTCATTCTATGAGGCCAGTATTATCCTAAGACCAAAACCAGACAAAAACATAACAAGAAAAGACAACTACAGGACTTCCCTGGTGGCGCAGTGGTTAAGAATCCGCCTGCCAATGCAGGAGACACTGGTTCGAGCCCTGGTCCGGGAACATCCCACATGCCGCAGAGCAACTAAGCCCGTGTGCCACAACTACTGAGCCTCCCCGCTCTAGAGCCTGCAAGCCACAACTACTGAAGCTCACGTGTCTATAGCCCACGCTCTGCCACAAGAGAAGCCACTGCAATGAGAAGCCCGTGCACCACAACAAAGAGTAGCCCCCGCTCGCTGCAACTAGAGAAAGCCCACACACGGCAATGAAGACCCAATGCAGCCAAAATTAAAAATAAATTAGTTTAAGAGAAAGAAAAGACAGCTTACACACCAATAGCCCTTATGAATACAGAAAGAAACTCTTCAACAAAATACTACCGCATCAAATCCAGTGATATATAAAAAGCATTATCTACCAAAGCCAAGTGGGATTTATGTCAGGGACACAGGATGGCTCTACAATCAATATAACACATCCTATTAAAAGAATAAAGAACAAAAACCGTACAGTCAATAGACGCAGAAACAGTAGCTGACGGAATCCAAAACTCTTTCATGATAAAAAAAACACTCAACAAAATACTGATACTGATGATATACTGATATGGCCTCATACTGATAAAGGCCAGCTATGGAAAACCCACAGTTCACATCATATTTACTGGTGAAAGACTAGATGCTTTCCCCTAATGTCAGGAACAAGACAAGGGTGTCTACTCTTGCCACTTCTATTCAACTGTACTGGAGGTTCTAGCCAGGGCAGTTAAGCAAGAAAAAGAAATATAAGGCATCCAGATTGAAAAGAAAGAAATAAAACTATCTCTGTTCACAGACAACATGATCCTGTATATAGAAAATCCTAAGAAATCACAAACTATTACAACTAGTAAATGAGTTCAGCAAAGTTGCAGGATACAAGATCAATATACAAAAAATCAGTCATATTTCTATACACTTGCAATGAACAATCCAAAAATGAAAATAAGAAAACAATTCCATTTGCAATAGCACCCAAAATAATGAAATATTTAGGAATTAATTTAATAAAAGAAATGCAAGACTTGTACATTGAAAACTAGAAAACATATTTGAAACACATTAAAGACCTAAATAAATGGAAAGACTCGATTTTCATGGACTGGAAGACTTAACAATGTTAAGATGGCAATATTCCCCAAACTGATCCACAGATCTGATACAATCCCATCAAAATCCCAGCAGGCATTTTTGCATAAATTGACAATCTGATCTTAAAATAAACAAAATGTGAGATATATCCCTACAATGGAATATTCAGCAATAAAAAGGAATGAAGTACTAATACATACTACAACACGAATGAATCTTGAAAACAACATGCTAAATGAAATAAGCCAGACACAAAAGGTCACATGACTCCATTTATATGAAATGTACAAAAATATACAAATCTAGAGGCAGAAGGATTAGTGGTTGCCTAGATCTGGAAGGGATGAAGGGATTGAGGGAGGTTACAGCTAAAAGGGATAGGGTATCTTTGGGGAATAATGAAAATGTCCTAAAATTGATTGTAGTGAGGTTTGCAAACTCTGCAAATAAACTACCAGCCATTAAATTGCACACTTTAGATGGGTGAATTGCAGAGTACATGAGTTACATCTCAATAAAGCTGTTAGATAAAAGACACAGAACCAGTCTGAGTCTCCTTCTACCCAACCCTCCCCCCTTTTTTGACCACTAAAAAAGGATATAGTGTTATCTTTTATGAGGAAAAACTAGAACACTGAGCCCTTTGGTTATCTTCCTTCTATAAGCACTACTTTTAATCTCAATATCCAGAGTTCCCAGTTGAATACAAACCTCTGTAACTTTCTGTGCCTCTGAAGCAACTCTTTGCACCGTTGTAAAACAAATGTTGAATTCCTGAATGATGGAAGGATACAAACTGTTGAAGTCCAGAAGCAAAATGAACTTATCATAAAAACCTGCAAGAAAAAAGCCCCGTTACAAAAAGTCTTTTAAAAAAGTAGATTTGGCAAAACGCCATATTAGAAGTAACATATTATGAAACGATATACTATCCAGAGCTGTGAGGTACACAAAAGGAAAAAAGGAGTCAACTACCACTCTGTAAAAATGACTTGGATTAGAGTGAAGAGTCAGGTCACAAAAGGAAAGAAGAGACACTGTCTCGCCTTGAAATCCCAGCAGTCGCCAAAGTACGCCATTATTATAGGCAAACAGCTTCCCATATCAATTACTTTAGACAAGTACCATGTCCATTTCCAAAAAATGCTGTTAAATTCTCCTTCAAGAAAGCATTCCTTCCCACCTACCCTCCACACCGCCACTCCCCAAATGTTTCATGGGCTATACCAGTGAGTGGTTATACATTTTTTTACAATCACACCTGCAGGGAATAAAAACAGGCAGCCCATTTACCTGTACACAAACTGCTAAGATGAGACAAGAGATGTACACATAAATGTCAGCAGTGGAACGATCCACCCTTTTCACTTGCAAAGGGTGAACAGAAAGCTACTATATTTCTCTAGGACATTTACAAAGAGTTATCTTCACCTTGAGAAGAAACTGAATAAAAATAAATGTCCACAATTAAGACAATAATAACAACAGCAAGCATATATTGATAGCTTACTCTGTGTCTGGTACTATTATTCCTTAAATCTCTGTGTGGTATTTTTCTTGCCATCATTTTAAAGAAGAGGAAACTGAGGCATACGCAGGCTAAAACAGGCAGCCCAATCACATAGCCAGAATTCAAGGCCAGATCTATCTAACACCAAAGGATGAGTGATCTGTCTCATTACAACTCACAATAAAATTACTTTTGTCAAAAATGTCTCCTACTCAAGAGTTCAAGTTACTTGATAAAATTGACATTCATTCCTGCACAACAATGTGAATACAGTTAACAACACTACTCAACTACACTTAAAAATGGTTAAGATGATTTAAAAAAATTTTTTTAACCTTTTCTAGCTCTGTTTACCACAAAACATCTTATTTGCCATTCATGATTACAGGAAACAATTATTCTCTTCTTAAAGTTCAATTTGGTAGTTACTGCCTGTACTTTAACTTTGCTGTCCAACTGCACTGGCCCTCGCACGCTGGGCAGAGGCGGAGCCCAAGAGTAGATGGGAGGAGACAGAGGCGCTCCTACCACAGGACAAATAGGTTGGCAAACTGCACAGAGCAAATCCTCCAACCTACCCCCTTTTTGTACCACTCATGAGCTAAGAACAGTGTTTATATCTTTAAATGGTCGAAAAAAATTTTAAAAGACTATTTCAATGATATGTGAAAATTATACAAAATTAAAATTTCTATGTCCATAAATAAAGCTTTCTTGGAATACAGCAAAAAAAACCCCACAAAAGATTCACATTAATTCGATGTTAGACTGGCAAACAAGGTTTTCGCATGAACATGAGAAAATAAGGTCATTATGAAACCTATTCGCTAACCTACAAAACATAACTCAGGCCTTCTCGTTTCTCAAGCCTGGCTCTGCATTAAGTTCCTTAGCATCAGGGGCAAACCGAGCCACTGCGTTGCCTTACCAACTTTGGGGTCCAATACCAAGCCTCCAGAATAAGCTGCCTTCTTACGTCCTTTTTTGTATTTATTGGTATCTCCATCAATGTCTTCATCTTCATCTCCCTAATATCAAATGGAAAGATAACTTCACCAGCCAGCAACTAATGGACCAATTTAGAAGGTTTATGATCCCCCCCCCACCTTTCCAACTGCAGTACACAGTTCTATTTAACATTCTATCTAACATTACTTTTAGTTAGTGGTCCTACCTCTGAGGAAAGACAGTTATTGTAATATTTTCATAAATCCTAATGAATGCCAAGCATGGTAGTTACCGAAACAAACACTATATCTGAGTTGATAAGTATGCAAATTCTACTTTAAAATATTTCTGAATTCACAGAACTTCACATTTTAAAATCAATGGACAGGGCTTCCCTGGTGGTGCAGTGGTTAAGAATAGATCCGCCTGCCAATGCAGGGGACACAGGCTCGAGCCGTGGTCCAGGAAGATCCCACATGCCATGGAGCAACTAAGCCTGTGCACCACAACTTCCAGGCCTGCGCTCTAGAGCCCGTGAGCCACAAGTACAGAAGCCCACGCACCACAACTACTGAAGCTTGCACATCTAGAGCCCGTGCTCTGCAATAATATAAGCCACCGCAATGAGAAGCCCGTGCACCACAATGAAGAGTAGCTCCTGCTCACCGCAACTAGAGAAAGCCCGCGTGCAGCAACAAAGACCCAACGCAGCCAATAATAAACACATAAATTAATTTAAAAAGATAAATAAATAAAATAAAATCAATGGACACTAAAAATTCAACTATTCATATTATGTAAAATTTGAGATTCTAAGAGTCCTCTTAAATTCATTACTCTAACATTCATGATGTAAAAACACAAAATATTTTATATAGATATTATCATTATTCTCATTATTAATATGGACACCTTAAAATAAGTACATCCATATAGTGAAAATTCTTTCCCAAGTAGTTTACTAATAGCCAACATTCAATACCTCAGCAGATGTCAAACTCCTATAAGTTAATACTTCCTTTACTAATTTTGATAATGTGCATAAAACAAGCAAATATAAGAACCTGGGTCATTTTAACATTAGACTCCCATTCTGAATCAATTACTATCAGTGCTGATAAAACAGTAGCTAAGTTTTACTTCCAATGCGATGGAGGCCACTTCAGAAACCTGATTGTAGTGACCTTAATCCTACTAGAATATAAAAATGAAACAACGCAACACAAAAATAAAGGCTTATGGGTTCAAGGAAATAAATGGTTCAACTTGCATCTAAGTTTGGGTAGGGCTAACGAGGCAAAACGCTTTCCAGGTATGGCCACGTATCAGAGGCCTAATGCCTCCCTCAAAGAATTTCGGATTTCACAAATAATTTTTATCTGTATAGAGAAATGTAAAGAAGGAAATGACCACACAAAACAACAAAACAAATGTGACACAGAGTCTAGAGTATACAGGGAATTAATTATTTGGGGAGCAGATACTATCACAGCAAAAAAACCCCAAAAAACAGCTATCTAGATAATAAAAGGGGGGGATAAGAAAAAGCAAAACACTATACAATTTTGGACCCACCGGTTTTTGCTGAGGCTTTCTGAAAATCTGCTTGTCAGGCACAATATAGTTGTTTTCATAAAATGCATGAAGCAACAAGAACTCATTACGCTCGGATCGTCCACCCATCAGCGTCCTAGACTATTAAATAGAAGTTTTTTTTAAAAAACTTGAGCTCAAAACCAGAATAAACAAAAGCAACTTCCAGTTCGCAGATTTAATCATAGCACCTCCTTCAAAAATCACTCATCATAACAAGGGCTGCTTTAAAAAAAAAAGGTGCTAAATTATTTCTAGCAGTTTCTTTAAGCACTATGGTTAAAATGAGACAAAGAGCTTAAAATACTGACAACTTGCGCTATTTCTTTACTTCCAAATGGACCATTCCACAAATCAGACACATCCAGATGTCAGAGATGGTCCTTATGTTCGTCCAAATTTCAACATACTGCACCTGGCTTTCCTCCCCTTCTCCCAAGCAGTTCTTCATTTTACAAAAGAAGCCCAGCTTTCAGAATACAGGTTACTTATTTTATAAGCATGCATTTAGACTCATTATCATATAACAACTACCCCCAGAAAACACTGGATCCAACAGGAAATGCTTTTTCCCCCTTTCTATGTTAAATTTACCATAATGTTCCCAGCGATGTTAGTGATCTGCAATGCTAATGGAAGAACATTTAGCTCACACATGATCTGCAAAATGAACCTGGCATCTTTCCAGGTGTGTTCCAACAGGTACAACAGACGAGAAGAGTCACTGTACAGAAAAGAAAGAATGAAACAGAATCAAGTAATTAAAAAACAATGATTATAATCAAAACTTCATAAACTATCACAAAAAATTTTTGGTATAAGTTAACTTCAGAGCAACGGCACCGCAGCTTTGGAAACAATTTAAAATAAGGTCAGTATGAAATTAGGAATTCATTCATACCATTGGTCCCAATCAATGCCCTTCTCTAAAATACACAAAAAAATCCCACAAAGATACAACCTGAAAACTCCCTAAATTTTTTCATTCATCCATCCATTAAATACGTATTACATACCCACTCCGTGCCAGGCATTGTTCTAGATGCTGGCTGTGACCAAAACAGACAAAAATTCCCGTCCTCATGGGGGAGACAGAATATAAATTAAAAATTTAATATGTGATATGTTATATAACACTAAGCATTAAGAAGAAAAACTAAGAAGCAAAGGGAATATTAAGTGTCAGGAGCAGAGACAAATTTTAATTAGGGAACTGAGAAAGAGTTCACTGAGAACAAAAACTTGCAGGTGAGAGAGCAATCCTTGTGGATGGGTTATCTCTGAGAGAACATTCCAGGCAGACAGAACAGCACATTCAAAGGCCCTGAGCTGAGCATAAATCTGGCAGTTCTAGTACCAAGAAGGAGGCCAATGGCTGCAACAGAGAGAATGATGGAGAAGAGTAGAAGGACAGAGCTAACGGCAGAGAGACCCATTGTATAGGACCTTGTAAATCGAAATAAGTACTTTGGTTTCTACTCTGCACGAAACAGAAAGTCACTAGGAGACTGTAAGCAGAGTGCCATATCTAACTTTAGCACAGTGACTCTGGTTCCTGGGTTGAGAACAGACAGCAAGGAGTCAAGGGCAAAAGCAAGGAGACCAGTGAGGAGGCTAATATAAGAAAGACCCAGGGCTTCCCTGGTGGCGCAGGGGTTGGGGGTCCGCCTGCCGATGCAGGGGACACGGGTTCGTGCCCCGGTCCGGGAGGATCCCACATGCCGCGGAGCGGCTGGGCCCGTGAGCCATGGCCGCTGAGCCTGCGCGTCCGGAGCCTGTGCTCCGCAACGGGAGAGTCCACAACAGTGAGAGGCCCGCATACCACAAAAAAAAAAAAAAAAAAAAGAAAGACCCAGTGACCCAAGAGAAAGAGTTTGGTGACTTAGACCAGGGTGGGTCCAACGGAGGGGAAAAGAAGTGGTCAGATAAAGACATATTTTGAAGATGGAGCTGACAGGATTTCCTGATGCATGGAACATAAGATGTCAGAGAGAGGAATCAAAGATGCCTCAGAGGTTCTGGGCTGAGGATGACTTTGGAGGTTTCCAGCGATACTGGAAAAATAAGAGAAACCTAGAGGAGGTCAGGAGCTCAGTTTTGGAACAAGCTGAGTTGGAGGTTAATGTCAGACATTAAGTAGAACAGGCAGGTGGAGATATGAGTCTGGAATTCAGGGAAGAGAGGTCTAAACTGAAGATATGCTGGCGGGAGGCATCAGCACCCATGTGGTATTGAAATTCCTGCGACTCAACGAGATCAACCAGGGAGGGAGTGCAGTCAGAAAGAGAAGCAGTCTGAGGACTTGGGAGGAACAGGCAGAAAAGAACGAGGAGTGGCCAGAGGGGTAGGAGAAATTTTAAGAGATCATCAAGCACAAAGTTTGTTACGCAAAATGAGTAAGTTCTGGAAATCTAATGTACAGCAACGTGGCTACAGTTAACAATAATGTATCGTATACTTGAAATCTCCTAAGAGGGGTAAATCTAAAGTGTCCTCACCACAAAAAAAGAAAAGAAAGGAAAAGAAAAAAATAGTGATCGTGTGAGGTGATGAATAGGTTAATTAGCTTGACTGTGAGGATTATTTCACAATGTATATCAAACATCAAGTTGTACCTTAAATAAAATACACTTTTTATTTGTCAATTTGACCTCAACAAGGCTGGAAAAAAGAAATAATCAGCAATATCTCCAAATATTTGAATGACTTCTCAGATTTTATATTTCTAAAATATTTCCATCAATTTCTGAATTAATGAATTAAGGGCAGAAACCTAAATATCACATCAACTTCCAAACTGCTCTCAGGAAGCATCAAGATGGTGTTAAATGAGGGAGATATTATGATAAAATTAGAATAATTCAAAAAGCAAAATAATTCAAATTACTCAAGTAATGGAGATGGTGAGTCTGACATGAAGACGGACAATCTCCCCCTTCATAACACCACAGGCTCCTGTCTCTCCAGCCTAAGGATGATTCTGGTGTCTTGCTGTTGTTAATTTCAAGACAGACAAATTCTGAAGCATCCATGATCATACCTGTACATATTTCGTACATTTTCCATTGGGATTACAACCCTTTCAGTTTTCAGAATCTGTTGAACAAGTTCAGACAAATGGTAGCTTTTACAACGAATCAATTCCTTTGCTGAAATTTCCACATCACAGATCATTCGGCCACAGGTAGCATTTCTTTCACCAAATCCACTCCTGCCCTACAAGGGGAGGAAAAAAAGCAAATCCCATGGAAGAACAGATACTGAGAACATTTCATTCTAACTTGCTTTGAGGCTAGTCCCAAAATTACAATGATGAAACTCTCATTGTTCCATTCATGCATTCATTCAGCCATCAATCAAATATTTTTGAACACTGACTACGTATCTGACACTGTTCCAGGCACTTGGAATATAGGGATATAGCGGTGAGCAAAATAGAAAGGATTCCTGGTCTCAATTGAAATATACAACAAAAAAAAGAAATTATATAGTTTTAGGAGGTCATTAAGTACATGGAAAAGAGAAAATAGAACAGGGTGAGGGGAAAAAGGAATTTGGGGGGACTACATCTTAAATAGGGTGATCGTGCAGACCTCACTGAGAAGATGCCATATAAAGAACCCTGAAGGGGGTAAGGAGTTAGCAAAGCAAGTGTTTGGATGAAGTGTTTATAACAACTCTACCGCCATAAAGATATGAATAGGAAAAGAAGCAAGAGCACTGGCTCCCAACTCCAAACTGTGGCAGCAGAATCCTCTGGAGAGCATTATAACGGTAGAGTCCTAAGTTCTCTGATGAGGCAGCATGCCGTTCTACTGATAAGGCTTTGACTAAAATAAGATTTCAAGCGCTGAGCACTGTCAGGTTTAGGAAATGAAGGTGCTTCATCCAAAACCACCCAACCTCCCTTCAGTGAAGCAAGCAGGTAGAATGAGAAGTGACAAGCTTTACAAGAGTCACACGGGGCCTGGATTCAAAATTTTAGTTCTTCCCTTTACTAGCTCTAAGATCTTGAACAAGTTCTGCCACCCCTGTGAGAATGTGCAATAAACCTGGAGCTACTGTGAGAGAGAACGAACACAGAAGGCATGCTGCCCGTTGTCTTCTCACATACTCAGTGTCTGCTCCCCTCCCCCAACCCCCGTTCCTCCTTCCAATCTCCTCCCTTAACAAGAACCCGCAACTCTGCTCTCAGGGATGCCCAAGTGGAGCTAACAAACATGTGCTGTCTCTAGATTCTAAGAGCTGATTTTTAAAACTACCAGTGGATTTTTAAGGAACCTCCATACTGTTCTCCATAGTGGCTGTACCAATTCACATTCCCACCAGCAGTGCAAGAGGGTTCCCTTTTCTCCACACTCTCTCCAGCATTTATTGTTTCTAGATTTTCTGATGATGGCCATTCTGACTGGTATGAGATGATATCTCATGGTAGTTTTGATTTGCATTTCTCTAATGATTGATCATGTTGAGCATTCTTTCATGTGCTTGTTGGCAGTCTGTATATCTTCTTTGGAGAAATGTCTATTTAGGTCTTCTGCCCATTTCTGGATTGGGTTGTTTGTTTTTGTTATTGAGCTGCATGTAAATTTTGGAGATTAATCCTTTGTCAGTTGCTTCATTTGCGAATATTGTCTCCCATTCTGAGGGTTGTCTTTTGGTCTTGTTTATGGTTTCCTTTGCTGTGCAAAAGCTTTGAAGTTTCATTAGTTCCCATTTGTTTATTTTTGTTTTTATTTCCATTTCTCTAGGAGGTGGGTCAAAAAGGATCTTGCTGTGATTTATGTCATAGAGTGTCCTGCCTATGTTTTCCTCTAAGAGTTTGATAGTTTCTGGCCTTACATTTACATCTTCAATCCATTTTGAGCTAATTTTTGTGTATGGTGTTAGAGTGATCTAATCTCATACTTTTACATGTAGCTGTCCAGTTTTCCCACCACCATTTACTGAAGAGGCTGCCTTTTCTCCACTGTATATTCTTGCCTCCTTTATCAAAGATAAGGTGACCATATGTGCGTGGGTTTATCTCTGGGCTTTCTATCGTGTTCCATTGATCTGTATTTCTGTTTTTGTGCCAGTACCATACTGACTTGATTACTGTAGGTTTGTAGTATAGTCTGAAGTCAGGGAGCCTGATTCCTCCAGCTCGTTTTTTTTTTTTTTTTTTTTGGCGGTATGCGGGCCTCTCACTGTTGTGGCCTCTCCCGTTGCGGAGCACAGGCTCCAGACGCGCAGGCTCAGCGGCCACGGCTCATGGGCCCAGCCGCTCTGTGGCATGTGGAATCTTCCCGGACCAGGGCACAAACCCATGTCCCCTTTATTGGCAGGCAGACTCTCAACCACTGCGCCACCAGGGAAGCCCCCTCCAGCTCCATTTTTCGTTCTCAAGATTGCTTTGGCTATTCGGGGTCTTTTGTGTTTCCATACAAATTGTGAAATTTTTTGTTCTAGTTCTGTGAAAAATGCCAGTGGTAGTTTGATAGGGATTGTATTGAATCTGTATATTGCTTTGGGTAGTAGAGTCATTTTCACAATGTTGATTCTTCCAATCCAAGAACATGGTATATCTCTCCATCTATTTGTATCAGGTTCCTTAAAAAACTACAAATAGAACTACCATACGACCCAGCAATCCCACTACTGGGCATATACCCTGAGAAAACCATAATTCAAAAAGAGTCATGTACCAAAATGTTCATTGCAGCTCTATTTACAATAGCCAGGACATGGAAGTAACCTAAGTGTCCATCATTGGATGAATGGATAAAGAAGATTTGGCACATATATGCAATGGAATATTACTCAGCCATAAAAAGAAACGAAATTGAGTTATTTGTAGTGAGGTGGATGGACCTAGAGTCTGTCATACAGAATGAAGTAACTCAGAAAGAGAAAAACAAATACCATATGCTAACATATATATATGGAACTTAAGGAAAAAAAAAAGGTCATGAAGAACCTAGGGGTAAGATGGGAATAAAGACACAGATCTACTAGAGAATGGACTTGAGGATATGGGGAGGGGGAAGGGTAAGCTGTGACGAAGTGAGAGAGTGGCATAGACATACATACACTACCAAACGTAAAATAGATACCTAGTGGGAAGCAGCCGCATAGCACAGGGAGATCAGCTCGGTGCTTTGTGACCACCTAGAGGGGTGGGATAGGGAGGGTGGGAGGGAGGGGGACCTAAGAGGGAAGAGTTTTGGGAACATATGTATATGTATAACTGATTCACTTTGTCATAAAGCAGAAACTAACACACCATTGTAAAGCAATTATACTCCAATAAAGATGTTAAAAAAAAAAAAACTACCAGTGGTTTTTACCAATAAAATGCTGAATTCAAAGGAAAAGGTGTTTAGTGCCAAAGTTAAAATGTCCTATCATAAGGCAACAGATTCCTAGTCAAAGAAGCACAGGGTACTCCCTGGTAGCTACTTCATATAAAGAAACCAAATAGAGAAGTTAAGATTTTGAAAATTATTATTACCCCAAGCTTTGGCATGTTGGATCGCTTCAGCCGACCTATCTTGGACCAGTAAGGAACTTTGCACACATTAATTCTCTGAAGTAGCACTTCCAGTTCAAACCCATAAATATTATGACCCTAGTGAGAAAAAGAAGGCAGCCAATAACATTATAAGAAACGCAAATTAGAGGATTTATCTTCATATGCATAGAATTTCTTTGCCCTTTCTTTTTCTGGTCTCTAATTGAAGGCCTCATGAGCTTACCTCCGATTGGGGTCCTTTCTTCTTCAGGAATTTATTCATCAGCAGCATTCATTAGCCTTGACATTAACAAGGCTGCTAAGCAGATTGCTGGAATAAACTTTATTTTATCCTAATTGATGCAAGGTTCATATGATGTCTTTTAATTTGCAACTCATGCTTCACAGTCTCATGCAAATTTTAATGTCCCATACTTTTTAGCTGATCAGTAAAAGCTGTATTCAAACAATTTCTTCTTACTTCCTTAAAAACCAAGAACCCAGCTATGTTGCGTGACAGTTTACATAGACATCTCTAGAAAACGGAGGAAGTGCATCTAGTTTCTTCCTAAGGAACTGAGTTCAAACACTACTGATTTAGACTCTTAATCAATGTGCAACTAAATAAACATATACTATCACTCCATACTTCAAATAAGAACTTTGCTAAAAACATGGAAACAAAACCATCCCGAGTAAAAAAATCTCAAAAATATTACCAAATTTCCCATGTCTGTAATGATAATTCCCATCATGTGAATTATGTTTATTCTAGTAAGTTAAACTAGATGAAGTTTAAAATAAATTAATAAACATATTTGTCACTAATTTTAATTAAAAATATATACCACTATATATTTATGGCAAGTTTGTCTATTAAACTAAGAGACCCAAAGGACATGAGGAAGTCTCATTTCCAAATTATCATGCCTGGGATTAGGGACTCAAACCCATGTCAGGATTCTCTCTTCTTTCAGTTTGGATTTCTCACAAAGTCTTGGCTCTTACACCCTAGAGCAGGCCAGCTACCCTAGACTCCAGGATATCTCCTTGGGGTCCAAGAGAGAGACTACTAGTGGAGATTGGGTGAGGGCCTGGTGCTGAGCCAGAGTACCACAGGAGGGCACTGTGGACAGAATCTTCCCAGCACTTTCAAGATGGCTCCTGAAATACCATAAGGGAAGCGGGTGCAGAGACACTGGTAGCAACCTACAGGCTCTCAGTACTTGGCTACACCATCTTCCAGAGAGGCGTCCAAGGGCAAAAACGAACACAGAAATATACGGCAAACATTTTTCACAAGGCTTCAATGTAACCAAATTACTGATGTTACACTTAAAATATAGGCATTTATATGCTACTTCCCTCCAAAAAACCCAAAAGCACAAAATAATGTGATTGGTCCATTAACCCAGAAAAAAGACAAAAGGAAGAACTCCTTGATAGGAGTCTACAAACTAAGGAAGGCTGGAGGAAACACAAAGCAAAATGTTGTTTTAGGACTCTTCGGAACTGTGGCAAAGACAACTCAATGAATTATTACCTCTTACTATTTAGTAGGAGCTACTCAGTCATCAAGAGAAAAAAAGACTCCTAGCCACGAGCTCTCAAAGGAATATGCCAGAGATCCACTGAGCTCATAAAATTAAAATACTTACACTTTGGGGATATGCACCAAACCAAGGGAATTCACTCCTGTGACATTATACTGCTGGGCCACTAAGCCAAAATTTTGGAGCTATTAACAGCTGACATGAGTTGACTTACTTCTGGGTTGCTCTCTAACTATAAATAACAGGAGTATCCTAAACTTCAACAGTAATTCGTGAGTTGCTTTTCTATTAGAGGGGAAAAAAAAGTATCTTATAGTAGGTTGGAGTTTTTTCTCCTTTCTGTTAGGAGAAAGTATAGCAATTCCCACCAGTCCACAGGGTTATTTCACTCTGAAAAGATTCTCCACTGCTCAAAAAGTACCGATCAAGTCACACTGAAAAGAACTATGGAATGAAGAGCTTCCCCACAATATGGTCAAACATCTACTCACCACAATGATATCAGGATCAATTTTGTGAATTTTTGCAAGGAAAAAACCTAGCAGTGTTCTTTCTGTTGCAGCAACCTCAACCTTCACATTCTGTTAGACAAAAACATACCAGTCACTTATCTTTACTCTCAACTACTATACCTTGGCTCCTTGTTCAAGCAGGATAAGATTTCTTAGGGTTAAAAGAAACGATCCATTTCAAAATTAAATGCAGCAATGAAATTCCTGATTCTAGATTTCACAGTAATAGTTGCACAAAATCTCTGAGGAGCTCATTCAAGTAATAAACATGTGAATGAAGCAAAATTTTAAGTGCTGAGCACTATCGAGTGCAGAAACGTCCCTCCATAGGGACACGCTTGTGTATCTGGACACATTTTATAGCACCTGAATCAGAGTACCTATCAAAAACATTACTTACTTTCCTATATAATCCCTGGTAGACTTTGTTGTTTATGTATTTACCACATAAAGAGATCCCAAGGACTGTATAAACTAATCCCAAATAGTAGTGTAAAAACCCATAAATAAGAAACTAGACTAAAAACAAACATACATGTAAGAATTAAGTGTCTTAAATAAAACCTATCTACACACAAAAGGCTTCCACTTGGATTACTCAATATAAATCAGATATTCAAAAGATCCACTCTTACTAAGACTCTTAAAATGAAGTTGATAGCTATGTTTTCTACAACTAGCTCAGGTTTAAAAAATATCAGTTTGACTCTAATGGAATTTTCCAAGGTCATTTTACTTACTAATTCAGGGCACTTCACAAATAATAGCCTGATCCAATAGTACCCCCAGACTACTGGACTTCTCAAACCAATTTAAAGTAAGTGGAACCTGATAAGGTTGCTAACTTTTAATTTTGGCAAGTGAAGACTTTAAAAAAAAATTTTAAAACCTACACATTTACCAACCCAGGCATTTCATAAAATAAAAAACATACTCTCCAAAAATAAAATTCTTCATATTGAATACGTTTACTTTTATGAAAAACTCACATTATACTACCCCCCCCCCTTTTTTATTAAGGACTCGTGAAAACTTCTTCATGGAGTATACTGGGAGTTTAGAGATCACTGATCAATTATAGCCAGCCCACACCAACCTTCCCAATATATGTCACCTTTAATATCCACAGCGTTCTCAACTTCTCTTGACTTCCTTCAAGTTAGCGGGGTGGGGGTGGGGTGGGCTTTACCCAACACTTTCCCAAAACACTAATCATGTGATCATGCAATTTTGGAAAAGCTTCCAATTAAGTTATCTGAAGGAGGGTTTGAGACCACCCATCTATTAATAAAGTGTCAAATCCCATTATTTCCAGGAAGTAAAACATTTAAACATTGTTAAATAACACTTCTAGCTTTAAACTTCTAATACATTTTTAATGGGTTAATGCCATAGTCCAATCTAACAAGAATAGATCTAATAAATTAACATATAAAATAGCGTATTTCTACTAATCCATAGCATTCTCCTTTTCTCTTTTTAAACAAATACATATTTCATATTTAAAAGGAATAAACAGTGAGTTCTTTACCTTTTCCTTAATGCCTTCTTTAAAATGATATGGAAAAATACAATCCTTTGGTTTAGACACAACTGTAAAAAGGAAAAAAAATAAAGATTCCAACACCCATCTTAGTCCAATTTCAAGTACACATACACTGCAAGTTTCTGAATGGAAATCATCTTAAATATAAATAAATTCCCCTTGATCTCTAAATAGTTGCCAAAACAAACTACATATCCTAAAATTCATATGGAACCACAAAAGACCCTGAATAGCCAGGGCAATCTTGAAAAAGAAGAACAAAGCAGGAGGCATCATACTCCCTGATTTCAAACTACATTACAAAGCTACAGTAATCAAAACAGTATGATGTTGGCATAAAAATAGACATACAGAGAGCCCAGAAATAAACTCATACATAACATGGTCAATTAATTTATGACAAAGGAACCAAGAACATACAATGGAGAAAGGAGAGTCTCTCCAAAAACTGATGTTGGGAAAACTGGACAACCACACACAAAAGAATAAAACTGGACCACTATCTTACACCATACACAAAAAAGTAACTCAAAATGGATTAAAAACTTGAACATACTGGTGGCGCAGTGGTTAGGAATATGCCTGCCAATGCAGGGGACACGGGTTCAAGCCCTGGTCCAGGAAGATCCCACATGCCGCAGAGCAACTAAGCCCATGTTCCACAACTACTGAGCCTGTGCTCTAGAGTCCGTGAGCCACAACTACTGAGCCAACGTGCCACAACTACTGAAGCCCACACGCCTAGAGCCCATGCTCCGCAACAAGAGAAGCCACCGCAATGAGAAGTCTGTGCACTGCAACAAAGAGTAGCCCCCGCTCACCACAACTAGAGAAAGCCCGCACGCAGCAACGAAGACCCAACACAGCCAACAATAAATAAATAAAAATAAATTTATTTAAAAAAAAACAAACCTGAACATAAGATCAGAAACCATAAAACTCCTAGAAGAGGGCCTTCCTGGTGGTCCAGTGGTTAAGACTCCATACTCTCAATGCAGGGGGCACGGGTCCAATCCCTGGTCAGGAACTAAGATCCCGCATGCCATATGGCATGCCCCCCCGCTCCCCTCAAAAAAGAAAAACAACTCCTAAAAGAAGACATAGACAGTAAGCTCCTTGACAGCAGTCGTGGCAATGACTTTTTGGATTTGACACCAAAACCAAAGGCATCAAAAGCAAAAATAAATAAGTGGGACTACACCAAAGTATAAAGTTCTGCACAGCAAAGGAAACCATCAACAAAATGAAAAGGCAACCTACTGAATGGGAGAAAATATTTGTAGATCATATATCTGATAAAGCATTAATATCCAACATATATATATTTTTAAATTCATACAATGAAAACAAACAACCTGATTAAAAAATGGGCAGGGGAGCTGAACAGACATTTTTCTAAAGACATACAGAAGGCCACCAGGTACAGGAAAGGGTACTGAACATCACAAATCATCAGAGAAATGCAAAACCACAATGAGATATTACCCACACCTGCTAGAATGGTTATTATCAAAAAGAGAAGAGATAAAAAGTGTTGGTTGGAGAGGATGGAGAGAAAAGGGAAACCTTGAGCACAGTTGGTGAGAATGTAAACTGGTACAGTCATGGAATTTCCTCAAAAAGTTGAAAATAGAACCATATAATCCAGCAATTCCACTTCTGGGTATTTATCTGAAGAAAATGAAAACAGTAACTCGCCACTTGCGATAACACAGATGGATCCAGAGGGCATTATGCTAAGAGAAATAAGGCAGAGAAAGACAAATACAGTATGATCGCACTTACATGTGGAATAACAAAAACAGAAAAGAAAATGAAAAAAATGAGCTCACAGATACAGAGATCAGATGGTGATTGTGGGGGCAGTGCACGAAATGGGTGAAGGGGGTAAAAAGGTACAAACTTCTAGTTATAAAATAAATAAGCCTTGGGTATGTAATGTACAGCATGGTGACTACAGTTAATAACCCCGTATTGCATATTTGAAAGTTGCTAAGAGAGAAAATCTTAAAACTTCTCGTCACAAGAAAAGAGAAGTTTGTAACTATGGTGATGGATGTT
Source organism: Globicephala melas (assembly GCF_963455315.2). Taxonomy (NCBI): domain Eukaryota; kingdom Metazoa; phylum Chordata; class Mammalia; order Artiodactyla; family Delphinidae; genus Globicephala; species Globicephala melas. The sequence continues at coordinate 105,476,843 of NC_083335.1, forward strand.
AACTAGACTTATTGTGGTGATCATTTTGCTACATATACAAATATGGCATTATTATGTTGTATACCTGAAAGTAATACAATGTTACATGTCAATTATACCTCAATTTTTTAAAAGTTTAGAAGATTAAATCTGAAAAAAAAAGAATACCCAAGTACAGAGCCCTAAGTCCCTACAACTGTTAAAACTGCTTTGATGAAACATTTGCTATCCATCTAAGTCAGAATGGAAGATATTTAAGTCTTTCCCAAAGGAAATGCCCACCACCACCAAAACCTCAACCAGCATACAATGGAGGAACTCAGTCCAAACTTGTCAAAGCTAGGATAGTAAAGATGACCAAAGCTTCCCCCACTACACTCTCGACTCCCTGTCATTCACAACAGCTGTTCATACAGTGACATACTCTGAGGAGGTAAATGTTGAAATGAGCTCATGACTCTCTCTTCCACATATTTTCCAAACTATTCTCAACATCACTTTGTTTTGTGTATTCAACCCAACTTAAAGGGTAAAACTTCACAAAAATAACACATCACCCTCCCTTCTCTGCTTCCTTCCCTTGTCCCACTTTCCTAGTATCCAAGAAACCTGACAGGAGATGCTGCCCCAGTTAATCTCTGGTTCTGGGCTGGAAAATAACCCGGGAAGCATAACACATCAATAGTGTCATGCCCTTATTTTATTTTTTACAAAAAAATGACTATTTAACTGGCCAAGTTCTCAACATGCAATACATCATAATCCACGGTGGAGACTGCCTCATGGCACGCAGAATTCTGTGGAATAGTTTCAACTATTTCCAACTCCAGCACGATATTACCATAACTCTGCCCAAATAGGTAAACATTTATTTATCCCTTGGCATCTTGCCTCATCACACAGAAAACTTTGGCCAGGCTTCTATGACAGGCTTTTAGGGTGACATCATGAAAAGAAAATAGTTACAGCATAATTTTGACCCAGAAGAAAAAAACTACTCTACCACAATAGAGTAACCACTGGAACAGAGAAAAAGATATCAAACTGCCTCCCGACTTCCGCTCCTAGAAAAAAATTAAACAGCTGAATAGGAGCAACCAGTCCAATAAAACTTAGGGTCCACAACTGACCAAAAAAAAACTTCTTTACCAAACAAAACCAAAAATAAACAAATGGGACCTACTCAAACCTAAAAGCTTTTGCACAGCAAAGGAAACCATAAACAAGATGAAAAGACAACCCTCAGAATGGGAGGAAGTATTTGCAAATGAAGCAACTGACAAAGGATTAATCTCCAAAATTTACAAGCAGCTCATGCAGCTCAATATCAAAAAAACAAACAACCCAATCCAAAAATGGGCAGAAGACCTAAATAGACATTTCTCCAAAGGAGATATACAGATTGCCAACAAACGCATGAAAGAATGCTCAACATCATTAATCATTAAAGAAATGCAAATCAAAACTACAATGAGGTATCACCTCACACCGGTCAGAATGGCCGTCATCAAAAATTCTACAAACAATAAATGCTGGAGAGGGTGGGGAGAAAAGGGAACCCTCCTGCACTGTTGGTGGGAATGTAAATTGGTGCAGCCACTATGGAGAATAGTATGGAGGTTCCTTAAAAATCTAAAAATAGAATTACCATATGACCCAGCAATCCCACTCCTGGGCATATAACCAGAAAAGATGAACTCTAATTCGAAAAGATAAACATATCCCAATGTTCATAGCAGCACCGTTTACGATAGCCAAGGCACAGAAACAACCCAAGGGCCCACTGATAGACAACTGGTTTAAGAAGATGTGGTGTGTGTGTATACACACACACACACACACACACACAAATGGAGTGTTACTCAGCCATAAAAAGGAATGAAATATTGCCATTTGCAGCAACATGAATGGACCTAGAGAATATCATACTACGTGAAATAAGTCAGAGAAAGACAAATATTATATGCTACCACTTATATGTGGAATCTACAAAATAACACAAATGAGCCTATATACAAAACAGAAACAGACAGACTCACAGATATAGAAAACAAATTTATGGTTACCAAAGGGGATGGGCGGTGGTGGGGGGTATGATAAATTAGGAGGATGGGATTAACGGATACAAACTACTATACATGAAACAGATTAGCAACAAGGACCTACTGTAGAGCACAGGGAACTAGAGCCAATATCCTGTAATAACGTATAGTGGAAAAGAATCTGAAAAGGATAGATATATATTATATATAACCGAATACTTTGCTGTACACCTGAAACTAACAGAGTACTGTAAATCAACTATACTTCAATTTAAAAAAACTTCTTTAACAACATGCACTAAGTATCTTAAAAGCATTTTTTTTTAAGTTACTGATCCAACAGCTGGAGAAAAAACAAAATAAAAATTAAGCCATTAATAAACCAGCTAAAAAAATACATACCACAGAAGTGTGAGTGAAAGGGAGGCCGTGGGGGTGCTTTATCTAGTGCGAAGCTGTGATGCACCAATGCTGCCACAGCAATAATCTGCCAAGAAAGGAGGAGAAAATCACTTCTCAGATACCTACTACGCAGTCTGCATTCTCACTACAACCACCGAGAATAGAAAAAGATACAGATTTTAATCCGTAAGAATACTTTAATTTTTTATTACGGAAGTATTTAAACAAATAAAAAAATAGAATAATAAAATCAACTCTCATACGCTGATGACCCAGCTTCAATCATCAACTCATCAACAGCCCTACCCCACATTATTCTGAAGCAAAACGCATACCTATCACTTTATCCAGAAATATGTCAGCAGGTATCCCTAACCAAGGTTTCTCAATCTCAGCGCTATGGACATTTTAGGCCGAATAATTCTTTGCTGTGGGGCTGCCCTGTGCATTGTGGGACGTTTAGCAGCATCCCTGGCTGCCAACAGCACCGCTCCCCACTCCCCAGTCTCCAAGTTGTGACACCAAAAATGTCTCCAGACATGGCCCAAAACCCCTTGAGGGTTAAAATCTCACCGAATTGAGAGCCATTACTTTAAAAGATGAGAAGTTTTTAAAATGCAATACAATCATCTCAGCTAATTCAACTAACAGTGTTTCCTTAAAATCATTAAATATCCAGGCAGGATTCAAATTCTCATGTTTTCCCAACTATCTCAATTTTATTTACCAAATAAGTCCATACTTTGCAACCAGCTGATATGTTAAACTGTCTAAGTACAACTCCTCCCCATCTATTATTTCTTGCAATTTATTTGTTGAAGAAACTGGGTGGTTTTGCCCCGTAGAGTGCCCCCCCCCAGTAAAGACTCTGCTGCTCGTATCCCAATAATGTCATTTAACATGTTCTTCTGTTTCTGCACTGCCTGTATATTCATATGTGGGATCTGAAGGCTTGATAAAAATCAGATTTTTTGGCAAGAATTCTTTGGAGGTGCTACTGATCACTGGTTATCACATCGGGTCTGGTTATCTCTACTCTAGTGATACTAGCAGCCTCTGAAAATCACTGCCTAGATCCATTATCTCATTAGAGATTGCAAAGTGGTCACATTCAATTTTTCCTTTATTTTATTTATTTATTAGCTGGAAAGCTTCTATGAAGACAAACTTCCCCATATCGATTATTTGGTTACCTGAGATACAATATATGTTCAAAAAAGTCAAGATAAGTGCTTGATTCAATCTATTTATTTACCAGTTTTCAAAATAATGAGTTAGTTCCCTAGCTTTCTTCACAGATGAGCAATGCGGTGCTGTGTTTACAGTATCATTATGAAGTCGTATGTTTCAATCTGCTGCAGTTATACTTATACATGCTCAAATTGTCCCATCTTTGGTGTAGGGAACTCTTCAAGTTTACTCTTGAGTCCTTCTGACATATCTTCAGTAGATTTTAATATCGTCCTTGCTTTCTAGTATAACAAGAAGTTCCAGGCTTATCCTGGACATTTCCTGCCCCAAATCAGCTATTTCTTCACAAAACCCTATTTCCTTTCTGGGGAAATGGTATTTAGAAACCTCACTCTGGGTGCTGGAAGGATTTTTTTTAACTAATTAAATTTTCCCCAAACACTTTACTAATAAATATCTACTATATCAACTATTATTAAAAGATCAAATCACATACAAAAAAAATTGCCAAAAGGCTGTTAAAAAAGATCCCCATCAATGTCAAAGGATTTAGAAGCAAACACAAAGACGCTCCCATCGAACAAAGAGAGACAATTTAAGCAGCAAAAATAACAAGAATAATTAATGAATGAAACAGATTGAAATATACTAAGTATATATAAAGCCCATGAGTTTATAATGATAGTCCATAAAAGACGAAGCAAAAATAAGTAACAAGAAAAATAAACAAATCATGTGTCAACAGTGCACATAATGTAGGTCCCCAACTTCCCTCTCAGAAAACTGGCAGCGAAAGAGAAAGAAGTACACATTTATCTCTTCTTTCCTATATAAAGTATTGCAGCATAACCAAATAGTACTGGTTAATGAGGAAAAGTTAATTTTATAGAAAAATTTAACTAATAATCATTCTAATATTTCACATGCTTAACTAATAAACATGGAAAGGATGACGGAATTAGAAGACCATTTTACAACTCCTAATGAAATATCTAATTTAGGCAAAAATTAGATCAGTGGTTCTCAACCAGGAACAATTTTGCCCGCAGTCCCCAGGGGACATTTAGAGATGTCTGAAGGCATTTCTGGTTGTCAGAACTAGGCGGTAGCGGTGATATTTGGCATTGGGTGGAGGCCAGGGATACTGTTAAACATCCCACAATGCACAGGACAGCTCCCACAACAGGTTCATTCGGCCCAAACATCAGTATTGCCGAGGTTAAAAAACTTGAACCTACTAATCAATGATAGCCCCACTAACAGTGGTTTAACCAGACATTACGTGCCTACTGATACAACCCAACGTGAAATACACTGTACCACCTACACAGTATTTTGGCCAAAAAAAGTTAAACCTGAACCTAATCAATTCGGCAGTGCTAATGAGCAGGGGTGGATACTTTTTTCTGTAAAGGGCCAAAAAGTAAATATTTTAGCCTTTCAGGTCACAGAGTCTCTGCCATGACTACTAACTTTGCTGCCGTGGTACAAAAGCAGCTGTAGATAATATGTGAACGAACAGACATGCTGTCTTCCAGTGAACTTTATTTACAGAAACAGGTGATGGGCTAGATTTGCCCGCAGGCCACAGTTTGCCGACCCCTGATATACAGGAAGAAATCCACAGACACGAGGAAGCAAACAAATACAGAAAATGGGTCATTCATTGAGACCACTAACAGTGATTCCTCAATAAGTCAACGTCACTGAAAAAGCTGGAGGGGGTGGGAGGGAGCTGCTCACATTTAAAAGAGATTCAAGAAACAAAAATTAAACACCGTCTGTGGATCTTCTATAAATCCTGACTCAAATAAATCAACTGTTAAAAGACATTTCTGAGGGCTTCCCTGGTGGCACAGTGGTTGAGAGTCCGCCTGCCGATGCAGGGGATGCGGGTCCGTGCCCCAGTCCGGGAAGATCCCACATGCCGCGGAGCGGCTGGGCCCGTGAGCCATGGCCGCTGAGCCTGCGCGTCCGGAGCCTGTGCTCTGCAACGGGAGAGGCCACAACAGTGAGAGGCCCGCGTACCGCAAAAAAAAAAAAAAAAGACATTTCTGAGAAATAGAGTCATGTGACTATGGACTAGGTATTTTAGCTGGTATCAAGGAATCACTGTTAATGTTAATAGGGGTGATAATGGTATTCTATAAGAAAGTGTGCATGTTTTGAGAGATGCAAACCAAAGTATACAGGGGTAAAATGACACAATGTCTGAGATTAGCTTCAAAATACTTCAGGAGGAAAAAAGAAGAAGGGGGGCGATAAACAAGTGTGACAAAATCTTGCTAAATGGTGAATATGAGTGATGGGTATATAGGAGTTCATTATATTATTCTATGTCCATCTGAAGTTCTCCAAAATAAAAAAATTTAAAAACACAAAGTCCAGCAATTTAAGTCTTTAAATAAAAAAACCCTCCAAACCAGACAAATTCAATTCATTCTTCAAAATGGAGTTTGGTAGTGAATTAGTATTCTTTCCCTTCCAAAAAGAACAACCTCCCCTTACAGAAAAGCTATACAAGTGCAAGAAGTATCGCACCTCTGGCATAGGTACAAAATCTGTCCTGTTTCTTTACCTCGTTTTCATGTGTCTTTGCATTCTGCATTGTCTTCATGCTCAAAGACATGACCACAAGTGGAGGAGGACCAACGTCCTTAATTACGTTCACCAGGTCCGGTTTCAAGGCCACTGCCTCAACTTTACACCAACTGATTGGCTGATTCAAGAGCTCTGAAAAAGAATAGGAACAACAGATCAATAGCTATTTGCTGAAAAAGAAAAGTTACTATAATTAAGACATCTGTGATTAACCGAGATTGTCTTCAATCCTACCTTCTACTAAGAATGTCTTATTATAACATCTAACTAAAACTAAACCACGTTATTGGATTGTATGCAAATCTTCGTGTGTGTATACATATGTTCATTTTCCTGGGAAAAAAGTCCACAGCTTTCATCTGACTTTCCAAAAAATCCAAGACCCAAAATAGGTTTGTAAAAGTCACAGCACTGCCTTAGAGGAATAAAAAAAAAACAGTTTTGGGACTTCCCTGGTGGCGCAGTGGTTGAGAATCTGCCTGCCAATGCAGGGGACACGGGTTCGAGCCCTGGTCTGGGAAGATCCCACATGCCGTGGAGCAACTAGGCCCGTGAGCCACAACTACTGAGCCTGCGCGTCTGGAGCCTGTGCTCCGTGTGAGAGGCCCGCGCACCGTGATGAAGACTGGCCCCCGCTTGCCGCAACTAGAGAAAGCCCTCACACAGAAACGAAGACCCAACACAGCCAAAAATAAATAAATAAACAAACCAATGAACCAACAATAAATAAATAAATTAAAAAAAAAACGGTTTTAAGAGATTCATGAAGACAAAACAAAGTATCACAAATGCAAGTATTGAAAAACATCAGGTAAGAGACCATACATGCACTATCCACACCGGGCAGTGACGTTTTGCTCCTTCAGAAGTCAGCAGTTCACTATGTAGAACAGCTGAGCCACATCAGCCAGGTTGGAAGTCCACGCTGACAGCAACACAATGAAGGATGCACCCAAATGCCCGAGTAGGCTAGCTAAAACCTCCTTCCCACTAAAATGCTAAGCACCACGGTGAAAGAGTGATTTCAAACGTACTTCCTATACTCACTCAAGGAAAACCTTAAAGAAACTAACATTAAAAAGGAAGTGGTCGCACTGAAATTGAGTCCAATTCTTTAACTTCTAGAAACCGCATCTAACAGCAATTTACTTAGCATTCTGAAAGTAAATTTTCCCTTACGTGGATTTTTTACTTCGAGCCAACAAGGTCCTTTGATCTTTCTGTTCATCAAGAACAGTTCCAAGCTGGATGTGTTGGTCCCAAATACATGAGAAAAAGTTTCTCCTTTCAAATCCTGAGGAAGCTGTGGCATTTCAGCCTGAAAAAGGCAAAGACAAAAAAAAAATCTTTTTTTGTTTAAAACTATTACTTCACATTTTCCAAAGTCTATATTTGAAATAAACAAAAGTCTCTCTATGAACCACCAGAGGAAACCCCTTTGATATATATGAAATGTAATTTGCCACAAATGAAATCCATAACAATTCACAGTAGGAAACAAAAACAATTCACAATGACAAAATAATGCATCTTGATGACACCCATCAGAAGAAAAATGGGCCAAGAAGCTCCTGCAAAAGAGGATTTCTGTCCAGAGCTGTACATACCTTACTGATAAAGAATAGCCAAATAAATACAACTCCGTTAGAAGAATGAAAGCGAGAGAGCGGGACGTTCGGCTTGCGAGCGGGAACCTCTTAGTCATGCACGGAGAAAGAACGATTTAAAAATGGGTGATGTTGAGAAGGGCAAGAAGATTTTTGTTCAGTAGTGTGCCCAGTGCCATACTGTGGAAAAGGGAGGCAAGCACAAGACTGGGCCAAATCTCCATGGTCTGTTTGAGTGAAAGCTCAGACTTTCAGATTCTCTTACACAGATGCCAACAAGAACAAAGGCATCACCTGGGGAGAGGAGACGCTGATGGGAGTATTTGGAGAATCCCAAGAAGTACATCCCTGGAACAAAAATGTTCTTCGCTGGCATTAAGAAGAAGGGAGAAAGGGCAGACTTGATAGCTTATCTCAAAAAAGCTACTAATGCATAATCGTTGGCCACTGCCTTATTTATTATGAAACAAATGTCTCATGACTTTTTATGTGTACCATATTTAAATTGATCTCATACACTAGAATTCAGATCATGAATGGCTGAGGTAATATTTCTGTCCTGATTTAAATAAGATTGGCTTGTGGCTAAATGAATATAGTCAGTTTTTTGAATTTCGATAGTAATTCTGGTTCAAAAAGTACTATCACTGTTTTCCCCTTCTAAAGAGATGATTAAACTTAAATAAGGAATGTTAAACTTTTCAGCGATACGGTGAATGCCTTCTCAAACCCTATAGGAGATTGGTTTTATATTTAGATTTCTATAACTGGTTATATTAATATATTTAAATACTGAGAAGCTCCCTTAACTGTCTCATAGACCAGCAAGATTCACCTGTGTTTCAAGTTGTGTTCGTTTGCCTGTTAAGGCAAGGGCTGAAGATATACTGACACATCCACTTTATCTTTTTGGTCTTAACTACGCCAATTTAATTAAAATTCTCCATCTAAAATATTGCGTTTTACTTAATGAAAGGAATTTTAGTGTGGTTTATGTATAGCATCAAATAAAGAATATTTAGTACTTTTCACATTTTATAGATGATCTTTAAGATCAGATGCTTTTAAAATTCACTGTGACAAGATACGTTAGGAAACTTGCTTGTGAATTCTCTACAAAGTCAGACTAAGTTATAATTCAGGATTGTCTTAAAAAAAAAACAGGTATTCAGAAACACAACGGCAGAACTACTGTAGATGTGTGATGGGCAATGGTGCTTTTGCCAACTCAGAAGGGTTAAGGCAGAGGAGCTTTATCATTAGCACAAATTTGTAAATTATCTGATCATAAGGCTTGAAAATTAAAAACAAAGTCACAGATCAAAATAAATAAATAAATAAAAGCAAGGGAGTAGGACTCATTCAAAATGCTTCCATGGAGAAAATTTTTTATGGGAGACAGTGTTTTATTTTTCTTTTCATAAGAAATATTCACGTTCTCAAGTTCTATATATATTGCCATGTGTGCTCTGATGAATACAGCCTAAACAAACCGATAATAAATTCAGTAATTTTCTTACGTTATCTGAGCAAAAAATAATGATACTGGTTATCATCTTCCTGTTGATGCTTGAAACAGTTGCTGCTTATAGAGCAATTTAAGACCAGGAATAATTACTAGTGCATCAGTTGAATGCTACATACATCCCTCAGATTAGAAATCCACAGCTAAAATTATCAAGTCATAAGCAATGTATTTCATCACAACTTTATTAATAATTTACACATGGCATGCAAGAAATGTTATTTCAAATTCATTTCTAAATAAAAGTTTTGACAGTTACAAAAAAAAATGCTTCCATGGTACTTTTCATCACCACTGTCAGAGATATTTCTTAAGTTTCCCTTTTCCAACATCATGAGATCAAAACACTAGAACGGAGAGGTAAAGAGAGGTTAAGGTCCAGTTAATTAACATCCTGCAGCAGTGACCTTGTCTGTCAAGGGAGCAGGAGCAGCACTACAGTGACGCTACTGACGCTCTTCTCTCACCTTTCCACTGCTCAGAGGGACACTTCAACAGACTAATGATGTCCAACTCCATCTTGTGGCATTCATTCCACTTGACAAACAGTTGTGCAATTTCAACTTATTTATGTAAAGATGCATACTTGAAAGCAGAGAAAGGCAGTATAACCTATAGTCTACATATTTAAATTCATTTTATTCATTTTAATTATTCATGACTATAAGTTCACTTCAATGAACTATAAGCTTGAAGAGCCCTGCCAATACTCCTAATTGAAAGCCAGTTGAAATTTCAAAAACAGGAAAATGCCATTTTCAAGCAAAATCCATTCATTTTCTTTGTTTGACTTACCGAGTATCTAACTTCCAAGTACTCCGACTTCTCTGGAACATCAGGTATCTCAAAAGCATAGTTCTTTTCCACTGCCTGGGTAAGTTGATATTTAAAAATCATTAAGATAAAAAAACTTTTCACAAATTAAATTGACAAGCATTACATACACAACGCATGTCTCTGTATTTAATCATTATGGAACACAAAGGTAAATAAAGCCAAAAAAGCACCTTTTCCCCCTCTCAACTGGGACTAAAATAGCCAGTGACAAAATGTTAAAAAGACTTCTTTTGGACACTAGAGAACTTAGAAGTATTTGCATTCAAGAGAGGTAATAAAACATTAAAAATGTTTACAATGTCAATGCACTAAATTATTTGCTACTCTTCGATACTAAGCAACTCCATCTTGCTACAAAAATTAATGATAAACATTATAATCATAGCTCACATGTACTGAGTGCTTGCTATGTACCAAGGATTGTTGTAATCACTAATCCTAATTAATTGACTTAACCCTTCCAACAGCTCTTGAAATAAGGCCCCACTTCTCAGGTGAAGAAACAGGCCCAGAGAAGTCACTCAGCACTTGTTCAAGGTCACAGACCAGGAAGTGGTAGGGCTAGGACTTAAAGCACAAGCAGTCTAGCCTGAGCACCTATGCTCTTCACCATTGCACCACATTGCTTCTAGAATTTTAGAGACCTGATCCATCAGCCACAAGTCAAAAAGCTCAAATAGTTCAGATGGTTAGCCTCATCTTCAGCAACTCAATCCTCCCTTTATTGCAATCACTGTTAATATAGCCAGTGTGCTGAGGAACTTACAGCCCCACAACTATGGCCAAAGGCATCAATAGCTCACTAAAATGAAGACAACTGATCAATATGTATCACACGAATAGAAGAACTTTGTTCTATCAGAAATTGCATCATAGACCCTGACTTTTAAAGATTTAACCTTCTGACCAAGACAACTTGGCAATAACCAATGTAAACAAGATCAGAACAGTTTCTTCTCCATCTAAGAATAAGAACACAAGCTATGCTTCAAGTACTGGAAGCAATTACTTTGCTAATGTTATCTTTTTATTCAAATTAATGAACATCATACACAGTTTAAAGAGAAAGAATAAATATTTTTATAAATCTAACATACTGGTTTTACATTGCTATCTATGAAATTTCCATCCAATGAATTATAGCCACACAGAAGGCATTTTGCAAAAAGAAGATATGCAATAACTATTTGCTAAATCAGGAAATTAACAAACAACCAATATATAGACCTGAAAAAATTATCACCAAATACAAACCTTGGACTTGAATTTCATAATCTTATATTTTGCTGCTATTTTCTCATCAAATTCATCATAAACATCCTTCATTGTAACTGGAGTTCCACTTTCTTTCCCTGTATTTAGATCAATTTTCTGCTTTCCCATGGAGAGCGGAGGGGAGGAGAAAAAATATCTGTACATAAGATCTTTTCAACCACCAGAAACCCAAGCCTAAATCAACTTTCATCTTCACGTACTTAAACATTTAATAGAATAAGGTGAGTTCAAAGATACAAATGGACCCAAAAATGTACTAAATCCAACACCCAAGTCCTCCCAATGGCATCATAAAACCCAGAGATAAAGATGATCAATCCTACAAAATGGGAGAAGAGTGTTGTAAATCTTGACCAAGACGCTTCACAGTTCAACTGAGATGGGAAACAACTGGGGTTGAGAGGAGAGTGTGGATGTTAAGCCCTAATAAAAAGAAGGAGCAAATGGAACTGACCTTGTTAAAAATGGCTGTGGAGGAAATAACAAAACCATGAAAACTGGGCCAAACACCATGTCATATTTTAGAGTCATAAACTCCCAACCGCAATAATTATGGAAATGGGGAGTGGGCGGGGGAGACAGCATTATGTACTGAAACTCAGGCACTTTTACGCTCTTTCTAACAAGTTGAAAAACAGATAGTGTTTCACTCCACTTCCCCCAATGTCTAATGGAGCTGCTGACAATCAGTGGTCACGAGGCAGGCAATAAGAAAGGCTGTAGATAATCCACAGCCCTGTCAAAGGACAGGGCTAGTGGCAGAAGACAGAATACACTTGGAATTAGAAGCTGTCTACTAAGGTTTACCGTTTCACGCGGAAGGAAGTAGAGCGTTCGCTCAATGTTTTTCACCATGACACAACAGCTCACATGGGTTTGGGCGAATTCGATCCAAACTTTGCCAAATAGAAACACCACACCTACAAGAATAAGGAAAAACCATGGGAAAGTAAACATTTCAGTTATATCACATTAAAGGGACGATGTAAAAGCTCACTGTGTCCACACGTTTATGCTTTGGTAAGTCATTTCTTACACCAAATGCATCTGCTGTCCATTCCCAAAAACTAGTTCCTTTACTCAGTACCTATGCCATGACAATATCACACCAGTAAAACCTGTGACCACTGGGAGGACAGGGAACAGAATGATTCTCTAACTTGGTGGGAGCATTCTTCCCTAGAATTAGGGAGACATCCCAGGTAAATAGGGACAAACCTCAGTTATCAGGGAGACATCGCAGGCCCGGATAACTACTGAGACACCCTAGGTCAGTGTAGAAACCGCTGGGGAATTAGAGAGACATCCCGGCTCAATGTAGACAGACCTCGAAAACTAGGGAGACATCGTAGATCAGTGTAGGAGGAAAAAAAGGACATTTTCCCTAGAACCAGGATTACCCACATTAAGAGAAACAAAAAAAAGCAACTTATTCTCCAACAAAACTTGTACTTAAACCTTTTATGAGAACTCTGAAAATGTAATACTAAACTCCTTTCTAGCTTGTACTTACCAATAAAACTTAACATTCATGTGTAAGGATAACTATGTATGGTATATCAGTATTCTCCTGTATGTAAAATTGTGTTTTGGAAAAACATAATTCATCTCACATCTTATTCCATATAATAGTATATATCTCCTAATAGGGCTAAACTATCATCTTCTATTTCACCCTTTCCATCTCACAGACTACTGAAGACATCTGGCTGGGTAGCATTTGTAATGTTCCTCCCTCTCCTATTTCAGTTTAACAAATGGGGTCTAGTAACCAAATCCTTTTGAGATCCCTAAGTAACATAGACCACAAAGTGGTAAACCAAGCCTTTCTGGACATCAAGCCATTGTTCATGAAACATGGCCATCAAGAAAGGACTCCAGGGCTTCCCTGGTGGTGCAGTGGTTAAGAATCCACCTGCCAACGCAGGCGACACAGGTTCGAGCCCTGGTCCGGGAAGATCCCACATGCCTCGGAGCAAGTAAGCCCGTGCACCACAACTATTGAGCCTGCGCTCTAGAGCCCTCGAGCCACAACTACTGAAGCCCGTGTGCCACAACTACTAAAGCCTGCGTGCCTAGAGCCTGTGCTCTGCAACAAAAGAAGCCACCGCAATGAGAAGCTCGCGCACCACAACGAAGAGTAGCCGCCATTCACTGCAACTAGAGACAGCCCGTGCGCAGCAACAAAGACCCAACTGAGCCAAAAATTAATTAATTAATTAATTAATTTTTAAAAAAAGAAAGGACTCCAGAGGGAATTCCCTGGCAGTCCAGTGGTTAGGACTTCATGCTCTCACTGCTGAGTGCCTGGGTTCAATTCCTGATCTGGGAACTAAAATCCCACGTGGCCAAAAAAAAAAGGACTCCAGAGATTTGATAGTCAACCTAAGAGATGGCCACTGTGCAAAATCCCAGGCTCCATGAATAATTAGACAGCAGTAATGAACATAGCCGCTTATAGGGCCACTTGCCTGAGGCACTTAGAAAATTCTGGCACATGCAAAGGCTACTGTTCACAAGGCCAATTACTCCAGTTTCACAAGATAGCTCATCAGCGCTTCCTTCTGTCACTCGTTCTAGTAGAAATAAGACTATCTAAGAATTTTCATTTCTGCAGATGATTAAAATTCTTACAAGAGTTGTGTAATTTTCAGCTGGGGTAAAAGAGGTGTGGGGGGGAGATAGGGGAGAGAGAAGGGAGGACTGTGGGGATGATTAAAAAAGAAAAAAGTCACAGTAGCTCAGAAAATTAAAAGTCATCCTCACAACAGTTAGAGACGAAAAACCAAAATTCCATGCAAAGAAAAATAAAGACCCTAATACTGGATTCAAAGATTCAAATAGCTCATTTTACAGTCAAACTAATATCACATTTCATGCAACACATTTGACACTGTTTATGCCTCATTTGCCACAAAAAGATCATGGTAAACAAAGATTACATTCCCCTTAAAGTTACTAGCTGAAACCAGGTGCAGTCAGGATTATTCAACCTTGAAAAAGTCATAATGAAGACAGGATATCTTCCCATATGCAAAGAGTAAGATTCTTTTCATAATTACGGAGCATTCAGCAACAACTGACTTACTTAGAATCTGTAAGAAAGTGAGAAACAATAACAGGGTCTTTAGGAGTACTTCGTTTTTATTAGCAACATTGATTTCACCAAAGCTCAGTGATCATTACCTGCTATCATGATGAAACTGTTCAACCCTCTGAGATTACAGGACTTTTTTTTTTTTTTTTTTTTTTTTTTTGCGGTACGCGGGCCTCTCACTGCTGTGCCCTCTCCCGTTGTGGAGTACAGGCTCTGGACGCGCAGGCTCAGCGGCCATGGCTCACGGGCCCAGCCGCTCTGCGGCATGTGGGATCTTCCCAGACCGGGGCACGAACCCATGTCCCCTGCATCGGCAGGCAGACTCTCAACCACTGCGCCACCAGGGAAGCCCAGGACTTTTTTTTTTAAGCCATCTACATCCATCGCAGAGGACACAACTTCAGAAGTACCACAGAACAGCAGAGTGGATTACGAGTGAGAAGCCCTGAACTCTGCCACTGAGGAGCTGACCACTTTATCTTTTGGAGCCCCAGCTTCCTCTGCTTTAAGTGAGTAACTAGAGATGATGGTATCTGAGGCCTTTTCCAGCAATAGAAACTCCCTTTTACCCTAGCATTTAGAAGACAGGCCAGTAACAGACTGGTACCTCTTTCAAATGCAAAATATTTCCCAATAGTGGTTGAAAAGGCCTACCCATGACTATGGTCAGTACCAGAATTCAACAACAATATATACCATAAATCAGTTGCTTTGCAAATATAGCTGTGCTTCAACGTGCTTCAATCTTAACCTACAACATCCATTACTATAGATCAACACTAGTCAACAGAAATTTCTGTGATGACAGAATTCTTCCCTACCTGTGCTATCCATGGATAGGGTAGCTACTAGACACACGTGGCTACTGAGCACTTGAGATGTGACTAGTGGCTGAGAAGCTGAACTTTAAATTTTATCTCATTTTAATTAAACTTAAAGAGTTGCATGTGGCCAGTGGCTAACATAGTAGAGAGCGCAGCTCTAGACCCCTGCCCTGTGAAATGATGCTGTTTTTTACTAAGAGTATCAACCAGTAAGCAACAGACAGAAGTAATAAACTCATTTTCACACGGGAAAGAGAGAGGGTTGTTGTTTCCTAAGGTTCTAATTTTTGGCAACTGACACCAGCAATCTGATGCTTTATATGTGGATTTATGGAAGACCATCCACTTTTGTGTTAGCCATTCTTAATCCACAATGCTACAAGGCTTCAAGAGGCAGACTTGGTAATAGCAGCGAATGCAATGCTGATTCTCTGAAACCTTTCACGTGCATCTACAGGACTGTCGCTGTGCAGTTTATTTCAATGAACATTTACTGAACATCTACTATGTACCTGGCATCATCCTAGATGCTGGAAATAAAAGGTCCCAGCCCTGCAGGAGTTTAAAAGCTCTGAGGGAAAAGACAACACAGAAGCAGATCTTTTCAAAATAATATGACAAATGCTGCAATGGGTAAGGGTTCGATGGGGGTCACAGAAAGGGCTCTTAGGCCAGTTTGGAGGATTAGGAAATTTGGGGAGACCACACTGGGGCTGAGCCAGGTGAGGTCATTCTAGGCAGACAAATACAGTGAATAAAAGGGTATGGTATAAAGAGCAGTAGGTACATACAGCAAACTATTTCTAGGACACAAAAGTCCTACACAGCAGGCAACAGAAGCCTTACTAAGTAACTTGGACTGTAAGTCACAGGCAGCAGCCACTGCGGATTTTCTCTAACGAGGAAATGACGTCCTGAGCAATCACTCAGGCTGCAGTGTGGAGGATGACAGCTGAGGGATCAGTTAGGAGGCTGGGTTCAGTAGCAGGAAGGGCTCAAGGGTGGGAGTTGCGAGGAGAGAGAGAAGACAGCTTGTCTAGTTTAGAAGGAGAAAACTAATAAGACTTGGTGAGGGAAGGGAGGAAAGGGGGGACTCAAGGCTGGCTCCCAGGTTTCTGGTTTTCATGGAACCATTAATCAAGTCAGGGAATAAAAGCCAGCCTGGAGCAGATACAGCAAAGCACAGGGAGTGGCACCAGGATGGGCAGGCCCACCACGTCACCCAAGTCCAGTGAGCACCAGCCATGCTGCTGTGCTGGGAGGTCACACGACACACACGTGAAAATGGTGTCCCCTGAAGCTGTATGATGGGGCTGCCCTGGGTTTAATTTGCAAAGCCTCATGAAATCACACTTGCCGGCCCACCCTGCACCAGCGAGTTACAAAGCAGGCAAAGAGGCGAGAGGGTCTAACCAGATCATCTTGCCCTAGCTCAGGTAGATGAGATACCATTTCTAAGACTGCTTACATCTTTACCTCAGCAATGAACACATGGCAGTTTGCTACTCAAGCAGCTCCGCAGGAGTTTCAACTCTTCGATAAGCGGAGCATACTAATGCTGCTGCCCCCGCTCTGATGGCTAATACTCGGACTCCAGGAAATCACTTTGAAAAAATTCAGTTTGTATCTACCCTTACATCCAGAAACGGATCTGAATAAAGGCAACTGTTTAAGGGTGTATACTGTATTTTTTATGAATCTGACATGCCCTATCCTGCCCAGCCCCATAGTGAAGAAGTGCTCAAAGGAGCACAGAAGGAAACTAGAGAGCCTCCTGGCTCTTTGTGAGTCAGAATTCGGAGTATCAGCTCATTTGGAGGAGGACCTGGGAATTAGCCTGGATCCCTCCTTTCCGTCAACCCCCCACATCCATCCATCCATCCGCCAACGAGTTCATGTCGAAGTACAAGTTACAGGCATTCGCTCCTCTCCTCCACAGCCGCCACTAGGGCAAGTAACTAGCACACCTGCTGTAGACGGACTGATCTCCAGAGCTTCCACACTCCCTGAGTCCAGCCCCAGGCGTGCACGCGTGCACACACACACACACACAGCCTTTTCTCCGCATAAACCAGAGGGTTCCTGTTAAAATGTAAACCCAACCATGGGGCCGCTCAACCCCCTCACCCCTGCACCCTGCACTGAAAATCCTCCACTGCTCTTAGAGTAAGACTTCAACTCCTTAATACGGCTTTTAAGGTCCTTTATTATCCGGCCTTTGCATTCTCTCCGACCTGACTTTCAGCCAGTCCTGTCGCTTGATTACTCTGCTACAACCACGTAGGCCTCCTCCTTTCTCTCCCCAGGCCTCTGCACTTACGGGTTCCTCAGGCTGAAATACTCTCTCCTCGGCTCTGAATGTGCCTCAAATCTCAGCCCAACGGCCATTTCCTCAGACAGGCCCTCCCTGGCCATCCCCCAACTAACTGCCTTTACACCATTCATTAACTTACCTTATTTACTGCCTATCTCTCCCACCCTACTAGAACGTTAGCTCCACCAGGACAGGGAATTTGCCCAGCGTGTTCACCCCATCTTAGTGCCTGGCACAGGGCAAGTGTTCAAATTGCTGAAGGAACAAATTAAAGACTGATTCCACTTTAAGTAAAGTGCATTCCAATACGTTCAGATACATTAACAGTGAACTATAATACAAGCACACACTGCAAAACCACATATAACTGGTTTTGGGGATAAGCGCCTGTAAGGACTATTCACACCACAACTCCTCTCCATCCGGGTGGCTCACCCACTTTACAGTTCATGAGTGTTGCTCTTACTATGTACGTACATGAGGGCAGAGCCTGTTCCAATTACAGTCACTAACGCTTCAGGGAAAGGCGCTATTCCACATTAAAGACATCCAGTTACCGTATGTAACTGTATGATTACCTGGTTGGCTGTACGGATCTTCATAAGCATCCAGCCAATAAAACTGAAATACTTGTTCCTCATCTGCCCCTTTTACCAGTGGGAGGTGACTGGAATCCACTTGAACTTCCAGGGCTGAGAAACTGCTGTCATCTTCCTGATCAATGTCCCAACAAGAGACATCTGGGAGAAAACTTGCTCTGCAAAAATCACATTTTCAAAATCCTTTCAAAATCCGATGGGATAATTGTAGCACTACTTGTCAGAAAAGTCATAAAATGCTCTTACGAGTAGGATATGGTCCCTTTCCCAGGATCTGCCTCATGTTTTGTCCCCTCTGCTGGCTCCCTCTCTTGGTCGGAGGTCTTGGCACCCACCGGCTCCACATCCACCTCCTCCGTTTCCATGGGCTCATCAAAGTCGCCATCTTCAAAATCCATTGCCCCTGACTCCTCCTGGTCAACTGTACGCAATGCCAGCACCGGCTCTCCTGGGGGTGGCATCACACAATCTCATCATGTGCCGCTGCCAGGGAGCACAAAAGCTTCCCCTACGCTGCAACAGCAGCCTACCCCTTGCCCACATGCTATTCGCATTTCTCTTCAATCTCCAAATTGGATGTTTTTTAACTTTTCCTGCTATGAATTCAAACCTTTCACGCTGAAACTGGCTATTGCAAGCCCTTCAAATTCCCCCCACTTCCTCCTTCACGGGGCCTCCATCTTTTGACAGCAGACTTACCAGCAAATCCAGCACATTTAAGAGGGGCAGGGGTTAATGAAGGCTCCTTCCTTGAGACCGGGGAAGTGGTTTTTCCTGAAGGAGCTGCCTGTCAATGTTTTTAAATGTTTAGTCAGTTAGACCTGCATACTAAAAATACGCATCTGTCCTACCCTGACCAGAGATAATGACAGTTCCTATCTATAAAACGATTTTCTGTTTTATTAATGTAACATCTTCAATTGTTTTACTGTTCCTAGGTTTACCAAAAAAACACTTGTTTCCAGAAGGAAAATTATTGCATCTAGCACAGCTGTAACGCCTATACTAAACATGTACTAGTTACTACAAAATTTACTATGAGAAACAGGCACATGCTATTGTTGAAATATATGAAACTATATAAAATGAAACAGGAGTCCTAATTTAAAACAAAAGCAAGAACAAATTCAAAGGCATTTCGCTCACACAGAAAAGCAACAAAGTAAGTTTTAAGCAATAATATAAATCAAGATTGAAGGTATTTCCACACACTATACCTTGGGGGTGTGCATAGAGAAAGGATTCAGTGAAGCTCCACTGGATCCTTTCTTCTTCGGTATTATTACAGGTGGTGGAGTTATCTGAGGTGTCTAAAAGGAGGGGAAAGACATTCACTGCCATGTTTGGTTTACCACAAGACACAAAAAGTATGTTTCTTCCCCTAGTGAAGCCCAATGAGCAAAGCACTCTTTTCCTTCCCTGCTCCCCCCACAGATCTATGTTCATGCAGTGAGGTTACTATAGCAACAATACCACAGACTCACTAGAAAACCAGAATAGATATTGAATCCACCCCTCATCAATTTTTTCTCTTTAAAACTTAACATACTTCTCCCTTACCCTTCCAGAATATTACATTTAAAAACTGCCAAGCGCGAACTACACAGTGTAGGTGTAAGTCATTTTAATCAAGGGTCACTTAGAAAGAAGCACATCTCTAAATGAGAGCTTAGTCTTGCTGTGAAACAGCCCAGTTGCAAATTTCAGTACAGATGAACCTGTCTGAGTTCTATCAGGGACAACTCACTGCCTCTTCCCTCAACCCCACTCAGAATTCAAGACGAGGATCTCACGCCTGATTGTGCAGACTGACAGGCTTCAATCCATTTCGGGAACATACACGGCAGCAACTGAGCACAAGCAGTGTGCCTTCCCAGAACTGACTCATGTGGATTCTTACTACTTCAAACACAGCCCCACACGGCCCAATCTACACAATCACAGAGCCTCGAGGAGCTAGAAACTACTCACCTAAAATGGTGAAAAGAAACCAATTTGAAGGGCTTTGTTTTGGTTTGGGGGTTTGTTTTTTTTTGTTTTGTTTTTTGGTGGTGGTGTTGTCACTGAATTTTCTGTTTTGCATTCTAGCAATAGTCTGTTTCGTAAAATTACTGAATTGTTTCTTCAGCCCATGTCTCCTGAATATTTGACAACTCCTGGAGATTCACTTACCTCAGTGTTCAAATCCTGTAGAATATCACCTAGCAGATCATCCTTGGACAAGTCAACAGCTTTCTGGAAATTATAAAGGCAGGAAGAATGAGAAAGCCCTGCCCTTCATATTTTCACCCAGACCCCATGTCAGTGGAAGGAAGAACCCAGCCAGTCAGTCCTTGCCTCTTCATCCCTAACTCTGAGGGCTCCTCTACTATTCACAGATCTTAACCACCAGGGGCCTAAACATAACTCCTACACCCTGAGCCCCCGCCCTCAATTTTCAGCTTCATTACATAATCCTCCTGCTAACCACCAAAATAAACACACTCACTGCCAGTGCAGCTTTCTGGTTTAGGTTTCTCTTCTATCTCCAAGCCACAACCACTGAGGTGCCTCAATTCACCTAGATATCTACATCCAACTTAGTGACTGAGATTGGGAAAATATTACTCAAATATTTGAGTTCAAACATATTGGGACTTCCCTGGCAGTCCAGTGGTTAGGACTCAGCACTTTCACTGCCGTGGGTCCGGGTTTAATCCCTGGTCAGGGAACAGAGATCCCACAAGCCACGCGGCACGGCCAAAAAAATTAAAAAATACAATAAAATAAAAATAAAAGCAACATTAAAAAAACATACTGACCACCTACTAACTGTATAATCAAACATTAAATATAATCAAAGATCAAAGACCAAGCTCATCTAGAACCAGGGGATGAGCCTAGAAGCCTTCATAAGATCATCTGTTTAGAGCTATGGGGAATCTGACAGGAAAGGTGAACTATGAAGAAACAGGACTCTTCGCTTCACAAAGGAAGAGGCAAATATAAGAAAACCATGAGACGCACATCTGCGGTTTTCCTTCCAGCACTGGCAATGAACATTGACTTGATACTGTTCGGTTTTGTCACCATGGCCTTCTTGACATTCCTCTTGTCTTTGCTGCATGCTTTATTATTTTTTCCTGTTGGAAGAAAATTTGTTTAGAAACACGCACCAGCAAAAACCAAAATGGAAAACCAAAAGCCCAGTCACCTGCCCTCTGTATATGAGACTGTGACAAGAAAAATGTTAAAAACTCAAAATACAAAACTATGAGACTTTATGCAAGGTACACAGGAAAGAATCTTTAAAATGAACTGAATTCAGGACAACTTGACTAAATGTTACTACAGAAACTGATGAAATGCCAGTCAAATATCAGGATGAGTTAAGTGGGACTGTTTAATTGCTGCTGTTAATGTAAATAAAAAGCTTTTTAAAAGGTGGGTGGGTTTTTTTCCCCCCATAGAAATAAAAAGATCAAGCTCATCTGGTTCCAGGGGATTAGGCTTGCAGTCTTCATGAGATCATTTTAGTGTGATACTGACTCTGACAGGAAAACTGAACTACGAAAAAACAAGATCACCAGTTATGATACTGTAGCATCCTAGCTTCCATTTTATGAGGAACGCATGTCCTAGCAACACTAAACAGCACGGAGACATTTGTTCCATAAAGAACAACTTGTGCCATATGTTTTCTCTTCCGGGCATGTGGAAACCACCTGCAAACTCCTCTACTACTGTCAATTTTACTCTCGCTTTCTGACTCATCCCAGAGCAGCCTCCACCTACAAAAGACCTAGAATGAATAGTTAACATAGTGTGGTAGTGGCATACGAATACACAGATCAGATGAAACAGAATATAGAGTCTAGATAAAGACCAAATTACTTACGGAAATTTAGCATAAAACAAAGGTAACATCTCATATTACTGGGGAAAAGATGGACTTTTTAATAATTAGTGTTGGCTACCCATTTGTAAAGAAGTAAATCAGTATAAACACCAAGCAGCTCACAGGTCAAAATTTTAAAAATGAAATTATACAAGTACTTTAATAAAAAAGGCAAATTCCTTGTAACCTGGATGTGGGGAAAGTCTTTCTATCTATGATTCAAAATCCATCTGCAAGAAAAAAAAAAGGATCGACAGATGCAATTATATCAGAAACAGGTTTAAAGACAAAACAGAAGAAAATTTTTGCAATACGTTTTACAGAGAAAAAACCAATTTCACTGATATTAAAAAAAAAGGCCAGTGGAATTCCCTGGCAGTCCATTGGTTAGGACTCCACACTTCCACTGCAGGGACCCAGGTTCGATCCCCTGGTCAGGGAACTTAAGATCCCACAAACCACATGATATGGCCAGAAAAAAAAGGCCAAAAACCCAAAGGGAATGTGGGCAATAAATACTAACATATGGTTCACATTAAAAAAATATACAGGGCTTCTCTGGTGGTGCAGTGGTTAAGAATCTGCCTGACAATGCAGGGGACTCGGGTTTGAGCCCTGGTCCAGGAAGATCCCACATGCCACGGAGCAACTACGCCTGTGCACCACAACTACTGAGCCTATGCTCTAGAGCCCACGTGCCACAACTACTGAAAGCCTGCGTGCCTAGAGCCCGTGCTACACAAAAAGAGAAGCCACCGCAATGAGAAGCCCACGCACTGCAATGAAGAGTAGCCCCTGCTCGCTGCAACTAGAGTAAGCCCGCATGCAGCAACGAAGACCCAACGCAGCCAAAAAAGTAAAATAAAATATATAAACAGCTATTAAGTTTTATGAAAAGATACCCAACTGCATACGTAAAAGAAATGCAGATGAAAACCACACCAAGATGTCATTTCTTGCATGTTAGAGTGCCAAAAATGTGAAAGCTTGACAACACATTCTCACCACATTCTGTTGGTGAGGCCATGGTGTCCAAATGGACACTCATATGTTGTTCATGGGAGTGTAAAATGGAACAACTCCAATGGAGAAGAATTTGGCAATATCTCATGAAACTTCATGTGCATGTACTCTCTGAGCCAGCAATCCCACCTCTAGGAATTTTCCCTGAGGAAAATACCATATGCATAGTTATTCAATGTGGTATTATGTGCAAGAGCTAATTACTGAAAATCTAAATGTTCATTCAAGAACACCACATGGGAGACTTCCGGGAAGATGGCGGAAGAGTAAGATGTGGAGATCACCTTCCTCCCCACAGATACACCAGAAATACATCTACACGTGGAACAACTCCTACAGAACACCCACTGAACGCTGGCAGAAGACCTCAGACCTCCCAAAAGGCAAGAAACTCCCCACGTACCTGGGTAGCGCAAAAGAAAAAAGAATAAACAGAGACAAAAGGATAGGGATGGGACCTGCACCAGTGGGAGGGACTGTGAAGGAGGAAAGGTTTCCACACACTAGGAAGTCCCTTCGCGGGCGGAGACTGCGGGTGGCGAAGGGGGAAGCTTCAGAGCCACGGAGGAGAGCACAGCAACAAGGGTGCGGGAGGCAAAGCAGAGATTCCCGCACAGAGGATCGGTGCAACCGGCAGTCACCAGCCCGAGAGGCTCGTCTGCTCCCCCGCCGGGGCGGGCAGGGCTGGGAGCTGAGGCTCGGGCTTCGGTCGGAGCGCAGGGAGAGGACTGGGGTTGGCGGCGTGAACACAGCCTGCAGGGAGCTAGTGCGCCACGGCTGGCCGGGAGGGAGTCTGGGGAAAACTCTGGACCTGCCGAAGAGGCAAGAGACTTTCTTCCCTCTGTTTCCTGGTGCACGAGGAGAGAGGATGAAGAACGCTGCTTAAGGGAGCTCCAGAGACGGGCGCGAGCCACGGCTAAAAGCACGGACCCCAGAGACGGGCATGAGACGCTAAGGCCGCTGCTGCCGCCACCAAGAAGCCTGTGTGCGAGCACAGGTCCCATCCACACCCCCCTTCCGGGGAGCCTGTGCAGCCCGCCACTGCCAGGGTCCCGTGATCCAGGGACAACTCCCCCGGGAGAACGCACGGCGTGCCTCAGGCTGGTGCAACATCACGCCGTCCTCTGCCGCCGCAGGCTCGCCCCACACTCCGTGCCCCTCATTATCCCCGGCCTGAGTGAGCCAGAGCCCCCAAATCAGCGGCGCCTTTCACCCCGTCCTGTGTGAGCGAAGAACAGACGCCCTCCAGCAACCTACACGCAGAGGCGGGGCCAAATCCAAAGCTGAGCCCCTGGGAGCTGTGCGAACAAAGAAGAAACAGGGAAATCTCTCCCAGCAGCCTCAGAAGCAGCGGATTAAAGCTCCACAATCAACTTGATGTACCCTGCTTCTGTGGAATACATGAATAGACAACGAATCATCCCAAATTAAGGAGGTGGGCTTTGAAAGCAAGATTTATGATTTTTTCCCCTTTTCCTCTTTTTGTGTGTATGTGTATGCTTCTGTGTGAGATTTTGTCTGTATAGCTTTGCTTCCACCATTTGTCCGAGGGTTCTAGACGTCCGTTTTTTTGTTTTTTTTAATTTTCTTTCTTAATAATTACTTTTTATTTTAATAACTTTATTTCATTTTACTTTATCTTCGTTCTTTCTTTCCATCCTTCCTTTCTTTAGACAACGATTCATCCCAAATTGAGGAGGTGGACTTCGAGAGCAAGATTTTTGATTTTTTCCCCTTTTCCTCTTTTTGTGAGTATGTGTATGCTTCTGTATGAGACTTTATCTGTATAGCTTTGCTTCCACCATTTGTCCTAGGGTTCTATCCGTCTGTTTTTTTTTGTTTTTTTCTCTTAATAATTATTTTTTTATTTTAATAACTTTATTATATTTTATCTTATTTTATTTTACTTTATCTTCTTTTTGTCCTTCCTTCCCTCCTTCCTTCCTTGCTTGCTTGCTTTCTTTCTATCTTTCTTTCTTTCTACTTCTACTAATTCTTTCTTTCTACTTTTGCTCCCTTTTCTTATGAGCCGTGTGGATGAACGGCTCTTGATGCTGTAGCCAGGAGTTAGTGCTGTGCCTCTGAGGTGGGAGAGCCAACTTCAGGACACTGGTCCACAAAAGACCTCCCAGCTCCACATAATATCAAACGGCAAAAATCTCCCAGAGATCTCCATCTTAACACCAGCACCCAGCTTCACTCAACGACCAGCAAGCTACACTGCTGAACATCCTATGCCAAACAACTAGCAAGACAGGAACACAACCCCACCCATTAGCAGAGAGGCTGCCTAAAATCATAATAACTCGACAGACACCCCAAAACACACCACCAGACGTGGACCTGCCCAACAGAAAAACAAGATCCAGCCTCACCCACCAGAACACAGGCACTAGTCAGGAAGCCTACACAACCCACTGAACCAACTTTAGCCACTGGGGACAGACACCAAAAACAATGGGAACTACGAACCTGCAGCTTGCAAAAAGGAGACCCCAAACACAGGAAGATAAGCAAAATGAGAAGAGAGAAAAACACACAGCAGATGAAGGAGCAAGATAAAAACCCACCAGACCTAACAAATGAAGAGGGAATAGGCAATCGACCTGAAAAAGAATTCAGAATAATGATAGTAAACATGATCCAAAATCCTGGAAATAGAATAGAGAAAATGCAAGAAACATTTAACAAGGACCTAGAAGAACTGAAGATGAAACAAGCAATGATGAACAACACAATAAATGAAATGAAAAATACTCTGGAAGGGATCAATAGAATAACTAAGGCAGAAGAACGGATAAGTGACCTGGAAGATAAAATAGTGGAAATAACTACTGCAGAGCAAAATAAAGAAAAAAGAATGAAAAGAACTGAGGACAGTCTCAGAGACCTCTGGGACAACATTAAACACACCAACATTCAAATTACAGGGGTTCCAGAAGAAGAGAAAAAGAAAGGGACTGAGAAAATAGTTGAAGAGATTAGAGTTGAAAACTTCCCTAATATGGCAAAGGAAATAGTTAATCAAGTCCAGGAAGCACAGAGTCCCATACAGGATAAATCCAAGGAGAAATACGCCAAGACACATATTAATCAAACTGTCAAAAATTAAATACAAAGAAAACATATTAAAAGCAGCAAGGGGAAAATAACACACAAGGGAATCCTCATAAGGTTAACAGCTGATCTTTCAGCAGAAACTCTGCAAGCCAGAAGGGAGTGGCAGGACATATTGAAAGTGATGAAGGAGCAAAACCTGCAACCAAGATTACTCTACACAGCAAGGATCTCATTCAGATTTGATGGAGAAATTAAAACCTTTACAGACAAGCAAAAGCTGAGAGAGTTCAGCACCACCAAACCAGCTCTACAACAGCTGCTAAAGGAACTTCTCTAGGTAAGAAACACAAGAAAAGGAAAAGACCTACAAAAACGAAACCAAAACAATTAAGAAAATGGGAATAGGAACATACATATCGATAATTACCTTAAATGTAAATGGACTAAATGCTCCCACCAAAAGACACAGATTGGCTGAATGGATACAAAAACAAGACCCATATATTTGCTGTCTACAAGAGACCCACTTCAGACCTAGGGACACATACAGACTGAAAGTAGTAAGAGGATGGAAAAAGATATTTCATGCAAATGGAAACCAAAAGAAAGCTGGAGTAGCAATTCTCATATCAGACAAAATACACTTTAAAATAAAGACTATTAGAACAGACAAAGAAGGACACTACATAATGATCAAGGGATCAATCCAAGAAGAAGATATTAACAATTGTAAATATTTATGCACCCAACATAGGAGCACCTCAATACATAAGGCAAATACTAACAGCCATAAAAGGGGAAATCGACAGTAACACATTCATAGTAGGGGACTTTAACACCCTACTTTCACCAATGGACAGATCATCCAAAATGAAAATCAATAAGGAAACACAAGCTTTAAATGATACATTAAACAAGATGGACTTAATTGATATTTATAGGACATTCCATCCAAAAACAACAGAATACACATTTTTCTCTAGTGCTCATGGAACATTCTCCAGGAGAGATCATATCTTGGGTCACAAATCAAGCCTTGCTAAATTTAAGAAAATTGAAATTGTATCAAGTATCTTTTCCCACCACAACGCTATGAGACTACGTATCAATTAAAGGAAAAGATCTGTAAAAAATACAAACACATGGAGGCTAAACAATACACTACGTAATAACGAAGTGATCACTAAAGAAATCAAAGAGGAAATAAAAAAATACCTAGAAACAAATGACAATGGAAACACGACGACCTAAAATCTATGGGATGCAGCAAAAGCAGTTCTAAGAGGGAAGTTTATAGCAATACAATCCTACCTTAAGAAACAGGAAACATCTCGAATAAACAACCTAACCTTGCACCTAAAGCAAGTAGAGAAAGAAGAGCAAAAAAACCCCAAAGTTAGAAGGAAAGAAATCATAAAAATCAGAAATAAATGAAAAAGAAATGAAGGAAATGATAGCAAAGATCAATAAAACTAAAAGCTGGTTCTTTGAGAAGATAAACAAAATTGATAAACCATTAGCCAGACTCATCAAGAAAAAAAGGGAGAAGACTCAAATCAAAAGAACTAGAAATGAAAAAGGAGAAATAACAAATGACACTGCAGAAATACAAACGATCATGAGAGATTACTACAAGCAACTCTATGCCAATAAAATGGACAACCTGGCAGAAATGGACAAATTCTTAGAAAGGCACAACCTGCCAAGACTGAATCAGGAAGAAACAGAAAATATGAACAGACCAATCACAAGCACTGAAATTGAAACTGTGATTAAAAATCTTCCAACAAACAAAAGCCCAGGGCCAGATGGCTTCACAGGCGAATTCTATCAAACATTTAGAGAAGAGCTAACACCTATCCATCTCAAACTCTTCCAAAATATAGCATAGGGAGGAACACTCCCAAACTCATTCTACGAGGCCACCATCACCCTGATACCAAAACCAGACAAGGATGTCACAAAGAAAGAAAACTACAGGCCAATATCACTGATGAACATAGATGCAAAAATCCTCAACAAAATACTAGCAAACAGAATCCAACAGCCCATTAAACAGATCATACACCATGATCAAGTGGGGTTTATTCCAGGAATGCAAGGATTCTTCAATATACGCAAACCAATCAACGTGATACACCATATTAACAAACTGAAGGAGAAAAATCATATGATCATCTCAATAGATGCAGAGAAAGCTTTCGACAAAATTCAACACCCATTTATGATAAAACCCTGCAGAAAGGAGGCATAGAGGGAACTTTCCTCAACATAATAAAGGCCGTATATGACAAACCCACAGCTAACATCGTCCTAAATGGTGAAAAACTGAAAGCATTTCCACTAAGATCAGGAAGAGAAGACAAGGTTGCCCACTCTCACCACTCTCATTCAACATAGTTTTGGAAGTTTTAGCCACAGCAATCAGAGAAGAAAAGGAAATAAGAGGAATCCAAATCGGAAAAGAAGAAGTAAAGCTGTCACCATTTGCATATGACATGATACTATACATAGAGAATCCTAAAGATGCTACTAGAAAACTACTGGAGCTAATCAATGAATTTGGGAAAGTAGCAGGATACAAAATTAATGCACAGAAATATCTGGCATTCCTATACACTAATGAAGAAAAATCTGAAAGTGAAATCAAGAAAACACTCCTATTTACCACTGCAACAAAAAGAATAAAATATCTAGGAATAAACCTACCTAAGGAGACAAAAGACCTGTATGCAGAAAACTATAAGACAATGATGAAAGAAATTAAAGATGATACAAATAGATGGAGAGATATACCATGTTCTTGGATTGGAAGAATCAACATTGTGAAAATGACTGTACTACCCAAAGCAATCTACAGATTCAATGCGATCCCTATCAAACTACCACTGGCATTTTTCACAGAACTAGAACAAAAAATTTCACCATTTGTATGGAAACACAAAAGACCCCGAATAGCCAAAGCAATCTTGAGAACGAAAAACGGAGCTGGAGGAATCAGGCTCCCTGACTTCAGACTACACTACAAAGCTACAGTAATCAAGACAGTATGGTACTGGCACAAAAACGGAAAGATAGATCAATGGAACAGGATAGAAAGCCCAGAGATAAACCCATGCACATATGGTCACCTGACCTTTGATAAAGGAGGCAAGAATATACAGTGGAGAAAAGACAGCCTCTTCAGTAAGTGGTGCTGGGAAAACTGGACAGGTACATGTAAAAGTATGAGATTAGATCACTCCCTAACACCATACACAAAAATAAGCTCAAAATGGATTAAAGACCTAAATGTAAGGCCAGAAACTATCAAACTCTTAGAGGAAAACATAGGCAGGACACTCTATGACATAAATCACAGCAAGATCCTTTTTGACCCACCTCCTAGAGAAATGGAAATAAAAACAAATATAAACAAATGGGACCTAATGAAACTTACAAGCTTTTGCACAGCAAAGGAAACCATAAACAAGACCAAAAGACAACCCTTAGAATGGGAGACAATATTCGCAAAGGAAGCAACTGACAAAGGATTAATCTCCAAAATTTATAAGCAGCTCATGCAGCTTAATAACAAAAAAACAAAAAACCCAATCCAAAAATGGGCAGAAGACCTAAATAGACATTTCTCCAAAGAAGATATACAGACTGCCAACAAACACACGAAAGAATGCTCAACATCACTAATCATTAGAGAAATGCAAATCAAAACTACAATGAGATATCATCTCACACCAGTCATAATGGCCATCATCAAAAAATCTAGAAACAATAAATGCTGGAGAGGGCATGGAGAAAAGGGAACCCTCTTGCACTGTTGGTGGGAATGTAAATTGATACAGCCACTGTGGAGAACAGTATGGAGGTTCCTTAAAAAACTACAAATAGTACTACCATATGACCCAGAAATCCCACTACTAGGCATATATCCTGAGAAAACCATAATTCAAAAAGAGTCATGCACCAAAATGTTCATTGCAGCTCTATTTACAATATCCCAGAAATGGAAACAACCTAAGTTTCCATCATCGGATGAATGGATAAAGAAGATGTGGCACATATATACAATGGAATATTACTCAGCCATAAAAAGAAACGAAATTGAGCTATTTGTAATGAGGTGGATAGACCTAGAGTCTGTCATACAGAGTGAAGTAAGTCAGAAAGAGAGAGACAAATACCATATGCTAACACATATATATGGAATTTAAGAAAAAAAATGTCATGAAGAACCTAGTGGTAAAACAGGAATAAAGACACAGACCTACTAGAGAATGGACTTGAGGATATGGGGAGGGGGAAGGGTAAGCTGTGACAAAGCAAGAGAGAGGCATGGACTACCAAACGTAAGGTAGATAGCTAGTGGGAAGCAGCCGCATAGCACAGGGAGATCAGCTCCGTGCTTTGTGACCGCCTGGAGGGGTGGGATAGGGAGGGTGGGAGGGAGGGAGACGCAAGCCGGAAGAGATATGGGAACATATGTATATGTGTAACTGATTCATTTTGTTGTAAAGCAGAAACTAACACACCATTGTAAAGCAATTATACTCCAATAAAGATGTAAAAAAAAAAAAAGAAAAGAAAACCACATGAATAAACCCTGGTACATCCATATAATGGAATACTATGCAGCTATATAGAAATGAGCAAGCAAGAAAGAAAGCCCTCTATGTGCTGGTATGCAGTGATTTCCAGGCTTTTATTTTTAGCATTTCAGAATTTTCATTTTTTTCTGCATTATCAATACAGTTTTATTTCTTTTTTGTTTTCCTTTTTTAATTGAAGTATAGTTGATGTAGGATATCTTCTTAAGTGAAAATATGCCAAGTACAGAAGTATCTATAGAAAATATCCTTCGTGTAAGAAAGAAAAGGAAATAAAAATACATACACGTAATTCCATTCCTCAGCATATGCCCAAAAGAATTAAAAGCAAGTGTTCAAACAAAAACTGGTACACAAAAGTTCATAGCAGCACTGGTCAGAATAACCAAAAGATGGAAACAATCCAAATGCACTACAACTAATAAATGAATAAACAAAATGTGGTCTATCCTTGCAATCTAATAGTATTCATCCCTAAAAAGGAATGATGTACTGATTCATGCTACAACATGAACGAACCTTGAAAACACTATGCTAAATGAAACAGGTCAGACACAAATTTTCACATAATTGCATGATTCCAACTGTATGAAATATTCAAAATAGGAAATCCAGAGACAGAAAGCGGTTAGCAGTTGCCAGGGGCTGAGGGAAGGAAGACTGGGGAATGACTGCTTAATGGGTATGAGTTTCCATCTGGAGTGAAAGAATGTTCTGCAACTGGATAATGGTCATGGTTGCAAACACCGTTAATGCACTAAATGTCACAGATGATAAATTTTCTGTTATGTACTTTTCACATGCCTAAGACTATGAAAAGATTTGTAGCACATTTGTGAAAAACATAAGACAGGGGAATTTAATTTTTTAAAGAGATCATTTGGAGCAGTTTGAAAAGAGAATATAGGCAATGGTCAAAATGTTTAGTAAACAAAATTCAGGTCCTAATAAAGAATATCAAAACAGAAGGTCAATAGAGGTTTGACTAGCAAGGAAGGCTTCACTAAGGGGCTTTAATCTCACCATTGTAGGTTAGCAGGAATTAGATAGGACAACAGGAAATAGAGAAAGAACAGGAGTCAACATTTGAGATGAAATTCTTCCACAATTTTAGGGCTTCTGTTTTTTTTTTTTTTTCTTTCTTTCCGCTTTTTTTTTCTTGGCCGTGCCACGCAACATGCGGGATCTTAGATCTTAGTTCCCCAAGTAGGGATCGAACCCAGGCCCCCTGCAATGGAAGTGCGGAGTCTTAACAACTGGACCGCCAGGGAAGTCCCCAATTTGATTTGTTTTATTCGTTTTCCCACTGACTTTTCTTCATTGGGATTTAGTTGATGTTTTTCTCTCTGTTTGAAAACAACATGCCAGGGACTGGATCTACACCAAAAAGAGTTGACCTTTTACTCCCAGGCAAAACTCTACGATTTCTTCTAAGTGTTTAAAGTGGATTGCGGAATTCCATTTCCATTCTGAAGATCTTGGGACCTTACTGGGCTCCTTGGGAAAGACACTGAAACAGCAGCGACTTGTGGGTGAATGGTGACAAAGCATGGAATAGATTTCTAAGATTAGTTCTCCTTCAGAATGTCAAGTCATTCTCTCCACTGATGTATTAGTGGGAAACGATAACATAATGATTACAGAAACAGAGATGGTTCATTTATTCAATAAGTGCTGCACATTTTCTTTGCATTTGCTATTGTGATCAGCATTGAGATGATCAGGACGTGCGTCCTTTCCTCGAGAACCTCCCTGTCCAGTCCAATCTCCTAATTTACAGCTGACAAAAGTAATGTCCAGAGAGGTGATGGGACTCATTCAAGATGATATAATTAACAACGCCAGAAACTAACACAAACCTCCTCACTTCAGGGAGGTGAAAAATCACATGGGCTCACTTCATCCTCTTCTTCATGGACTCATAAAAAGTAGGAATAACACAATTAGCCACACTACTATCTAATGGTAGGTACCAGTGTGTAGCGTTCCTACATGACACAGGTTGGCAGAAACCAGGAAGATGATCCACAAAATTTAACTAATGAATGAACGAATAACATCCCACATGAAAAAAACATATACAACCTTATTTTTTTGTAAAGGGGAACACAGGAAGGATAATTAGAAACTAATAAAAATGGTTACCTATGGAGATGGGGAGAAATGAAGTAGAAAGCATAGAGGTGAGAGTAAAAGTTATCTAGTCTATTTCTTGAATATCATTTTGATTTTTAAGCCATAAAAATGTTTTACAATACTCAAAAACTAAAATTAAAACAAAAGGAAAAAAAAGGATATTTTTAAAAGCCTAAATTCAAATACAAGCAAAAACAAATGAACCTGTGTAGTAAACTGATACTACAGCACACAGAAAAAAATTACTTCATATAGCTTCTAAACACAACACCGTCACCATACACCCTCAGTAGGATATATGCCAAGAACAAATAAAACTGCAAAGAGGACTTCCCCGGTGGTCCAGTGGTTAAGACTCCGTGATTCCACTGCAGGAGGCACGGGTTCAATCCCTGGTGGGGGAAGTTCCCCATACCATGCAGTGCAGCCAAAAACAAATTTTAAAAACTGCAAAGAAATTGTAAACTTTACTTAGAAGGGTTGTTGCTAGAGGTATAGGTTTAGTAATTCTAAAATTCCCAAAATTATTCTGAGTATATTTTAGAAGACAAGGGTTTTTCACTGAGGGTGAAGCTAAACACAAATATAGATTGGGAAAATGAAGTACCCTGTGGTTTTACACTTGAATCGAATGTATCAGTATGAATTCACAGCATATGTGTATATATAATCTCCTAGCTCTGTTCACTGAAAGGGCCTAGAAACCATTACATCCCAGGAGCAACGAGCACATCCCTCCCCCAGATCTGCTACCATTCTCTACTAAAAGGGACCATGATTCTTGGGAGAAATGGGTGATTCCAGGTCTGGGACAGGAATCAACCAAGGAGAACCTGGAACATCTTGTTGGCCCAGAAAGCAAGGAAATGCTCAAAGACTGATGAGACCATGTCAAAAGGACAGTAGAGCCAGCTCAAAGGGTCTCCCACTGCCAAATCTGTGGTAATTTGCACATCAAACAGAAAAACGATGATAACGGATACTGAACTGTAACAGCACTTTTATTTAAATCCATGAGTTTGAAATGCTAATTTAAAAAAGGAGAGTAAGGGGAATTCCCCAGCAATCCAGTGGTTAGCACTCGGCACTCTCACTGCCGGGCCAGGTTCAATCACTGGTTGGGGAACTAAGATCTCGCAAGCTGCACGGCGTGGCCAAAAAAAAACGGGTAAGGATCATCAGTAGAGGCTGAAAGCACTGGGTAAAAGTTGGTGGGAAAAAGGGATATACACACACTGTTTCAAATTATCACCCCTATTTCCATTAATTACAAAGGTGGAAAGGTAGCTTCACAAGGAAGAGATCTGACAAACATCATCTTAAACCAAGAGATCAAACTTCTTTTCACCAGTAATGGGACAAACTGACCTTATGTGTCCCTGATATGAGTGGCAAGGACACAAGTTCATCTAAATTTTATTTTTGTCAAAATATTTAACCTGATTCTAAGCACAAAACGACAATCAGGCAAATCCCAGGTTGTGGGACATTCAGCAAAACAACCAGCCTGGTCGTTTTTTGTTGTTTTTTTTTTTTAGTTTTATTTTTGGCCACACAACATGGCTTGCCAGGATCTTAGTTCCCCGACCAGGGATCGAACCCACACCCTCGGCAGTGAAAGCATGGAGTCCTAACCACTGGACCCCCAGGGAATTCCGTGGTCCCTTTAAAAATGTCAATGTCATGAAAGACACTGGGCCAGAGAGGGAGGAAGGAGGGATGGTGCTGCTCTCTACACTAAATAAGACTAAAGAGACATGAAAAGCCAAGTGGACACTGCATTTTTAAAAACAGTTATAAAAGACATTACTGGGCTAACTGGGGAAATCTTAATATGGACAAAATCTTAGATAATATCCTGAGAATGGTACTGTGACTAAAAAGACAAGAACCCTTGTTCTTAGGAGATCACCACTGAAGCATGTCTACAACTTACTTTCAATAAATTCACCAAAAACAAAGTCTGCATGTATGTGTCTGGGAAAGGGGAAGAGGGACAAAGTGAACAAATGTCATAAAATGTTAATAATCTACAAATTAAGATGCAGACTTTCTGAAAAGGGTAAAGAGAGCACAGATTTTAGGTTTTGTGGCCACACACGTCTCTTAAGCTGTTGCACATTCCTCTTTGAATTTTTCTTTTCTTTTTTTACACACACTTTAAAAATGTAAAAGCCATTCTTAGCTTGAGGGCTATATAGTAACAGGTATGATTTCCTTCTGGGGTAATGAAATCGATTGTGCTGATGGCTGTACTACTGTAACTATACTGAAAGCCACTGAAATGTTCACTTTAAATAGGTGAATTGTATGGTATGTTAATTATGTCTCAATAAAGCTGTTCAAAAATAAACGGGCCGTAAGTGGGCCACAGAGTGCTGACCAGTGATCTACCACTTGGTGGTAATAATGAACTAAACCAAAAAAACAAATACTGAAGGGAATTTTCCCCTCTCATTTTACAGGAACTAAGTCAGGCTTGTTTACTCAAAAAAAATTTTTTGCCAATGATTGTGTAGCTAAGAAACTATGACACATACATTCATATCATTTTAAATTTCAATTAAACAAAGCAAGTCGACAGAAGTTCTAAACCTTGTTATTGTACTGTACGTCTATCAAAGAGCTAAAATTCTAAGTATGTCACTTCAGTAGGAATGAAAAGACATCAATTCTTGCAGCCCCCAAAATTATCAAGTCTAAAATGACCACAGGACTAAAAGTTCCAAAATAAGTAAGACTAAACTCTTTGGATAACAGAGACATGATACTTCATTTCC
This sequence comes from Globicephala melas, assembly GCF_963455315.2. Lineage (NCBI taxonomy): Eukaryota > Metazoa > Chordata > Mammalia > Artiodactyla > Delphinidae > Globicephala > Globicephala melas. Next base: position 105,512,616 of record NC_083335.1, read on the forward strand.
TGGTTGTTTACGCTTTTTGCATTTAATTTTCTACATAACTACGCTTCTTTCAACATTAGAACATTTTTTATACTGAAAAACAATTGTGGTAGGTCCTTTATCCTTAAAGAAACTGTGTCAAAGTACCAAGTCATCTGAAATTTTAGACAATTCTATATATCTCAAAATGCAGATACCTTTCTCATGGGAATCAAGGGCATGATCTTCAAGGTCATCATCAAAAATCTCTCGGCCATCCTCCACATAGCCAATACCATCTGCAGGAACAAAATGTAATATCGGGATCAAATTTCTAAAATTGGCCAATAATATTTTAGCCATGACAAAAAGATTAAAAAAAAACCTTTTATACCCACTCACAGGTTCTCCTGGCCCAGGCCATTTTTAAGTGCAGCAGAATCCTGTTCAACCAGAAGTCAGATGAAACACAGCACCCACACACGTTTTCTGAGTCAAAACCAAAGGATATACAGTTGACCCTTGAACAACCTGGGGGTTAATCCACACATAACTGAGTCAGCCATCAGTATCCACAGTTCTTCCAACTCTGCGGATTCAACCAACCACGGACCATGTAGTACTGTAGTATTTAATACTGAAAAATATCCACATACAAGTGGACCCAAGCAGTTCAAACCCATATTATTCAAAAAAAAAAAAAACCCATATTGTTCAAGGATCAACTGTATACTATGCCTATTTAGGTGAACTAAGGTAATCATTTGGCCCATAGGATCAAAGTTTGCCACAATAGGATGCTTTACAGTACTTCTACTCTACCAGAAAAATAAAAAGTAAAAGAATCGGGCTTCCCTCGTGGCGCAGTGGTTGAGAGTCCGCCTGCCGATGCAGGGGACGCGGGCTCGTACCCCGGTGTGGGAAGATCCCACATGCCACGGAGCGGCTGGGCCCGTGAGCCATGGTCGCTAAGCCTGCGCGTCCAGAGCCTGTGCTCCGCAACGGGAGAGGCCACAACAGTGAGAGGCCCACATACCACAAAAAAAAAAAGTAAAAGAATCAAGATCACCAGAAGTCGGGCTTCCCTGGTGGTGCAGTGGTTAAGAATCCGCCTGCCGATGCAGGAGACACGAGTTCAATCCCTGGTCTGGGAAGATCCCACATGCCACAGAGCAACGAAGCCCGTGCGCCACAACTACTGAGCCTGGAAAGTCGGCAATATAGCTGAGTTCAATTACAGAAGTAGGAACAAAAATATAGTGGCAGGCACAGTCTACACCCCCCTCCCTCTGCTCCGCAGTCAGCACTCACACGCCCAAGAAGTCAAGTCCCACAAACAGGAACCATCGAGCTTTCCACAAGGGCTGTAAGAACATGGGGACCAGCCTCTGCCCGGGGCCCCTGCCAAAGTTACTCTTCACGAGTACAGTCTCCTGTAATCCTCACAGCCGTTCTGTGATATAGAGTTTTCCTACGCCCCATCACATGGGGATGGCCCACAGTTTCCTTCCAATTGCTACAGTCATTTCCTGGAGGATTTATACTATAGCCTGAGGTGTGTGCCTGGCTTCTCCAAAATGTCCCTCAATAAACTTCCTATTTTTCTGATTCCACACCCTCAAATCATGCATTTGAGGAAAACCCAAACCAAAGGTATGACCTTAAGTTAGCGCCTTACATCTGCCCAAGCAAAGCAGCAACTCCACCGAGTGAGAAGCTACGAAAAGCAAATGATACAGTGCCTGGCAGGCGGTTTCTTCCCACATACCATCATCCACGATCCAGTCGTCATCCTGGCGGGCCTGGACCAGCTTCGAGTACTGTTCCTCATCAACTTCTTCATAAACACTTGTGAAGTCCTCTACCTGCCATCGTACAAGTTTGAGAGAGCTTCAAGTGGAGTGAAAGTGTTAAACAATTCTGATGAAAAAATCGTCAAATTCAAAGTGGAATGGCAGCCTGAAGGAGTAGCTGCAACCAAATCATGAGTTCTGACATTCAACACCACTGCAGGATTTTCCTTAAATAGACATCAATTAACTTAGCATTCCTTTTAGGTGGGTGTTAACATAAGATATTAAATGATTCCATTAGCATAATATACTTGTCACACCAGCAATTACTCATCTACTTCATAAAAAACAAACTGAATTATAGCCAATTCTTCATTAGCTGCTTTGAGGATTAGTCACTTGTAATTTTGAGACTGGTTTCTCCTGTACTTGACAAACCTGTAAGACATGCCACCTCCCTCTCCACTAGCTGATGGTGCCCCACAAATGGACAATAATCTTAATAACTGTTCAACCAACCAAATGTAATTCAAAAGGAAAATCTCCCCCATCCATCCCCCTCCAAAAATCAGCAAAACACACACTACGGGTACACTAGAAATGGTTTTTGAGTGATCCCTATTTGTATTACCACCGATTCCCCACCATTTTCAGGTCTTAAAAACTGAGGGCAAGTGCGGAGAGAATGGCAAGGCCTGAAATCATACGGGCTGCCCGACCGCCAGAAGGCCAGAACACCACAAACTACTGGCCTGAACAGAGCAGACCACCTCAGCACAGTTAAAGCAACAGACAGCATAGATGCACACCACTGCAGTGAGAATTTGGCGGGCTGGTTAGCAAGAACTTAAAGATACCTCGTTAAAAACTCCCCCTTCTCTTGAGAGTTCTGCCTTTTCAAGTGGGGATTGGAGGAAACGACCAACTCCAGCTGAAGAGCTAAGGTTCTAGGAGAAAACACCTGGACACAGAGCTTTGAGAGCCTGATGGGTAGAGTTGGCTGGATTTCTGCCACACCTACCTGGGCGTATAGTAATTACAGGATTAAGCTTAGTTTTTACCTCCGGTTTAATCTACTCAACAGGGATCACTGGCAAACACTGATCTGGCCTTTGATCATTTGATGACAGAAATTACCTGCCCTACCAAATTAAGTTTTTTGACAACCCAAACACAAACTAGTCTAATTAAAATGACTGTACTGACCAACTTTCTTTTTGAGGGGAGAGGGAACTGGCAAGGTTAGCTTTGTTGGCTTAAGTCTATCATGCATACTGTGTCTCTCGTTTAAGCAACTCATTTATATACTATCAAAAGACACCTGAAAACTATTTTTAAAAAATAGTGACAAAGTGAGAGAGAGGCATGGACATATATACACTACCAAACGTAAGGTAGATAGCTAGTGGGAAGCAGCCGCATAGCACAGGGAGATCAGCTCGGTGCTTTGTGACCACCTAGAGGGGTGGGATAGGGAGGGTGGGAGGGAGGGAGACGCAAGCCGGAAGAGATATGGGAACATATGTATATATATAACTGATTCATTTTGTTGTGAAGCAGAAACTAACACACCATTGTAAAGCAATTATACTCCAATAAAGATGTTAAAAAATAAATAAAAAACAATAATAATAAATAAACAATAAAACAAATATTGTTCTAAAATATAAAATAAAATTTAAAAAAATTTTTTAAATATCATTTTGAGGGCTTCCCTGGTGGCGGAGTGGTTGAGAGTCCGCCTGCCGATGCAGGGCACACGGGTTCGTGCCCCGGTCCGGGAAGATCCCACATGCCGCGGAGCGGCTGGGCCCGTGAGTCATGGCCGCTGAGCCTGCGCGTCCAGAGCCTGTGCTCCGCAACGGGAGAGGCCACAGCAGTGAGAGGCCCGCGTACCGCAAAAAAAAAAAAAAAAAAAAAAAAAAATCATTTTGCGTTAAAAAGTCATTTTGACTCAATCTCTAAAAACACTGCTACTGCTCAGCTTGAACTCTTAGAGCCATGCCATTAACATCAGCGATTAATGGGAAATCAGTCACATGGTGTCAACATCTGAAATGCCCCACAGAACTCCTTTATAGAAGTACCTACATTAAAAATGCTTTACTCTTGCTTTACTGTAATCCTTTTAGCAACCCTTTATGATCTGGTTGACTCCCTTAACTTGAATGAATGGTGCCAAATGACAAAAATCCTCTTCTACTTGCTTACTAGCCCAACACAGAACAGGCCATGGCTAAACAGGAACATTCTGAAGCCAGGCTGCCTGGGTTCCAATCAAGGCTCTGCCACTGTGACCTCAGATACCTCCCATGCGAAATGCTGTTAATCACAGTATCTAATTTTATACGGTATTGGAAGGATTGAATAAATGAACATATTTGTAAAAGCACTTAGAACAGTGTTAGCTGAAAAACTGCATTAGTTGCTATTGTTGCTGTTGATATTATTATTTTCTCATATTAATCACTTTCCAGCCCTGAGGCAGTTAACATCCTCAGCGAGTGCCCTCAATGTGAAGCTAGACAATGTTGTGCAGATGGTACCAATCTGCTTTTCTACCTGCAGGGCATCGACAGTGGGTAGAGGAAAAGAGCCAAAAGGGCATCACATTCAATCCTACACACAGGACACAGCAGAGGGAAGGTCCAAGTCCCTACCGCGCTCCCCTTGCATATGAGATTAGGAACAATTCTCTCCAAGGAGCAGCAGTGCTGGGCTAAACTGCTCAATACCTTATGAGTAAAGTAAAAGCATCTGTAAGTTCCCTCAACGAAGCCATGGAACTTAGCAGAGATGCAGTGTGCTTACTAATTTTAAAATCATCTGTAAGGTGCCTCATAGGAACTTTAAGAGTTCAGTAGTCTCCCATAACCTGTAAATCTACCTCACGCCCATATGTTTGATATTAAGAAATTACTATTATAAGAAGCTTTAAATATATGCATATTTCTAATCAGTGACAAAGGTGACCTAAAATTATCTACAGGCTATGAATTAGATGAAGCACAGGAGAAAAAGCCCAGAAAAATGGTTACTTACTTCATATTTATACTTCTCACCAGCTTTAGCCCTTTTCAGTCTTTCCAGAGCTTCCTGTCGCCCTTTCTTTGATTTCTTCTCTCTCCGGGATCGAGAAGTTACAAAACTCCCTGAATCTGACACAGCTGAAAAGAAGCCAAATTTACATGAGATGTACAAAATTGTCAGCCATCTTCCCTCAAAAACAAAGCAAGTTTTTAGCCAATAGTAATATACAAGTTTAATGTTATACAAATGGATTCTTTTTATAATGGAAATAATTCACAAGCTCAGGGCTGAATCTGCAGCTCCTCTGGCTCTTCAGAAATTTCCAGCTGAAGCAACTGTTATTTTTTTTCCGCCAAAAAGAGAAAAATTCCAAATTCAACTGACATCCCCTGGAGACACTAAAGGGAGATCAGTCGTTAACCCACAACCTTTCCCAGGGAAACGACAGGCCGTTAAGTGGTTATGAAAGGGACAATTCATTTTGTGTTCTGTTAATCAACATTTGAAAGGCTTTGAGGAGCACCTGCTCTTTGCAAAGTACCAGGCGCTCTGAGAGACACAAAGATAAGAAAGACAGGGCCCACAGACTCACAGAATTTACAATCTGACCTGGGAGATACCTGGCAGACCTCGGAGATACTGTGGGTTCAGTTCCAGACCAACACCCATAAAGTGAATATCGCAATAAAGTTAGTCACACGAATTTTTTTTTTTTGGTTTCCCAGGGCATATAAGGGTTATGTTTACACTATACTGTAGTCTATTAAGTATGCAAAAGCATTATGTCTTTAAAAATACTTTATTGGTAAAAACGCTAACCATCATCTGAGCCTTCAGTGAGTTGTAGTAACATCCAAGATCCCTGATTACAGATCACCATAACAAATATAATAATGAAAAATGTGAGAATTACCAAAATAATGTTAACACAGGGACATGAAGTAATAAGCAAAGGCTGTTGGGAAAATGGCACCAACAGACTTGCCCGATGCAGGGATGCCACAATCTTCAATTTGTTAAAAAAAAAAAAAAAAAAAAAAAAGCAGTATCTGTGAAGCACAATAAAGCGAGATATGCTTGTAAGTAGCAACTAACTCTAAAACAATTTTTAGAAGTAACACATGCCCTAACAGAAGTACAGATAAAGTGTCTGGAATTCCAAAGGAAGGATAAATTGGGGGTTGGGAGAATTTAACAAAGGTGGCTCTGAGGAGATTCTTGATTCCACCACTGATTTCCAGGCCTCATGCAGTTGGTTACGACATTAGAGGATGAGGTGAAAGATTACAAAGATTAAAATGTGTTTTGTAGAAAATTACTGAAGTACCAGAGAGCCTCAGTGGTCAGTCATTCAACTTTTGAATTACTCACACTTTGGGTCATCATAAACTGACCACTTCACACACGTACTAAAAAGATTTCATCCACAGAATGAAGACTTTCATATGCCAGCTGATGAATACCCAAGCCAAGCAAGACAGTGCCTCCTGCCAGCGATGAGTTGAGGCTCAGCATGACTGCCACCTATGTCTGTGAAATTGAGTACTGTATTGTATTTGTGCTAATTATTTTATAAAAAGTAGTAAGCACAGAAAAGGAGAAGTATTGATAACAGGCATCCTAAAAGCTCCAACCCCCCTGGAACATTCATAACAACATTCAGCTGTTTGACTAAGTGTTTGAAATAGAAGATGCAATTTACAGACCATGTACCAAGTGCTGGCAATAAACTGTTGAAAACTGTATCTTAAAGGTGAGGCATAATTAGAGATTTTTTTTCCTTAGCTTTCTGGAAATGGAATCTCTCTATAACATCTCAGCCTATTGTTTGACTTTCACATTTGACTTTTAAATCCATTTTCAGAAAGGCATTAAGGAATGCAGGTACTTAATGATGACAGCCACAAAATCTTGGGTGTCACTCAAATGATTTCAAAAAATCGTGAGCAGGCCTACATGAAAAGGTTTTGGAGATTATGGAACATGACCACTGAGAGTGAAAAGGTGGCCTCAGTGTATTCCCTTCAAGACTCCCTTGACTCCTTTGTCAGATTATCCTGACAAAAACCATAGGTTTTCAATAAGACGTATTCCACAGGCAACGATGTGCCCCTCTAAGGGTTTGGGGTACAATTACAAATAGGACAGAGTTGCCGGTCCTCAAGGGGCTCCCAGTCAAGGAAAGCAAAAAGACCTGAGGCTCCCACCATCATATAAAGATGGTGCCGTATTAGAGGTAGGAAGCCAGTATTGAGGAAATGTAGAAAACAGAGCCATTAATTTTGCCTGGGAAATCAGAGAAGGCTTCACAGGGGAGGTTCCCAACACAGAAAGAGTAGAACTTCACTATCAGAGTACAGGGTAACAAGGGGCACAAGCAAAGGAAAAGGCATGAGCCAAATTACAAAGGGATGAAAATGCAAGGTGTATTCAGAAACCAAGAGGAAGTCAATGTGGAAGGTAAGCTGGACATGAGAGCATAGAGTGAGTGGGAGATTAGGAAGAAGTGGCACAACCAGGCTCTGCCACTTACTGGGTGACGACATGAGACAACCAGTTAACCTCTCTGAGCTACAGTGGCCAGGTGTCTTGTTTTTTAAGCTGCCCAGCATCAGAATCTGTGAAGTCCCCCCTCCCTTATGCCCTTGCAGCTAGGGCATGGGCATATAAAATAGGCCCTCCAATTATGAACACCTGCTCAGACTTTAAATCACAAGCTAGTGTAACAAGGAAAGGGGGACGGCTAATGGAAGATTCTAGAAATAGCAACAGCTACAGGAGGATTGAGTACCTGGAACAACAGTGCCAGCAATGTCCCAAGGTACTTGAAGGCTCTAATTTCAAGTACTTGGCCATGGTTGGCAAAAACCTCCTCAATGGACCAGTTTTGTGGCATGATTTTAACCACTGTTCCTAGCTAAGGTGCCCCCTGACTGGCTCTCCGGAGTTTGTGAACACCACAGTATCCTTCAGATAAATTCCTTTTCGGTTTAAATCAACCAGAGTTGGTTCCTGTAGCCTACACCTAAGGACTCTAATGCAGAGCCTCAGGGTCCTCATATGTGAAATGGGGATAATCATGTCTGCTTCATAAAGTTGTTAAGGATTAAATGAAGATGCTTGGCTTACTTTGTACTCAGCAATACAGGAGCTCACTTAATGTGTATGTGTGTGTGTGTACAGATGCACACACATATGCCAACACCTCACAATTAGCACTAACATGGTCTAGCTTCTAGAAAACAAAAATAAAGCAAAGCCGTTTTCTCAGGGAAGCCCCAATATAGCACTGCATATAATTACATGTTTACATCTCAACTCCATGAAGACAAAAACCATGCCCAGCTTACCTACCACTGTAACACCAGAGCCTGACAGAATGCCTATACCTCGTAGGTACATAATGAATATTTGCTGAATGAACCACTATACCTGCTTTTTTTAATCATTAAACTCTCCCCTATCCATTTCCATATACAGTAACAGCTAGTTATAGACCTTTCAACTTTTCACAGCCACCCCATCTTCCAATACTTAAGGAGAAAAAAGGCCTAAATTTTCCTTTATGGAATATGTCTCCAATGCTTCAAGTAGGTAAGTTAGCAAAAAAAAAAAAAGAAGAAGCATGAAAAAAATCCAGTTACCAAAGTTTAAATATTTGGTTCAAAATTACCATCTAGAGTACCCCCACCACCCCCCAAGGCAGACACACACAAGGCTGCAACAGTCTTTCAGGTAACAATCTTTCCAAGTCGGCTGGAAAGGAAAAATTCCAGTCACAAGTCCCCAGCCACTCATCAACACCATGACTTAAGAGGGATCTCAAGATTGCACGATGTCCTCCAAAGAGTGATTTCTTGATGTTCACGGAGAACGTAATTTTTAGTGTGAAGAAAGGGCTTAGCGACATATCACTGATGGAGGGCTGCAAAGACTGTTCACATACATCCCACATTCCATTTGTAATTCAGGCTAGTGGGCTCTCCAAAACAAATTGTCTTAAAAAGCGAAAGGCTAGAAGAACAAATTGAAATCTGTGATTCACGACTAGGTGAATGCAAAGGAAGCTGATTAGGAAGCAAGTTCTCATTAATGGTGATGTATTTGAGTGACAGGAGATGTGATGCTTGAGCTGAGAGAGTGAAGCAACTAATTTTAAGTTGGAAGTTCACTGAAGTCACACTTTAGTTGCACACTGCTCAAAACTCAGAAATCAGACAAATCCATTTGCATTTTTGTATTCTATTTTTGGAGATAGAATATTACCACTAAAAACGGAGTAATATACAAGGCATCCGAAATGCTGCTGAACTGATACTTTTTTTTTAGAAGCTTCACCTGAGATGACTAGATTGTGAACACTATTTCTGTGCGGCACCTGAAGAACTTTCCATAGAATTTGAAAAAAAATTGTTAATGCATAAAGTAGAAACCTATTACCTACAAAGACAAAACGCGTTTGTATCTTCACGTGACAGCACTTAGAGCTTTCTTTCCTGCTGAGGTACAACGTGTAACAACCTCCCCAGCAGTTTCTACCAAGAGAAGGGCGCACATCCGTTCCGTCCCAGCCCTCAAGCGGACACCTGGGGCGGGAGCAATGAAATACTTTCGGCCAATACTGTGCCCCACCGGGGCCAGTCTCATGAAGTTGTGCCCAGCACGTGGGATGAGATTCACCAAAAGAAATAAAAAGAAAGGCAGCCAAGTGCGGAGACCCGCAGTGAGAGAGGTGAGGCAGCCTCCCAAACAAAAAGCCCCGCAGGGGGTTGCTCGGGCTTGCCAGGACCCCACAGCCCTGCAAAGAAGACCTGTCCGAGGCCTCACAGGTTCCAGTCCCGGACGTCCGAGGTCCGCGCCCAAAGAGACCGGCGGGTCAACCCGGGCGTGCGCCTACCTAAGAAAAAAATAAAACAGAGCCCCCACCACCCACAATCATGCCACAGTCTCCGCACTCCCAACTGGGGACCCCGCGCGCGGGGTCATCTCTCACCGCTCGCCCCCAGCTCGCAGTCATCGCCGTACGCCAGCGCCATGGTCTCGGAGTCTTCCGATTCCGCGCCAACCAGCCCGAAACTGGCGCGGAGGCCGACACACGCGCCACCCAGAAAGCCAATCAGCAGCTCCGGAGGCTGCCGACTTCCGCCCGGAAGGCCACTGACGTGCCGCGCCGCGCCGCGCAGCGCCCCGCCCCCGGCCTTCCCGCGGGCGCGCGTTTGGCGCCCCGTGATGACCCCTTAGGGAAAAGAGCGAGCGGCGGGGGAGGCCGTGGAGAGCAGAAAAAGAAAGCGGTCGGGCGCTGGAAAAGAGCCTCCTGGAGACTTGCTGCGCAGGCGCACCCATGCTGATGGGAAAAGATTTGGGCCCCTTGGAGTAGGAGCTTTCTGGTTCTGAGGGTTGATTTTCCGAGAAAAGGGGCGCGGGAGGCAGTAGGGTGGGCGTGGTTGAACGGGTTTCCCAGGAGCCTGGGAAAACGACTGCCTACTGCTGCGCACTCGGAGTCTTGCCTGATACTTTGCTTCTCTGAGTACGAATACAGTCGCTGTGTGATATATGGTATTGCAATATATGCACCAAGTTAACCAAAAGATCAAAAATACCATCACCAATACGGGGCCTCCCGATGTGGTGCTGTTGGAAAAAAGGAACAATATCACCTATATAGTCTTCTTGCAAATAATGTTTAACCTGAATCTAACCATGAAGAAACAATCAGATGTATTCAAAACGTAGAACAATCTATAAAACAACTGGCCTGGACTCCTGCAAAATGTCAATGTTATGAAAGATAAAAAGGGCATTAGATTCTTGTGTTTGGTACAATGCGTGCAATGTATGCACCTCATATATTGTTTTTTTTTCATTTATTGTTTAATAGTAAAACCAGAGACGTCTACATGTATATCTTAACTAGAGAGCACTATTTAAAGCAAGAACTTAAAATAAGAATTAACCATCTGGTTAATTCTTTCTACAATTTGTGTAGAATTAACTTTAACCATTGAGGCCAATACATCTGAACACTTTTCTCAAACCCACTAGTGCACAGGGCTCTTGGTCCCCCCCCCACCCCCTACCCCTCCCCCACTACCCCATCCAGAACAAAGTTAGATCCATGCCCTCAAGTGATTCAACATGAATTATTGACCAATGGACAAATCTTTTGTGATAATTGAGCCCTGGCTCATAGCATAAACTTGCAATGTCATCGTGAATAAAACCTGACCCCAAAGACAAATAGCTGTACTAATGCTTCAGAATCTTCTAAACCAGCTGCATGAACTAATACTTGGGGATGAAACCAGAATTATTCTGGGAATTATTAAAGGTATTGGAGCAATTAAGAAAGCATTATGAGTTAGAACATTGATGGTATAGTGAGTCAATAGTGAATTTTAGATTAATCCTTTGTCCGGTGATTCATTTGTAAATATTTTCTCCCATTCTGAGGGTTGTCTTTTCATCCTGTTTGTAGTTTCATTTGCTTTGAAAAAGCTTATACGTTTCTTTGGGTCCCATTTGTTTATTTTTCTTTTAATTTCCATTACTCTAGGAGATGGATCAAAAATGATCTTGCTGTGATTTATGTCAGTGTTCTTCCTATGTATTCCTCTAAGAGTTTTATAGTGTCCAGTCTTACATTTAGGTCTCTAACCCATTTTGAGTTAATTTTTGTGTATGGTGTTAGGGAGTGTTCTAGTTTCATTCTTTTACATTTAGCTGTCCAGTTTTCCCAGCACCACTTATTGAAGAGGCTGTCTTTTCTCCATTATATATCCTTGCCTCCTTTGTCATAGATTAGTTGACCATAGGTGCATGGGTTTATCTCTGGGCTTTCTATCCTGTTCCATTGATCTATATTTCTGTTTCTTTGCCAGTACCATACTATCTTGATTACTGTAGCTTTGTAGTGTAGTCTGAAGTCAGGGAGTCTGATTTCTCCAGCTCCATTTTTTTCCCTCAGGACTGCTTTGGCTATTCAGGGTCTTTTGTGTCTCCATACAAATTTTAAGACTTTTTGTTCTAGTTCTGTAAAAAAGCCATTGGTAATTTGAGAGGGATTGCATTGAATCTGTAGATTGCTTTGGGTAGTATAGTCACTTTCACAATATTGATTCTTCCAATCCAAGAACATGGTATATCTCTCCATCTGTTTGTATCCTCTTTAATTTCTTTCATCAGTGTCTTATAGTTTTCTGCATACAGGTCTTTTGTCTCCCCAAGTAGGTTTATTCCTAGGTATTTTATTCTTTTTGTTGCAATGGTAAATGGGGGTGTTTCCTTAATTTCTCTTTCAGACTTTTCATCATTAGTGTATAGGAATGCAAGAGATTTCTGTGCATTAATTTTGTATCCTGCAACTTTACCCAATTCATTGATTACCTCTAGTAGTTTTCTGGTGGCATCTTTAGGATTCTCTGTGTATAGTATCATGTCATCTGCAAACAGTGACAGTTTTACTTCTTCTTTTCCAATTTGTATTCCTTTTATTCCTTTATTCATTTGCAAAAATATTTGCAAATGAATCAATAGACAAAGGATTAATCTCCAAAATATATAAACAGCTCATGCAGCTCAATATTAAAAAAACAAACAACCCAACCAAAAAATGGGCAGAAGACCTAAATAGACATTTCTCCAAAGAAGACATACAGATGGTCAAGAAGCATATGAAAGCTGCTCAACATCACTAATTATTAGAGAAGTGCAAATCAAAACTACAATGAGGTATCACCCCACACCAGTTAGAATGGGCATCATCAGAAAATCTACAAGCAATAAATGCTAGAGAGGGTGTGGAGAAAAGGGAACCCTCTTGCACTGTTGGTGGGAATGTAAATTGATACAGCCACTATGGAGAACAGTATGGAGGTTCCTTAAAAAACTTAAAATAGAATTACCATATGACCCAGCAATCCCACTACTGGGCATATACCCAGAGAAAACCATAATTCAAAAAGACACATGCACCCCAATGTTCACTGCAGCACTATTTACAATAGCCAGGTCATGGAAGCAACCTAAATGCCCATCGACAGACGAATGGATAAAGATGTGGTACATATATACAATGGAAAATTACCCAGCCATAAAAAGAAACGAAATTGGGTCATTTGTAGAAACGTGGATGGATCTAGAGACTGTCATACAGAGTGAAGCAAGTCAGAAAGAGAAAAACAAATATCGTATATTAACGCATATATGTGGAACCTAGAAAAATGGTACAGATGAACCAGTTTGCAGGGCAGAAATAGAGACACAGATGTAGAGAACAAACGTATGGACACCAAGGGGGGAAAGTGGTGGGGGGGTGGTAGTACTGGTGGGATGAATTGGGAGATTGGGATTGACATGTATACACTAATATGTATAAAATGGATAACTAATAAGAACATGCTGTATAAAAAAATAAAGTTCCAAAAAAAAGAGTGAATTTTAGGAGAGGATGGCAGCATGAGGGTTTCTTAATTTACATATGGCCAGTGTTCTAGAAAGCTTAGAGCAGTGGTTCTCAACTTTAGTTGCAAATTAGAATCATCTGAGCAGTTTTTCAAAGTTCTAACGCCCTCTGGACCTATTAAAGCAGAATTTCTGAGGATGGGATTCCAATGTGCAGCCAAAGTTGAAAACAAGTGGTCTAGACTAGGTGTTGCTAAACCTTTTAGAGTCATCAGCAGGATGGCTAACCTGGACATAAATATCCAGTTGAACAATTATGTGGTCACGCATGCCTGGACACACCTCTTTCCGTGAGAAAAGAAAGGAAAGCTCATTTCCCACCTGTTCTAAAGACTTTCACTCTTTAAATCTTACAGCATTTAGTGCTGTAACCTCCTATAAATTGAATGATATCTAGGTTACCTAAAACTCTTATGCAAGGGCAGCACTAGCTTTATTAGAAACAGTGTGAAACCACCCCCATCGTTAACCATCGGTCACCAATAGAAACCATAGCCTGAGTGTCTCCATGGTTTGTGTTTAGGAAATAGAGACCTATTTTAGTTCAAGCGGTCATCACTTGTTGCTTTATTTTATTACCCTTGATGCAGAATCCCGCCTCTGTACACCGACACCGAATTAACTCTCGGAGACAGAGTTTTGCATAAAGTAAAAAAGAATAGCTTTATTGCTTTGCCCTGGAAAGGGGGCCACAGTAGGCTAATGCCCTCAAAACTGTGTGTCCCAGAGAGTGTGATCAGCCTGTGGACATTCTTCTGATTGGTTGGTGGTGACGTAAGTGAGAGTCAGCATCATCAACCTTCTGGTTCCAACAGGTCTGGGGTCTACATGCTTGTGGGCAGCATACCGTTAACTTCTCCCACCTGGTGGGGGCTTCAGTATCTGCAAAACAGCTCAAAGATATTGTTATGTGTATCCCTTGAGGGGGAACCAGGACCCTGCCCCAAGGCTGCACTATTGTTTCTTGACTGCTCATCCCTTGTCTCTGCATCACCTCCCTTCCCTGATTAGCAACTGTTTGAACCTGCCCATTGGAACTCAGGGAAGGTCATGGAGGCTGAATAAAGCCTGTTTCCTGTAATCAAGAAATGGGGGACACAGAAAGACTTTTGTGCCCAGGAACCCCACAGGGTCCTGCTTGGTTTCACCCTCTGTGTTCCTTCCACAGTAAAGACAACTTTCATTTCATTGCCCTTTGTCCTTAACTCTTATTGAATAATTTCTGCCAGTGAGACAAAAGTGCCCAGTCATTAATAGTTCAGGCACAGTCAGTAATTTGTTTTATAATCAACCGCTCGAAAAGATCATCCTGGATAAACCTAGAGATTATCATATTAAGTGAAGTAAGTCAGACAGAGAAAGACAAATATTATGATACCACTTATATGTGGAATCTAAAAATTGTACAAATGAACTCATTTACAAAACAGAAACAGACTCACAGACATAGAAAACAAACTTATGGTTACCAAAGGGCAAGGGTAGGGGAGAGATTAAAAAAAATCATCCTGGAAACACAAAATGTGTTCAAAAGTGGGGGAGGGACATGTCCCCTAGATCAGACGTAAGCAAAGTAAGTCTGCTGAAAAGTTATGTATGTGCATATAAATCTGATGCTTGCCAGAGCTGTATATGTTCTCCTTAGATCAAAAACAAAGATTGTCTTGATGGATTTATTTTCTTTTCCCTCTATTGGCATAATCAATGGTGAGCTACACTTGATGACTTACTATGTTATATCTATACCGCTTTAATACAGTGTTGCTTAAAATTCCTGTCAGTATTTACTTGCTTTTTACATGTTGTAGTCCACCTTACATTTTTTAATTAAATTTTTAATTTTGAGATAGTCATAAATTCACAGGCAGTTATGAGAAATAATACAGAAAAATTCCATATATCCCTCACCCAGTGTCTCCCACTGGTA
The DNA here is from genome assembly GCF_963455315.2 of Globicephala melas. Taxonomy (NCBI): domain Eukaryota; kingdom Metazoa; phylum Chordata; class Mammalia; order Artiodactyla; family Delphinidae; genus Globicephala; species Globicephala melas. The sequence goes on from NC_083335.1 coordinate 105,527,784, forward strand.
ACATCTTGCAAAACTATATCACAACCAGGATATTGGCATTGATACAGTCAAGATACAGGACATTTCCAGCTCTAAGGATCCTTTATGTTGCTCTTATGCAGCCATATCTGCTCCCCTCCTGCACAACCTGAGCCCCACCCCATCCTTAACCACTGGTAACCACTAGTCTGTTCTCCATTTCTATAATTTTGTTGCAGGTCTTTGTATAGACTTTCATTTCTTTTGGTAAAGACTTAGGAGTGGAACTGCTGAGTCATGTGGTAAGTATATGTTTAACTTTAAAATAAACTGTGAAACAGTTTTTCCAAAGTGGCTGTGCTATTTTACATTCCCACCAGCAGTGTATGAGAGATTTAGTTGTTCTACATCCTCAGCAATAACTATCAGTTTTTATTTTAATTTTTGTTCTAGTGATTATGTATTAGTATCTCACTGTGACTTTTACAGCTGTTTTTTTTTAATAGTTTTTTTTTTTAGATGTTGGGGGTAGGAGTTTATTAATTAATTAATTTATTTTTGCTGTGTTGGGTATTCGTTTCTGTGCGAAGGCTTTCTCTAGTTGTGGCAGGCAGGGGCCACTCTTCATCGCGGTGCGCGGGCCTCTCACTACAGCGGCCTCTCTTGTTGCGGAGCACAGGCTCCAGACACGCAGGCTCAGTAGTTGTGGCTCACGGGCCTAGTTGCTCCGCGGCATATGGGATCCTCCCAGACCAGGGCTCGAACCCGTGTCCCCTGCATCAGCAGGCAGATTCTCAACCACTGCGCCACCAGGGAAGCCCTCACTGTGACTTTTAATTTGCGCTTCCCTGATGACTAATGAGGAGTGCTTCTTGGCTATTTGCAACTGTTTCTCTTGGATGCACTTGTTTTTTTTTCCTCTTTGTTCTTTGTTTCTCTCTTTTCCCCCTTCTCTGGGTTTAATGGAGTATTTTATATGATTCCATTTTATCTCATCTCTTGGTATATCATTTATACTTCTTTCTTTAAGAACTTTTTTAGTGGTTGCCCTAAGGTTTACAATATACATTTTAAAATAATCGAAGTCCACCTCCAAATAACATCATACTGCTCCATGTGTAGTTTAGGTACCTTATAAGTGAGTATTCCCAAATCCTCCCTCCTGTCCCTTGTGACACCTTGCTGGTGTCCAGGAATTGTTTGTTAGTGTAGGAAAATGCCCCACCCGCACATTGGAAATTGGGTCTCAGAACACTTATTATCTGGTTTCTGATGAGAAGCCACTGTAATTCTCATCCTTATTCTTCTATAAGTAAAGTTTCCCACCCTCCACCCCTCACCTCTGGCTTCCTTCAAGATTTTCACCTTGTCCCTTGTGTTTTGTTTTTTTGTTTGTTTGTTTGGTTAGTTTCTGGTTTTTCTTCTTTTTTAATAAATTTATTTATTTTTGGCTTCGTTGGATCTTCATTGCTTGGCTCAGACTTTCTTTAGTTGTGGCGAGCAGGGGCTACTCTTCGTTGCGGTGCACGGGTGTCTCATTGTGGTCCTTCTCTTGTTGCGGAGCATGGGCTCTAGGTGCATGGGCTTCAGTAGTTGTGGCACGCAGGCTTTAGTAGTTGTGGCCCACGGGCTCTAGAGCACAGGCTAAGTAGTTGTGGTGCACAGGCTTAGTTGCTCTGCGGCATATGGGATCTTCCCAGATCAGGGCTCGAACCTGTGTCCCCTGCATCGACAGGTGGATTCTCAACCACTGCGCCACCAGGGAAGCCCTTTTTTTTTTTGCTTGTTTGGTTTTGGGTTGGGTTTTTTGGGGGGCGGGGGTTGTTTGTTGCAATTTGAATATGATGTTCCTCGGTGTGGGTTTTTTTAAATTTGTTTGTTTGCTTTGATATTTATCCTGCTTGGTGTTTTCTGAGCTTTCTGGGTCTGGTTGTGTTTGTCATATTAATGATACATTATTTGGAAAGTTCTTGGCCACTATTACTTCAGATATTTCTTCTGCTCTATTTTCTCTTTCTTCCCCTACTAGTATTTTGATATTGTTCCCATACTCCTTTCTCTGACTGCAACAGTTGCAATCTATTTCCTCTAAGTCTTGTCCCCCGTTGACTATGATTATTTTTGTTTCTCCTCAGGTGAAACAGAAAAGCTGGAGAGAGCTGAAATTCCCTTCCCCAAGCCAGGATAATATTGCAGTATTGCCCTTGGACAGTCTTTCCTCTGCAGAGTAGGCCTTTGTGATTGAGAAGATTCTGGAAGGGTTTCCTGTTGGTTACTCTTCCTCTTCCCCTGCCAAAGCCCCCAAGGGATTTTTCTCAGATCCTCAAGTTGAGAATCTGGTGAGGTTCCTGGAGAAAAAAGCCCACAAATGTGTGTGGTCCTCCCTCTGATTGCAGCGTACCCCTCAGGAATTTCTTAATTTCATGCTAGTCCATACTCAGCCTCCAGCAATTCATCAACATTGCCATGTAAGTGTTCCCACCAGATTATGGTTCCAGGTAAGCAGGTCTCAGCTGTGATTCCCTGTATGTGCCTATCTCTCCAGATTTGGTGATGGAAATTTCCCCTGCTTTCTCAATTCTTTTTGAGAATTTTCTTGTCTAAGAAAAGTCACTATTTTCAGTTTATCCATATTTTTCTTTTTTCTTTTTTTTTTTTGCGGTGCGCGGGCCTCTCACTGTTGTGGCCTCTCCCGTTGTGGAGCACAGGCTCCGGATGCACAGGCTCAGCGGCCATGGCTCACGGGCCCAGCCGCTCCACGGCATGTGGGATCCTCCCAGACCGGGGCACAAACCCGTGTCCCTTGCATCGGCAGGCGGACTCTCAACCACTGCGCCACCAGGGAAGCCCCCATATTTTTCTTGATGTAAGGATGGTAGCAACAGTGTCCACGCACTTTACATGTAAGAGCAGAAATGAGAAGTCACTTGGTTATCTGTTGTATACGTTCTTTGGTGAATTATTTGTTCAAATCTTTTGCCCATTTTTAAAATTTTGAGTTATTTGTCCAATTATTAAGTTACAAAAATTTTTATACATCCTAAATAAAAGTCCTTTTGAGGCAGGAGATAGATGGGCCTCAGGCTGAGCAGCTGGAGTTCATCCCCTGTGGACAAATACTCCAAAATAGCAAGAGGGAGGAGAAGCTGAGCCCTGCCCAGATAAGAGATAAAAGACCACATATTCCTCATTCTCAAAGTCAAGGAGACCTTCCCAACTACACATGCCCAGAAAGGCTCCTTGAACGTCAAAAAGGGAGGGGGCGCCACCCCATAGTAGGTGATGTCAACCTACCCATACACCTCTTTGCTAGAATTCATCTTGGCTAAGAGATGCGTGCGCACACGTGGGAGGACGCTGAGATAAACCAAATATGGACTCAGAACCAGCCAAAGCAAGATGATTGGCCAAAGGAAACCCAGAAGAAATGCCCCATAAAAGTGATTCAAACAACCACGAGGGTGTGGCTCTCTCTCTAAGCCTGCCCATGTGTCTATCCACATGTACTCTTTTTCCTCCTAATAAGCACTTTACTTGTTTCACTACTTTCCCTTTCTGTGTGGAAATTCAGTTCTACACAGCTGACGGGCCAGGGCCTTGTCACTAGCCACTGGTCCCTTGTGCTCTAGAGGCTAGGATTCAGTGCTCTCACTGCCACAGCCTGACATCATTCTCTGGCCAGGGAACTGAAATCCTGCTTCAAGCCACTGTAGGCCGTGGCCACCCGAGATCACTTTATAAATATGTGTTTTGCAAATATTTTCTCCCAGTATGTGACTTTTCTTTTTTTGTGTGTGACGTTTCATTTTCTTAACTATGTCTTTATTTTTAATATATTTATTTATTTATTTATTTATTTATTTTATTTTTGGCTGTGTTGGGCCTTCGTTGCTGCACGCGGGCTTTCTCTAGTTGTGGCGAGCGGGGGCTACTCTTCATTGTGGTGTGCGGGTTTCTCATTGCAGTGCCTTCTCTTGTTGCGGAGCATGGGCTCTAGGCACATGGGCTTCAGTAGTTGTGGCACGTGGGCTCCGTAGTTGTGGCTCGCAGGCTCTAGAGCGCAGCCTCAGTAGTTGTGGCGCACAGGCTTAGTTGCCCTGCAGCATGTGGGATCTTCCCGGACCAGAGTTCGAACCCGTGTTCCCTGCATTGGCAGCCAGATTCTTACCCACTCCGCCACCAGGGAAGCCCAACAATTATTTTCAAAGCAGCTATTCTGTACTTAGAACTATGCTAGACAGAGCAAATTATTTCACCTCAGTCCAGAATCTAGCCCTCAGCCACTAGATTCAGAAAATCATACTGTTCGTACATTCAGAGATGATCAGACTTTTGATAACAAACTACTTGTAATTAACTGTAATTAAAATAACCAGAAAATGCAAAAAAATTCATTGATTTCTACAGTGATTTCGAATACCTCTAGCTGGGCCTGCTTTACTATTTGTGGAGTCAGGACAAGAATATGAATGGAAGCCTATATATCATATGTCTAAATATTTAAAAGTTTGAAATTAGGCTAGCAGACTGTTTGTTATGTGGGGTGGGGGAAGCCAGAGACAGAACCCCTCCTTTGTACCACACCACGGGGTGCGGCCAGCCCAGATACCCAGATTCTGTTCACATTTTCCTGCTGAAAGGTTGACCACCCCTCGTGCCCAGGGATATACCACTCTGCAGTGAGGTTACCTCCAGGAGGGTGGCCTTGAGGAAGAGGCTGCACATGCCCTGGAAACGCGCTGAGAACATTTTGTCAGAGAACTCCAGAGTGTTCTAGAAGGGGGTTGGGGGTCCCAAGGCGTGTACCCTGTCCCCATGACCACATGCGCTCCTCAGAGGAGGAGAGCCAAAGTAGGGCCCTCTTAAACATGGCACACAAGGCCATGATCCAGGCACACCCTGCCCACTGGTGAGGTACTAGAAAGCCAACAGAATACTGCTGGGGAATTCGTGCAACAGGAGGGTGATTTCACCAGCTCTGAAGCTGAGGCCTAGTTGATCATCCATGTCTCCCAGCGTAGAACACCTCGTGGGCCATGAGGATACTTGTCCCCCAGATTCAGGTGTGTACTGTGATAGGGCTGACACAGTTTGCTTCCCCAACAATATCCTTTTCTTTGAAGGTCAGGGGCTGCAAATGCTCCTCACAGAGTGGGAGAATAGGGGCTGAGAGCCAGCCATCCCTCTGCTCACCGAATGGGGCTGCTTCTGTCCAGAGGAGCTCCTTTTTCTAATTTACACAAGGTGCCATATAGGGTAGCTGAGACATGTTGCCCACCCATTTCCAATTCTATGGACCTGGGCCACTAGGCTTCACCCACTGACACAACGCTCAGAGCTCTGGAGCGCCCCCTGTGGTAGACAGGGAATTGTTAATAGGACCCTCCCAAGACCATTTCAGTTCAAGAGGCTCTCAAAAGTAGAAGAGACCCCAGAAAGCCACCAATAAGTGTTCAGATAATAGACACATTCATAATCCAATTAAGGGTAATCGGCTTAATTTACTGACCCAACGAGGTCTGTGATAAGAATACAGAATACAGTTGTATCGGTAGCCCTCTTTCCCTTCTATTTGCTTTACAGTCAGAATTAATCAAGACCTACCCTCTCAACTTTCTCATGCTTATGACAAACAATCACCTTCCCTAAGCAGGAATTAACTGAGGGAATAGATTGGCAGTGATTCTTATTTTGGATGTGAGACAAGAAGCTTGGAAATATAATCAAATGCACTGTTATTCTAATAGATGACAACAAGAGGCAATTTCAAAACAAGTCTCTCTTGTGAACCATTGGGCCTTGATGACACAAGAGTGATTTTTCCATTACTGAGAAGAGCAAACCAGTGTAAATAGAAGTGGATGGGGCTTCCCTGGTGGCGCAGTGGTTGGGAGTCCACCTGCCGATGCAGGGGACAAGCGTTCGTGCCCCGGTCTGGGAAGATCCCACATGCCGAGGAGCGGCTGGGCCTGCGAGCCACGGCTGCTGAGCCTGCACGTCCGGAGCCTGTGCTCCACAACGGGAGAGGCCACAACAGTGAGAGGCCCGCGTACCACAAAAAAAAAAAAAAAAAAAAAAGAAGTGGATGATGGGATGATGTTTTCCTGACAGCTGAACCAAGCTTCAGTTTAGATTTAGAGAAACCTCCTCTTTGAATCAATCTGTACTATGTCGAGTTGGGCCATCATTTCAATGGATCCAGTGAATCACTCTGGAAGAAATAATGTGCCCAGGACTTCCTTCTTTTTTTCCTCTTTTAGTTTACTACCTGGAACCCACCCTGGGAATGTGGCTTACCTCTTATGTCCAATCCCAGCCTCTTTGAGGGAATGATCCATGGAGGATAAGAATTAAGATGAGGGAAAACCTAGGAAGGAAGAAGGAAGAGGTATCTGCAAAAATGCTTGGATCTGAAAGTGTTGCAGGGTGAGGGCTATGGGGAACTGGAGGGAGAGGTCCAATCCAAATATAGCATCTATTTCCTTGGGTTCTGCAGTAGCTTCTACACACAGGTTCTATGGGGTTGCCTCCATATTGCCCTCTAAACTTCCCCCATGCTGAGGATTCTCTCCTAACAGTCCTCGTACCATCTGGAAAAATGAGTGTATTTGTCCTAGTTCTGTCAGGGAAGCGGAGCACTGTGAGCCATGGAGGAAGGGATTTATTATAGGAAATAGACCTGGCCCATTGTGGGAGGGGCTGGGGTGTGGAGGTCTGGGAGTTTGGAGGATGAGAGAGGCCACCCACCTGGCAGTCAGAAGCCCAGCACATCTAGCTGCCAAAGTGGAGGAGGAAGCCCACGAGAAGCTTTGGGAAGCTCTATGGGACTGCACACACATCTGATGGTGGGCCTGGGGCTGCTGTTGATCAATAGTGTAGCAGTTGGGAAGAAGATCTGGACGCAGAGTGAAGAGAGGGAGGAGAGGCTGGGACCCACTGTCATATCCCCCTCTGTTTGTCACCACATCCAACCACTCTCTTCACTCTTTTTGGAAGATTTTGCCTTCCAAATCTTGTGCAAATTCCTCTCTTGGCCAACTCTAACCCAAAGCTGAGGGAATGGGATCCTTGGAAATGTGATTCCAGCTCACCAAGTCAGCACACTAGGACTTCCCTGGCGGTTCAGTGGTTAAGACTCCGCGCTTCCACTTCAGGGGGTACCGGTTTGATCCCTGGTCGGGGAACTAAGATCCTGCAAGCCACGCGGCCAAAAAAAAAAAAGTCAGCACACTACATACAACCATGCTAGGAAACCAGCAGCAAATTCACTGACAGAGCTTCCCCTGCAACCATACAGCACCGGATCAGAGAAAGTGCGGGATGGACGGATGGATGGACAGACGGAAAGCTTGAAAGGATCCTTCAGCTGATCAGAGCAAGTTTTACCGTCCGGAAGATGGAATATGTAAGCAAGCAATTAAGAGTTTTCCTGCCAGGATGGGACATAGGAAATCTTTACGTGGCTCAGGTGAATTTAGATAGCAGTTTTTCTGAACTAAGTTATGATACTCATTTTAACAGTCAGCAGGCAAAGTTCCCATAGCACTTTGCTGCAGCCAGATTGAAAAAGAATCTTCTTCAGAGAAAGCCCCAAGCACATGCATATTTAAAGAGTTCTTTTAACATACAGCATTATCTGAGGGGAAATGACTTTAACACAAATTGTGAAGATTCCACGTCGCTAAAATGCACAAATTCACTGCCAGTGGTGCTTAGAATAGCTACCTGAAAGAGATAAAACGTTTATTAGAATCAAAGTCTGTTTGAGAGATTTATTTTCTCTATCTTTATTCTCATATTTAAAGAAAGTGCTGAGTTGTATGTTAACACTTTAAGGTCTTGACCACTTTTTATGTTGAAAAAAAGAGAGAAAATGTTTGTCATTCCAGCAGCATAATCAGTTGAGCCAGCACACAATGACATTGTTAATTCACCAACAGAATTTGTTGCCATAGCTCCAGTGAGAGACAGGGTAGGTTAAACAATGGCCTTTTTCACCACAACCTGCCTGTCCCCACGCAACAGGCCTTCGTTGCGCCGGGCCAGAGCACAGCAATTGTCAATGAACAGCAGCCGTAGGGAACAACAGGAGGCTTCTGGTAAATAAAGCAAGAGCGCCTGGCAACTTGGATCTCCGCTTATTCAAGCACTGGGACGCAACTAGCTCCTCCGAGCTTATCTTTAAGCTTAATTTTTGGTAAAGTGCTCCCGTAAATCCCCAGAAAGAAAATTTTCACCTTGTGCCCCAAAAGAACTCCAAAGGGAAGAGAGGACTCTAAAAAAGAGGGAAAGCACGTCAGGAGCAGACATGGTGGGTCGCCAGGATTGCACCATGGAAGAGGACACCAGGGACCATTGCACCCCCCAGTTCTGGCGCAAGGTAATGTACACGCTTTCTTATTGATTTGTGCCTCTTTGATTAAGGTAGGTTCAAAAAGTTAAGTCCTATGTATCTTTGATGGACCTGTGATAATTAATAGAATCACACTCAAAAGAGAAATGTTGAGAATTCCCTGGTGGTCCAGTGGTTGGGACTCTGCGCTCTCACTGCCGAAGGCCCGGGTTCAGGCCCTGGTTGGGGAAATAGGATTCCACAGCCGTGCAGCGTGGCCAAAAGAGAAAAAAAAAAGAGAGAGAGAGAAATATTATCCCTTCTTAAGAGAAATATTTTCCCTTCTTAAGGTGATAAAAATAGAAAACTGTGGCTAATGGTTCTTTATGCCCTGACTGAGGATGCATGCACCCTGGACAGTTAGAAGACAGGAACAAATTCTCTTCCTAAAAAAAAGGTCCAACAGATACACACTACTATATATAAAATAGATAAACAACAAGGACCTACTGTATAGAACAGGGAACTATATTCAATATCTTGTAATAACCTATGAGGGAAAAGAATCTGAAAAAGAATATATATATATATATATATATGCGTGTGTATAACTGAATCACTTTGCTGTACATTTGAAACTAGCACAACATTGTAAATCAACTATACTTCAATTAAAAGAATAAAGAAAAAATTTTCAGGTCAAATCAGTATGAGTAAATGTAGGTAGTTCAACGCCAAGAATGATGCTGTAGGAACCCGAGGGTGCTGGAGAAATATTTTAACAAAATGTTCATTATCCTGTAGAATTAGAAACTTTCCTAGTAGAAAAGTCACAAAATCCTGATTAGAACATCCATTTCTGAATTCTTTGCAGTGTAACCATCATATAAGTGATACTACCTTCTATGGTCTTTTATTTGGGGGAGGGGTACCTAGGGGAATGTGCACTTTAGTGGAGCCTTGTTAAACCAAAGAGTTCTAGACAGAAAAAGTTTAGGTGGTGAGACAAAATAGTAAGAAGGATTCCAGATGATGTGAAGAAGAGATTGATGTAATCTCTCTGCTTCATAGAAAAGCTGGTTTCACAGCACTCCCCGGAGACTGGTTTCTCAGGCCTTAAGACACTTGGCCCTGTTCCTTCCCATCCCAGCACTCCTTCAAAACTTTCCCATGCCCCTGGGAGTGGCTGGGGATGGCTGGTTAAAGCGTCGGATGGCTCGGAAAGGTATCTGGGTCCATATCCACCAGGCACTTGAGCTACATGCCTGGTAGACCATTTCCCCCAATCGGTCCCTTCCCTGTTTGCCTCCATATTATCTCAGATTTGGAGAAATTTGTATGTTGAAGACTCATGAGTTTTACTAACTCATTTTATTGAGTTAATGGGGGACTCAGGAGGCATTTTAGTCATTCATTCATTTACTCACTCATTCATGCCTCATTCCAAAAATAGATTTGAAGTGGTATCAAAACAATTAGATTCAGTTCTTGACTGGTCCAAATATGGAAAATTGATTTAATCTTTCTACGTAGAGTTACGTAGAGTTCAATCTGCAAATATCACTCTGTACTCCTATACCTTTTGTGAATCGAAAAAAAGCCAAAGGCTTCTAATCTCATGGTTCTCCTAATAGCGTCACTTATTATCCTAATAATAGCTGACATTTTTAGTTCTTAGTTGGTGGCATGGCCTGTCCAAGTACTTTACATGCCTTATTTCATGTGATTATAGCCAACGAAAGTGTTCAAACTCCTAACCACTAGCCTATTCTGCTAATTTGAGCCTCAGTTTCTCCCAGTTAAATGGAATGGGTTTATTTAATCTCCTTGGGCAAGCAAGACGAATTCTATTATTAATTGTAACAATAATAAAGAGATGATTGCATTAACATTTTAATCATGCTTTTCAGTTCTCAATGTACTTTTCATACAGAAACTGACCTCAATTTCTGTAAATTTAATTTTCTGACTGTCAGCCCTTTGGGGCACCATACATTGATACCCTCAAGCTGACGCATGACCATTTAAGGCTATTGCTAACGGTGCTGCTTACCAGCTAATAGTTATAAACATTGTCATTAAATATTGTATCTGAACGGTGAGGTTTTGAATTTAATAATACAGTTGACCCTTGAACAGTGCAAGGGTTAGGGGGCCGACCTTCCGTGCAGTTGAAAATCTGAGTATAACTTAGTCTGCCCTCCGTATCCAAGGATGCAACCAGCCACGGATGGTGTAGTACTGTAGTATTCACTGTTGAAAATAGTAAGTGGACCCGCACAGTTCAAACCCATTGTTCAAGGGTCAAGTGTATTTTTAATCTCTCCAAGAATGGAAACTCCCTTTATTTGAAAGAGTTGGTTATTCACTTTCCACGTATTTAACTTTAGTACTTGATTGGCACTTATTTTGATAATAGGAGAATGCCTGAACATTATCTCAATTCCTCTTACTCCAAATGCTATGAGGTAGGTATTATTTATATTCTCATTTTCAAGTGAAAATTGAGGCTCAAAGAGGTTAAGTAAATTGTCCAATGTAGTTAAGCAGAGGGCTGAAATTCAGATTCTTGGAATCCAGTTTCACTTTTTCTTTCAACCTACAGCATCAAATAAGGTAGCCACTAACCACATATGACTGTTTAAATTTAATTTTAATTAATTATAACTAAATAAAATGTAAAGTTTAGATCCTCACTTGCACTGGCCACATTTCAAGCTCTCAGTAGTCACAGGTGGCTAGTGGCTACCTTATTTGGACACTGCAGATACAGAATATTCCATCATTGCAGAAAGTTCTCTTGGATAATTGCTGCTTTAAGCCATAATGTCTCTTTTAGATATGTTGACACATTTCCTCAGAATATATTGCAGTTCTGTCACAAGTTATAAGGATTTAAAATTTTCCTGTGAAATCTCATTCATGTGAAGTTTCTTCATTTGCATAACACCAAGTTAACTTTGATATGCAAATTAATAATATAGATAAGAGTCAAGGAGACATTAAACACACTTCAGAGACCAAAGTTTTTAAGCACCATCAAATAACTCCAGAAGCACTCACTTAGATGTAAGGAACTGATATGATAATTACACATCATTTTTATTTATTCATTAAAACCGGGATCCCCTAAATTGCCCTGGTAGGAAATAATGTGGTTAGCCTAGTTCTTTCTAGCAGCGCTTCTGCTATTCCTAAATTCTATGTAAAATCATTTTATACTACTGATTTACCTTCCTCTCTTCCTTTGGTAAGTCAGTAGCATAAAATACTTTCACGCTGAAAAGTTCTTTTAAAATTATACTATGATTTTTAAAATTAATATTTATTTATTTATTTATTTATTTGTCTGCGTCAGGTCTTAGTTGAGGCACATGGGATCTTTGTTGCAGCATGCGGGATCTTTTGTTGCCACACGCAGGCTCTTTGTTGCAGCTCGTGGGCTTCACTCTAGTTGTGACGCACAGGCTCTAGAGCACGCAGGCTCAGTAGTTGCGGCTTGCAGGCTTAGTTGCTCCATGGCATGTGGGATCTTAGTTCCCTGACCAGGGATCGAACCCACGTATCCTGCATTGGAAGGCAGATTCTTAACCACTGGTCCACCAGGGAAGTCCCTCATGCTGAAATTTTTACTAGCTCAAGATCTAGTTCCAAAGCCGTTGCTTCTTCCACTATATCCCAGGTCTCCCTGGCAGGAGTGCTCCTGTGGGCCCCTCACAGAGGTTGGCACATAGTAGGGGTTCCATGAAAATCTGTTGATTGGTAGACAAAGACAGTTCTTTCAGGATGCCACCCATTGGAGTAGACTCTGATTTTCTACAAAGAATTCATGGATTAAAAAGAACACTCTCTCCTTTCTTCTTTTTCCTTTACCAGTCTTTGCTGCAAAGCCTTCATGATGAGGTAAGGGCTTCCTGTTTGTGAGGAAGATGTTTTCTGGGCACTCAGGTGGGAGTGGGGAGTGCTGAAAGAGATGTATCTAAAAGAGATATTATGGAAATTTCCCTGGTGGTCCAGTGGCTAAGACTCCGTGCTCCCAATGCAGGGGATCTGGGTTCGATCCTTGATCAGGGAACTAGATCCCACATGTTGCAACTAAGAGTTTGCATGCCACAACTAAAGATCCTGCACGTGGCAACGAAGATCCCATGTGCTGCAACTAAGACCCGGTGCAACCAAATAAATAAATAAAATAAATTAAAGAGACATTATGGCTTAAAGCAGCGTTATCCAATAGAACTTTCTGCAATGATGGAATATTCTGTATCTGCAGTGTCCAAATAAGGGGTGGGGGTGGCGAGTGCTATCCAGCCTGAGGATTTGGGAATGAAATCTGCCAGCTTCTTCAGAAGGGACAGCTGCCTTCCCACGGCACCAGTCATGGGTTGGGTCCATCAGTCCCTAAATATTATGTTGAGCACATTTGCCAGGTACAGGTTCTAGGTAACAGGAGAGAGAGAAGAGAATTTCGATTTCTTTAGAGAAGAATGGCACTTGCATTCCTAAATCTTTAGCTAAGGTGGTTTCTTATAACTTGCTTTGTTTGATCTTACCAAACTTCAATGCCTTTTTTAGCAAAAATAAAACTCAATTCCTCAATTTAGCAGTAAGTTTCAAAGAATATGACTTGTCAATTCCTTATGTTCTCTAAAGGAAATTTATAGTGCGTAGGCCGTAAGAGAAGAAAGAAAAATTAATAGAAACAATATAAGTGTATGTTGACTATTTAGTCTTTATTTGGAGGAAATTAAACAATTAGAACCCTCCAAATTTCTGAAGTTTAGATATCTGAGCATTTTTTTCCCTGCCACTTGTGGGAGCCAATCTCTGGTTCAGGCAAGGCTAGAAGGAGATCTCTTTGTCATGAAGTCGTTGCCAGCTCCTGTATAATATCTGTGGCAGAGTCAGGACCATTTGAAAACTTAATAAATGTGCCAAAAAGAAAACCACCACAACTATCTGAGCATTTTTTAAAACCACTTAAAGGGAAAGTAGATATTACATTTTTACTTTTTGTTCCAAAAAGCAATTAGGCCTTTTTCTTCTCATTCCTCTGTAATTCCTGCACATGAATCCTAATATTACAGGAACAGGCATTTATTTGCACAGCCTTCAGCTAACTCAACAGTCTTTGTCTCCTTTGGAAACTGTATGGTAGATTGATCCAAGGTCACATGTCCTCTGAAACCGATTAGCAGGTGTGTCATCACTGCCATAGGCTGCTCTGCTGATGGTTCTTAGTCTGAAAATTGACAGGTGGAGCACATGCTGCATTCCCGATACAACTGAATCCAAGTCTCTAGAAGACACTGATGTCTCTGCCTAAACTGGAGAGCCTCACCCACTGTGGTCCTCTAAAGCAAGCCTTGACCATCAAGCATCTGAGAACTCTCACAGGCTCACAAAAATGGCTCAATTAGCATGCAAAAAGATGGGACTAAGAGGCTGGACTTGGGAGTGTGTGAAACCTGAGGTTCCCTTGGTCTTTCCAGTGCTGGGAATTATGGGGAGAAAAGGCATCTTACTGGTTTCTCTTATTTTTGTCCTTTAGTCTAAGGGACTTGGAGCCAACCCTCCAATACCATGGAGTAAAGAGTATACAAGAACTGGCATAAAATTAATCTTGCCCCATTCTCACAATGAGCCCTCATTATGTGAAAACATACTCTTTATTTCAATCTCACCCCAGGTATTAGGACATTTGAAAAGTTCTCTTTGTCTTTCCATGAACTACAAATCCTCTCTCTCTCCCTCTCTTTCTTCCTCTCTCTCTCTCTCTCTCTCTCTCTCTCTCTCACACACACACACACACACACACACACACACACACACACGCAGAAGGAGAAAAGGAATTTTAAAAATTGGAAAGTATTGGAAAGTATGGCCCAGAAGAAAAAAGAAAAATACCTGTTTCAAATCTGTTTTCCTCATTCCTTAAGACAGAAATAAAAAGTACAGAAGCATGTAAATGATAATTCTTTTGAAAGCAAACACCAGTATGATTAGAATTTTTAACAGTACCATCATATTTACAAAAAATTAATCTTTAAGAGTTTGCCCTACATATATATTTTTTACTCTATATATTCTTTGAGAGTGAAGACTATCACATTCATCTTAGATACTTGGCTCCTGACATACTGTAGATGCTTAGTAAATGTTTGTTGAATGAGTGAAAGGAGTTTAAATCGCTGTTTATTCTATATCCTCTTTGCCCATGGAGAGTCCTGAGTTTGTCCATCTAAGGTCATCTCTAAGGTCATCTAGGAGAGTGAATGAGTTTCATCCCAGCCTTTGAGACACAGACCAGTGTTGGGTGAACCAACTTCAATTTGACTCCAAAAGCAGAAACTAACACACCATTGTAAAGCAATTATACTCCAATAAAGATGTTAAAAATTTTTTGACTCCAGCCTCTATATTCATATTATCATTAACACCAGCAACAAAGATGTGATCACTGTTTACAAGGCTCTCCACCTCAAATCCTGCCAGACTCCTAGGGTTGCTATAGGTTTGTGATATCTGAAGGCCAGGTGGGACCTGCTTAGAGAGATGGCAGACTCACCCTCTACAACTCTTCCTCAGCTTCCCCAGAGATGGGCAGAGCTGGATCAACCTCCAAGAGAGATGGGTAAGACTTGAACACAAATCTGTCCCATAAATTCTTTTCCATGTGACTACCACTCTTTTTCTTTTTTCTTTTTTCGGCTGCGTGCGGCATGCGAGATCTTAGTTCCCCGACCAGAGATCGAATCCGTGCCCCCTGCAGTGGAAGCCCGGAGTCTTAACCACTGGACCACCAGGGAGGCTTCTCATTGCAGTGGCTTCTCTTGTTGCGGAGCACGGGGTCTAGGTGCTCGGGCTTCAGTAGTTGTGGCACATGGGCTCAGTAGTTGTGGAGCACAGGCTTAGTTGCTCCACGGCATGTAGGACCTTCCCGGACCAGGACCCCGTGTCCCCTGCATTGGCAAGTGGATTCTTAACCACTGCACCACCAGGGAAGTCTAATAAGAGTTTTGAAAAAAATAATAAGAGTTTTGTAGGGCTTTCTCCATTATACAAGGTAGCGGAGAGTTATGATCACCAGGGAGTATAGAATTCTTCTTATCCTATACAAGGCAGACCAGTAGGTCAATTCATTGAAAAATAAAATGGTTATAAGGGAGACATGTTTTAAAAAATGATAAATACATACATTAAACATTATATTTAAATTTAAAATAAATATTATAATTTGTCAGTCCTTTAATTGGTCCACTGATTAGAGTTCTGTGTTTTCTTTTTCATTAGGCATACGTATATGCAATGTCTCTGATTTCCAAATTTTATGAATTCTAAATGAAGTGAAAACTCAAGATAGTTTCAAAATACTCTGAGCATAAAATCCTAGATTTGGGGGTGTTTTGTCCCCTATCTTTTATAGTCTTGTTTGCACCTAATTCAACAGCAATTTTAAAAAGTCACATGACTGTATCTTTTCTTTCTAAAACAATTTCGTTTCTTTAAAAAAACTTCTTGTTTCCCATAATTTTATCAATTTACATAACAGTTAATTAAATTATATCTTTACAATCACAAGTAAAATGGGCATAAACAGATTTGGGGAAAAGTTCAGCTAACTGTTGGAAAACTTATGACTCAACTGGTGGGAGCAAAAGTATCCAGGCATTCCCAAGAGTAGCTTACCTACTTCCTCTGAAGCATTCAGAGTGCTCTTAGGACTCTTAGGGGAAATGGAGAGCATTGATTAATTCTGCAGGTTGGTTAACTTTGAGGTTATTTAAGAGAATAACTACCGTTACTTTTTGGGCATAAAATGTTAATATATTAGTAATCAGAGCAGGAAAGAAATCTTTTTGTCTTCCATGCCTCAGGTGTACTGCCTTATTTAATGAGCACCTACTGTGGAGTAGGCACTCAGCAGATTGAAAGACATTCTTTTACAGATATAATTCACATTGTAAAGTATGTAAGTCGGGCTTCCCTGGTGGCGCAGTGGTTAAGAATCTACCTGCCAATGCAGGGGACACAGGGTCGATCCCTGGTCTGGGAAGATTCCACATGCCGCGGAGCAGCTAAACCCGTGAGCCACAATTACTGAGCCTACACTCTAGAGCCCGCGAGCCACAACTACTGAAGCCCACGTGCATAGAGCCCATGCTCCACAACAAGAGAAGCCACCACAATGAGAAGCCCGTGCACCGCAACGAAGAGTAGACCCTGCTCACCACAACTAGAGAAAGCCTGCGCGCAGCAACGAAGACCCAGCGCAGCCAAAAATAAAATAAATAAATAAATAAATAATAAAGTATATGTCAAGCTGTACACCTGAAACTAACACAACATTGTAAATCAACTGTACTCCAGTAAAATTTTAAAAAATAAAGTATATACGTCAATTTTTTTAGTATATTCACAGGGTTATGTAAGCATCAACACAATTTAATTTTAGAACACTTTCATCATCCCCCAAAAGAAATTCCGTACTCATTAGCAGTCACTTTCTGTTCCCTCCTAATAGCCCCAGCACAAGGCAGCCATTCATCTACTTTCTGTCCTATGGATTTACCTATTCTGGAAATTTCATATAAATGAAATCATACAATATGTGGTTTTTTGTGTGTGTCTGACTTCTTTCACTTAGCATATTTTTTCTTTTTTTAAAATTTATTTTATTATATTTTATTTTTCGCTGCATTGGGTCTTTGTTGCTGCACGCGGGCTTTCTCTATGTGCGGCGAGCAGGGGCCATTCTTTGCTGCGTTGCACGGCTTCTCATTGTGGTGGCTTCTCTTGTTGCAGAGCATGGGCTCTAGGCAGGTGGGCTTCAGTAATTGTGGCGCATGGGCTTAGTAGTTGTGGCTCACGGGGTCTAGAGGGCAGGCTCTGTTGTTGTGGTGCCTGGGCTTAGCTGCTCCACGGCACGTGGGATCTTCCCAGACCAGGAATCGACCCCGTGTCCCCTGCATTGGCAGGTGGATTCTTAACCACTGCACGACCAGGGAAGTCCCATTAGCATCTGTTTTCAAGGTTCAGTTGTGTTGTAGCATGTATCGGTACTCCATTCTGTTTTTGTGGCCAAATAATATTCCATTGTATGGATATACAACCATTTGTTTCTCTATTCATCATTCAATGGACATTTGGGTTGTTTTCACTTCTTGGTTATTGTGAATAATGCTGCTATGACATTCGTGTACAAGTTTTTTTTGTGGACATGTTTTCAATTCTCTTGGATATATACCTAGGAGTGGAATTGCTAGCTCAAGTGGTAACTTTACTTTTAACTTTTTGAGGAACTTTCAATCTGTTTTCCAAAGAGGCTGCACCATTTTACATTCCCACCAGCAATGTGTGAGGGTTCCAATTTCTCCATATATTCACCAACACTTGTTATTTTCCATTAAAAAAATTATAGCCATTCTAGTGGGTGTGAAGTGGTATCTGATCGTGGTTTTGATTTGCATTTCCCTATTGGCTAATGATGTTGAGCATTTTTTAATGTGCTCATTAGCCATTTGTATATCTTC
Organism: Globicephala melas; assembly: GCF_963455315.2. Taxonomy (NCBI): domain Eukaryota; kingdom Metazoa; phylum Chordata; class Mammalia; order Artiodactyla; family Delphinidae; genus Globicephala; species Globicephala melas. The sequence continues at coordinate 105,545,607 of NC_083335.1, forward strand.
TTTGGAGAAATGTCTACTCAAAGTCTTTGCCCATTTTGAATTGTACTATATCTCTCAAAGACCCATCTTTGCCCTAAAACAAGTTCTCTCAACTTTGGCATTATTGACATTTGGGGATGGATAATTCTTTGTTGTGTGTGGTTTTCCTGTGCATTGTAGGATTATAGCAGCATCCCTGGTCTCTACCCACCAGATGCCAGTAGCACCCTCCAACTTGTGACAATCAAAACAGACACTGAAAAATCACCTTGGGGCGGGGGGCGGGCACAAAATCTCTCCTAAGCAAGAACCACTACTGTAAAGGATCCTTCTGTGCATCTAAGAAACACACGGAAACATAACTCAGTTTTAGTGGAGTGGTGGAGGCAGAAGTCAGTTTGAGTGGGTTGAGGATGCTGTGAGAAAATGGACAGACCCTTGGCATATGAACTGACCTTCCCAAGTCTGGTTGGTGAATTAATTGACAAAATGAGAGATAGGTATCAAGGTTACAGATGAGGATTAGGTCACATGATGAGATCAATAATAATTCAATATAATAACACAAAATGAGTTGTAAGACTGTATATGAAAGTATCAAAAATGTGGTATATCTAGAACTGCTTATAGGATTTCTGAGACAGGGAATTTACTGGGAGCTGGTCTCTGGGGCCGAGTGTCGTCCCTTGACCCTCCTAGGCATGAAGCTCAAATGACTGTTAAGTGGCCTTTCCGTGTTAGACAGCTGTCAGCTTCATTTCTCATGTTAGTCTCATCTCTTGGTGGTGATGTGGACACATCTGTCTCAGACATAGATGGTTGGGTTGTAAGGAACATCACCCACTAAGCTAGCTGTTTCAGTAGGGAGGAATGCAAAGGGCTGTTTAATAGAAGCCACAGAAAGCTGAAAAGCAGGCCTTAGCAAGGACGGGAACTAGGGCAGCTTGAGAAGCTGTCAGGAGGGGTCGTCTGTGGACATACTTACTCTGCTGCTCTGCCCACAGCTCAGCTCCTGACCCACTTAGTCTCCACCTTTTTTCTTTGGCTGCTCAGTGTGGCATGCGGGATCTTAGACCAGGGATTGAACCTGCGCCCCCTGCAGTGGAAGTTCAGGGTCTTAACCACTGGACCACCAGGGAAGTCCCCAATCTCCACCTCTTAGTTCTAATTCCCGAAAGAGGGAATCTGAGGATCTCGGAAACCACTGAGTAGGCCATGGCTTGGCTCTCTTAATTGGGTGTCCTAACCCAGTTCCCTGGGCTGTGGAGTGGGGCAGTTTTCATAGAACACATGGGGTGGGGTGAGGGAGAAATCAAGAAATAGGAACCACATCATAGATGCTTAAGCCATTCCACCACGTGTACAGATTTTCCCCCGCTTTTTACCTTAAACATTTTTACCCCACTCTTCTCTCCCCACACCCCAACACACAACACATCTCACAGAAGCAGCCTTACCATTGTTTGCCAGTTGAATACACAGTTACCACCATTTACCTGACTCTTTCCTTCAGTGCCTGTGGTACTATGGTCTTGATCTCAAGTATCCTGACTTTAGAAGGGATGGAGGGGAGAGAGGAATTACCCATCATGTTTTCTATTTAATAATGACATGCTAGGCAGGTGTCATCTAAACCTAGCTGGGCAATTTTTTTTAAATTAATTTATTTTTTAAAATTTATTTTATTTTTGGCTGCATTGGGTCTTCGTTGCTGCGCGTGGGCTTTTCTCTGGTTGCGGCGAGCAGGGGCTACTCTTCGTTGCGGTGTGCGGGCTTCTCATTGTGGTGGCTTCTCTTGTTGCGGAGCACAGGCTCTAGGTGCACGGGCTTCAGTACTTGTGGCACGTGGGCTCAGTAGTTGCGGCTTGCGGGCTCTAGAGTGCAGGCTCAGTAGTTGTGGCACACGGGCTTAGTTGCTCCACGGCATGTGGGATCTTCCCAGGCCAGGGATCGAACCTGTGTCCCCTGAATTGGCAGGCGATTCTTAACCACTGCGCCACCAGGGAAGCCCCCTTAGCCGGGCAATTTTTTTGTGTGTGTGTGGTACATGGGCCTCTCACTGTTGTGGCCTCTCCTGTTGCGGAGCACAGGCACTGGACACGCAGGCTCAGTGGCCATGGCTCACGGGTCCAGCCGCTCCACGGCATGTGGGATCTTCCCCGACCGGGGCACGAACCCGTGTCTCCTGCATCGGCAGGCGGACTCTCAACCACTGCGCCACCAGGGAAGCCCAGCTGGGCAATTTTAACAAGAGAAATATATCTGTTTGGGGAGCAGTGTCTGAAACCTCTTCATCCGAATCCTCCCCCATTGGCATAATAGTTGGGAATAAAGACTACCAAGCTGTTGGGAGATGGTACATCCTTCCCAGTAGTTAACGAAGTGATGCTCTGCCTTCACAGTGTATTAATTAAAAAGGTAATCAGTGCATGCTTCAAGTTTGCTGTTTGAAACTCAACAGCAAAAAAAATCAGAACACTACTCAGATTTTTTTCTCATAAAGAAATGAATAACAAATTAGGGCCACAGAGACAGAGTAATCACATTTTGAATGATTTCTCCTGAGCATGCCTTTAATAACCTGTATGCGTCGGGTAAGAAGAACAAAGAAAGGCAAAGTTAATTATCTAGGAGAAGCTTCATCTAGGAGTTTTAGTCACATTAGCCCAGGGTTTCTCAGCCTTGGTACTACTGGTATTTGGGGCCAGATAATTCTTTATTGCGGGGAGCAATCCTGCGCCTATAGTAGGATATTTAGCAGCGTCCCTGGTCTCTAACCAGTAGATGCCAGTAGCACCCCTCTACCCAGCTTGTGACAACCAAAAATGTCTCTAGACATTGTTAAATATCCCCTGTGGGGCTAAATCACCCTGGATTGAAAACTACTGAGTTAACTACACACGTTTCTTCTCACCCCTCATTCCCTGGATCCCGCCAGGGTTTGCTGTTTTAAACCCTTGGAACCAAACGTACCAGGCCATCTACATTTTCCAGGGAGTAATATGAAAAGAAGTTGACTGGGTCAAAATTTCTTGTCCAGATGACAAGAAGGGCTCCTTGCGTTTCTGTATTGAAAAGTAGCAGACAAAAAGAACAAAGGAAGAAAGTCTAATAAAGGTATTTATTTAAGGCACTCAGCTGAACACATATTTATTCCGTACAAAATCCTCAGGGACATCATTAGCCTTATTCTATTGGTGAGGAAACTGAGGCCGAAAGATGCCGAGTAATTTGCTGAAGAACACACAGTTTGTAATTTAGCAGTGGAGCTAGAAGTCTGACGGCAAACTTTGTGCATTTATCCACATTGCCTCAGTATAGGCATTTAAAGTGCTAGACAGCTAAGAAAGCAGTGACCAATTTTTATCTTTTCAAAAAATGCTTTTATTATGGAGAGATTCAAACACATGCAAAATTAGACAAAACAGTTCCTTCCCATTTGTGCTGTTCATGTACACTTCACCTAGCGTCAACAATGATCAACTCATGACCAATAATATTGTTTCATCTAGAGCTTTTCAACATTGCCATTATGGACATTTTGGGCTGGATAATTATTTGTTACATGTGTCCAGTCCACACACAAGACAAAGCAAGACCCTAGCCAAGGTCTGACTGATTTGACTGGTAAAAGTACATTGAGTTGCTTTTGGTTTCAGACAGTTTTTTTTTTAATTTTAAATTTTTAAATTTTTGGCTGCATTGAGTTTATTGCTGCTCGCGGGCTTTGCCTGGTTGCGGTGCGAGGGCTTCTCATTGCAGTGGCTTCTCTTGTTGAGGAGCATGGGCTCTAGGCGCGTGGGCTTCAGTAGTTGTAGCACATGGGCTCAGTAGTTGTGGCACAAGAGCTCTAGAGCGCAGGCTCAGTAGTTGTGGTGCACAGACTTAGTTGCTCCGCGGCATGTGAGATCTTCCTGGGCCAGGGGTCGAACCCATGTCTCCTGCATTAGCAGGCGGATTCTTAACCACTGCCCCCAGTTTATTACTTGCGTAGACGTGAAAGAAATGTAGCCAGCTTCCTGTAGTCCTTGTCGCACATATCGAAAAGGACAACATGGAAACAAAAGAGGCCAGATGACCTCAACTCCCATTGATGAGGAGCCCATTGTAAATGGCAACTAACTGGTTTTCTACTCTTCAGCTCTACAGTGAGGAGGGCAGGGTAGGAAGCTCCATAGTCAATAGAACCGAGAAGGCATTAGAAACTCTCATGACAGCCTCTCAGAGGACGTAGGGAGGGAGTGGGAGATGGGCTCAGAGCGGCTCCTAACAGGCCTCCCATCTCTCATGTTCCAGGAAGATCACAGGGCATTCTGCCAACACTCAGATGAGCTGCAGTTCAAGTCTTTGCCGGTGTGAACTACATGGAGAGGTTCAAGGTCATCAGGGTGCCGGGGCAGAGCTATTCCCTCACAGTGGAGGGCTGTTCCTGTGCATTGTAGGATGTTTAACAGCATCCATGGCCTCCACCCACTACACGCCTGGAGCACCACCCCGCACGATGCGACAACCAAAAATGTCTCCAGACATCCTAAATGTACCTTGGGGGGCAAAATTGCACCCAGTTGAGAACTACTCATCTAGAGTCCTACCCACTCCTCACACCCACATGATATATTTCATCTGCAAATACTTTAGTGTATATTTCTAAAATAAAGCTTTTTAAAACATGAACACAATATCATTTTCATACCTAAACAAATTAATAATGATTCTTTTATAGCATCCAGAAACTGTTCAAATTTCTAGTTGTTTCATAAACCTTGTAATTTTTTTTACAGTGCTTTGAATTAGGATCCTAATAATATAGTCTATATATTGCAATTGATTTCTATGTCTTCTAGATATGGTTTCTTTCAATTTTTTTTTTTTTCTGCAAAAAGCTTTATTGTTTCCATTTGGTCCAAGGCTTGGGAGAGGGCTCCAGGGTGGTTAAAAGCTGCCTAGTGGCTGCAGAGCGGGGCTTCAGGCAGAAGCCCTGACGCCAGAGGGGCTCCTCAAAGGCCGCTGGGCTCCGGACGCTCCTACTCGTGCTGGAGGGAGAGACTTTCGACGAGGGCCTCGCCCAGCCCCCCCCCCCCCACCGGGGACCAGCCGGCCTGCGGAGGTTGGTCAGGTGGGACGAGTTCCCACCTTCTGGATGAGTTTCACCTGCTCATCTAGGAGGCGGCTCTCCGGGAAGTCACAGAGGCGGGGGTCTGCGCGCGCAGAGCCCAGGGCGTGCAGGTCTACAAGGGCCTGGTTCAGGTTCTCCGCGAGCACGACAGCTTCCACAGCGTCCTGGGTTTCACCCCAGTCATCCTGAGATGCTTCTGCACGTCCTGGAAGAGGGCGCAGCTGCCGCGCTGCTTTTGCATTTTCAAGAGATGCTGGGCGCCCTCACGCTTCCCCTCGGGCACTTCGCGGAAAAAGTGGCCCAGGCCCTCCAGAGTCGCGTCGTGGCGGTGGAAATAGGAGCCCAGACAGAGGTAGGTGCGGGAGGCCGGCAGATGCCTGTTGACCAGGCGGTTGACGGCGGCCTCCACCTCGGCGGAATCATTCTGACGAATCTGGGAGCTCGTGGTGGATTGGTAATACGAAGTTAAGCTCAAAATATGGTGTTGGCGGTCCCGGTGGCCGAGGACAGCTGAGCGGCTGGTTCCAAAGGTTGCGAGTGGAACACAGGTTGGAGGTGGTCGGAGGTGGGAGCGAGGGGCGCCCCTGGGTCTGTTCTGTCCACACACCGCTGTAGCAGGAGACGGAGCCGCGGGAGTGCCCAGCGCACTGCCTCTTTCATTTTTTGATTGTACAAACTGGGTTTGTCCTATAGAGCGCCCCACAATCTGGATTTTGTTGATTGCATCCCTGTGCCGTTAGCATACTCCTTTATTCTTTCTGTATTTCCCGTAAATTGGTCTTGGATCAAGAGGTGTGGTCACAGCCAAGTTCTATTTACTTGGCAAACTACTTCATAGGTGGTGCATGTACCTCTATCAGGAGCACATAACAATTGGGATTGTGTTTTTGTCATGTTAGCAGCTGTTGATGCTCGATGTCTAGATCCAGTCATTCACTTGGCATTATAATATATGGCTAGTCTCATTCATTGCTTTTTTCATTACCTTCTTCATTACTCATTCTCCAATGATACACTTCTCCTTCCTTATTATTTGGTCACCCAGAGGTACAGTTTGTAGAGGAAAAGTAACATACATGCTTAATTCTTTCCCTCCAGTTCCCAGTTTTCAAAATAATGCATTTGTTCCCTTGAATTTTCCAATGCAGACAACTGAGGTTTTGGGTTTGTTTGGGACTTTTTTTTTTTTTGGTAGTATTAGGAACTCATGGATTTAAATGTACTTGGTGGATTTCAATCCATTGCAGTTCTTACCCTTTGGATGCTTCCCTTTTCATCTTTGGTTGGCAGGAGTCTCTCCAAGTTGGTTCCTGAGTCTTTTCGATAATTTCTATCCTTTTAAAAAAGGATAATAGAACTTACATGTTCACATGAGTATTTTTTTAATGATTTTTAAAAATTAACTTATTTTTGGCTGCATTGTGGTGCACGGGCTTCTCACTGTGGTGGCTTATCTTGTTTTGGAGCATGGGCTCTAGGCATGTGGGCTTCAGTAGTTGTGGCACACGGGCTCAGTAGCTGTGGCTTGTGGGCTCTAGAGCACAGGCTGAGTAGTTGTGGCGCACAGGCTTAGTTGCTCCGCGGCATGTGGGATCTTTCCAGACCAGGGCTTGGACCCGTATCCCCTGTATTGGCAGGCGGATCCTTAACCACTGTGCCACCAGGAAAGTCCCTCACATGAGTATTTTTATCTTCACAGTTTCACCCTACAACAGTGTTACTTAAAATGTGGGCCTCAGGCAATACCTGTGAGCTGATGGAACATCAAATTGACTCGCCCTACCCAGGCCTACTGAATTAGAGTCTCTGGGAATGGGGCCCAGCAAACTGTAGTTTAACAAGTTCTCCAGGTGATTCTTATGCACATTAAAGTTTGAGGACATATGCTCTACAAGAATTGACTTCAGGGTAGGACAGGAATAAAGACACAGATGTAGAGAATGGACTTGAGGACGTGGGGAGGGGGAAGGGCAAGCTGGGACGAAGTGAGAGAGTGGCATGGACATATATACACTACCAAATGTAAAATAGATAGCTAGTGGGAAGCAGCTGCATAGCACAGGGAGATCAACTCGGTGCTTTGTGACCACCTAGAGGCGTGGGATAGGGAGGGTGGGAGGGAGACACAAGAGGGAGGAGATTTGGGGATATATGTATACGTATAGCTGATTCACTTTGTTATACAGCAGAAACTAGCACAACATTGTAAAGCAATTATACTCCAATAAAGGTGTTAAAAAACATTGACTTCAGAGCCTAGCTTTGGGTCACCTTCCTCACTTAAGATCCCTAGCCCTTCAGGAATTTTTTGCCAGAGTAAACCACCCCTCTGTTCTTATGGGATATCATCAGAGGGCACAGTCATCATTGAGGGTTATTGATTGATAGTTTGATAGGTGAATGATACGTCTTTGGATCCAAAAATTCCAATATAATTGTTTTTCATAAGTGGCCTTATAAAGCTGCCACGATGAAAATTTCAAAAGAATTACTCCAAAAATGTTTTGAGCAATGGTGGTGTTATATGTGCTAGGGACTGCCATGGTTTAATGCTAATGGTTTTGCTCCTATTAAGTTCTTATGGTTGAATGGTGTGGTGAGGTTATCCAGACTATTTTGCAGAAATAAAGGATTATTTTTCTTTGAAAGTGCTTATTCCATGCTTGCTTAGTTGCTTACTCAAGAGAATTTCTTCTTGTAGCAAAGATGGGCTTCTGTGGAAGCACACTGACTGTATGTAGTTATGCTCAAGCACCATTAGTGAATCAGTCATTCAACATAGCCTCTCATCCGGCACGTAAGTAGACTAGGTTTAAAATGATTGCTTTTAGACATAATGGTTTTCACATAGCCAGCTTCGTGGGACGCATACACTAATAGGGCTTATTTCTTTCAATGTAAACAAAATAGAGATTCTTGGAAAAAAGAGAGCCTAATAGCTTTGGGGTCAAGACCCATGTCTTAGTAAAGTCTCTCACCATATCTCCTTCACCATAGGGGTTCTCAACTCTTTTTTTTGGTTTTGTAATTTTAGAAGTTCTGATACTGTTCCCAAGGCCAATTAGGCCAGAATATCTAGCGAGTGGGAATGTAGTCTCAGGGGGTTTGAAAGGCCCGCCACCGCCAGGTGATTCTAATGCACAACCAAGGCTGAGAACCTTGTGGAGTGAAGCAGAGACAATGAGAAACTTTATTAAGACATGAACTTATACCCCTAAAGTGTTAGGCTCTCTTTTTTCAAGAATAAGACATCTGATATACTTGGGGGCTTTGGAAAGATCAGTTTTCACCAGCACTACCTGATATTATTCAGAGATTTACATTTCACTCACAGAGAAGATAACCTGCTGAGTCTACTTCTGCTTGTATGATGGAGGAAGAGCCCATCTGATGCTACTTTTTGGAAGATTTATTAGAGGATGTGAAGACAACTTGAATGAGTGTTTCAAGATGACATCCTCCATTGGTACCTACTGAATGAGTCAAATATGAGATTTCTAGGGGCTTAATAAAAGGTTTTACCTAGCTAGGTTGTATTATTTAATGTCAAACTAAATGAAAAGCTTTAGACAAGTAGGCTCTCCAAAGAGAGCAAGCCAAGCAGGGTATGGGAAATGAGCTGCAGAGGCAACATATGATGAGCAGGGGCTTTGAAGTCCAACAGACCTGAGTTTGAAACTCAGCTCTGCCATTGACCAGCTCCATAACTTTGGGTAAATTACTTAACCTCTCTAATCACGGATTCTTTTCTGCAAACCTGGCATAGTGCCTGTGCTTGACACAGAGTAGGGTTTCACAAATTACGAAGTATTAAAATTACAGGGAATGTATTGTTCGAATATCTGGAGATGAGATACCAGGTCCAGCTCATGCTAAGGAAGGTGTGGTATTCAGAATAATGCCCCCCCTCAATATGTCCACATCCTAATTCCCAGAACCTGGGAAATATGTTACTTTACATGGCAAAAGGGATTTTACAGATGTAATTAGGTTCAAGATCTTGCAATGGGAGTGAGTATCCTGGATTACCCAGGTGGGCCCAGTGTCATCACAAGGGTCTTTTCAAGAGAAAGAGGCAGGCAGGAGTGTTAGAGAAGATACGACTCCTGAAGCAGAGGCTGGAGTGGTGCAATTGCTGTTTTTGAGATGGAAGGAAGAGGGTTGTGAGCCACGCAATGCAGGCAGCTCTAGCAGCTGGAAAAAGCCTCCTCTAGAGGCTCCAGAAGAAATGCAGTCTTGCTGATACATTGGTTTTAGTCCACTGAGATCCCTTTCAGACTTCTGACCTCCAGAACTTTAAGATAATAAATGTGTGTTATTTTAAGCCACTACGTTTGAGGTAAATTGTTACAGCAGCAATAGGAAACTAATACAGAAGATTAAACCAAATCTCTCTTTGAGCTTTCAAAGATACCAAGGACAGATTTTGCAAGATGAAGATTTCACTTTGGAGTCCAGGCCATTCAAATCAATTCGTATGAAGTCCAAGGACTGTAATAATAGTTTACTTGTAAATGAATTTATCTATTCTGGCATCGGATGGTCTTGATTCTTCACTTGTCAGTCAAGCACATTTGTAGCACGTTCAGAAGGCCCCTGACACAATCCTCAAGACCCTGCAGTATTTGCTGCAGTACTGAGAAACTGCCTGGTGGGAAAGCAAGAAGGAAGAAAACTGGTAATGGCAGATCAATAACCAAGAAAGACAGCCCTTGGGGATTATCAGGAGAAGTGGTGATTTGGTCAACTATTCTGGAGGACAATTTGACAATAGCATCCAAAAAAAACGTATATAAAGCCTTAAAAATGCAAGTCCTCTGACTCAGCAATTCTACTTGTAGGAAAATGTATCCTAGGGGAAAAAGCTGGATTAGTATGCATATTTACCTGCTTAAAATGTCCTTTCATGGAACACTTGGGGAGACTCAAGGGAGACAGCAGTACATCCACTTACATTGGATAATTAAAAGTGGCAGGTGTTTGTACTGGCCATAGCTTGGTCTACATGTGAATCTGGTTAGGTTAACCTCGAAGGTCCCCAAGCCATCTTTGCTACATTTGATCTCTTTTACGAAAATCACTGAAACGGCGATTGTGACTAACAGTTCCAATGTTAAATTAGTGTCTGCCCTTGAACACTTATTATAAACTATCATCCAATTTTGTGACTTAAATAAATTAAAATTTTTATATGTCTGTAATTGAGCACTTAAGTGTTGAGAATTACCTATATTCTTACCCACTGACATTCAGATAATATATTTGTCATGCAAAAGCTGTGATTCCAAATTATGTTCAAATCCAAGTGAGGAATCTTTATTCATTTTTTTTTCTGTTGTGTTATCTGTTTTGGCGGTATGTCTGGACCCAAATTGCATCAAGGAGGGACCAAAATTTATACAACATTCTTGAGTATGATGGCGGCTGCATTTGAAGTTTTGATTAAACTGCTCTACATGTGTGATTATTACTTGTAAACAGATGATTAGATATTAATTAGACAATAAGTGATTGTAAAGCACTTAGAAAATAAAAGTGTTTATAAATACCACCAAGTAATAGCAACAGTAATTCTTTACTAACTACACAGCTGCTAATGTCAATAAGAATGATTTATTCTAGCTAAATATGCAAAAAAGCTGCTATCTATCTGTTTTGCTACAGCAAAACAAAATATATCATATTTACAAGTGATTTTACATCAGTGTTTAGATAAATACATCTCATTTTGATAAAAATAACGTATCTCTTTTAGGACCTTCTCAAACACAGGTACAACCATTGTGGCATGGTGTCTTTGAGTGCTAAGAACTGAAGCTCCTTCCTGCTCATCTCTCTGACTTATGTCAAATATTCATTTCTTTAAAATATAAGATGTAGGGCTTCCCTGGTGGCGCAGTGGTTGAGAGTCCACCTGCCGATGCAGGGGATTTGGGTTCGTGCCCCGGTCCGGGAGGATCCCACATGCCGCCCAGCGGCTGGGCCCGTGAGCCATGGCCGCTGAGCCTGCGCGTCCGGAGCCTGTGCTCCGCAACGGGAGAGGCCACAACAGTGAAAGACCTGCATACCGCAAAAAAAAAAAAAAAAAAAATATATATATATATATATATAAAGATGTAAGGTGACATTTTGTGAATGGCATTTTCATTCATGCAGTAGTTTTGTCATGTTGTGTCTGTGCAGTAGCTCCCCAGCACCTTAAAACTGTGTGTAACAGACTCAGTAAATGTTGGTCAGATGGATGAGGAAAAGTCAATTCTTTTTTGGTTATTCTAGAAGCTGGTAAAAGAAGAAAATCCATGTCAAGAATAAAATAAAGCACTTTCTATCTTCTTGATTTTGTTTTTCAAAAAAAGTTTTGAAACTGACTGCTTTTTAGGTCCAATCATTATTTTTACCCCAATGGCCTTTATGGGTCATGGACCTGTATCAGCCTCACTCTTGACTCACTGGTGAATTTGGCAATGCATGTGTTTGACTTTCTGTCGTAAGTAAACTCAAGCACCTACAATGAGTCCAGGTCCGTGGTTTCAGAGACATGAAATGAACTGAACGAATACAAGTGAAGAGTGCTTCATGTTACATGAGTTCAATAGAAAAGGGGTGGAGTGGTTATTTTGGATGATGAGATACTCATGAGTTAGCTCATCAACCTTGTTAACAAGGCAAATCTGAGTGAGGCAGTGTAGTTTGGTGGAAAACAGAGTTGAACTTTGATTCAGGAGACCTGGATTCAAGTGACACTTCTGCCACTTACTCTGTGATCTTGCTCAAGTTACTTAACCTCTCTGAATCTGTTTGCTCATTTGAAAACTTTCAGTATTAAAACTTATCAATCCCAGAACACTATTATGATATAATTCAATGTGTAAAAGAACTAAGTGAGGGGTGAAATGCTTTACCCTGAAAAAAATTTTTATTACGATAATTTCCCTGGAGTGGGTGAAAAGGAATTATTCACGGGTTTCATTACTCAGATGGTGAACTTTTTTTCTGGACTGTGTCAGGTTTTAGGCCCAAACCGTAAACCACGTGTAGAAAACTGGGGAACTGGCTCAAAATAGAGCCAGAAAATTAAAAGAATTCCACAGAAGGTCAGTGGTTTCCGGGAAACCTTTGTCATCTTTGTCTTCTTCTTTCCACGTCCTTTCCTTCTTTGTAATAAATTCGTTATCTGGTAAACCTGAGGTGCTGAGGAAAAAGAATAAAAAGAAAAAAGGAAACATGGAATAAATAGCGGACTCAGGAGTGCTGGTAAGGGGAAAGGATTTGGAATGAAGGAGGTTTACATACGGACTTCTTGATAAATATTAAGAGCAGTATAAAGTATGCAGGGACATGCAAACTAGAAGTAAATAATTTAAAATTTTCAGTACGGGGCTTCCCTGGTGGCGCAGTGGTTGAGAGTCCGCCTGCCGATGCAGGGGACACGTGTTCGTGCCCCGGTCCGGGAAGATCCCACATGCCGCGGAGCGGCTGGGCCCGTGAGTCATGGCCGCTGAGCCTGCGCGTCCGGAGCCTGTGCTCCACAAAGGGAGAGGCCACAACAGTGAGAGGCCCGCGTACCATGGAAAAAAAAAAAAAAGAGAAAGCTTAAATGTAATGCCTGCTTTTAAAAAAATAAACAGATATACGATGTTATGACATTTTTATCCACGTGTGATGAGGACATGAAAGGTATTTGCCGTAAGAAATAGATCATATTAGAACTTTATGACGGGGCACTGAAATGCTGTTAGTTGGAGATCCTCCAGATGCAGATGCAGACCCTGAGACAAGAATTCAAGTTCAAGTTAATTTGGGAGGTGAGTCCAGGAAACACCCACAGGAGTGTGGGCAAGGGAGACAAAGAAAAGAAGGCAGCCAATACAATTCGGGGCGCTCTGTCAAGCCAGCTACCACCATGGGAAATTGAATTTAATCCCACTGGGGAACTCTGGGAGTCAGTGTAGAACAGCGTAGATTCAATGATCCCACTTGAGGACTGAGGGCAGTGCGGTATTTGTACATTCACTCCTCTCAGTCATTGCTTGAGAGCTCTTGGGGGTGTGGGCTGTACCTTTTCTGGCCCGTCAGCCCTGTCTCAACGGTATTGTTGGGGAGAGGGGGCAGGGCTTTCGGTGGCCTGAGAAAGCCCTCAGGCAGAGATGCAGGTGCTGGCCATTGGCAGCCAGCGGGCAGGTGTTGACGAAAATGGTAAGGCCTGAGGGGATCAGGGAAAGCTCAGTTTCTGCTCTATTATTTTAGTTCTTCCCTGCAGATATTTGGTAAGAGTATTCCCCATAATTTGATGTTGAAGTGAAGACCGCTTGGGGGAAGAATGATATCATTTGTAGGTCTCTTCCAAGCTGAAGCAAAGGTCCCTATGACTCGGTTTCCTCATCTGATCAGCTGTTGAGGGGGTTACAGGTAGCACACGGTAAGTACCTAGCATAGTACTCAGAGCAGAAGATACTTGATAAACGGTAGAGAGAAAGATGGTGGTGCTTGTGAGGGGCAGCGCTGATCTAACAAGTTCTCATGAAGCCGTACCCTACTTGTAGAGGTTACAAGACTCAAGAGCCCTGTCCCCAAAAGTTCCCTGGGGGTTTTCTGAGCAGCCTGCCTCCAACACGTTCCCTCTGCTTCTGCTACCTGGAGATAGGACTCCCCCAGTTTCAGCTTTCTTTTTCCTCCACTGAGCCCCTGCACCTTTCTATTCTCTCACATGCTAACCTCTGCCTGCCTCATCCCCACCCCGTATCCAGCCCTTGATTCCTTTGGGGAGAAAGGGTAATGTTCATTTCCCCCCCAACTATCAGGGTAATAGATGCTTATTTTAAAATACTTGTTATAGACCTGAAAATATAAAAAAGAAATCAAAATCCCCCATAATCCCACCATTTAAAGATGTTACTTAACATCCTGATGTATTTCCCTCCAGTGCTCTTTTCTAGGCTTGTACATATCCCATAATCAGGATTATTTTTCAGAATCGTATTCTGTGGCCTGCTTTTCTCACCTGACACAATGTTAATATGTTCCCCTAGCATTAGATTTTCTTCAAAAACGTGACTCCTAATGCATGTATAATACTATATGGATGTATTTAATTTTTATTTTAACCACTTCTCCTATTGCTGTAAATTGTATCTTTTTTTTTTTTTGCTTCTTGTAAATAAGTCTGCATTAGCATCTTTGTATGTAATTATTTGTGAGCTTCTGGTTGTTTCTTTGGGGATAAATTCCCGAGGGAAAGCCCTGGGTCAAAGGGTATGAACTCTCTAAAGGCTGTAGCATGTACTGACAAATGTCCTCCATGGAGGTTCTTTTTATAACAATGTTAACATTGTGTATAGATTTGTGTAACCATTACCATAATCAGGATACAGAACAATTCCATCACCCCAGTAACCCCTCTTCTCCTATCCCTTTATAGTCACCCCCCCATATAACCCCTAGAGGGTTATGGAATACTTAATTCCATATTGTGTAATTAACTGGTCATTCTTAATCATCTTAATAGCATTACAAAGCCCCCAAGTTTAAATAACCCATTCAGATATTATTAAGAATTTCCTGAATCAGGTTGCAAGAGCAGCCAAGACTGATCCCCAGAGTGGGTGAATCTGGTAAGGACCCCTCAGAGTGGTGCCTTAAAGAGCTTATTTCTCCCCATTAGGACTGTGAGAGTCAACCACTGGGCTGTGGGGAGAGGGCGATGAGAAGCCAAGACAAGGCTGGGGTAGGATTAGTGGGAATGGAGTTACTTATAGAGCTGACCCTCAAGTCAGTTAGAGGTCTAAATTTTGAGGTGTAAGGACTTGGGCTGATTATGTGTCAGGTACGACTTGGATTTAGCACATAATGTCACTGATGGTTAAAGGTCTGATTTAGGTGACACAATGAAGATGCTCAGGCAGAGACAGCATCTTGTTTCGTTGAGATGGGGTGTGGGGGGAGAAGGGGGCATCTGCCCACTTTGACACAGCAAAGGCTGGAGGTGGGGGATAAGGGCACAGTCTAGGCTCTTGGGCAAGAGGGGTTTGCAAGGACCCCACTAGCCATCAGGACGCTGCTAAATAGGAACAGGTGAGCATCCCATTCTAGAGAGGGAATTAGAGGACCAATTAGGAACCAGGCTCCGTGGCCCAGAACACAGTGGGGGTTAGGGGGTGAGGTCTTTCCAACGGATCATGAACAGCCAAAAATAAATAAATAAAATAAGTAAATTTATTTTTTAAAAAAAGAAATGCAAATTCCGGCCCTATCCCAGACCTACTGAGCCAGGTCTTGAGGGATGAATAATTTACATTTCCAACAAGTTCTCAGGTGACGCTGATGTTGGTGTGGCTGGTCCTGGAGCATACTTGGATGAAAACCACTGCTATAGATTAAAATGAAAGATTTAGAAGCCCAGGGACTTGTCTTAAGAGGATTTCTACCTAGATGTTTTTTCTGTCACTACACCTGCTGCATCCCCCCTGCCTCGCCAAGCCCGCATCCTTCCAATCCCAGCTCCGCTGCTTATGAGTTTGAGGCCCTGAGCAATTACTGTAAATTTCAATTTTCTCACCTGTAAATGGGGATAATGATAAGATTGACCTCTTTGGGTTGTTATGAAGATTAAACAATATCTAGGTGAAGTACCTAGCACTGTGCCTGTGCTTAATAAATGCTAGCAATTACCATGATTTTTTTTTTTTTTTTTGGCCAAGCCGCGTGGCTGTGGGATTTTAGTTCCCCAATCAGGGATGGAACCCGGACCCTCAGTAGTGAGAGCGTGGAGTCCTAACTATGGACTGCCAGGGAATTCCCAAGGCGTGATTTTTATTAATGTTATTTAAAGTGTGATATTTCACTAGAACGAATACCTTTGTGAGTTCTTTTCTTTGGGTGTGTGTCTCCAGAACGCCCTCTTATAAATGGTGGCTATTCCTGGACGATTTAGACGTTAAGGCACATCATCTTTAATACCCCATCTGTGATGTTTCTGTGATTGCCATGAGCATTTCGCTGAGAGCAGGGTGCTTAGGAAATGGGAGCACGGGAATAATAGACCAGCATAAGGAACGGTGTATGGAAGCGCAGACAACAGCAAGAGCTCATTGAGGAAACTCAGAATAGCTGGGGAGGAGGAGGAATGGCCGAGGGAGGAAGTAATTGGGGAGGGCAGTCAGAGGTGGGAGGCAGGTTTTCGAAGACAATCTACCTCCTTCGAAGTTCCTCTCAGGGCAGCCCCAGGGGTAAGCGCCAGCGCTACACCAGGCCTCAGAGGATCTGCCATTGCTCTTGTTGCAGTCAAGGGGGTGAACACTCAGGTGCTCTCAATGAATGCCGTGAGAGGCCCTCCGAGGCCAGGTGGCAATTGTGGGCACAGGGAGTTTGGGCTCAAAAGTGGTTTTGTCTTCAGGGTGACTCCTATTTGGCAAAATTCTGACTACAGCACAGCAAACATGTCAGGGACTTGGTCTTTTTTAGTGGAGGTCTGCTATGTTCTGTCTCGAGGCGTCCTGGGCATGTCAGGACGCGGTTTTTTCTTATCTGGGTAGCGCAGCCGGGGTCCCTAGCCCAGAATGGACCTTTGCAACTGAATTAAACAGGAGAAACAAAAGCAGCAAGTTCGGGCCCCCAGGGCACGGCCCGCCAGCCAATGGGGCCCGGCCGCTCTCCGGCGGAGTGGTACTATTACGACAGTAGCCAACCAGCGCGCTCCATGCAAATGAGGTACTGTATCCCGCACCCGCAGCTCCTGTGCTGTCTGGTTGTTATAGTGATAAACTGAGGCCTTGCCTCTTGGGTTCTTGGAGAAGGAAAGTGGTGGGGGTGGAGGATAACCTCTTTACTTCCCCCTGGGAAGACAGAAAGAAGGGACGAAGAAGGGGGATGGGTGGGGAAGAGAAAAATACGTGACAAAGAAAACATTCTCTGCCTAGGAGGAGACTCTCAGAGGGTGTAGAACTGGAGGCAGCATTCACTGGCCATGCCAGTACTTACCACTGATGCTGAGTCAGAAACAGGTATCCCAAAATCCCTTTCCAATGAGCCTCCCTCAGAAACCATGGAGGAAATCGAGCACACATGCCCACAGCCTCGACTGGTAAGTAAAGACAAAGGATGCAAATGTATGCGTGGCTATGGCACAAGAGAGTTTCAGCGAGGAACTCTTTTATGCGCCCGCAGCCACCGAGGAAAGCGATGCTTAGAGGATTTTCATGTAAATGAGAATAGAGCTACCGCCTAATCCTTCTCAGCTGTTTATACTTAGCTTCTGTAACCGAGCGCTGCTCTCAGCTTACAAAGCATTATTGTATTGGCTGGGTAGGAAACGGGCTGCTTGGGCTATGCTGTGTTTTTGTGCCTTGGGAGGAGGGGATGGGCTTTTATCTTTTAGGTGTATTCTCATCTAAAGATACAGATCCTGTGGTACAATTTAAAAATGGCATTCTCTTCACAAAGCTTGAGACGAGTCCGTTGTTAAGTTCTAAATTTTAGGTAAGGAATGATTCTGTCCTCAACTAATTTTGGTGCCTAATGTCAGTTTTTGAAAAATGAAAACGACATGGAAGCCAAACTTCCCCATTCGTTTGAAAATTTCAAAATAAATAAGTAAAAGGGTTCCTCGGCGATGTGTTTAGAAATAATGTGCATCTTAAATGAATTGTAAACATTTCCGGAGCGTGCTGTGAGGGTTTCTCTTCAGGTAGTGGGAACCTGGAGCAGCTATATTTACTTGGAAAGGGGCTGCATGCCTTTCATAATGAAAGTGTGGAAACGGGCACTCAGAGCTTCCTTGCATCTCAGTTACTGGTATCCCAAATTTCATCAGCTTCTCCACCACTGGTCATGATTCCTTAAGTAAATGTGGAAGGTGGTTCTCAAACACCTCAACGTGTATCCTCAAGGAATCAAAAACACCAAATGGGTGGTGGATTTTCCGTGGCCTGAAGTCTTCGGGAACTTGGGGAGACCTCTCTTTGGACCCTCAAATCCAAGCGACATACTACTTAGAGCTACTCTCTCTCTAGCGATTTCCCTCGAGTTAAAAGGTGCAATATTTTGATTGGCTGTGGAGTTTGACCCTGGGAAGAGGTTTTTTTAAAAAAGGATTTTGTGATGTAGCATTTTCTGTGAACTCCCAAAATGAGGGCTCACAGATTTCAAGGCCAGTCCATCATGTAAGTGTTATTTCTTCATAAGGGTTAATAAGGGTTCAAAGGGAGACTTAGGACAATTTTGTAAAACATGAAAACCAAGAAAGTTACATTAGAGCACCTAGGGCTTTTGTTCACTGTGTTTCTATTTTTAAAGATATATTTTCTTAGGGAAGTTTGATATTAACTGCTCCCCAGCGCTTAAGCCGCTTGCTGAACAACATACACAGTGTAGTACCTGTTTCTGATGGGATACAAACCATCCCCATAAGTTTGTTACCAAGGGATTCCTTTGAGCCACTGAACAACTCTTGCGGGCCTCTCACTGTTGTGGCCTCTGCTGTTGCGGAGCATAGGCTCCGGACGCGCAGGCTCAGCGGCCATGGCTCACGGGCCCAGCCGCTCCACGGCACGTGGGATCTTCCCGGACCGGGGCACGAACCCGTGTCCCCTACATCGGCAGGCGGACTCTCAACCACTGCGCCACCAGGGAAGCCCCACTAAACAACTCTTGATTAAGCACTGCAAAACAACAACAACAACAAACTGACCATTAAAAACTTGTTATGAGATCACCCAGAATATATATATATTTTTTAAAATAAATTTTATTTATTTATTTTTGGCTGCATTGGGTCTTTGTTTCTGCGCACGGGCTTTCTCTAGTTGCGGCGAGCGGGTGCTTCTCTTGTCGAAGAACACGGGCTCTAGGCATGCAGGATTCATTAGTTGTGGCACGCAGGCTCAGTAGTTGTGGCACACAGACTCAGTTGCTCTGCAGCATCTGGGATCTTCCCAGACCAGGGCTTGAACCTGTCTCCCTTGCATTGGCAGACAGATTCTTAACCACTGTGCCACCAGGGAAGTCCATCACCCGGAATATATTTTTTAAAGTTAAACTCAGTGTTCAGATTTGCATCACACAACTTCCTGACAGGTCAAGGGCAGGGGAGAGGGCAGCGTCTGGTTCCTGTTTGTGTATCATTTCAGTCTCTGGTGCCTACTTCTTTTCCTTCCCTTTTTGCCTTTTAGCTATTCTGCTCCTTGGTTGCTTCTGCCTGAGAGGGTGGGCAGAGGAAATCAAGGAAAGGAAGAAAGTTCAAGTACTTTCTACTTTCACTTGTGACAGCTCATCCTGGAGGTTAACTCCCAGGAACCATACAAGCTGGCAGTGTTACACCTCCACCTCCCTGCCAGTTTAGAAATGAGGAAACTGAAGTTCAGAGAGGGTAAGCGACTTCTCCAAAGCCACATTGCTTTGAAGGCTGTAGCGCTGGGATTTGAACACAGAGTTCTATACCTGCAGAGTGGAAGACCTTTCTCCTGCAACACACCTTTAAGTGAGATACATTCTTTTTCCATCTTTTTGGCAGTTCTGGCTTAAAATGTGTGTGTGTGTGTTTGTGTGTGTGTGTGTGTGAGTGTGTGAAGGATGTACAGAATTTGAACTGTTAAAGTGATTGCTTTGATCTACCTTTTATAAAAATTTCCCATGTTGTCCATCATTATTGTGGTCTATTGAAAATTGGTTCTGTTTAAATAGGTGCTGCAACCACTTTATAAACCACTAGTAAGTTTTTTGAAGCACCTTTTCTCTTATCAGCAAAATTGGGTCATTGTGGGGTTTTATTCTAAATTTAGATCTACACTTAATAATGAAGGCACATATTAACTACCTAGTAACATAGTTTGTTGATGAAGAGAGTGGCAAGTGAAAATATTAAATTAGGATTTCTTTTTATGTTTTTGAGTAGTTTCTGTTGATCTTTAGCTTTGCTAATATCTTCATATTTCAAATCATATAAATTCTGTTTCTCCCAGTCCCCAAACATATTGCCCCAAGTCCATCGTGGGTCCCTCAGAGCGTGGCTGCTGTTGCTTAACTGACTTTGGAAAGTGCATGGAAGACTTGAGAGATTCCCCTCCAGAGGACAGGCTCCTTCCCCCACGTGTAACCAAACTTGGATTCATAAAGTTTAGAGGAAACAGGACTCAATAACAAAACATTATCTTGAAAAAAAGTAGCATTTACCAGAGTGGTTGTGATTGTATTAGCCGAGGCACGCACTGTTTCCCCAAACTCACTCTAACTTTACCTAGAGATATGGAAAAGGACATTTCTGGGTAAATAAAGGGACATAAAGCTTTACTGCAAGTCCCAGAACGTGACTTTATGTCACTGAATGTCACCCTCTGTAAATACGAATTTTATTTAAGTCTCAGCAATCGTGTAAAATGCCCTTTTTTAATGAACCATGCTCTTGATTTAGCCTGGCACTTGAGAAGGTGTGTACAAGTGTCCCTGTCTACATGCATTTGTCTATATATTATTTACAGTGAAGGCTGTTTATTGTGATCCGGGTTAGCTCTGCCCACAGTGATCGAGTACATACTACGTGCTGAGCTCTGAGCCCTGTGGTACTTTGTGATCCAGAGATTCTAGAAGAGACTGGCACACAAACAGATTGCTTTCATACAGGTTGAGAAGGACACAGCCTGCAAAGGGGTGTGTTCCCAGGTGCAGTGGGGGCAGAAAGGAGAGAGCGGTGAACTCCTTGACAGCGAGTCCACGTTTGCCAGCGTGATGTTGAGTAGAAACCTGTCTTGTCCTCACCGTATCCCCGGTGTCTAATACAGAGCCTGGCATAGCCCTTTAAGGAAAGGGAGTGGGAAGCTGGCATATCTAAATACACAGGACTTTAAAGCAATCTATACTTTAGACCCTTGTAAGTAGCAAATTGATAAGGATATTGAGGATACAATGGAATCATGTTCAAGGGGGAACTTTTCTGGAAGGTATACCTGTAGGTTTTCCACCTGCCTTTTTTTTTTTTTTTTGCGGTACGTGGGCCTTTCACTGTGGTGGCCTCTCCCGTTGCAGAGCACACACTCCGGACGCGCAGGCTCAGCAGCCATGGCTCACGGGCCCAGCCGATCTGCGGCATGTGGGATCTTCCCGGACCGGGGCACGAACCCATGTCCCCTGCATCGGCAGGCGGACTCTCAACCACTGCGCCACCAGGGAAGCCCTCCACCTGCCTTTTTTGTTGTTGGAAGAAAGAGTAAATAGAATTAAATAACACTGATAAAGAAATTAGAAGAGAAATAGAAAATTGCCTAGGTTTTATGATAGAGCCTTGGTAATGAAAAAGGGCTGGTTCGATATGCTACGTTAGCAGGAGTTCATTTTGGACTTTACTTCAAAGTGGGGCAGTGCCAAGAGACTGCTGTCTTGCAGAAGGTGCATTACGTTCGTTGGGAGGTAGGGCACTCACCCGCTAGTGCTCAAAAAGATGACCAGATTTCCAGAGACATCCTTGGCTTCCTTTACTAGCCTCGCCATCTATTTAGCTACTCAGATAGCATTTTAAAAGCGAGATACTTACTGTGCTACGTCAGTGAAAATAAACAACCATGAGCTTCCTTGGGCATTTACTGTGGTCGACTGGAATTCTGCCCAAGGTTATTATTAGACATCTTCCTGCTGGTCTTGTTCCAAATGCAACATCCATTTCTTGCAGATTGATAATAGTCGGGTATATTGAACATGGGATCAATGAATTCGTTTCTCCCATTCTTTTAAGTTTATTCTTTCACTATCGCTCCAACCCTCCTACTCTAATTTGCTTAATGCTGAACTCCTTATGGAGGATATTAATATAAATCAAATATAAGAAGACAGGTCTGTACTTTGTTTTATTTTGGCATTTGAGCATACAGAAATGGAAAGGGTGTGTCCTCATTCAGGCAGTGAGGGGGATTTAAAGTATTCAGTGACGCAAGGCTTTAGAAGGGAACTGAGAGAAACCTCAGCCCCTGACCAACGATCCACAGTTAGCCAGCTGCTTAGAAACTTCCACACACAGCAAGGCACCAGGTGCTGTGGAGAGAAATAAAAGAAATAATCCAGAGCCCCTGCCCTTGAATATCGTTTTCATTTAACAGGAGGCAGTGGTTTGGTAGGTGGAAGCATGCCAGGATGCTGAAATCCCTTAAGAGAGCTTTTTTTTTTAAATAAGTTTGGCTTTAATATATTGGGCTTTCTACAGCATTTAAGCTATATTTTATCCATTGAGCAGAAGTACCTCACAGCAGGGGGACTTCCCTGGTGGTCCACTGGGTAAGACTCCGCGCTCCCAATGCAGGGGGACCGGTTTCGATCCCTGGTCGGGGAACTAGATCCCACATTGATCATGCATGCCGCAACTAGGAGTCCGCATGCTGCAACTGAAAGATCCCGCAACTAAGACCTGGCACAGCCAAAAAAAAAAAAAAAAAGCACATCACAGCAGGGAGTACTGCATTATCCTGATCCCCAAGTTAAGACAAGTCCCTGCATTTGAAGAAGAGATGCAGCTTGCTGATCCTCAAACATTTTTGGATATGGAAAGGATCAGTCTATTTTTGAGGGGATCTTAAGCCCTCAGCTGTGAGTGGCACACTCCAGCTGCTACAGTAACGCTGTCCAGTGGAAATACAATGTAATTTAAATTTTTCTAGTAGCCACAATTTAAAACGTTTTTCTAAAAGGTGAAATTATTTTCAATAATACATTTAATTTAATCTGATGTATCTCAAATGTTATCATTACACATGTAATCAATATAAAAATGATTAATGAGGTATTTATATTCTTCATACCAAGTCTGAAATCTGGTGTGTCTATTACAACACATCTCAGTTCAGACTAGCCAATTTCAAGTGCTCACTAACCACATGTGGCTTTGGAGGGAGCTCAGACACCTGCCCAGGCCTGTGGAGGATGAGCTCTGAGAAGCCACAGTGATAAATACATTTCATGTTGCATAGCACACATGTGTATGTATTTACTCAGAACTAAAAAAAAAAAAAATCACCTTCCTTTACTTCATATTTTACACTTACTTTCTCTGCTCTCCTGTTCTGTTTTTTTTTAGTAATCTACATGAGAATTAATAAGTTTGAAGTTAGGGGTGGGGTAGTGGAGAAGGAGAGTACTGGATGGATGTGGGAGACTTTAAAGGAGGTAAGTGCACCAGGATTGGTAACTGAGCCTGAGGGCAGGCAGTATCAGGACGACTCAGTTTTCTGGCTACAGTGGGTGGATGCCACCCTTGAGGTGGGAGCATCTGGGAATAGCAGTTTGTGAGAGTTAATGTTGGGGATACGATGGGGACTTCCATTTGAAGGTGTCTAGTTAATGTTTGGTTTTGGAGCTCAGAAGAGAATTCTGAGCTGGAGATGTTGATCTGGGAGACATCAGCATGGAGGAGATGAAAGTGGAATCGAGGCAGTGAAATCGATGGGAGCGAAATTAGTCAGTTTCTGGACTGATGGAAGAAGTGGATGGAAATGGTTAACTAGCAAGAGTGCCTCAGGATAATCCTACTATGGGGGCAATTCTAGAAAATAACTGACCCTGAGCCATCCTATCAGGTTCTTAGAAGGAGTAAAATCGAAGAGCTGTAATTAAAGCTATTAGAAGGCTCCTTATATCTGTCTGTCTCTACATGAAATCTGGTTAAATCAATCTACTTTATCCCAGAATCTTTCCAGGATGTAACCCTGACGAACACCATTTAAAGAGCCAATAGAGGAAGGGTCATGAAAAGAGGACAGACATCTCAAATATCTGGGAGATCAGGGGTACCAAGGGCAGGGTAAGTTCTGTGGAGGGAATATCCAATAGAACCCAATGAAGCAGGGAGATCACATGAGATAATAAGGGAAAGTTTCCTTTGGGTTTAGGAAGAAGAGGTCAATCATGATGTTTCAGTGAAATGGTGAAAACAGAGACCAGATAGGTTGAAGAGCATTTAGGAGGTGGGGAAGTAGAAGCTTGAATGAGAGGAGAAGCACCTAGAGTGTATAGGGCCCAAAGGTGGATAAATCAGGGTTTAAGATTGAGAGAAGCTAGCCTTTCTCTCCTCTTCTTTTTTTACTTCCATACTTCCCTCTAGCCTTCTTTCCTTCCATCATCCAGGATGTCAAAGCTTCTGGTTGGCTCATTCTTTTAAGATGGTACCTACTTGCAGTTAAATATAAATGGGAAAGAGCCAGTGGGAGAACGTAAAAATGATGGGGAAAATTGATGAAGGGAATGACCCTTAGACTGGAGATGTTGGGATCCAGTGCACAAGACGAAGAATTGGCTTCGCGTTGGTAAAGAGATACCTCTCCCACTGTCTTGGCAAAGAAGCTGGTAAGGATGTTTTGGGTTATAAGGGGAAGGGTATAGAAAGTCGAAAGCCTCCCTTATCTGATAGCCTCTGTTTTCTCTGTGAAGGTGGAGGCAAAGTCATAGTGACTTGGTTCTGATAGGTGCAGAAGTGTAATTATGGGACAACCTGGGAAGTCGGGTCCAACCCCGAGGTATTTCCTCTCCACAGGCCTCCAGGCTGGGGTAGAGGCAGTAGGGGAAGGTGGAAAGGCTGAGTGATTCCTCATGAGAGATGTGGTATTGATGAGCAGAGATGGATCTGTTCCTTTATGGCCTCTGGGGCTCCATACCAGCCCCCAGATCAAGGCAGATCCAGATCTGTAGCCCCAGGGGGAACCGGACTGACCTACAGTGAAAGGGCTGGATGCTGGGAAGACAAGTAGGCTGCAGCTTAGTCTCTGCTTGCTGGAACCCACAATCTCATTCCAACATCAGTTTTGCCATGGAATTAATTATCATGTGAGCTTCAGCAAATCACTTCTCCTCTCTGGACCTCGATTATGTGACCCACTATGGTGCCAGTTTCAAGACTTTTCCAGTTCCAAGACCGTGATTCTAGCTTCCATAGCCACGGAACGTGCTTCAGCACAGTGTGCTCTGCTTGACCCGAGGCTCGTATCAAAACTCAGGGCTACCCCACTCCTCACCTCCCTTTGTTTTATCCATTTAGAGTAAAAACAGGTTGAATGATCTTATGGCAAGACACACTGGCAAAATATGCATAACAAATGTTCACAAAATACTTTGGAACTTTATATTAATGTCGTACAAACCACTTTTGCTGCCTTCCACTTTATTCTCCATATGTTTCTGTGTTGAATCTCTTTTTAATGTGAACAGTAGCCTCCTAATTTATCTACTTAATAATACTGAAGTTCAAAATACTGGGTTTTCCACACGAAAAGGTGCTCAGCATCACTAATCATTAGAGAAATGCAAATCAAAACTACAGTGAGGTATCACCTCACACCAGTCAGAATGACCATCATCAAAAAATCTAGAAACAGTAAGTGCTGGAGAGGGTGTGGAGAAAAGGGAACCCTCCTGCACTGTTGGTGGGAATGTAAATTGATACAGCCGCTATGGAGAACAGTATGGAGGTTCCTTTAAAAACTAACAATAGGGCTTCCCTGGTGGTGCAGTGGTTGAGAGTCTGCCTGCGGATGCAGGGGACACGGGTTCGTGCCCAGGTCCGAGAAAATACCACATGCCGAGGAGCGGCTGGGCCTGTGAGCCGTGGCCGCTGAGCCTGCACGTCTGGAGCCTGTGCTCCACAACGGGAGAGGCCACAGCAGTGAGAGGCCCGCGTACCGCAAAAAAAAAAAAAACAAAAAAAACTAACAATAGAATTACCACATGACCCAGCAATCCCACTACTGGGCATATACCCTGAGAAAACCATAATTCAAAAAGAGACATGTACCACAATGTTCATTGCAGCTCTACTTACAATAGCCAGGAAGTGGAAGCAACCTAAGCGTCCACTGACAGATGAATGGATAAAGAAGATATGGCACATATGTACAATGGAATATTAGCCATAAAAAGAAACGAAACTGAGTTATTTGTAGTGAGGTGGATGGACCTAGAGTCTGTCATACAGAGTGAAGTAAGTCAGAAAGAGAAAAACAAATACCGTATGCTGACACATATATATGGAATCTAAAAAAAGTGGCTCTGAAGAACCTAGGGACAGGGCAGGAATAAAGACGCAGACGTAGAGAATAGACCTGAGGATATGGGGAGGGGGAAGGTTAAGCTGGGACGAAGTGAGAGAGTGGCATGGACATATGTACAGTACAAATGTAAAATAGATAGCTAGTGGGAAGCAGTCGCATAGCACAGGGAGATCAGCTTGATGCTTTGTGACCACCTAGAGGGGTGGGGTAGGGAGAGTGGGAGGGAGGCTCAAGAGGAGGGGACATGGGGATATACGTGTACATATAGCTGATTCACTTTGTTGTACAGCAGAAACTAGCACAACATTGTAAAGCAGTTATACTCCAATAAAGATGTAAAAACAAAATACTAGGTTCTCTTTGCGGTATAGCAGTATGGCGTTGAACTCCAGGGGCCTTTTTTAACTGATGCTGCCCATCTAAGAATCATATTTGGGATTCAAGACCAACAGTGGGTCAGGCCATAGTCCTGCGACTCCTGCATCTTTTGCTGGTGCCCATACAAAGCTTCTCAGTGCTCCTTAGTGAAATAAATGTAGAAAGGTTTATTCCATCTGATCACTGGAGGCACGATGAAAAGGAGAAAGCAAGGAGGGTAGAAAAAACTAAGTCATTGCAAAATAGGCCTATTTTCTTCCAATAATTTCCCAGGTAACAGCCTCTGCCTTGCTAGGATCTGATTACGTGGTGCTGGCCTCAGACCATAGCATTATTGTTTTAACATTCCTACCTTCCTCTTTATCCCAGCATGAACCAGGTTGTGTGGGAGGCTGGGGAAGCTGACCGTGCTCGGGGATAAAGAGATAGTTTAGCACTCAGCGGTCTTGAAGACACATTTGAAAACACAGTGATTAGAAAAGAAAGCAGCAAACCCTGGTAGTGCGCACCTGTGTAATAATGTACGGGGCTAGCCTGCGGATTCATTTTCATATCATCTCCTCCTTCCTGACAAAGTTTTTGACTTGGCGATTTTTGTTTTCTACTCAGTAAGTCATGCACACTGAACCTGATGTCAGTGTAAAAGGATGCTGAGGGCTATTTAAACTGGCATTTAAGAAAAAGAACAACAACAACGATAATAGGTTAATAGGAGCATCATGAATGGTGTGTATGGCCCATTGGCAACCAAATGTTGTCAAAAGCTTGCTCCTGGTACTCATGGGCTTCTGTGCTTCATCTCTAGTGGGCCTGAGATTGTAGGCACAGTCACATAATACTAAATTCTGTTATACCTCCAGATGGTTGAGTTATGCGGTCATTGTTCTATAGTGACTTCGGGCCTAGAGGTCTCACTCACTTATTTTCCTCCGTCGGCAAATGAGGGAATGGAACAACCATTTATGATGCATACTGTGTTAGGCGCTGTGCTCGCTGCTTTCTATGGGTTATCTTGGTCAACCAGGCTGCAGACCTGTAAAATAAGAATGACTATGCCCCACCTTATAAATAAGAAAACCAAGCATTAAGTAATTCCCCAAAGATCAGACATTAACTCATAAAGCTGGGATTTAAATTTCAGTTTGTCTGACTTCTAAAGCCTCCTGTTGCCACTACACACAGTTCTCCCACATAAATGAGCCGAGAACCACCTGCTCAAGCTCCCAGGTGATTCAGAAACACGATGTGTTTGGATGCACTTTGAGAACTGCTGTATTTAGCTCTGCCATGTTACATTTTCTGCTTTGGCACTACGAGTGGAAACAGATCAGACGTCTAAGCTCTTTGCAGTAAATTTAGAAATTCAAAATAAATATATTTGACCCAGCACTTCTACTCCTAGGAAGGTTGTACATACGACCACCAAAGACTAGTATTAAGTTGTTCTTAGC
Source organism: Globicephala melas (assembly GCF_963455315.2). Taxonomy (NCBI): domain Eukaryota; kingdom Metazoa; phylum Chordata; class Mammalia; order Artiodactyla; family Delphinidae; genus Globicephala; species Globicephala melas. The sequence continues at coordinate 105,573,542 of NC_083335.1, forward strand.
AGCATTATTCATAATAACACCAAAGTGGAAACTACCCAAATGCCCAGCAGAAGTAGAATAAATAAATCATAGTATAGTCACACAATGTCACCCAGCAATGAGAATGAAGAACCTACAACCACCTGCAAAAATAAGGATGAATTTCACAAACATAATATTGAATGAAAGAAGCCAGACATGAAAGAATATACACTACACCATTCCATTGCTATTAAATATTTTAAAAGTTGGCAAACTAATCTATGATGTTAGAAGTCAGGATAGTGGAAGGAGCACAGGATGGATGCTGGCAGTGGTTGGGTACTTGATGCTATATGTGTTCAGCCTGTGAAAGTTCACTAAGTCGCACACTTAGGATATGTGCACGTTTCTGTATGTATGTTATTCTTTTTTTTAATTTTTAAATTTTATTTTTTATACAGCAGGTTCTTATTAGTTATCTATTTTATACATATTAGTGTATATATGTCAATCCCAATCTCTCAATTCATCCCACCACCACCATGCCCCCCGCCACTTTCCCCCTTGGTGTCCATATGTTTGTTCTCTACATCTGTGTCTCTATTTCTGCCCTGCAAACTGGTTCATCTGTACCATTTTTCTAGGTTCCACATATATGCGTTAATACATGATATTTGTTTTCTCTCTCTAACTTACTTCACTCTGTATGACAGTCTCTAGATCCAACCATGTCTCTACAAATGACCCAATTTCGTTCCTTTGTATGGCTGAGTAATATTCCATTGTATATATGTACCACATCTTCTTTATCCATTCGTCTGTCAGTGGGCATTTAGGTTGCTTCCGTGACCTGGCTATTATAAATAGTGCTGCAATGAACATTGGGGTGCATGTGTCTTTTTCAATTATGGTTTGCTCTGGGTATATGCCCAGGAGTGGGATTGCTGGGTCATATGGTAATTCTCTTTTTAGTTTTTTAAGGAACCTCCATACTGGTCTCCATAGTGGCTGTATCAATTTACATGCCCACCAATAGTGCAAGAGGGTTCCCTTTTCTCCACACCCTCTGCAGCATTTGTTGTTTGTAGATTTTCTGATAATGCCCATTCTAACTAGTGTGAGGCGATACCTCATTGTAGTTTTGATTTGCATTTCTCTAATAATTAGTGATGTTGGGCAGCTTTTCATGTGTTTGTTGGCCATCTGAATATCTTCTTTGGAGAAATGTCTATTTAGGTCTTCTGCCCATTTTCTGATTGGGTTGTTTGTTTTTTTAATATTGAGCTACATGAGCTGTTTATATATTTTGGAGACTAATCCTTTGTTGATTCATTTGCAAATATTTTCTCCCATTCTGAGGGTTGTCTTTTCATCCTGTTTGTAGTTTCCTTTGCTTTGCAAAAGCTTTGAAGTTTCATTAGGTCCCATTTGTTTATTTTTGTTTTTATTTCCATTACTCTAGGAGGTGGATCAAAAACGATCTTGCTGTGATTTATGTCAAAGAGTGTTCTTCCTATGTTTTTCCTCTAAGAGTTTTATAGTGTCCGGTCTTACATTTAGGTCTCTAATCCATTTTGAGTTTATTTTTGTGTATGGTGTTAGGGAGTGTTCTGATTTCATTCTTTTACATGTAGCTGTCTAGTTTTCCCAGCACCACTTATTGAAGAGGCTGTCTTTTCTGCATTGTATACTCTTGTCTCCTTATCAAAAATAAGGTGACCGAGGGTGCATGCGTTTGTCTCTGGGCTTTCTATCCTGTTCCGTTGATCTATATTTCTATTTCTGCCAGTACCATGCTGTCTTGATTACTGTAGCTTTGTAGTATAGTCTGAAGTCTGTGAGCCTGATTCCTCCAGCTCCGTTTTTCTTTCTCGAGACTGCTTTGCCTATTCAGCATCTTTCGTATCTCCATGCAAATTTTAAGATTTTTTGTTCTAGTTCTGTAAAAAATGCCATTAGTAATTTGATAGGGATTGCACTGAATCGGTAGATTGCTTTGGGTAGTATAGTCATTTTCACAATATTGATTCTTCCAATCTGAGAATATGGTATATCTCTCCATCTGTTTGTGTCATCTTTGAATTCCTTCATCAGTGTCTTATAGTTTTCTGAGTACAGGTCTTTTACCTCCTTAGGTGGGTTTATTCCTAGGTATTTTGTTGTTGTTGTTGCAATGGTGAAAGGGATTGTTTCCTTAATTTTTCTTTCTGATCTTTCGTTGTTAGTGTATAGGAATGCAAGAGATTTCTGTGCATTAATTTTGTATCCTGCAACTTTATCAAATTCGTTGATTAGCTCTAGTAGTTTGCTGGTGGCATCTTTAGGATTCTCTATGTATAGTATCATGTCATTTGCAAACAGTGACAGTTTTACTTCTTCTTTTCCAATTTACATTTCTTTTATTTCTTTTTCTTCTTTGATTGCTGTGGCTAGGACATCGAAAACTGTGTTCAATACTAGTGGTGAGAGTGGACATCCTTGTGTTGTTCCTGATCTTAGAGGAAATGCTTTCAATTTTTCACCATTGAGAATGATGTTTGCTGTGGATTTGTCACATATGGCCTTTATTATGTTGAGGTAGGTTCCCTATATGCCCACTTTCTGGAGAGATTTTATCATAAATGGGTGTTGAATTTTGTCAAAATATTTTTTGCATCTACTGAGATGATCATATGGTTTTTATCCTTCAGTTTGTTAATATGGTGTATCACGTTGATTGATTTGCATATATTGAAGAATCCTTGCATTCCTGGAATAAACCCCACTTGATCATGGTGTATGATTCTTTTAATGTGCTGTTGGATTCTGTTTGCTAGTATTTTGTTGAGGACTTTTGCATCTATGTTCATCAGTGATATTGGCCTGTAGTTTTCTTTCTTTGTGACATCCTTGTCAGGTTTTGGTATCTGGGTGATGGTGGCCTCGTAGAATGAATTTGGGAGTGTTCCTCCCTCTGCTATATTTTGGAAGAGTTTGAGAAGGATAGGTGTTAGCTCTTCTCTAAATGTTTGATAGAATTCGCCTGTGAAGCCATCTGGTCCTGGGCTTTTGTTTGTTGGAAGATTTTTAATCACAGTTTCAATTTCAGTGCTTGTGATTGGTCTGTTCATATTTTCTGTTTCTTCCTGATTCAGTCTTGGCAGGTTGTGCCTTTCTAAGAATTTGTCCATTTCTGCCAGGTTGTCCATTTTATTGGCATAGAGTTGCTTGCAGTAATCTCTCATGATCTTTTGTATTTCTGCAGTGTCAGTTGTTACTTCTCCTTTATCATTTCTCATTCTGTTGATTTGAGTCTTCTCCCTTTTTTTCTTGATGAGTCTGGCTAATGGTTTATCAATTTTGTTTATCTTCTCAAAGAACCAGCTTTTAGTTTTATTGATCTTTGCTATCGTTTCCTTCATTTGTTTTTCATTTATTTCTGATCTGATCTTTATGATTTCTTCTGCTAACTTTGGGGATTTTTGTTCTTTTTTCTCTAATTGCTTTAAGTGCAAGGTTAGGTTGTTTATTCGAGATGTTTCCTGTTTCCTTAGGTAGAATTGAATTGCTATAAACTTCCCTCTTAGAACTGCTTTTGCTGCATCCCATAGGTTTTGGGTCATCGTGTCTCCATTGTCATTTGTTTCTAGGTATTTGTTGATTTCCTCTTTGATTTCTTCAGTGATCACTTCGTTATTAAGTACTGTATGTTTAGCCTCCATGTGTTTGTATTTTTTACAGATATTTTCCTGTAATTGATATCTAGTCTCATAGCGTTGTGGTCGGAAAAGATACTTGATACAATTTCAATTTTCTTAAATTTACCAAGGCTTGAATTGTGACCCAAGATATGATCTCTCCTGGAGAATGTTCCATGAGCACTTGAGAAAAATGTGTATTCTGTTGTTTTTGGATGGAATGTCCTATAAATATTAATTATTATTAATTATTATTATTTAAGTCCATCTTGTTTAATGTATCATTTAAAGGTTGTGTTTCCTTATTTATTTTCGTTTTGGATGATCTGTCCATTGGTGAAAGTGGGGTGTTAAAGTCCCCTACTATGAATGTGTTACTGTCGATTTCCCCTTTTATGGCTGTTAGTATTTGCCTTATATATTGAGGTGCTCCTTTGTTCGGTGCATGAATATTTACAATTGTTATATCTTCTTTTTGGATCCATCCCTTGATCATTATGTAGTGTCCTTCTTTGTCTCTTGTAATAGTCTTTATTTTAAAGTCTATTTTGTCTGATATGAGAATTGCTACTCCAGCTTTCTTTTGGTTTCCTTTTGCATGGAATATCTTTTTCCATCCCCTCACTTTCAGTCTGTATGTGTTCTAGGTCTGAAGAGGGTCTCTTGTAGACAGCATATATATGGGTCTTGTTTTTTGTTTTGTTTTGTTTTGTTTTGTTTTGCGGTACACGGCCTCTCACTGTTGTGGCCTCTCCCATTGTGGATCACAGGCTCTGGACGCGCAGGCTCAGCGGCCATGGCTCACGGGCCTAGCCACTCCGCAGCATGTGGAATCTTCCCGGACCGGGGCATGAACCTGTGTCCTCTGCTTTGGCAGGTGGACTCTCAACCACTATGCCACCTGGGAAGTCAAGGGTCTTGTTTTGTATGCATTCAGCCAATCTGTGTCTTTTGGTGGGAGCATTTAGTCCATTTACATTTAAGATAATTATCGATATGTATGTTCCTATTCCCATTTTCTTAATTGTTTTGGGTTCGTTTTTGTAGGTCTTTTCCTTGTGTTTCTTGCCTAGAGAAGTTCCTTTAGCATTTGTTGTAAAGCTGGTTTGGTGGTGCTGAACTCTCTCAGCTTTTGCTTGTCTGTGAAGGTTTTAATTTCTCCATCAAATCTGAATGAGATCCTTGCTGGGTAGAGTAATCTTGGTTGCAGGTTTTTCTCCTTCATCACTTTAAATATGTCCTGCCACTCCCTTCTGGCTTACAGAGTTTCTGCTGAAAGATCAGCTGTTAACCTTATGGGGATTCCCTTGTGTGTTAGTTGTTGTTTTTCCCTTGCCGCTTTTAATATGTTTTCTTTGTATTTATTATTTGACAGTTTGATTAATATGTGTCTTGGCATGTTTTTCCTTGTATTTATCCTGTATGGGGCTCTCTGTGCTTCCTGGACTTGATTAACTATTTCCTTTCCCATATTAGGGAAGTTTTCAACTATAATCTCTTCCAATATTTTCTCAGTCCCTTTCTTTTTCTCTTCTTCTTCTGGTACCCCTATAATTCGAATGTTGGTGCATTTAATGTTGTTCCAGAGGTCTCTGAGACTATCCTCAGTTCTTTTCATTCTGTTTTTTTAATTCTGCTCTGCAGTAGTTATTTCCACTATTTTATCTTCCAGGTCACTTATCCGCTCTTCTGCCTCAGTTATTCTGCTATTGATCCCTTCTAGAGTATTTTTAATTTCATTTTTTGTGTTGTTCATCGTTGCCTGTTTCATCTTTAGTTCTTCTAGGTCCTTGTTAAATGTTTCTTGCATTTTCTCCATTCTATTTCCAAGATTTTGGATCATCTTTACTATCATTACACTGAATTCTTTTTCAGGTAGACTGCCTATTTCCTCTTCATTTGTTAGGTCTGGTGGGTTTTTATCTTGCTCCTTCATCTGCTGTGTGTTTTTCTGTCTTCTCATTTTGCTTATTATCTTACTGTGTTTGGGGTCTCCTTTTTGCAAGCTGCAGATTCGTAGTTCCCGTTGTTTTTGGTGTCTGTCCCCAGTGGCTAAAGTTGGCTCAGTGGGTTGTGTAGGCTTCCTGGTGGAGGGGACTAGTGCCTGTGTTCTGGTGGATGAGGCTGGATCTTGTCTTTCTGGTGGGAAGGTCCACGTCTGGTGGTGTGTTTTGGGGTGTCTGTGGCCTTACTATGATTTTAGGCAGCCTCTCTGCTAATGGGTGGGGTTGTGTTCCTGTCTTGCTGGTTGTTTGGCATAGGGTGTCCAGTACTGTAGCTTGCTGGTCGTTGAGTGAAGCTGGGTCTTGGTGTTGAGATGGAGATCTCTGGGAGATTTTCTCCGTTTGATATTACGTGGAGCTGGGAGGTCTCTTGTTGGACCAGTGTCCTGAAGTTGGCTCTCCCACCTCAGAGGCACAGCCCTGACTCCTGGCTGCAGCGCCAAGAGCCTTTCATCCACACGGCTCAGAATAAAAGGGAGAAAAAGTAGAAAGAAAGAAAGTGGATAAGAGAAAATAAAATAAAGTAGATAAAATAAAGTTATTAAAATAAAAAATAATTATTAAGAAAAAAATTTTGTTATAAAGTAAAAGAAAAAAACAAAAATGGACAGACAGAACCCTAGGACAAATGGTGAAAGCAAAGCTATACAGACAAAATCTCACGTAGAAGCATACACATATACACTCACAAAAAGAGGAAAAGGGGAAAAAATAATATATCTTGCTCTCAAAGTCCACCGCCTCAATTTGGGATGATTCGTTGTCTCTTCAGGTATTTCGGAGATGCAGGTACATCAAGTTGATTGTGGAGATTTAATCTGCTGCTCCTGAAGCTGCTGGGAGAAATTTCCCTTTCTCTTCTTTGTTCGCACAGCTCCTGGGGCTCAGGTTTGGATTTGGACCCGCCTCTGCCTTTAGGTCACCTGAGGACGTCTGTTCTTCGCTCATACAGGACGGGGTTAAAGGAGCAGTAGCTGATTCGGGGGCTCTGGCTCACTGAGGCCGGGGGTAGGGAGGGGTACGGAGTGCGGAGCGAGCCTGAGGCGGCAGAGACCGGCATGACGTTGCACCAGCCTGAGGTGCGCCATGCGTCTCCCGGGGAAGTTGTCCCTGGATCATGGGACCCTGGCAGTGGCGGGCTGCACAGGCTCTGGGGAGGGCAGGTGTGGATAGTGATCTGTGCTTGCGCACAATCTTCTTGGTGGCGGCAGCAGCAGTGTTAGTGTCTCATTCCCATCTCTGGAGTCTGCGCTGATAGCCGCGGCTCACGCCAGTCTCTGAAGCTCCTTTAAGCAGCGCTCTTAATCCCCTATATAGAACAGTGTGGAGGTTCCTTAAAAAACTACAAATAGAACTACCATATGACCCAGCAATCCCACTACTGGGCATATACCCTGAGAAAACCATAATTCAAAAAGAGTCATGTACCACAATGTTCATTGCAGCTCTATTTACAATAGCCAGGACATGGAAGCAACCTCAGTGTCCATCAACAGATGAATGGATAAAGAAGATGTGGCATATATATACAATGGAATATTACTCAGCCATAAAAAGAAACGAAACTGAGTTATTTGTAGTGAGGTGGATGGACCTAGAGTCTGTCATACATTGTGAAGTAAGTCAGAAAGAGAAAGACAAATACCATATGCTAACACATAAAGGTTCTGATGAACCTAGGGGAAGGACAGGAATAAAGACACAGAAGTAGACAATGGACTTGAGGACACGGGGAGGGGGAAGGGTAAACTGGGACAAAATGAGAGAGTGGCATGGGCATATATACACTACCAAATGTAAAATAGATAGCTAGTGGGAAGCAGCTGCATAGCACAGGGAGATCAGCTCGGTGCTTTGTGACCACCTAGGGGGTGGGATAGGGAGGGTGGGAGGGAGGGAGATGCAAGAGGGAAGAGATATGGGAACATATGTATATGTATAACTGATTCACTTTGTTATAAAGCAGAAACTAACACACCATTGTAAAGCAATTATACTCCAATAAAGATGTTAAAAAATATATATATATAGTGCTACTCCCTTCTGGCTTGTAGAGTTTCTATTGAGAAATCAGCTGTTCACCTTATCGGAGTTCCCTTGTATATTATTTGTCATTTTTTCCATTGTTGCTTTCAATAATTTTTCTTTGTCTTTAATTTTTGTCAATTTGATTACTCTGTATCTCAGCATGTTTTTCCCGGGGTTTATCCTTTATGGGACTCTATGCACTTTCTGGACTTGGGTGGCTCTTTCCTTTCCCATGTTAGGGAAATTTTTGACTATAATCTCTTCAGATATTTTCTCGGGTCCTTTCTCTCTCTCTCTTCTCCTTCTGGGGTCCCTATAATGCGAATGTTGTTGCGTTAAATGTTGTCCCAGAGGTCTTTATTTCTTTTCATTCTTTTTTCTTTATTCTGTTCTGTGGCAGTGAATTCCACCATTCTTTATTCCAGGTCACTTATCCGTTCTTCTGCCTCAGTTATTCTGCTATTGATTCCTTCGAGTGTAGTTTTCATTTCAGTTATTGTATTGTTCATCTCTGTTTGTTTGTTCTTTAAGTCTTCAAGGTCTTTGTTAAACATTCCTTGCATCTTCTCGATCTTTGCCTCCGTTCTTTTTCTGAGGTCCTGGATCATCTTCACTATCATTATTCTGAATTCTTTTTCTGGAAGGTTGCCTATCTCCACTTCATGTAGTTGTTTTTCTGGGGTTTTATCTTGTTCCTTTCTCTGGTACATAGCCCTGTGCCTTTTCATTTTGTCTATCTTTCTGTGAATCTGTATGTATGTTATTATTTAAGATTAAGTTTAAAGATATTCTGATCACTGTAATAGGGAGAGAGTATGCTCCACCACAGAGTTCCCATTTGCAAACAATTCTGGTGATCTAATAGGTAACACTCCAGGGAAGAGTATCAGATCCTACCTACAGTTACAGTTCGTGGCTGCTCACAGAGCTTCAATGTGCTCAGTCCTTCCAGGAGTCAGTATACCCAACCCCAAAGAGAATGTAGGTAAGCCCTTGAACTAAACTTGCCTTATTTCTAGGACCAGTCCAGCGCTATTCAGGTAATCTGTGAATTAAAATCCATGGTGCCCAGTCTATATGTGTTGTCTAACAGTGGCCTGGCTTCATGGTTTGTAGACTCAGAAGGAAGTGGTTGGAATTGGTTAGCTAGTAAGGGTGCCTCAGGATAATCGTGCAAATTGCAGAAAAGCTGATCCTGAGCCATCCTATCAGGTTTTTAACGGGAAGGAAAATGAAGAGCTGTTGTTAAAGCAATTAGAATCCTCCCTGTATCTGCCTATCTCCATATGCAATCTGGTTAAATTAATCTACTTTCCCCTACAGTCTTCCAGGATGTTACCTCAAAAAACAACATTTAGAGAGTCAATAGAGGAAGGGCCATGGAAAGAAGACAGAGAGGTATTTCTCAAAAAGATGGGAGATCAGGGCCCAAGAGCAAAGCACCTCGTTGGCAGGTACACTTACACAGGTTTTCCATATATGTTTTTTTTTTTTTATTAAAGAAGTCATCCAGTTTGCAGAGCCAGTCTTCTTTGGAACATCTTTCTTTGGAAAATATTTCTTCATTGGAACATCTTTAGTGGCTCAGAAAAAAAGGGTTTTATTATTGAAATAGAATCTAGCAAATACCTCAAGCTGAGACATGTTAGAAATATCTGTACTTCCACCCAACTGTATAGCAAACCTCCCACACTGCATAATTTGTTCTAATGCTTGTTTTTTCCAGTCTTCAGCAATGTTTTCTATATGTCTTCCAAATATATTTGCTGACAAAGGAATGCATTTTTTTTTAAGGAATACATTTTTGTTTGACATCAAGTTTTTTCTACACATTAGAGCAGCCAGTTTTACTGTGACTTGAAGAGCAGGTGTTTCTGCAATGAGACTTTTGGTTTTTCTCTATTGAATTGTAGCAACTCGAAAAAGGCTTCTAAACATTTATCATTTATGGAACGTTATTTTGTGAAGTACAGGATTGAGTATCACATCTTGAAATGTTGCTGAAAAACATCAAAGAGATTTGTCTGCATGTTCTGAATGCTTCATTTTTAAGTATCATGGTAATTACAATAGCTTCATACCATCATTAGCTAATATCTCAAGGTACAATATATGCTCCAGGTGAAGTTTAATGCTAATAGCACATATTTCAAATAGTCTTCTTTGCGATCATTTTCGATTCAGCTGTCTTTTTGTCAAATCTAATGAGGCCATTATTGTTCACACCTGATAATGTGGCCGCTGCAGAACGTGTACAAAGAGTAGAAGGTCAGCTTGGCCACTTTTTTGGTGTTGGTTTGTGCTTATGGTATCTTTACTTTCCTGTTTCATTGCCGGAAATGTTTTAAGCCACCTGCTGATCTTGTGAGCATTGGTTTAGCTAAAACTAGGTAATATAATCCACAAAGGCACTCATATAGGCCCATGTGAACTGTATTTTACTGCAGTAAGCCGAAAGTAAATGAAAATATCAGGGGACCCAGGCCACCCTTCTCTATTGTAACGACTTGCATTCTTCCTTTGAAACACCTTGTAGACTTTATGTTGACAGAGATGGGGCACCAGGGTAATTTTGAAAATTATAGCTGGTTGTTAGTAATCCTTCCTTTCTTGTTTTTTTTTTTTTTTTTTTTTTTTTTGGTACGCGGGCCTATCACTGTTGTGGCCTCTCCTGTTGCGGAGCACAGGCTCTGGACACGCAGGCTCAGCGGCTATGGCTCACGGGCCCAGCCGCTCTGCGGCATGTGGGATCTTCCCGGACCGGGGCACGAACCTGTGTCCCCTGCATCAGCAGGCGGACTCTCAACCACTGCGCCACCAGGGAAGCCCTCTTGTTTTTTAACATGAAAAAATAAATTTAGACACAAGTGTTGCTCTCTAATCGATTGTTTTGCGCATCCCACGCTAGAAAACCCTGGTCTTCATATTTTAAATCTTGCCCTTGGATCCATCCATGAGTGAGAGAATTGCATTCTCAGACTGCGTGTTTGACCCCTTGTAGAAATGCTTTTTTGAACTGCTTTTTGATTCTGGGGCTCTGCCTTACAGGGAGGGTGCTACAGAGACAAACATAAAAAACAGGATTGTCTTTATCGGGAGGATGTCATTGAATATGTTGGTGTCGCTATGGCATCACCCAACATGTCCCTTATAAAGGCATCATGGGAGGAATTTCAATAAAAACTTCGCATCAGGAAATGCTGTGCTTCTCCTCAGTATCTCTTGGGTTTTGCCTAAAGAGAATATTAACTTTGTCTTCCTCTTTGCTTTGACTGCTGGGAACTTAAAGACATTTTTGTGCCCTGCCCCCTGAAATGTAGAGGACCATGATAGACATTCCTGTGTGCTCATTTCACCCTGGGCCTTTTTTCAAAACCCCTGTTTCCATCCTCACTCACATGTTGCAACTATTATTTTAAACTTCCATTATTTTGTTTTATTTTTTATGATGGCTTTTATTGTTAAATTATCTTTTTCTTTCTTTCTTTCTTTTTTTAAAAAAAATTTCTTGGCCAAGGTGCATGGCATGCAGAATCTTAGTTCCTCGACCAGGGATCACATCCGCACTCCTGCAGTGGAAGCATGGAGTCTTAACCACTGGACCACCAGGGAAGTCCCAACTTTCATTTTTTTAAAAGTCACCTCAAGTCCTATAAGGAAGGAGATGGAGATGAATAAGGAATAAGATTATTATTGGTACTCATTGTAAATGCCTTGAGCTCAGTTACCTAAGAAAAAATTGATTTAGTGTATGGAATTTTTATCTCCAGGTAAAGGTAATGATTTTCTGTTGTGCGTAGCATCTATGCATTTCTTTTTTTTTTTCACATCTTTATTGGAGTATAATTGCTTTACAATGGTGTGTTAGTTTCTGGTTTATAACAAACTGACTCAGTTATACATATGTTCCCATATCTCTTCCCTCTTGCGTCTCCCTCCCTCCCACCCTCCCTATCCCACCCCTCTGGGTGGTCACAAAGCACGGAGCTGATCTCCCTGTGATATGCGGCTGCTTCCCACTAGCTATCTGTTTTATGTTTGGTAGTGTATATATGTCCATGCCACTCTCTCGCTTTGTCACAGCTTACCCTTCCCCCTCCCCATGTCCTCAAGTCCATTCTCTAGTAGGTCTGTGTATTTATTCCCGTCTTACCCCTAAGTTCTTCATGACATTTTTCTCTTTCTTAGGTTCCATATATGTGTGTTAGCATATGGTATTTGTCTTTCTCTTTCGGACTTACTTCACTCTGTATGACAGACTCTAGGTCCAGCCACCTCACTACAAATAACTCAGTTTCGTTTCTTTTTACGGCTGAGTAATATTCCATTGTATATATGTGCCACATCTTCTTTATCCATTCATCTGTTGATGGACACTGAGGTTGCTTCCATGTCCTGGCTATTGTAAATAGAGCTGCAATGAACATTGTGGTACATGACTCTTTTTGAATTATGGTTTTCTCAGGGTATATGCCCAGTAGTGGGATTGCTGGGTCATATGGGCGTTCTATTTTTAGTTTTTTAAAGAACCTCCTTACTGTTCTCCATACTGGATGTATCAATTTACGTTCCCACCAACAATGCAAGAGGGTTCCCTTTTCTCCACACCCTCTCCAGCATTTGTTGTTTGTAGATTTTTTGATGATGGCCATTCTGACTGGTGTGAGGTGATACCTCATTGTAGTTTTGATTTGCATTTCTCTAATGATTAGTGACGTTGAGCATCTTTTCATGTGTTTGTTGGCAATCTGTATATCTTCTTTGGAGAAATGTCTATTTAGGTCTTCTGCCCATTTTTGGGTTGGGTGGTTTGTTTTTTTGATACTGAGCTGCATGAGCTCCTTGTATATTTTGGGGATTAATCCTTTGTCAGTTGCTTCATTTGCAAATATTTTCTCCCATTCTGAGGATTGTGTTTTCGTCTTGCTTATGGTTTCCTTTGCTGTGCAAAAGCTTGTAAGTTTCATTAGGTCCCATTTGTTTATTTTTGTTTTTATTTCCATTTCTCTAGGAGGTGGGTCAAAAAGGATCTTGCTGTGATTTATGTCATAGAGTGTTCTGCCTATGTTTTCCTCTAAGAGTTTGATAGTATCTGGCCTTACATTTAGGTCTTTGATCCATTTTGAGCTTATTTTTGTGTATGGTGTTAGGGAGTGATCTAATCTCATACTTTTACATCTACCTGTCCAGTTTTCCCAGCACCACTTATTGAAGAGGCTGTCCTTTCTCCACTGTACATTCCTGCCTCCTTTATCAAAAACAAGGTGACCATATGTGCGTGGGTTTATCTCTGGGCTTTCTATCGTGTTCCATTGATCTATATTTCTGTTTTTGTGTCAGTACCATACTGTGTTGATTACTGTAGCTTTGTAGTATAGTCTGAAGTCCAGGAGCCTGATTCCTCCAGCTCCGTTTTTCGTTCTCAAGATTGCTTTGGCTACTCGGGAGCTTTTGTGTTTCCATACAAATTGTGAAATTTTTTGTTCTAGTTCTGTGAAAAATGCCATTGGTAGTTTGATAGGGATCGCATTGAATCTGTAGATTGCTTTGGGTAGCAGAGTCATTTTCACAATGTTGATTCTTCCAATAAAAGAACATGGTATATCTCTCCATCTATTTGTATCATCTTTAATTTCTTTCATCAGTGTCTTATAATTTTCTGCATACAGGTCTTTTGTCTCCTTAGGTAGGTTTATTCCTAGATATTTTATTCTTTTTGTTACATTGGTAAGTGAGAGTGTTTTCTTGATTTCACTTTCAGATTCTTCATCATTAGTGTATAGGAATGCCACAGATTTCTGTGCATTAATTTTGTATCCTGCTACTTTACCAAATTCGTTGATTAGCTCTAGTAGTTTTCTAGTAGCATCTTTAGGATTCTCTATGTATAGTATCATGTCATTTGCAAACAGTGACAGCTCTACTTCTTCTTTTCCGATTTGGATTCCTTTTATTTCATTTTCTTCTCTGATTGCTGTGGCTAAAACTTCCAAAACTATGTTGAATAAGAGTTGTGAGAGTGGGCAACCTTGTCTTGTTCCTGATCTTAGTGGAAATGCTTTCGGTTTTTTACCGTTGAAGATGATGTTGGTTGTGGGTTTGTCATATATGGCCTTGATTATGTTGAGGAAAGTTCCCTGTATGCCTACACTCTGGAGGGTTTTTATCATAAATGGGTGTTGAATTTTGTCAAAAGCTTTCTCTGCATCTATTGAGATAACCATATGGTTTTTCTCCTTCAGTTTGTTAATGTGGTGTATCACATTGATAGATTTGCGTATATTGAAGAATCCTTGCATTCCTGGAATAAACCCCAGTTGATCATGGTGTATGATCCTTTTAATGTGTTCTTGGATTCTGTTTCCTAGTATTTTGTTGAGGATTTTTGCATCTATGTTCATCAGTGATATTGGCCTGTAGTTTTTTTTCTTTGTGACATTCTTGTCTGGTTTTGGTGTCAGGGTGATGGTGGCCTCGCAGAATGAGTTTGGGAGTGTTCCTCCCTCTGCTATATTTTGGAAGAGTTTGAGAAGGATAGGTGTTAGCTCTACTCTAAATGTTTGATAGAATTCGCCTGTGAAGCCATCTGGTCCTGGGCTTTTGTTTGTTGGAAGATTTTTAATCACGGTTTCAATTTCAGTGCTTGTGATTGGTCTGTTCATATTTTCTAGTTCTTCCTGATTCAGTCTTGGCAGGTTGTGTATTTCTAAGAATTTGTCCATTTCTTCCAGGTTGTCCATTTTATTGGCATAGAGTTGCTTGCAGTAATCTCTCATGATCTTTTGTATTTCTGCAGTGTCACTTGTTACTTCTCCTTTTTCATTTCTAATTCTATTGATCTGAGTCTTTTCCCTTTTTTTCTTGATGAGTTTGGCTAATGGTTTATCAATTTTGTTTATCTTCTCAAAGAACCAGCTTTTAGTTTTATTGATCTTTGCTATCGTTTCCTTCATTTCTTTTTCATTTATTTCTGATCTGATCTTTATGATTTCTTTCCTTCTGCTAACTTTGGGGTTTCTTTGTTCTTTTTTCTTTAATTGGTTTAGGTGCAAGGTTAGGTTGTTTATTCAAGATGTTTCCTGTTTCTTAAGGTAGGATTGTATTGCTGTAAAGTTCCCTCTTAGAATTGCTTTTGCTGCATCCCATAGGTTTTGGGTCGTCGTGTCTCCATTGTCATTTGTTTCTAGGTATTTGTTGATTTCCTCTTTGATTTCTTCAGTGATCACTTCGTTATTAAGTAGTGTATTGTTTAGCCTCCATGTGTTTGTATTTTTTACAGATCTTTTCCTGTAATTGATATCTAGTCTCATAGCGTTGTGGTCAGAAAAGATACTTGATACAATTTCAATTTTCTTAAATTTACCAAGGCTTGATTTGTGACCCAAGATATGATCTCTCCTGGAGGATGTTCCATGAGCACTTGAGAAAAATGTGTATTATGTTGTTTTTGGATGGAATGTCCTATAAATGTCAATTAAGTCCATCTTGTTTAATGTATCGTTTAAAGGTTGTGTTTTCTTACTTATTTTCGTTTTGGATGATCTGTCCATTGGTGAAAGTGGGGTGTTAAAGTCCCCTACTGTGAATGTTTTATTGTCCATTTCCCCTTTTATGGCTGTTAGTATTTGCCTTATGTATTGAGGTGCTCCTATGTTGGGTGCATAAATATTTACAATTGTTATATCTTCTTCTTGGATCGATCCCTTGATCATTATGTAGTGTCCTTCTTTGTCTCTTGTAATAGTCTTTTCTTCAAAGTCTATTTTGTTTGATATGAGTATTGCTACTCCAGCTTTCTTTTGGTTTCCTTTTGCATGGAATATCTTTTTCCATTCCCTCACTTTCAGTCTGTATGTGTCCCTAGGTCTGAAGTGGGTCTCTTGTAGACAGCATATATATGGGTCTTGTTTTTGTATACATTCAGCCAGTCTGTGTCTTTTGGTGGGAGCATTTAATCATTTACATTTAAGGTAATTATCGATATGTATGTTCCTATTCCCATTTTCTTAATTGTTTTGGGTTCGTTATTGTAGGTCTTTTCCTTCTCTTGTGTTTCTTGCCTAGAGAAGTTCCTTTAGCAGTTGTTGTAAAGCTGGTTTTGTGGTGCTGGACTCTCTCAGCTTTTGCTTGTCTGTAAAGGTTTTAATTTCTCCATCAAATCTGAATGAGATCCTTGCTGGGTAGAGTAATCTTGGTTGCAGGTTTTTCTCCTTCATCACTTTAAATATGTCCTGCCACTCCCTTCTGGCTTGCAGAGTTTCTGCTGAAAGATCAGCTGTTAACCTTATGGGGATTCCCTTGTGTGTTATTTTTCCCTTGCTGCTTTTAATATGTTTTCTTTGTATTTAATTTTTGACAGTTTGATTAATATGTGTCTTGGCATGCTTCTCCTTGGATTTATCCTGTATGGGACTCTCTGTGCTTCCTGGACTTGAATAACTATTTCCTTTCCCATATTAGGGAATTTTCAACTATAATCTCTTCCAATATTTTCTCAGTCCCTTTCTTTTTCTCTTCTTTTTCTGGAACCCCTATAATTCTAATGTTGTTGCATTTAATGTTGTTCCAGAGGTCTCTGAGACTGTCCTCAGTTCTTTTCATTCTTTTTTCTTTATTCTGCTCTGCAGTAGTTATTTCCACTATTTTATCTTCCAGGTCACTTATCCGCTCTTCTGCCTCAGTTATTCTGCTATTGATCCCTTCTAGAGTATTTTTAATTTCATTTATTGTGTTGTTCATTGTTGCTCGTTTCATCTTTAGTTCTTCTAGTTTCTTGTTAAATGTTTCTTGCATTTTCTCTATTTCCCAGATTTTGGATCATCTTTACTATCATCATTCTGAATTCGTTTTCAGGTAGACTGCCTACTTCCTCTTCATTTGTTAGGTCTGGTGGGTTTTTATCTTGCTCCTTCATCTGCCGTGTGTTTTTCTGTCTTCTCATTTTGCTTATCTTCCTGTGTTTGGCATCTCCTTTTTGCAGGCTGCAGGTTCGTAGTTCCCATTGTTTTTGGTGTCTGTCCCCAGTGGCTAAGGTTGGTTCAGTGGGTTGTGTAGGCTTCCTGGTGGAGGGGACTAGTGCCTGTGTTCTGGTGGATGAGGCTGAATCTTGTCTTTCTAGTAGGCAGGTCCACGTCTGGTGGTGTGTTTTGGGGTGTCTGTGGCCTTATTATGATTTTAGGCAGCCTCTCTGCTAATGGGTGGGGTTGTGTTCCTGTCTTGCTAGTTGTTTGGCATAGGGTGTCCAGCACTGTAGCTTGCTGGTCGTTGAGTGAAGCTGGGTCTTGGTGTTGAGATGGAGCTCTCTGGGAGATTTTCGCCATTTGATGTTACGTGGAGCTGGGAGGTCTTTTGTGGACCAGTGTCCTGAAGTTGGCTCTCCCACCTCAGAGGCACAGCCCTGACTCCTGGCTGCAGCACCAAGAGCCTTTCATCCACACTGCTCAGAATAAAAGAGAGAAAAAGTAGGAAGGAAGGAAGGAGATAAAAGAAAAGAAACTAAAGTTATTAAAATAAAAAAGAATTATTAAGAAAAGAATTATACACATACACACACACAAAAAGAGGAAAAGGGGAAAAAATAATAAATCTTGCTCTCAAAGTCCACCTCCTCAATTTGGGATGATTTGTTGTCTGTTCAGGTATTCCACAGATGCAGGGTACATCAAGTTGCTTGTGGAGATATAATCCGCTGCTCCTGAGGCTGCTGGGAGAGATTTCCCTTTCTCTTCTTTGTTCGCACAGCTCCTGTGGTGGCAGAGGCTGGCGTGACGTTGCACCAGCCTGAGGCCCGCCATGCGTTCTCCCGGGGAAGTTGTCCCTGGATCACGGGACTCTGGCAGTGGAGGGCTGCACAGTCTCCCGGGAAGGGGGGCGTGGATAGTGACCTGTGGTCGCACGCAGGCTCCTTGGTGGCGGCCGCAACAGCCTTAGCGTCTCATGCCCGTCTCTGGGGTCTGCGCTTTAGCCGCGGCTCCCGCCAGTCTCTGTAGCTCCTTTAAGCAGCGCTCTTAATCCTCTCTCCTCGCGCACCAGGAAACAAAGAGGCAAGAAAAAGTCTCTTGCCACTTCGGCAGGTCCAGACTTTTCCCTGGACTCTCTCCCGGCTAGCCGTGGCGCACTAACACCCTGCTTGCTGTGTTCATGCCACCATCCCCAGTCCTCTCCCTGCGCTCCGACCGAAGCCCGAGCCTCAGCTCCCAGCCCCGCCAGCCCTGGCGGCTGAGCAGACAAGCCTCTCGGGCTGGTGAGTGCCGGTAGTCACCGATCCTCTGTGCGTGAACCTCTCCGCTTTGCCCCCCGCACCTCTGTTGCTGTGCTCTCCTCCGCGGCTCCGAAGCTTCCCCCTCCGCCACCCACAGTCTCTGCCCGTGAAGGAGCTTCTAGTGTGTGGAAACCTTTCCTCTTACACAGCTCCCTCCCACTGGTGCAGGTCCTGTCCGTATCCTTTTGTCTCTGTTTATTCTTTTTTCTTTTGCCTTACCCAGGTACGTGGGGAGTTTCTTGCCTTTTGGGAGGTCTGAGGTCTTCTGCCAGCATTCAATAGGTGTTCTGTAGGAGTTGTTCCACGTATAGATGTATTTCTGATGTATCTGTGGGGAGGAAGGTGATGTCCGCGTCTTACTCTTCCGCCATCTTCCCCCTCCCTATGCATTTCTTAATTTTAAGAAGTCATTAATTGTACGACACGCTTCCCTTTCAGACGTGTTAAAGTGTCAGAAAATGGCCAACATGGATTTTAAGTCATTAATTGCAAGACCCCTTCTCATCTCAGACATGTTCAAATGGGGAGGAAAATGTACATTTTAGTATCAATGCAATGTGATATTATTTGTAGTAGTAAGAGTCTTCTAGCTATTTGAAATCCACTGCTGTGGGGTTTGGAAGGTGGGCACATGGGGGAGTTATGGATTATGGATGGTCAGTGTTTTAAGGGTAGAATAAAATTCATAATAATGTTCTGATCCCTGATCGCTGGAAGGGCAGTAATTACTAGCTTGACCTAAATGTGGGTATTTACACATTGTTTTAAAAAATGG
Source organism: Globicephala melas (assembly GCF_963455315.2). NCBI lineage: Eukaryota > Metazoa > Chordata > Mammalia > Artiodactyla > Delphinidae > Globicephala > Globicephala melas. The sequence goes on from NC_083335.1 coordinate 105,592,247, forward strand.
AATTCTTGTGAGGGGACTCTAGATAAAGTTGGAAAATGTGTTTTTTTAAAAAGATATTTAAAATAGTTTTTAGACTACTGTTGTTTTGCTTTTAACTGACTTCAAAATACTTATTCTCGGGGCCTTCCTTTGTGGCGCAGTGGTTGAGAGTCTGCCTGCTGATGCAGGGGGCACGGGTTCGTGCCCCGGTCCGGGAGGATCCCCATGCCGCGGAGCGGCTGGGCCCGTGAGCCATGGCCGCTGAGCCTGTGCGTCTGGAGCCTGTGCTCTGCGACGGGAGAGCCCACAACAGTGAGAGGCCCGCGTACTGCAAAAAAAAAAAACAGTCTATTAATAAAAAATAATGAAGTTGAATACTATTTAAATGGTACGATAAAATAATCATAATATATTGAGTGAAAAAAACTGTCCATGCAGTAAGATTCCAAAAAGTTGTTAAAATGTATATATAACCTATCAGAAAGCTTGAAAAAGAAGTGTAGAAAATGTTAACAATGATTGTATTTGGCAAGCAGAATTCTTACAAGTTTTGCCTTCCTCTCTTTATTTTCTCAACTTCCTAGTAGTATATATCATGATGATAAGAAAAGTTATGGAACATTGGTAAGTGTATTTATTTTTTTCTTATGTGAGTTTAATCTTTATCAGTAATCTTCATCCATAATCGTTCTGTCTCTAGTTCTTTTATCAATAATCATTCTCTCTCCAGTGACTTTAAATTTCCCCATTCAACACATATTTATAGAGGACATTTTATACACCAGGTACTGCCTTAGGAAGTAGGGATATAGTAGTGAATAGAGCAGACTTAGTCCCTGTTTCTTGGAGTTTCCATAGTAGTTGGGGGAGACAGGCCATAAATATACATTGTTTCCTCATCTGCCCACCAGGACCTCTCTTTAACCTGCACTCACCCCCTTAGCTGAATTAATGAATCTAGTCTAGTGGTTTTAAATATCGTTTATATTCTGATTGCTTCTTAACCTGTATTGCTAGCTTAGTCCTCTGTCCCAGACTCCAGACTTGTACAACCAGCTGCCTACCTGACACCTCCACTTGGAGATCTAATAGGCATGTCAAATCAAGTGTGTGAAATTTTATTTTTTTCTTCCAGTTTTATTGAGATATACTTGACATATAGCACTATAAGTTTAAGGTGTACAGCATAATGATTTGACTTACATACGTTATGAAATGATTATCACAATAGGTTTAATGAACATTTGTCCTCTCCTATAGATAGATACAAAATTAAAGAAATAGGAAAAACAATTTTCCTTGTGTTGAGACCTCCTAGGATTTACTCTCCTAACTTTCATATATAACATACAGCAGTGTTAATTATATTTATCATGTTGTACATTACATCCCTAATAGTTACTTATCTTATAACAGGAAGTTTGTACCTTTGACCCCCTTGATCCAGTTTCCCCCTCCACCACCACTGGTAACACCAAATCTGATCTCTTTTTCTATGAGTTTGTTTTTGAAGGATAATTGACCTACAACACTATGTTCCTGTTACACAATGTCGTGATTTGATATCTCTATACATTTCAGAATGATCACCACTGTCTAGTTATGATATGTCAACATAGAAAGATATTGCAGTTATTAACTATATTCCCCACACTGTACATTTCATATCCATGACTCATTTATTTTGCTACTGGAAGTTTGTACCTCTTAATCTCCCTCACCTATTTCTTTCCTCCCCTCACACCCCTCTCCTTTGGCAACCACCTGTTTTTTCTGTGTATCTATAACTCTGTTTTGTTATGTTTGTTCATTTCTTTTTAAAATTCCATATATAAGTGAAATCATACAGTATTTGTCTTTCCCTGACTTATTTCACTTAGCATAAAACCTTCTAGATCCATCCATGTTGTCACAGATGGCAAGATTTCATTCTTTTTTTAATGACTGAGTAATATTCCATTGTGTACGCGTGCATGTGTGTGTGTATGTATACACATATCTGTGTATATATGTATACACACATATACGTATATATATTTACATGTATACATACATACCACATCTTCTTTATCCATTCATCTATTGATGGTCCCTTAGGTTGCTTATGTATCTTGGCTGTTGTAAATAAGGCTGCAATGAACATAGGGGTCCGTATATCTTTTCTAATTGTTGTTGTTTTCTTTGAATATATACCCAGAAGTGGAACTGCTGGATCATATAGTAGTTCTATTTTTAATTTTTTGAGGAACCCCCATACTGTTTTCCATAGTGGCTATACCAACTTACATTCCCACCAACAGTGCACAAGCATTCCGTTTTCTCCACATTTTACCCAACACATGTTATTTCTTTTTCTTTTTGATGATAGCCATTCTGACAGGTGTAAGGTGATGTCTCATTGTGGTTTTGATTTGCATTTCCTTGATGATTAGTGATGTTGAGCATCTTTTTATGTGCCTGTTGACCATCTGAATGTCTTCTTTGGAAAAATGTCTATTCAGATCGTCTGCCCATTTTTTAACTGGGTTGTTTGTTCTTTTGATGTTGAGTTGTATGAGTTCTTTGTGTATTTTGGATATTAACCCCGTATTTGATATATCATTTGCAAATATCTTCTCCCATTCAGTAGGTGATCTTTTCATTTTGTTGATAGCTTCCCTCACTGTGCAAAAGCTGTTTAGTGTGATGTCATCCCATTTGTTTATTTTTGCTTTTGTTTCCCTTGCCTGAGAAAACATACCCCCCCCACCCCAAATACTACTAAGATCAACGTCAAAGAGAGTATTGCCTGTGTTTTCTAGTACAAGTCTTATGGTTTCAGGTCTTATATTTAAGATTTTAATCCATTTTGAATTTATTTTTCTGTATGGTATGAGAGACTAGTCCAGTTTGATTCTTTTGCATGTAGCTGTCCAGTTTTCCCAATACCGTTTATTAAAGATATTGTCTTTTCCCCATTGTATAGTCTTGCCTCATTTGTTGTGAATTAAACAAATCTATATAAACGTGTGGGTTCAGAAATGGAATTGTTGGGCTTCCCTGGTAGCGCAGTGGTTGAGAGTCTGCCTGCCGATGCAGGGGACACGGGTTCGTGCCCCAGTCCGGGAAGATCCCACATGCCGCGGAGCGGCTGGGCCCGTGAGCCATGGCCGCTGAGCCTGCGCGTCCGGAGCCTGTGCTCCGCAACGGGAGAGGCCACAACAGTGAGAGGCCCGTGTACCGCAAAAAAGAAAAAAAGAAATGGAATTGTTGATCTCCCCATCCTGTCCCTCCCACCCTCAAACCTACGCCTCCAGTGTCCTCCTCATCATAGGGAATGGCAATGCCATCTTTCCAGTTCTACAGGCCAGTAACTTTGGCGTTATCCTGTCTCCTCTCATTCTTTCACACGCTACATCCAATCACTTCCAAATTTTATTTATTGAGAATCTATCCAGAATCTGACCACTTCTTACCACTTCTACTGTCATCCGTCTCCCTGGCCCCAGCCTCCATCTACTCTTGCCTGGTTATGATACCAGATATCTCAGGGATTTTCTTGCTGACAACTTGTAGTTTGTGCTCAATATAGCAGCCAGGTGGTCCTGTTAAAACTAATTAGATCATATCACTCTCTGTTCAAAACTTGCTAATGGTTTCCATCTCCTCAGAGTGAAAGCCAGTCTTTATAGCATCCTAAAAACCCCACAGCGTTGGGTGCCTTCCATCGCCTTCCTTCAGCCTCACCTCTCTGGCTGTATTTCCTACTACTTTCCTTTTTTGCTCACTTCCTCCAGGCATACTTTCCTTTTTGTTATTCCTGGTAGAAGCCAGGCATGCTCCTGCCTCAGGGCCTTTGCACTTGCTGTTTTCTCTGCCTGGAGTGTTCTTTTACCACATGGCTCAATTGATCCTTTATATATTTACACATATATCAACTTCCTTAACTATCCTATTTACAGTTGTACCCCCAACTCCCTTTCTCCCTTCGTTGCCTTATTTTTTTCCTATAGCACTTATCTCCTTTTAACATACTACACATTTTACAATGTTTTTTTGTTGTTCATCATCTTTAAGCATCACAAGGGCAGGATTTTTTTCTGGGTTTTTTTTTCTGTTTTGTTCCTGTATGTATCCTCAGAACCTAAAATAATGCCTGGAATACAGTAAGAACTCAAGTAGTGTTTGTTGGAAAAATAAATGATGGGTGGATACTATGAAGACAATTAATTTTTTTATTATTATTTTAAAAATTTATTTATTTTAGGCTGCGCTGGGTCTTCATTGCTGCGTGCCGGCTTTCTCAAGTTGCGGCGAGCAGGGGCTACTCTTCGTTGCAGTGCGCTGGCTTCTCATTGTGGTAGCTTCTCGTTGCGGAGCGTGGGCTCTAGGCGCGCGGGCTTCAGTAGTTGTGGCACGTGGGCTCAGTAGTTGTGGCGCACGGGCTTAGTTGCTACACGGCGTGTGGGATCTTCCCAGACCAGGGCTCGAACCTGTGTCCCCTGCATTGGCAGGCGGATTCTTAACCACTGTACCACCAGGGAAGCCTGAAGACAACTTAAATGATTTTTAAAAGCTCAAATGAGTTTTAAACGTTCCACATACCTGGGAATAATGTCATTTAACAGTGAGTTTATGGATAATACTTGTTATTTTTTAAAGTACTCATTTCCTGTTAAATAGCTTTTCCCCCTTACATTCAAGACACTTGATCCTTGGTTAAATTTCCTGCATCTCTTAATTCACAGGGTAGGAAATAGTTCTTTAAATTTATTTTTAAATTAGACACATTGTATGAATGTGTTCTCATGGTGAAAAGTAAACAAAATAAGAGATATATACAGAGTAAACAATGAAAACATTCTTTCTTCTCTTCTTGTGATGCTATCTTCTTCCCCAGAGGTAACTCCAGTTAAAAATTTGTTGTGTATTTTTCTAGGCCAGTGCTGTCCAACAGAACTTTCTGTGATGATTGGAATGTTCTATATCTGTGATAATACAGTAGCCACTAGCCACACGTGGTTATTGAGCATTTGAAATGTGGCTAGTGGGACTGAGAAACTGACTTGTTTTATATAAATTTAATCAATCATAACTTGAATTTAAATTGCTACATACAGGTAATGCTAGGCATTGGACAGCACAGTTCTAAACTGTTTCTACACAATTACCTAGTTCTCTCTCTCTCTAACCATAAATGACATCATACTATATAACGTGTATACATAGTAGACATATTGTTTTGTGACTTGCTTTTTGCATTGAACAGAATGTCTTCGAAATCGTTCCCTGTCTGTGCAGATGTATCTGTCTTGCTGTTTTTAATGGTGCCTATTACTTCATAATATGTGCATACCATACTTAGCTAAATGAAAAATGGATATTTCTTGGTGCTGAGCCATGTACTGGGTCTCCTTTTCCTCTGCTCCACTGGCACCTGTGGAGGCTTTGCACCAGCTGCCTGATCTGAGATTCTACATCGTCAGTAACACAGTCCAAGACTCCAGTGATTCATATGTGTTGGGCCTCTGGTCAACTCTAAGATCTACTTTTTCTTTCCTCTCTATTTTCAAAAGACTAATATTCTGATCCCAAATAAAATCAGGCCTTAAAAAAATATATTCAGTGACGGGTAAATACAGACCTGACAGCAGGAGACTGAGGGAAGAGTTTTGTGCCATCTTTTTGTGTTTCTGATTTTGCAGTTCTAAAGCTGGCCCGTCCTGAAGCAAAAGCCCTCCATGGGCGAAGTAGATTCTTTCCGAAGTTCTGCTCTTGTCTCTTGCATATCCTGACTAAAATGTTCTGTCCTAAAAGTCTTTCCAACTGGAAGACATTCTTGAGACAGATGGCTTTTTTTTTTTTTTTTCGGTACGCGGGCCTCTCACTGTTGTGGCCTCTCCCGCTGCGGAGCATAGGCTCTGGACGCGCAGGCTCAGCGGCCATGGCTCACGGGCCCAGCTGCTCCGCGGCATGTTGGATCCTCCCGGACCGGGGCACGAACCCGCCTCCCCTGCATCGGCAGGCGGACTCCCAACCACTGCGCCACCAGGGAAGCCCTATGGCTTTATTAACTATGGGTAATTCACTTTTCAGTTGATTTCTGTGCTTCTAACATGCCTCATCACCATTTGCTAGCTAAATTTATTGAGCCTGGCATCAGACTATTATATGTACTGTATCAGTAAAGTCCTGTCGAGACATAGACGGCTTTCTCTAAAGGGGAAATTTGAAGAGAGGGTAACAAAGGGACCATTTACAAAGGCATGGACAGAGTTTAAGGAAACCTCAAGGCATAGTATGGTACCTGAGGCCTAGGGACACTTGGGGGTTGCCACCCCTAGGCACGAAGGGGCAGGGGGAGAATGTGGTTACCAGAACCTCATGGAGCTGTGGCTTCCTATCAAGGAGGATGCCAGGGAGATGAGTATCCTGAGCTCATTCTTGTCCTACCCTCAAGTGTTTTGCATGCTTCCCATGGACCCAACCCAACTGGAAGCGGGAAGGCAAGGGAACTCATTGGTGCAGTCCATACACAAAGCCATGCAGAGAGGAGTAGAGAAGGGGAGGGAAAAGTAGATTCTGGAGAGGCAGAAGGAAGATAATGGCCATTGATTTATGGAAGTAGGATTTGAACTCAGGCCTGTCTGACTGGAGAGCCTCACCAGTTAAAAAGAGCTTAGCTTTGGGGCTTTGCTGGTGGTGCAGTGGTTAAGAATCCTCCTGTCAATGCAGGGGACGTGGGTTGGAGCCTGGTCCGGGAGGATCCTCCTATATGCCGTGGAGCAACTAAGCCCGTGTGCCACAACTACTGAACCCATATGCTGTAACTACCAAAGCCCGCAACAAGAGAAGCCACCACGATGCGAAGCCCGCGTGGCACAACTAGAGAAAGCCCGTGCGCAGCAACAAAGACCCAACTCAGCCATAAATAAATAAATAAATAAATAACTTAGCTTAAACAAGCAACTCTGCAGTTGGCCTGTCACCATCAGCAGTACTATGCTAAGTTCTGATTGGTTGATTAGCTTGCTGTCTGATAGATCCATTCGTCAGTCAGGGATGCCTATTGCATAAGTAGAGGTTCTGCCGACCACTTTTGCACTCAAGTCACGTTTGTATTGTATATTTTATATAGTGCCTAATACCTTTTGTTTTAAGTAAATATTTGTCAATGTCCAGTTGAACATATTCTGTAAATGAAATGCCCAGTATCTAATCTTCCCCCTTTAAAAGCTCAATGGGTATATGGCTTTGGTATGGTACTACCATGTCGTTTACATAACCAGAACTTGCGTGACAAATAGGCAACATGTTCACATGCAATGACTGGGTGTTGTGAAATCTTAAATTAGGTAGAAAGAAGTTTTATTGCAGTCTAGCTCCAAGTCTGTGGCCTGGCAAGGGCTTTGTACATGTGAGGTCCAGGGCTCTGGGCCAGGGCTTTATTTTGGCTGTGCCCTGTAGCATGTGGGATCTTAGTTCCCCAACTAGGGATCGAACCTGTGCCTCCTGCACTGGGAGCATGGAGTGTTAACCACTGGACCGCCAGGGAAGTCCCGGCCAGGGCTTCTTAACCCTTTAAAATCCTCACTCTGTTCTAGTAAACACAGAAATTTCATGGGCCTCTCTATCCCCAAATTTGGAATATGGCTTCCTTAGTGGGGCATAATCTATCCTCTGATGATCTCTACCAGTCAAGAGGCTTAATTTCTATGACTTTTAGGTTGAAAAGGGTAGTTTTTTCCCCATATATAAAATTACTAAAAATTGAATATGCCTTTTTAAACTAATACCTCCTCCCATTCTAAACAGGCCACCTTTCGCCTTTGAGGATTGCTGCCCCAGAGCCAATTCTGTTTTTCCCTTTCTTATTTCCTTCCCCGACTTATCCACCCTACAAACATCTAGCATCATATGAAACACATAGCATGTGCTGGTAAACACTCGACTATGTGATCTGGCTGGTGGTCTGGAGTCTAAGTTGAGGCTTGTTTATATGTAAGTCATCTGACCTACTTCACTAAGTCTGAGTAAAAATCTGGTCCCATGCTTTTGTTTTTTCAATTAATCGTTTGCCCCCCTCACTTTTCTAATTAGCAGGAAGTGCAGTATCTCCTTTTTGAGGCCCCTTTATCCTAATTGTCTAGGAATCCTAGCGTGTCCTCAGTTCAAAGGAAGCTGAAAAGGTAACTGAGCCTGAGGGATCTACCACTGCTGTTGCTTCTTGCTGCCACTTGGTGTCACTGTTGAAGACAAGTCCTTTACAGTTCAGTGGAGGCAGTACCTGCCTCGCAGAGCTGTGGTATAAATTAAATGAGCTAATACATTTGATAGCATATAGACGGATACATGGCACTAAGTAGGCACTTAAAGATTTTTAAGTTATGTTATTGGGCCTCAGTTTTATGTCTTATGTAGGGCCTAGACGAGAGGATCCCTGCAACCATTCCAGCTCTGGCAAACGGTGAGGAATAGATGAGGGCCTGGGTCCCCTGCAGGCTGGTATAGAGCCTGGAGGCCAGGTTGGACCAGTCCCTGTCCCTCTCTGGAGCCTTTGGCTCTCTTAATCCCATTGCCCTGAGGTTGGTCTGCCCTTTGTAGGTGGAGGAGACAACTTGGTAGCATAGAATTCCTTCTAAATCAAATGATTTGCTCTGGCTCAGAGGAGGAGGAATACTGGGATGTTTAGGCTGAAAAAATACTGTCTCTGATCACAGGGCTGGTTGATGGTAGCTGAGCCTTAACCAAAGTCTTCCTGAGTGCAGAGCTTGAATCTCAGCTCAGGAAGTATTCTGCCTCATTTTGGAAGGCAGTGTTCTAGAGAACAAGGCTGCGACTCGTTTATTTTTACATTCTCCCCATTCTGAGCACAGTGCCTTGTACATAACAAGAAATACCCCTTCTCCATGTCAACTGCTGTTAATGATACAGACTCACAAGGACGCTTAGGAATACTCTCTGCTTTCCATGTCTTTGCTTCTCCCATTTTCCTACTTCTAGGCCACAATAATTAAGAACAAAATGCACAGTGCATATAAACCTTTTTTCACCTTTGAGTAACTACTCTTGCTTTACAACTTTAATTACCAGATTTCACATCCTCTAGAATACAGCTTTCTTAGAAAATGGCAACACCTTATATCTTTTTTGTGTGTGTGGTACGCGGGCCTCTCACTGTTGTGGCCTCTCCCGTTGCAGAGCACAGGCTCCGGACGTGCAGACTCAGCGGCCATGGCTCACGGGCCCAGCCGCTCCGTAGCATGTGGGATCTTCCTGGACCGGGGCACGAACTCGTGTCCCCTGCATCGGCAGGCGGACTCTCAACCACTGCACCACCAGGGAAGCCCTCAGTTCAATTTTAAAGCAATGGGTGTTTATTGAGCCTCCACTAGATGCCCAGCTAATTGTTAAAAAACCTTTTTTTTAAAAAAACAAAAATTAATTATGGGCTGTGCTTAAAAGGTGCTATTTATCATTTCAGATATAGTAATATATAGACTTTTCTGGTGCTAAATAACTTACTTTTTTAAAACATCCTTTTTTTTTTTTTTTTTTTTACGGTACATGGGCCTCTCACTGTTGTGGCCTCTCCCGTTGCAGAGCACAGGCTCCGGACGCGCAGGCTCAGCGGCCATGGCTCACGGGCCCAGCCGCTCCGCGGCACGTGGAGGTTGAAAAGGACCGGGGCACGAACCCGTGTCCCCTGCATCGGCAGGCGGACTCTCAACCACTGTGCCACCAGGGAAGCCCCATCACCTTATATCTTTAATAAAGTTTGTGACTAGCACATAAAAGATCTCCAGTTAGTAATTTTTTTCAGATCATGTGAAAAAGAGTCACTGTCCACATAGATTAAAGGTTAATCAGTCATTAATATCAGCTCACCCCTCTGCCAGTTCATTTACCTATTTGGGTTGTGTCCTAAAAGTTCAATCAAGAGTTTGCTTGTTTCAATGGGGAACTACACAATAGATATAATTATCATAACATATAGTACTCTATATTATGACATATAATAGTGAACACTAATAGAAGCACTAAAAATTGCTCCAAGTCATTGAGTACCAGCTACTTTACATACATGATCCCTATTTTTCACAACAACCCTACAAGATAGGTACCGATTTTACAGATAAAACTGAGTTTCAACTAAGTTGAGGAGCTTCCTTTCAAGAACACACAAAGTCAGATACATTTCTTGCCCCAAAGGCAGCCCCTGCTAAAGAGGCAGTGACAGGCCACCCATGACCTTCCTTGCCACTCCTCCTCCCTTCCCCAGCTACAGCCGGTGGGCCCCAGGTGGCCCCTGACTCAGTGCCAGCCAATCCTGGTTGTGGCCTGGTTTGAAAAGATGAGCTTGGCCAATCTGATCTTCCTTTAGGAATTGGAATTGGGAAACATGGAAAGAAGCAGAAAGTTGGTAGGAATGAATGAAGCTTGGGAAGGGAGGCTGAGGAAGCTGTAATGGGCCATATTGAAGCTGAAGTTGATCAGGAAGGAGAAGGCAGAGACTTTAACATAGTAGAAGGACATAGAGTAATCAGAGCGGGAGCAGCCAGGTTGACGCAGAGCGCTCTGGGGCTTATCCGCTGCCCCTTTCCTCCTTTTATCCCCACAGTTTGTGTGCCAGGGTAGCCATAAAATAATCCTTCATTTCTTGAGCTACGTTTAGTAGCAGTTCCTTTCTTTTTAAAAAAATTTTATTTATTTTTAAATTTCTTTCTTCTACCTTCTACTTTTTAATTTTATTTTATTTTTATTTTTTGGCCATGCCACACAGCATGTGGGATCTTAGTTCCCCAAGCAGGGATTGAATCCGCGCCCCCTGCATTGGAAGGGCAGAGTCTTAACCACTGGACCGCCAGGGAAGTCCCTATCAGTTCCTTTCATCTAGGAGAGCCAAATTAGAACACACAGCCTTCAAGTGCTGGGAAGAGAATTTGAATCCCCGTTTTATGGCCACAGAGCCTCTGCTTTTCTGACTGCACCTGCACCGCTTTGCTACATCACAAACACTGCTCTAGCCCATCACGGCCCACAAGGTCACCTTACAGTACGTGAAAGAGAACCAATAACAGACTCAAATGTCCAGAATCCACGTCTAAAGTCTTGGTTTGCTTTCAGAGTCCCGAATGGGAGGGTGGGGCTTAAGAAAGTCTCAGGCAGCTGGGAGGTCTCCAAAGAACTCTGGGGCAGGACTCCAGCTCCCAGGGTGGAAGGTTCTACAGTGGGGAGAAGGTGGGCACAGGGCAGGACGGCTTCTTGGCAGGGCAGAGGAGAATGGGGGCTACTCCAGGATAGGGAGTGGTCTTATCCGTGCTTCTATCCCCAGTTCTAAGATAGTGCCTGACATATATTTGAATGAGTGAGTGACTGAGTGAGTGAATGAGTGAATGAGTAAATGAATGGCAGAAGTGGGCCACAGCCCCCCGTCACATATGTGGATCATTCTTCAGTCGAGTCTTCCCAAGTTAAGGAACACCTGTGTCTATCTCTAAGCAGTAATTCATGCAACAATATGAGTATGCGTGCAACAGTATGTTCACAGTGACTCGCCACCTTCAGCTTTAAAAATATTAAAGATGACATAGCGATGACCACGGTAAGGACATGGTTCAAAGACTACAAATAGATTCGGGATTGCATTTGCCCTGTTTACAAAAATACTGCTCGCTTTGTCTTCCTCTGTCTAGAGAGAGTGAGGTTTTCATTTTAAGAGGCTGACTCAAAAATGCAGGGCCACTTCCTGGGCAAGCTTCCAAGTGACTACATCTCCCTGACAGCGCTCCCCAGAGCCCTAGCGCAAGCTGCCTGGGGCGGGGCCTCCAGCCGTTGGTGGCTGTGGGAGCTACCAGAGGAGCAGTTATCTGCAGCCCGCCAGAAATGCTGTGCTTTTAGGCACCCCCCCCCACCCCCGGGGCACAGATAACGGCTTTGGCCTTTGCCCTAAAGAGACGTCAGAGTTTGTGATTGGCCAGGCCGCTGTGTGTGAAATAGAGATGTCTGCCACACTCCTGACTATGGCATTCCTTCCAGCCGAGTACCCCCGGGTGTGGGTAAGTCTGAATGTTTGAAGTCTGCCCTCGTTGTTGGTGGAATGCTCAAAGCTGAGCGTTGTGACTTTCCGGGGCATGACTTAGCATATTTCTTAATCCTGCTAAGCCTCAGTTTCCTTTTCTGTGATATAGAGATGGTATTATCCTGCACTGTAGAAGGATAGAATGCCTATAGGAGGAGAGCAGTAGCTAGCCATCGTGGGACCACATCTGGTACCTGGCAGACAGTACACACTGAAGAGCTCTTATTTCTGAAGCATCATTCAAAAAAAAAAGGTTTCAATGACAGCGTCCGTTTTTATTTCTAACAGTACAATATTTCTCCAAAAGACTCAGCAGATATCTTCTACTTAATCACACGGGCGTAGCCAACAGAAATAAAACTTCAGGGGAAGTTAGTGCCAAAGGACAGTTTGTCGGACTATATTCCCTTTCTCTTTTTCCCTTCTAGACCCTGACTGCACCTGCCCCATTTGCAGATGAAACCAGCTGCCAGTGCCAAGCACCCCATGAGAAACTGACCATTGCTCAGGCCCGCTTAGGAACACCAGGTGAGGCTATGCTTCTTGTTCTGCAGACGGGCCCTGTCCTGAGTTCTCAAGTGGCAGAAAGGCCATCATTATTTGAGCAGCACTGGCTTTGAATTGGAGAGATGAATTTAGAGATGACAGCACAGTGCCAGAAGGGTAAACACCAACGGCGATAAACTACGCCAAGCAAAGTAGCCGAGGGAAAGCTGCCGCGGGATACGGGAGTTGGAGGCCAAGCGCTGCCATTTAGTCATTCTACTGCCTTGGGCGAGTCATGAGAACAATCTGAATCTGTTTCCTCATGTGCAAACAGGGCCAATGGTACCTGCTTCACAAGGTTTTTGTGACAACTAGATTGTGTTAAAAATACCATAGCGTTTTTTTAAAAACTGTGAAGTCGTAGATAAGCCTATGCTACTGTAATTGTTATCATTCTTAAAAATCTGTGGGTTTTTTTTAGCATCTTTATTGGAGTATAATCGCTTTACAGTGTTGTGTTAGATTCTGCTGTATAACAAAGTGAGTCAGCTCTATGCATACATATAAACCCATATCCCCTCCCTCTTGTGTCTCCCTCCCTCCCACCCTCCCTATCCCACTCCTCTAGGTGGTCGCAAAGCACTGAGCTGATCTCCCTTTGCTATGCAGCTGCTTCCCACTAGCTATCTATTTTACATTTGGTAGTGCATATATATCAATGTTACTCTCTTACTTCGTCCCAGTTTACCTTTCCCCCTCCCCGTGTCCTCAAGTCCATTGTCTACCTCTGTGTCTTTATTCCTGTCCTTCCCCTAGGTTCATCAGAACCATTTTTTTTTTAGATTCCATATATATGTGTTAGCATATGGTATTTGTTTTTCTCTTTCTGACTTACTTCACTCTGTATGACAGACTCTAGGTCCATCCACCTCATTACAAATAGCTAAATTTTGCTTCTTTTTATGGCTGAGTAATATTCCATTGTATATATGCGCCACATCTTCTTTACCCATTCATCTGTCAGTGGACACTTAGATTGCTTCCATGTCCTGGCTACTGTAAATAGTGCTGCAATGAACATTGTGGTACATGACTCTCTTTGAATTATGGTTTTCTCAGGGTATATGCCTAGTAGTGGGATTGCTGGGTCATATGGTAATTCTATTTTTAGTTTTTTGAAGAACCTCCTTACTGTTCTCCATACTGGATGTATCAATTTACATTCCCACCAACAGTGCAAGAGGGTTCCCTTTTCTCCACACCCTCTCCAGCATTTATTGTTTGTAGATTTTTGATGCTGGCCATTCTGACTGGTGTGAGATGATATCTCGTTGTAGTTTTGATTTGCATTTCTCTAATGATTAGTGATGTTGAGCATCCTTTCATGTGTTTGTTGGCAATCTGTATATCTTCTTTGGAGAAATGTCTATTTAGGTCTTCTGTCCATTTTTGGATTGGGTTGTTTGTTTTTTTGTTATTGAGCTGCATGAGCTGCTTGTAAATTTTGGAGATTAATCCTTTGTCAGTTGCTTCATTTGCAAATATTTTCTCCCATTCTGAGGGTTGTCTTTTCATCTTGCTTATGGTTTCCTTTGCTGTGCAAAAGCTTGTAAGTTTCATTAGGTCCCATTTGTTTATTTTTGTTTCTATTTCCATTTCTCTACGAGGTGGGTCAAAAAGGATCTTGCTGTGATTTATGTCATAGAGTGTTCTGCCTATGTTTTCCTCTAAGAGTTTGATAGTGTCTGGCCTTGTATTTAGGTCTTTAATCCATTTGAGGTGTTTTTTTTTTTGTTTGTTTTTTTTGCGGTATGTGGGCCTCTCACTGTTGTGGCCTCTCCCGTTGTGGAGCACAGGCTCCGGACGTGTAGGCTCAGCAGCCATGGCTCACGGGCCCAGCCGCTCCACGGCATGTGGGATCTTCCCGAACTGGGGCACGAACCCACATCCCCTGCATCGGCAGGCGGACTGTCAACCACTGCGCCACCAGGGAAGCCCTGAGTTTATTTTTGTGTATGGTGTTAGGGAGTGTTCTAATTACATTCTTTTACATTTAGCTGTCCAGTTTTCCCAGCACCACTTATTGAAGAGGCTGTCTTTTATCCATTGTATACTCTTGTCTCCTTTATCAAAGATAAGGTGACCATATGTGCGTGGGTTTATCTCTGGGCTTTCTATCCTGTTCCACTGATCTATATTTCTGTTTTTTGTGCCAGTACCATACTGTCTTGATTACTGTAGCTTTGTAGTATAGTCTGAAGTCCAAAGTCTGTGTTTTAAAACAGTTTCTCCAAGTGTGCATTAAATTGAAGTGCTTGGGCTCTGCTCGAGGAATTTATTCATTCAATCCTTTAGCCTGTACCAGAGATGGTGAGCGAAGAGATTTAAAAAGAACTATAAGGTACCATCTCTGTTTCCCAAGAGCTTTCACTATAATTAAAGAGACAAGACAGCTAGATAGGAGATAAACACCCACCAGTAGCATGCATGTGCTTAGGGGTTAAATCCTGCAGCACAGATGATAACTGACAATTTTAAGAAGGGCAGATTCATTTGGCTTTGAGCAGTCACGCAAGACCTGGTCCCAGACCTGAGCTGATCCTTTAGGGAGAAGTAAGATTTGTACTTTGTGGGCAGAAAATGGAAGGGTATTCTGGATAAGTGGGACAGGAACAGCGAGGGCACAGAGATAGGGAATAAATGAATGGCGTTCCAGTCGATTGGGATGGAGTGAAAAATAAGATTAGTCCAGCAGGTATGCCTTGAGCCATTTAAGATGGCATAATTTCATGGTTTCTACTCACCATTGCAAAAAACCAAACATCTCAAATGTAATAGAGTCCGTGGGACAAAGGACAGTTTGCTTAATAATAACAACAGGTATTTATTAAGTGCTTTCTATGTACTAAGTTCTTTATCTGTATTGTCATTTCACTGTCACAGCTCTACGTGGTCGGTACTTTTAGTATTTCACAGATGAGGAAATGAAGCCTTTAGAGAAGCTGTGAATCTGCAGAAGATCATTTAGCTAGTAAGTGGTAGTGGTTCTCACATTTGAATCTGACTCAGAATAACCTAGAGGGCTTGTTAAAACACAGGTGGCTGGGCCTTGCCCCCTGATACAGTCCAACTGGGGTGAGGCCCACGAATTTCCATCTCTAAGAAGTTCCCAGGTGAGGCTGCTGCTGGGGGACCACACTTTCAGAACTATTGGTAAGTGTTAAAGCTGGGATTTGATCTCAAACCTGTATGTGCTCGAGCTTGATCTGTTGGCCAGTACACTCTGCTTCCCCTTTAAGAATAGCTTGGAGGGAGTGAGGAGAGGAGCAGAGCAGGCAGAGTTAGTAAGCTTTGTAGAGACTTCTTGTGAGAAAGGCAAGAAGAGGCTTGAGGAGGTAGTTGAGAGCAGCTAAACCAGCCTGCAAAGAATCACCTGGTAAGTTTGTAAGAAGCAGATGTTTTGATCGCTCTCCCCCACCCCTAAATCTGGGATGGGGCCCAGGCATCTACATTTTTAACAAGTAGCCCAGGTGATTCTGAAGTTGGTGGTCTACAAATCATACCCTGAGAAACGATGACCCAGCAACAAATCTAAAAGATGCAATGAAAGTCCAGGTGGTTATGAAGAGAGCAGATTTGACCTCAAGTTAAAGGATGAGCTTTAGACCTGAACAGAAGAGGATCCTACTTTTCTAAGGGAAAGGAAAGGGGATTTGAACTTACTCTCCATCTGCTGGGCGCTATGCCCTGTATGTATTCTATTTAGTCTTTGCAAAAAGTGAGTGAGGTGGGTATTTGCCGACAAGGCAAATGAGACTTGGAGAACTGAAAAGTGGTTTGTCAAATGTCCTAGCTGACTGGGTAGAGCTGGGATTCGATCTCAAGTCCCTTTCACCTCATACCCCTGCTTTGTCCACTACAACGGATTGCCCTGTGGAGCACGTGCCACAGCAGCCCATGGAGCTCAATGAGAACATGCTCAGACTTCGAACCAGAGGGTGGCAGGTGTGTGAACAAGACAGATGGAAGCTGTGATCTTCTGTAGTGGCGGGGCTGTCTTCATGCTGGTGAACTGCTGTTTCACCAGCACCTAGAGAAGTACTGTATGCTCAGTAAATACTTTGTGAGTGAATGACTGAATGAACGAACGAATGAATGAAAATTTGGGACAACAGAAGGAGCTCATCATTTGGAGATAGAATCAGAGAGAGTTTGACCTGATGCAGCCTGCTTGGGTGGGATCGGGCACCTGTAGGCTGTCTAACCGCCAGGCGGTTTAAAGCCCGAGAAACTAGCTAGAATAAGATGGTGGTGCATATTGAAATACCTGTGTGGTGGGCTCTGGGGAGCACAGGTCACTACAGGAGGGATGAGATGGAGGAAAGGTGAACGACTATTCTCAGAAATTCTCCCCTCTTATCTCAGGTGATGACACTGGCAAGTTATCCAGGAGAATTTGGGACGTCGGTGGGCATCTGGCCGAGGGAACTTCTGTTAGAAATTCCTTTATTTAGAACTTCTAACATCAGTGTTAAAATGGGACAAGAAGTTGGTTCTTTGATTACTTACAAGGCACATATTCGTCTTAGACCACACTCTGATAATCTCTGTTTTATTACAGCGGTGGTCCTCAAACTGTAACTTGCTTAGAATCCCCGGGAGGCCTTGCTAAAACTGAGTGCTGGCCTCCACCCCCAGAGTTTCCCATTCAGTAGGTCTGGGTGGGGCTCAAGCATTTGTATGTGTAACAAGTTCCCAGGTGATGCTGATGCTGCCTGTCCTGGGACCACACTGCAAGAACCACTGCTTAAGAGTAACTGTTGGCTATTGTAAATAGTGCTGCAATGAACATTGTGGTACATGACTCTTTGAATTATGGTTTTCTCAGGGTATGTGCCCAGTAGTGGGATTGCTGGGTCATATGGTAGTTCTATTTTTAGTTTTTTAAGGAACATCCATACTGTTCTCCATAGTGGCTGTATCAGTTTACATTCCTACCAACAATGTAGGAGGGTTCCCTTTTCTCCACACCCTCTCCAGCATTTATTGTTTGTAGATTTCTTGATGATGGCCACTGTGACTGGTGTGAGGTGATACCTCAGTGTAGTTTTGATTTGCGTTTCTCTAATGATTTGTGGCGTTGAGCATCCTTTCATGTGTTTGTTGGCAATCTGTATATCTTCTTTGGAGAGTGGACTTGACACGGGGAGGGGGAGTGGTGGG
Organism: Globicephala melas; assembly: GCF_963455315.2. Taxonomy (NCBI): domain Eukaryota; kingdom Metazoa; phylum Chordata; class Mammalia; order Artiodactyla; family Delphinidae; genus Globicephala; species Globicephala melas. Next base: position 105,609,996 of record NC_083335.1, read on the forward strand.
CTGGGACAAGGTGAGAGAGTGGCATGGACATATATACGCTACCAAATGTAGAATGGATGGCTGGTGGGAAGCAGCCGCATGGCACAGGGAGATCAGCTCTGTGTTTTGTGACCACCTAGAGGGGTGGGATGGGGAGGGTGGGAGGGAGACGCAAGAGGGAGGGGATATGGGGATATGTATGGCTGATTCACTTTGTTATGCAGCAGAAGCTAATGCACCATTGTGGAGCAATTATACTCCAATAAAGATGTTAAAAAAAAAAGTAACTGTTGGTAGCGGTTGGAGGGAGTGTCATGGAGATTATCTAAATATAATTGTTGGAGCATTGTCCTGTTACTAGAGAAGCTCACAGCGTTTTAAAAATATCTTGCTGTTTGACTGTTATTTAAGAAAACAAGAAAAACATCACTACTTTTTTGAAATGTTTGGTAGTTTTCAAGACTAGGAAGCAATTACCTTTCTGTGGCGCCGTCTTGAACATCCCTTCAAAAAGACAAAAGAGACCTGTATTGGGGGTTCATAATGAGCTTCAGGATTATAGTTGCAACTGAAGTCTTTCACTAACTCCTTCTCTAGCCCATTTTATGACTTCATACAATTGCCTACATTATGTTTCGCGGTCTTAGGTCTGCCCAAGCAGGATCTGCTGTATAAATTCTAAAAGAGGCTGCTCATAGCTTTTAGCTCCTGGACCTCATCTGTGAGGTCAGAGGGTGATGAACCTCAAGAGAAGGAGCACAGTAGAGCAATTGGAACTGGCACCTTTTTTTAAAAAAGTTAATTAATTAATTTATTTTTGGCTGTGTTGGGTCTTCGTTGCTGTGCGTGGGCTTTCTCTAGTTGGCGGCGAGTGGGGGCTACTCTTCGTTGCGGTACATGGGCTTCTCACTGCGGTGGCTTCTCTGGTTGCGGAGCATGGGCTCTAGGCGTGTGGGCTTCAGGAGTTGTGGCACATGGGCTCAGTAGTGGTGGCTCGCGGACTCTAGAGCGCAGGCTCGGTAGTTGTGGCACACGGGCTTAGTTGCTCCGCAGCATGTGGGGTCTTCCCGGACCAGGGCTCGAACCCGTGTCCCCTGCATTGGCAGGCAGATGCTTAACTACTGTGCCACCAGAGAAGTCCCGGAACTGGCACCTTTAAAAAAATTTTTTTTTGTTTAAGTATAGTTGGTTTACAAGGTTGTGTTAATTTCTTCTGTACAGCAAAGTGACTCAGTTTTATATATATATATATTTTTTTTCATATTCTTTTCCATTATGGTTTGTCACAGGATACTGAATATAGTTCCCTGTGCTGTACAGTAGGACCTTGTTGTTTATCCACCCTATATATAATAGTTTGCCTCTGCTAATCCCAAACTCCCATTCCTTCCCTTCCCTGCCCCTCCTCCCCCTTGGCAACCACAAGTCTGTTCCCTATATCTGTGAGCCTGTTTTTGTTTTGTAGATGTGTTGATTTGTATTGTATTTTAGATTCCATGTACACGGTATTTGTCTTTCTCTGTCTGACTTACTTCGCTTAGTGTGAGAATCTCTAGGTTCATCCATGTTGCTGCAAATGGCATTATTTCATTCTTTTTGATGGCTAAGTAATATTCCATTGTATATATGTACCACATCTTCTTTATCCATTCATCTGATGGACATTTAGTTTGCTTCCATGTCTTGGCTCTTGTAAATGGTGCTGCTATGAACATAGGGGTACATGTATCTTTTTTTTTTTTTTTGTGATATGCAGGCCTCTCACTGTTGTGGCCTCTCCTGCTGCGGAGCACAGGCTCCGGATGCGCAGGCTCAGCGGCCATGGCTCACGGGCCCAGCCGCTCCGCGGCATGTGGGATCTTCCTGGACCGGGGCACGAACCCGTGTCCCCTGCATCGGCAGATGGACTCTCAACCACTGCACCACCAGGGGAGCCCTGCATGTATCTTTTTGAATTAGAGTTTTCTCTGGGTATATGCCCAGGAGTGGGATTGCTGGTTCATATGGCAACTCTATTTTTAGTTTTTTGAGGAACCTCCATACTGTTTTCCATAGTGGCTGCACCAATTTACATTCCTACCAGCAGTGTAGGAGGGTTCCCTTTTCTCTTGCACCCTCTCCAGCATTTATTTGTAGACTTTTTAATGATGGCCATTCTGAGTGGCGTGAGGTGATACCTCATTGTAGTTTTGATTTGCATTTCTCTAATCATTAGTGATGTTGAGCATCTTTTCATGTGCTTCTTGGCCATCTGTATGTCTTCTTTGGAGAAATGTCTGTTTAGGTCTTCTGCCCATTTTTCAGTTGGGTTGTTTGTTTTTTGTTGTTGTTGAGTGGAACTGGCACCTTTGATCTTAGCTCAAAGAGTCCAGCTGTGGAGGTATGACCCTCTAAGGTTTAGTATGTATCCTGAGACAGAGAAAATCAGTAATCTGCCTGGAGATAAAGGAAAAGCCCAAGTGATTGCTTCATAGGTTCATTTTCATTAAAGCTGACATTTTTTCTTAAAGGGAAACTGAGTTCTGATTTCCTATTTTCCTTCACAGAAAGGGAATTTGTATTATTCTGTTCACACAGTGATACATGTAGTTTTCCAAATTCATTTTTCTAGAGCCACCTGAATGAATTTTGCCTTATTTCTGTGCCACCTGTACTGTAACTTACTTAATTTTTTAAAAAATGTACTCTCTCTTTTTTAACTTAAATTTAATGTATTTTGAAAAGCAAACATCAATCATCATTTATTGAAAAGAGCATCACTGGCTATAAGTAGAAGGAAATGATTAAGTTTATATCAAACTATGTAAACTTTGTGACATAGGTAACTATTAGATTTTAAAAGGTTAAATTTTGTGCCACCTCTCTTGCACATCAGCTGTACACAAAAACAATGCCAGTTACCGTAATTACTGGGCATTCAGTAACAGTCTTTCTCTCTCTCTTTTTTTTAAAAGACTCCATAATGGCATGTCGTTTTCTAGAAGGCATCATGAGTTAGAAGAAAGAGCAGTGGCGTTTGGTTTGCACTCACACTCCATCATAGGTTGGTTATATGATGCTGGGTAAGCTGCTCAGCTTCGCTGAGCTTCCATTTTCCCCTCTGAGAGGATAGTAAGTCCGCTCTCCTCTACCTACCTCACAGACTTGATGGAAAGATTAAGTGAAATACACGTGCTCTGTAAATCATACGTACTTTTAAGGCATTGTTAATAAGCTGCATTTTAAGAGCCATAATAAAAAATGAATAATCACCCTTTTATTATTGCCTGAATCTGAAACAATACCAAGAAACACCATAACATGCCCTACAAAAATGTGAATTCAGATGTACTGTAGTTGGTGACTGCCTCCTATCTTGCCGTATGGTATGTGTATGTTTAACTTTTTAACCAACTGCCCAACTGCTTTCTAATGTATTTGTACCATTTACATTCCCAGCAGCAGTGTATGAGAGTTCCAGTTGCTCGATATCCTCATCAGCACTTGGTATGATCAATAGTTTTTAGTCATTCTAGTGAGTATGAAGTACTATCTCAGGGTTGCTTTAATTTGTATTTCCCTAATGACTAATGGTATTGAGGATCTTTTCATGTGCTCATTTGCCATTCATCTATTTATTTTCTTTGGTGAAATGTCTGTTGAAATTTTTTTGCCCTTTCTGTAGCTTTTTTTTTTTTTTTTTTTCCCCTGATACGCGGGCCTCTCACTGTTGCGGCCTCTCCCATTGCGGAGCACAGGCTCCGGCCGCGCAGGCTCAGCGGCCACGGCCCACGGGCCCAGCCACCCCGCGGCATGTGGGATCTTCCCGGACCGGGGCACGAACCCATGTCCCCTGCATCGGCAGGCGGACTCCCAACCACTGCGCCACCAGGGAAGCCCTTTTTGCCCTTTTAAAAATGAGTTGTTTATCTTATTATTGAGTTTTGAGGGTTCTTTATATATTCCAGATACAAGTCTTATATCAGATACATATTTTGCAGATATTTTCTCCCTAAGACTTGCTTTTCATTTGTGTAAAAATGTCTTTTGAAGAGTAAAGGTTTTAAATGAAGTTTAATATATAACTTTTTTTTTTGTTTTATACTATGTCCTTTTTGGTTCCTATTTAAGAAATTTTTGTCAGATTCAAAGTCACTAAGATTTTCTCCTGTTTTTTTCTAGAAGTTTTGTAGTTTTAGCTTTACGTTTAGGTCTATGATCCATTTAGAGTTAATTTTTGTATACGGTGTGAGATGCTATGTAACATATTACCACAGACCTAATGGCTTAAAACACTGCACATTCATTGTGTCACAGTTTCCATGGATCAGTAGGCCAAGCCTGGCTTAGCTGAGTCTCCTGCTCAGGGTTTCACAAGGCTGCATTCAAGGTGTCACCCAGGGCTCAGCTCTCATCTGGAAGCTTGACTGGTGGATCTGCTAGATCTGCTTCCGAGCTCACTCAGGTTGTTGGCAGAATTTATTTCCTTGTAACTCTAAGACCAAGGATCTAGCTTCTTGCTGGTTGTCAACCAGAGACCACCCTCGGCTCCTAGACGACACCTGCAGTTCCTTGCCACATGGCCCTCTCAAAATATGGCAGCTTGCTTCTTCAAAGCCACCAAGGAAGAAAGAATGAGTCTGCTAGCAAAATGGAGTCTTATATACTATAACATAACCATGGGAGAGACATCTATCACCTTTGTCATATTCTCCTGGTTAGAAGCAAGGCATGGGTCCCACTCCCACTTCAAAGGGAAGGGATCTCACAGAAGTGTGAACAGCAGGAGGTGTGGGGGTCAGTGGGAGCTACCTTAAGGTCTCTCCACCATGGCCATGGAATAGGTGTGCCCCACCTTTTGATCATTGCCAAACCTCTAGCTTCACAGGCCGCTGGTTCCCAGCACAGACCCTCTAGAGAGTCCCCAGATGCCTAAAAGGATGTCCAGAAAAACCTCGAACAAAAGAGTAAAACAAATAAACATACCAACTAACTTACAAAGCCACAGTCTATTAAAAAATATTATGGAGAATTTCAAACATTCACAAAAGTAGAACAATATAATGAACCTTCATGTGTCCATCACCCATACCTAACAACCACCATCCTGTAGCCTTCCCTCATCAACTCTCCCCTCTTGAATTATTTGAAACAAAATCCCCGGCTTCCTATTATTTCATCCATAAATACTTGTGTATATATGTCTTAAAAAATAAGAACTCTGCGTTTTTTTTAAGGCATAACCACTATATCATTATCTCACCTAAAAAATTAACAGCAATTCTTTAATATCATCAAATATCCAGTGTTCCAATTTCCAGTTATCTTATGTCATCATTTATTTATAGTTTGTTTGAACCCAAATCCAAATAATGTCTATATATTACAATATGTTGAGGTGTTTTTTAAATATCTTTTAATCTCCAAGTCCCCCCCTCTATCTCTTTCCCTCTTCTTTTTTTTTCTTGAAGTTTACTTGTTGAAGAGATGAGGGATTTTTTTTTTTTGGTCCTGCAGAATTTCCCAGTCTAGAAATTGCTGACACACCACAATTTTAAAAAGTGAGCTTACTGCAAAATCAACTCCACAAATACTCTTCACAAATTTACTAAATGGCCTTTTTTCTCAGTAACTATATCGTCTTTCTTTACTTTTCTTTCCTCCCTGCTTCCTGAATTTATTTATCTTGATCACTTCTGAATCAATACCACAAAGTTCTGCAAAACTGCCACCTGCTTCCCCCTGGGGTTTATATCTTAAAACAAATTTTCCTCAATTGAATTCAAATTGAATAAGAGCTTTGAAACCAAGGATCCCTCATTAGACAGTTTGTTATTTCAAAGTATTTTCTATTTACCGTGCCTTATTTAGAATACAGTATAATCCTGTGAAGGCAATTCTCTTTGTTCAAAACGGTGTATAATTGGGAATAATTGCAATTCCCTATCTGACAGAAAGTCTCTCGAGTTTTGTTTATTAGAGAAATTTAATTTATTAGAAACATTGTACCATCTGAATATATTAATGTAATATTCCTTTCAATTTATGTTCTAATTTAACGAGGTTGTATTACATCAAGAAATAATCACAGTTTTAAATCTGAGCCTTAAAGATCATTCAACAGAAGTGTGCATTGATTTCTTTTTTTAAAATTTATAACATCGATATAATATGTGCATCTAGTTTAAAAAGTTAGTAGGACTCTTAGGCTCGTAAAACAAATCAACCAGCAATCCCTTTCCCTACCTGCCCCACCTCTGATTCTTGTTCTCTGTAGATATTCAGCACTTGACAATCAACTTTCCAAAATGTTGTTGACATCTCTAATCCACTCTCATTGCCTTTCTTGTTTCCTCTGCCCTTGCGGGATTATCCCTTTTTAATTCTTTCTCTGTAATTCTTGTGGTGTTAGAGCGGAAGTGGAGCTAAGTGTGTGTGTGTTCAGTTTGCCACGTTTAGTTTGTCGTTCGCCATATTTTCATTTTCTAGTTCCTTTGCTGAGAATCCAAAATGGTGTAAAAGTAAAAGTTGGCACCCAGCCCCTCTACCTCCCTATGTCTCCCTCTTACTGGAGGGGATGGGTCTTTGGCTGACTCAGCAAAAGTGTCATCCTGCGGTTCCTAGTGCAGTCTCCTGGCTCCCGGGAAGCTCTGGTGAAGTGTGTCCCTCTTCCTCAAGAAATAGCACTTCCCAAGCACTGTATGCCACAGTGAGAATGTCTCTTGTGGCCAATTTGCTCTTGACCCTTCTCCCTAGGAATGACTGTAGTGTGGGTCACTCACCTCCAACCCTGAGCACCCCCCCACGTAACTTTTGCTCCCTGACACTCCTCCCCTTGGGGCATGTACACCCCGCCCCATGTCTTAGGATACCAAAGAGAATAGGGAGTGACCTTTGTGCAGTGTATGCTGGTAAATGTTTAACAACTGGCCCTCCAGGGGGAAATAAGCCCTGATTTGAGCATTTGCCAATCTCTATGGTGTAAATACTCCTACCAAGGCTGATTTTACGCTGCCATGGTGACTTGGAAGAGGTGCACAGCTGTGTCTTTGCCTTTGGGAATAGGACTCTGGGTCTTAGTTCAGGACTGCCAGACTCGAGGATAAAGTCATTTGTCCTTTTCATCGAGCTCCTCAGTCACTCGTACCTCGATATTCCTGCTGGGCTGACTCTGTCAACCCTTTGGTTATGTCTGGTGTGTCTGAATCTGCCAGCTCAGCCACCTGAGACTCTACTCTGGATCAAGAAAACTCCCCAGTGCTGTGCGGCTAAAAATGTGTGTTCTGGGTCAATCTTAATTTTGTTACGTTTTTACTCTGCTTCGATGTCCTTAGAAGAACCTCTTGGTAAAGTTAATTTCGTGCACTAATATGAAACTGATGGTTTGTAGACATTGTGTTTTCTCCAGGTAAACCTTATTACAGTGCTGTACTGATGGAAGGATCGGGTGACTGGGATTCCTTATTCTGCAGTTCTGTTGATGATGTTTTCTTTCTTCCACAGTTGACAGACCTGTCAGAGTATACGCAGATGGAATATTTGACCTCTTCCACTCAGGTCACGCAAGGGCACTTATGCAAGCAAAAACACTGTTTCCCAACAGCTACTTGTTGGTAGGAGGTAAGAAGTGCATTTTGTCTTTGTCTAGAAAACTCTTGTATAATGTGCTTCCTGAAAAGGACCCCTTTCAGACTTCCATCATTAACACCTCACATTGTAAATGCTCCCAGTTCAGCCTATATTGCGTCGCTTGTTCACTGCGTGAAATTTAAAATGATATTTAAAAAACCATAGGGGAAATTACGTCCTCAGATTATAAACCATTGATTCCCAGAGAAAGACGAATAATACCACCAAGGGTAACTGCTTCATGTTCTCCATTTATGCCTTCTTGTGTTTGAGGCATGATCCAATTTCTGTTTCTGAAATTTCCTAGAGGGTTAGGAGAAAAGCAATATTATTCTGATTTCAAATCTTAGAGACCTGAGGGGATTCAGGGTGATTAATGGTAAGTAAGGTCATTGTCTGTTTCCTTGGTGTGACCCACAGTACTTAGGACCATGTTGTGCTAATGGTAGTGGCTTACAGCAGTCCCAATTAGTTGAATTTATGTGCTGTGTATTAAAGAAATAGAGATTTATATACCCAGGTAATCTTGGTTTACAGTGAAGGAACTGACTGATTTCATAAGCTTGTGGAGAGAGAAGGGCAGTTAGACGTAAGATTTTCTTCTTCCAAAAGGCCTACAGATTTCAATTTGGGTAAAAGGGAAAGTTTCTGACCTGCAAGACCTGGGTCTCATCTCTGTAGCTTCTGGAAACACCATTTCCTTTCACTATAATCATTTTTTTGGCATTACATGAACTAGACACCATCAACCCTTAGACCTCTACCGTGAGGGAAAAAGGTGATGGTAAGAGACTACATATCTGTTTTTAAAAATATTTTGTTGGGCTTCCCTGGTGGCACAGTGGTTGAGAGTCCGCCTGCCGATGCAGGGGACACGGGTTCGTGCCCCGGTCCGGGAAGATCCCACATGCCGCGGAGCGGCTGGGCCCGTGAGCCATGGCCGCTGAGCCTGCGCGTCCGGAGCCTGTGCTCCGCAACGGGAGAGGCCACCACGGTGAGAGGCCTGCGTACCACACACACACACACACACACACACACACAAATATATATATATATATATATATATAGTTATCTTCTACAAGTTTAAAACTACTTTCTGTATATTTGAGAGGAATCTTTTGCAGATTTTGCCAAGCATGGTGACCATGTGGTTATTGAATGGAGTTCTTTCCAGAAGGAAGAGGTGATACGAGGCAGTTCATTTCCCTTTATTTTGAGCGGAAAATCATTTCTTGCATGAGCACTACCACCTGGAGTCTGGTCCTAAGCTGCTGGGGTCCTGGGGAGACCTCTGCAGTGGTTGGGCTTTGGTCATTTTGGCAACCCAAGTTTGGAGGTGGTTAGGTGTAGGCAACACTTAACGGGAACACTGCCCTGGCCCTGGGTTAGCACATCAAAAGTAAAGGCAAAGGAAAAATGTGACTTTCAGTACGTTCAGGTAAATTGGAGAAAGCAGTAAAGTAATATCAGTAGCTGTCCAGGTCTCTAGGCGACAATGCTTTCTCTGATTTACTGAATGATTCCTTCACTTAACAACTATTTTTCGAGCTCCTACTATGTGCCAGGCATTCTTCTGTACACTGAGAATGCAGCCATGATCGAAGCAGACTGTGTCCTCAAGAGAACTTAGAGTCTGAAGGGGAGGCAGAGGTAGGGGTTCTATGAAGAAATGTAAAATAGGGTAAGGGGAAAGAGTGTCTGGTGGGGCAAGGAGGGACATTTCAGGTATGGAGGTCAGGGGAGGACCCTCTGGAGTGTTGACACCTGTGCAGAGACTTGAATGAAGTGAAGGGCACACGAAAGCCAGAGCACAGAACCTTCCTTGTGTGGTGATCTTCCCACCAGCCTATATGAGAATGTTGGGACAAGTGGAGAAAACGTGGTAGCGACAACTAGATGCGTTATTTGTTTTTGTTTTTTTTTTTTTTTTGCGGTAGGCGGGCCTCTCACTGTTGTGGCCTCTCCCGTTGCGGAGCACAGGCTCCGGACGCGCAGGCTCAGCGGCCACGGCTCACGGGCCCAGCCGCTCCGTGGCATGCGGGATCTTTCCGGACCGGGGCACGAACCCGTGTCCCCTGCATTGGCAGGCGGACTCTCTACCACTGCACCACCTGGGAAGTCTACTGTGAAATATTTTTAACCACCCTATTAATAAAATTCAGTGTAGGGACTTCCCTGGTGGCACAGTGGTTAAGAATCTGCCTGCCAATGCAGGGGACACGGGTTCGAGCCCTGGTCTAGGAAGATCCCACATGCCACGGAGCAACTAAGCCCGTGCGCCACAACTACTGAGCCTGAGCTCTAGAGCCTGTGAGCCACAACTACTGAGCCCATGTGTCACAACTACTGAAGCCCACATGCCTAGAGCCCATGCTTTGCAACAAGAGAAGCCACCACAATGAGAAGCCCACGCACTGCAACGAAGAGTAGCCCCCGCTCGCCACAACTAGAGAAAGCCAGCATGCAGCAGCAAAGACCCAACACAGCCAAAAATAAAAAAAATAAATTTATAAAAAAAATAAAATTCAGTGTCAGCCGGGCTTCCCTGGTGGCACAGTGGTTAAGAATTCGCCTGCCAATGCAGGGGACACGGGTTCGAGCCCTGGCCCAGGAAGATCCCACATGCCGTGGAGCAACTAAGCCCGTGCGCCACAACTACTGAGCCTGCGCTCTAGAGCCTGTGAGCCACAACTACTGAAGCCCATGTGCCTAGAGCCCGTGCTCCGCAATAAGAGAAGCCACTGCAATGAGAAGCCCACACACCGCAACGAAGAGTAGCCCCCGCTTGCCACAACCAGAGAAAGCCTGCACACAGCAACAAAGACCCAACACAGCCAAAAATAAAAATAATAAAAATTTTTAAAAATTCAGTGTAAGCCTATATTTCACGTGTCTCCACTAATTTAATTTTATTTGATTCCTAGTCTGTTAAACAGAATCTCCAACCACCTGTGTGTAGGCAGATTTCTACAGGGGCATGGTAGCTCAAATCCCATGACAAAGAACAATCTTCCTTTGATGTATATAGTAGTTGCCTTCCTCTGAAATTCAGCATTTATCACAGCTGTTCTAGAAATACTTTGCAGTTATATGTAAAACAAAATTAGGGTCTAGATTCAAATAATTTAAAATAATTATGCAGAGACATTCAGACATCTTACAGGATGTTAGAAAATTCTCATGTGGGGCTGCCCCACACATAGCAAGATGTTTAGGGACTTCCCTGATGGTCCAGTGGCTAAGACTCCATGCTCCCAATGCAGGGGGCCTGGGTTCGATCCCTGGTCAGGGAACTAGATCCCGCATGCCGCAACTAAAGACCCCCGCATGCCGCAACTAAAGACCCCTGCATGCTGCAACGAAGATCCTGCATGCCGCAGCTAAGACCCGGTGCAGCCAAACAAATAAATAAATTAAATAAATACTTAAAAAAAGATGTTTAACATTGTTGGCACCCTGCCCACTAAATGCCAATTGCTGCCTCCAATCATAGTGACAACTAAAGATGCCGTACAGATTTCCAAAAATGCTTCCTAGCGGATGCGGAGGCCTTTGTTGAAAACCGTTCTTAGACTAAGAGTCTTCACTCTTTGTTCCCCACAATCCCAAAAAGGATTTCGAAAAACTATACACCTTCTTACAGATTTTTAAGCTGACGTCTAAAATTTTCCATCCTAAGTTTAAATAGTTGTAAAATATGTAATTTCTGGAATACCGTAAATTTTAACATTTTCAAAAATTAATAGACTTTATTTTTAAGGGAAGTTTTACGTTCACAGCAAAACTGAGCAGAAAGTACAAAGGTTCCCATTTACGCACTCACGCACAGCCTCCCCACTATCAACGTCTGCCACCAGGGTAGTACATTTTTTACAGTCCATGAACCTACATTGACATGTTATTATCACCCAAAGTCCATAGTTTAATACGTTAGAGTTCACTCTTGGTATTTTACATTCTTTGGGTTTGGACAAATGTATTATGACATATATCCACCATTGTAGTATCGTACAGAACAGTTGCAGTGCCTTAAAAATCCTCTGCACTCTGCCTATTCATCTATCCCCCACCCAACCCCTGGCAACCACTGATCTTTTTACTGTCTCCATAGTTTTGCCTTTTCCCAAATGTCATGTAATTGGAATCATACAGTATGTATCTTTTTCAGATTGGCTTCTTTCACTTAGTAGTATGTTTAAGGTTACCCCATGGCTTGTTGGCTCATTTCTTTTTAGCACTGGGTAATATTCCGGTGTCTGGATGTGCCACAGTTTATCCTTTTGCCTACTGAAGGACATCTTGGTTGCATTCATGTTTTGGCAATTATGAATAAAGCTGCTATAAACATCTACGTGCAGGTTTTTGTATGGACATAAGTTTTCAATTCAGTTTGGTAAATACCAAGGAGTGTGATTGCTAGATCATATGTTAAGAGTATGTTTAGCTTTGTTAGACACTGCCAAACAGCCTTCCAAAGTAGCTGTACCATTTTGCGTTCCCACCAGCAATGAATGAGAATTCCTGGTGCTCCAAATCCTCACCAGCATTTGATGTTGTCAGTATTTTGTACTTTGGCCATTTTAATTGGGGTATAGTGGTATCTCATTGTTGTTTTATTTTGTAATTTCCTGATGACATGTGATGGCGAACATCTTTTCATTTACTTATTTAACATCTGTATATCTTTTTTGGTGAGGTGTCTATTCAGATCTTTTTTGCATTTCTTAATCAGGTTGTTCATTTTCTTATTGTTGAGTTTTAAGAGTTCTTTGTGTAGTTTGGATAATAGTCCTTTATCAGTTGTGTCTTTTTCAAATATCTTCTCCCACTCTGTGGTTTTTCTCATTCCATTCACATGGCCTTTTGCAGAGCAGAAATTTTTAATTTTAATGAAGTCCAGTTTATCAGTTGTGTCTTTGATGGTTTGTGTGTTTGGTGTTGTATCTAAAAAGTCACTGCCATACCCAAGGTCATCTAGGTTTTCTCATATATTATCTTCTACGAGTTTTATGCTTTTGTGTTCTACATTTTGATCTATGATCCATTTTGAGGTAATATTTGTGAAGAGTATAAGATCTGTATTTAGATTCCTTTTTTTGCATGTGGATGTCCAGTTGTTACAGCACCATTTGTTGAAAAGACTGTCTTTGTTCATTGTATTACCTTTGCTCCTTTGTCAAAGATCAATTGACTGTATTTATGTGGGTCTGTCTCTGGGCTATTTCATTCCATTGATCTATTTATCCATTTTTTCACCAATACCACACCTTCTTGATTACTGTAGCTTCACAGTAAGTACTGAAGTTGAGTAGTGCCAGTCTTCCAACTTTGTTCTTTTCCTCCAATATTGATTTGGCTATTCTGGGTCTTTTCCCTCTTCAAATAAACTTTACTATCAGTTTATCATTAGCCACAAAATAACTTGTTGGTATTTTGGTTGGGATTGCATTGAATCTATAGATCAAGTTGGGAAGAAATGACATCTTGTCACTGTTGAGCCTTCCTATCCATGAACATGAAATACATTTCCATTTATTTTGTTCTTTGATATTTTTCATCAGGGTTTTGTAGTTTTTCTCACATAGATCTTGTACACATTTTGTTAGATTTATACCTAAGTATTTTATTTGTTGGGGCGTGCTAATGTAAACAGTAATATGTTTTTCATTTCAAAGTCCACTTGTTCATTGCTGGTATATAGGAAAGTGATTGACTTTTGTATATTAATTAACCTTGTATTCTGCAATTTTGCTATAATTGCTTATTCTAGGAGGTTTTTTTGGTCAATTCTTTAAAATTTTACACATAGATGATTATGTCATCTGTGAAGAAAAACAGTTTTATTTCTTCCTCCCCAATCTGTATACATTTTTTAAAATTTATGTATTTATTTATGTTTGGCTGCGTTGGGTCTTCATTGCTGTGCGTGGGCTTTCTCTAGTTGTGTCGAGTGGGGGCTACTCTTTGTTGCAGTGCGCGGGCTTCTCATTGCGGTGGCTTCTCTTGTTGTGGATCACGGGCTCTAGGTGCACAGGCTTCAGTAGTTGTGGCATGTGGGCTCAGTAGTTGTGGCTCGTGGGCTTTAGAGCGCAAGCTGAGTAGTTGTGGCGCCCAGGCTTAATTGCTCTGCGGCATGTGGGATCTTCCCAGACCAGGGCTCAAACCCGTGTCCTCTGCATTGGCAGGCGGAATCTTAACCACTGCGCCACCAGGGAAGTCCTAATCTGTATACATTTTATTTCCTTTTCTTGTCTTACTGCACTAGCTAGGACTTCCAGTACAATGTTGAAAAGCTATGGTGAGAGGTTACATCCTTGCCTTATTCCTGATCTTAGTGGGAAAACTTCAATTTTCTCACCATTGAGTATGATGTTAGCTGTAGGGTTTGTTTTTTTTTTTTGCGGTACGCGGGCCTCTCACTGTTGTGGCCTCTCCCATTGTGGAGCACAGGCTCCGGACACACAGACTCAGCAGCCATGGCTCACGGGCCCAGCCACTCTGCGGCATGTGGGATCCTCCTGGAGCGGGGCACGAACCCGTGTCCCCTGCATCGGTAGGCGGACTCTCAACCACTGTGCCACCAGGGAAGCCCAGCTGTAGGGTTTTTGTAGATAGTCTTTATCAAGTTGAGGAAGTTCCCCTCTATTTCTAGTTTGCCGAGAGTTTTTGTCATGAATGGGTATTGGATTTTATCAAATGCTTTTTCTACATCTATTAATATGATCATGTGATTTTCCTTCTTTTGTCTGTTGATGTGATGGATTACATTAATTGATTTTATTCTATTTTTTGTTTTTTAAAACTGAAGTATAGTTGATGTATAGTATTATATGTTACAGGTGTACAATATAGTGATTCACAGTTTTTAAAGGTTATACTCCATTTATACTTATAAAATATTGGCTATATTCCCTGCATTGTAAATATATCCTCATAGCTTATTTATTTTATACATAATAGTTTGTATCTCTTAATCCCCTATCCCTTACTTGCTCCTCCCTCCTTCCTTCTCTCCATTAGTAACCACTAGTTTGTTTTCTATATCTGTGAGTCTGTTTACCTGGGATAAATCCCACTTGGTTATGGTGTATAATTCTTTTTATACATTGTTGGATTTCAGTTGTTAATATTTTGTTAAAGAGCTCTGCATCTATGTTAATGAGAGATAGTGGTCTCTAGTTTTCCTTTCTTATAAGGTGTTTGGTTGTGGTATTAGGGTAATGCTAGCCTCATAGAATGAGTTAGGAAACATTCCCTCTGCTTCTATCTTGTGGAAGAGATTGTAGAGAATTGGTCTAGTTTCTTCCTTAAATGTTTGGTAGAATTCACCAGTGAACCTATCCAGACCTGGTGGTTTCTCTTTTGGAAGGTTATTACATACTGATTGGATTTCTTTAATACATAGAGGCCTATTCAGATTGTCTCTTCTAGTGTGAATTTTGGCAGCTTCTGTCTTTTAAGGAATTGGTCACTTTCACCTATGTTATCACATTTGTGGGCATAGAGTTGCTCAAAATATTCCTTCCTTTTAATATCCGTGAGATCTGTAGTAATGTCCTCTTTTTAATTTCTGATATTGGTCATTTGTATCTTTCTCTTTTTTCTTTGTTAGCTTGGCTAGAGCCTTATCAATTTTATTGATCTTTTCAAAGAACCAGTTCTTGTTTTTGTTGACTTTCTCTATTCATTCCTGTTTTCAGCTTCATTGATTTCTGCTCTGATTTTTATTATTTATTTTCTTTTGCTTACTTTGGGTTGAATTTGCTCTTTTTTTCTAGTTTCCTAAGATGGAAGCTTAGATGATTTATTTTAGATTTTTCTTCTTTTCTAATATATATATTCAATGCTTTAAATCTCCTAAACACTTTTCATTGCATCCCACAAATTTTGGTAAGTTGTGTTTTCATTTTCATTTAGTTCAAAATAGTAAAAAATATTTCTTGATTTATTCTTTGACCCATGTGTTATTTAGAAGTGTGCTGTTTAATCTCCAATTATTTTGGGATTTTCCAGCTATTTTTCTGTTGTTGATTCCTAGTTTAATTCCACTGAGACCAGACATTGTGTGATTTCTATTCTTTTAAATTTGTTATGGTGTGTTTAATGGCCCAGAATGTGATCTATCTTGGTGAATGCTCCATGTGAACTTCAGGAGGATGTGTATTCTGCTGTGGTTGCATGAAGTCTGTAGATGTCGATTATACACGGTTGATTGCTAGTGCTGTTGTGTGCACACCCACACACACATACAATTAAATATATTGTTGCTGTTATTATCTTGAATATACTGTTATCTGTTAGATCAATTAAGAATAAGAAAAATAAAAGTTTTGTTTTATCTTCAGTTATTCTCGAATGCTCTTCCTTTTTAAAACGTATATCTGAATTTCTGACCTATGTAATTTTCCTTCTTTCTGAAGAACTTTTAAAAACATTTCTTGCAAGGCGGGTCTACTAGAAACAATTCCCTCAATTTTTGTTTGTCTGAGGAAGTCTTTATTTCTCCTTCCCTTTTTTTTTTTTTTTTTTGCTATGCGGACCTCTCACTGTTGTGGCCTCTCCTGTTGCAGAGCACAGGCTCCGGACGCACAGGCTCAGCGGCCATGGCTCACGGGCCCAGCCGCTGGGCGGCATGTGGGATCCTCCCGGACCGGGGCACGAACCCATGTCCCCTGCATCGGCAGGTGGACCCTCAAACACTGTGCCACCAGGGAAGCTCTCTCCTTCCCTTTTAAAGGATGATTTTGTAGGCTATAGAATTGTAGGTTGGTGGGGTTTTTCTCTCAACACTAGAAATATTTCACTTCACTGAGTTTTTATTTATTTATAATTAATTAATTTATTTGGTTTCACCAGGTCTTAGTTGTGGCTCGTGGGCTCCTTAGTTGTGGCTTGCTGGCTCCTTAGTTGCAGCAGGTGGCCTACTTAGTTGCACCTCATGGGCTTCTTAGTTGTGGCACACAAACTCTTAGTTGCCCCATGTGAACTCTTAGTTGTGGCATGCATGTGGGATCTAGTTCCCTGACCAGGGATCAAACCTGGGCCCCCTGCATTTGGAGCATGGAGTCTTATCTACTGCGCTCTCACTCATGGGAGTCACTTACTCACTTTTTAAAAAATTTTAATTTTATACTGGACTATAGTTTTTTTTTGTTTTTAGTTTTCTTTCATTTTTGTGATGTTGAGCATCTTTTCATGTGCCTATTGGCCATCTGTATGCCTTCATTGGGAAGCTATTCAGGTTCTCTGCCCTTTTTTATTGTACTTTTTCTTGTTTTTTTAATTTTATTTTTTTAAACAGCATGTTATTAGTCATCAATTTTATACACATCAGTGTATACACGTCAATCCCAATCACCCAATTCATCACATCACCACCACCACCACCACCCCGGCTTTCTCCCCTTGTTGTCCATACGTTTGTTTTCTACATCTGTATCTCAATTTCTGCCCTGTAAAGCGGTTCATCTGTACCATTCTTCTAGCTTCCACATATATGCGTTAATATACGATGTTTGTTTTTCTCTTTGTGACTTACTTCACTCTGTATGATAGTCTCTAGATCCATCCACGTCTCAACAGTTGACCCAATTTCATTCCTTTCTATGGCTGAGTAATATTCCATTGTATATATGTACCACATCTTCTTTATCCATTCGTCTGTCGACGGGCATTTAGGTTGCTTCCATGACCTGGCTATTGTAAATAGTGCTGCAATGAACATTGGGATGCATGTGTCTTTTTGAATTATGGTTTTCTCTGGGTACATGCCCAGTAGTGGGATTGCTGGGTCATATGGTAGTTCTATTTGTAGTTTTTTAAGGAACCTCCATACTGTTCTCCATAGTGGCTGTACCAATTCACATTCCCACCAGCAGTGCAAGAGTGTTCCCTTTTCTCCACACCCTCTCCAGCATTTATTGTTTCTAGATTTTTTGATGATGGCCATTCTGACTGGTGTGAGATGATATCTCATTGTAGTTTTGATTTGCATTTCTCTAATAATTAGTGATGTTGAGTAGCTTTTCATGGGCTTCTTGGCCATCTGTATGTCTTCTTTGGAAAAATGTCTGTTTAGGTCTTCTGCCCATTTTTGGATTGGGTTGTTGGTTTTTTTAATATTAAGCTGCATGAGCTGTTTATATATTTTGGAGATTAATCCTTTGTTCATTCATTTCCAAATATTTTCTCCCATTCTGAGGGTTGTCTTTTCGTCTTATTTATGGTTTCCTTTGCTGTGCAAAAGCTTGTAAGTTTCATTAGGTCCCATTTGTTTATTTTTGTTTTTATTTCCATTACTCTAGGAGGTGGGTCAAAAAAGACCTTGCTGTCATTTACATCAAAGAGTGTTCTTCCTATGTTTTCCTCTAAGAGTTTTATAGTGTCCAGTCTTACATTTAGGTCTCTGATCCATTTTGAGTTCATTTTTCTGTATGGTGTTAGGGAGTGTTCTAATTTCATTCTTTTACATGTAGCTGTCCAGTTTTCCCAGCACCACTTATTGAAGAGATTGTCTTTTCTCCATTGTATATCCTTGCCTCCTTGGTCATAGACTAGTTGACCATAGGTGCATGGGTTTATCTCTGGGCTTTCTATCTTGTTCCATTGATCTATGTTTCTGTTTTTGTGCCAGTACCATATTGTCTTGATTACTGTAGCTTTGTAGTATAGTCCAAAGTCAGGGAGGCTGATTCCTCCAGCCCCGTTGTCCCTCAAGACTGCTTTGGCTATTGGGGGTCTTTTGTGTCTCCATACAAATTTTGAGATGATTTCTTCTAGTTCTGTAAAAAATGCCAGTAGTAATTTCATAGGGATTGCGTTGAATCTGTAGATTGCTTTGGATAGTATAGTCATTTTCACAATATTGATGTTTCCAATCCAAGAATATGGTATATCTCTCCATCTGTTGGTATCATCTTTAATTTCTTTCATCAGTGTCTTATAGTTTTCTGCATACAGGTCTTTTGCCTCCCTAGGTAGGTTTATTCCTAGGTATTTTATTCTTTTTGTTGCAGTGGTAAATGGGAGTGTTTCCTTAATTTCTCGTTCAGATTTTTCATCATTAGTGTATAGTAATGCAAGAGATTTCTGTGCATTAATTTTGTATCCTGCTACTTTACCAACTTCATTGATTACCTCTAGTAGTTTTCTGGTGGCACCTTTAGGATTCTATATGTATAGTATCATGTCATTTGCAAACAGTGACAGTTTTACTTCTTCTTTTCCAATTTGTATTCCTTTTATTTCTTTTTCTTCTCCGATTGCCGTGGCTAGGACTTCCAAAACTATGTTGAATAATAGTGGTGAGAGTGGACATCCTTGTCTTGTTCCTGATCTTAGAAGAAATGCTTTCAGTTTTTCACCATTGAGAATGATATTTGCTGTGGGTTTGTCATATATGGCCTTTATTATGTTGAGGTATGTTCCCTGCATGCCCACTTTCTGGAGAGTTTTTATCATAAATGGGTTTTGAATTTTGTCAAAAGCTTTTTCTGTATCTATTGAGATGATCATATGGTTTTTATTCTTCAATTTGTTAATATGGTGTATCACATTGATTGATTTGCATATGTTGAAGAATCCTTGCATCCCTGCATAAATCCCACTTGATCATGGTGTATGATCCTTTTAATGTGTTGTTGGATTTTGTTTGCTAGTATTCTGGTGAGGATTTTTGCATCTATATCCATGAGCCATATTGGTCTGTAATTTTCTTTTTCTGTAGTATCTTTGTCTGGTTTTGGTGTCAGGGTGATGGTGGCCTCATAGAATGAGTTTGGGAGTGTTCCTTCCTCCGCAATTTTTTTGAAGAGTTTGAGAAGGATGGGTGTTAGTTCTTCTCTAAATGTTTGATAGAATTCACCTGTGAAGCCATCTGGTCCTGGACCTTTGTTTGTTGGAAGATTTTTAATCACAGTTTCAATTTCATTACTTGTGATTGTCTGTTCATATTTCCTGTTTCTTCTTGGTTCAGTCTTGGAAGGTTATACCTTTCTAAGAGTTTGTCCATTTCTTCCAGGTTGTCCATTTTATTGGCATAGAGTTGCTTGTAGTCGTGTCTTAGGATGCTTTGCATTTCTGCGGTGCTGTTGTAACTTCTCCTTTTTCATTTCTAATTCTATTGATTTGAGTCTTCTCCCTTTTTTTCTGGATGAGTCTGGCTAATGGTTTATCAATTTTGTTTATCTTCTCAAAGAACCAGCTTTTAGTTTTATTGATCTTTGCTATTGTCTCCTTTATTTCTTTTTCATTTATTTCTGATCTGATCTTTATGATTTCTTTCCTTCTGCTAACTTTGGGGTTTTTTTGTTCTTTCTCTAATTGCTTTAGGTGTAAGGTTAGGTTGTTTCTTTGAGATGTTTCTTGTTTCTTGAGGTAGGGTTGTATTGCTATAAACTTCCCTCTTAGAACTGCTTTTGCTGCATCCCATAGGTTTTGGGCCGTCGTGTTTTCATTGTCATTTGTTTCTAGGTATTTTTTGATTTCCTCTTTGATTTCTTCAGTGATCTCTTTGTTATTTAGTAACGTATTGTTTAGCCTCCATGTGTTTGTGTTTTTTACGTTTTTTTCCCTGTAATTCATTTCTAATCTCATGGCATTGTTGTCAGAAAAGATGCTTGATATGATTTCATTTTTCTTAAATTTACTGAGGCTTGATTTATGACCCAAGATGTGATCTATCCTGTAGAATGTTCTGTGCACACTTGAGAAGAAAGTGTAATGTGCTTTTTTTGGATGGAATGTCCTATAAATATCAATTAAATCTATCTGGTCTTTTGTGTTATTTAAAGCTTCTGTTTCCTTATTTATTTTCATTTTGGATGATCTGTCCATCGGTGTAAGTGAGGTGTTAAAATCCCCCACTATTTTCGTGTTACTGTCGATTTCCTTTTTTATAGCTGTTAGGAGTTGCCTTATGTATTGAGGTGCTCCTATGTTGGGTGCATATATATTTATAATTGTTATATCTTCTTCTTGGATTGATCCCTTGCTCATTATGTAGTATCCTTCTTTATGTCTTGTAATAGTCTTTATTTTGAAGTCTATTTTATCTGATATGAGTATTGCTATTCCAGCTTTCTTTTGATTTCCATTTGCTTGGAATATCTTTTTCCATCCCCTCAGTTTCAGTCTGAATGTGTCCCTAGGTCTGAAGTGGGTCTCTTGTAGACAGCATATATATGGGTCTTGTTTTTGTATCCATTCAGCAAGCCTGTGTCTTTTGGTTGGAGCATTTAATTCATTCACGTTTAAGGTAATTATCAATATGTATGTTCCTATGACCATTTTCTTAATTGTTTTGGGTTGGTTTTTGTAGGGCCTTTTCTTCTCTTGTGTTTCCCACTTAGAGAAGTTCCTTTAGCATTTGTTGTAGAGCTGGTTTGGTGGTGCTGTATTCTCTTAGCTTTTGCTTGTCTCTAAAGCTTTTGATTTCTCCATCGAATCTGAATGAGATCCTTGCTGGGTAGAGTAATCTTGGCTGTAGTTTCTTCCCTTTCATCACTTTAAGTATATCATGCCACTCCCTTCTGGTTTGTAGCGTTTCTGCTGAGAAATCAGCTGTTAACCTTATGGGAGTTCCCTTGTATGTTATTTGTCATTTTTCCCTTGCTGCTTTCAATAATTTTTCTTTGTCTTTAATTTTTGCCAATTTCATTACCATGTGTCTTGGTGTGTTTCTCCTCGGGTTTATCCTGTATGGGACTCGCTGCCCTTCTTGGACTTTGATGGCTATTTCCTTTCCCATGTTAGGGAAGTTTTTGACTATAATCTCTTCAAATATGTTCTCTGGTCCTTTCTCTCCCTCTTCTCCTTCTGGGACCCCTATAATGCGAATGTTGTTGCATTTAATGCTGTCCCAGAGGTCTCTTAGGCTGTCTTCATTTCTTTTCATTCTTTTTTCTGTATTCTGTTCCGCAGCAGTGAATTCCACCGTTTTGTCTTCCAGGTCGCTTATCCATTCTTCTGCCTCAGTTATTCTGCTATTGATTCCTTCTAGTGTAGTTTTCATTTCAGTTATTGTATTGTTCATCTCTGTTTGTTTGTTCTTTAATTCTTCTAGGTCTTTGTTAAACATTTCTTGCATCTTCTCGATCTTTGCCTCCATTCTTTCTCCGAGGTCCTGGATCATCTTCACTATCATTATTCTGAATTCTTTTTCTGGAAGGTTGCCTATCTCCACTTCATTTAGTTGTTTTTCTGGGGTTTTATCTTGTTCCTTCATCTGGTACATAGCCCTCTGCCTTTTCATCTTGTGTGTCTTTCTGTGAATGTGGTTTTTGTTCCACAGGTGCAGGATTGTAGTTCTTCTTGCTTCTGCTGTCTGCCCTCTGGTGGATCTGTATTGGATTATAGTTGATTAACAGTGTTGTGTTAGTTTCAACTGTACAACAAAATGATTCAGTTATACATATACATGTATCTATTCTTTTTCAAATATTTTTCCCATTTAGGTTATTACAGAATATTGAGCAGAGTTCCCTGTGCTGAATAGCAGGTCCCTGTTGATTTTTTATTTTAAATATAGCAGTGTGTACATATAAATACCAAAGTCCCAATCTATCACTGCAACCCTTTCCTCCAGTAACCATAAGTTCCTTCTCTAAGTCTGTGAGTCTGTTTCTGTTTTGTAAATAAGTTCATTTGTATCACTTTTTTAAGATTCCACATATAAGCAATATCATATGATATTTGTCTTTCTTTGTCTGACTTACTTCACTTAGTATGATAGTCTCCAGGTCCATCCATGTTGCTGCAAATGCCATTATTTCACTGTTTTTGATGGCTGAATAATATTCCATTGTATACATGTACCACATTTTCTTTATCCATTCATCTGTCAATGGATATTTAGATTGCTTCTGCAATGAACATTGGGGTACATGTATCCTTTCAAACCATGTTTTTCTCTAGATATATGCCCAAGAGTGGGATTGCTGGACCATATGGTAGCTCTGTTTTTAGTTTCTCAAGGAACCTCCATACTGTTCTCCATAGTGACTGTACGAATTTACATTCCCACCAGCAGTGTAGGAGGGTTCCCTTTTCTCCACATCCTCTCCAGCATTTGTTATTTGTAGACGTTTTGGTGATGGCCATTCTCACTGGTGTGAGGTGATATGTCATTGTAGTTTTGATTTGCATTTCTCTAATAATTAGTGATGTTGAGCATCTTTTCATGTGCCTCTCAGCCATCTGTATGTCTTCTTTGGAGAGATGTCTTTTTACATCTTCTGCAAATTTTTTGATTGAGTTGTTTGTTTTTTTTGATATTGACCCGCATAAACTGTTTGTAAATTTTGGAGACCAATCCCGTGTCGGTCGCATTGTTTGCAAATATTTTCTCCCATTCTCTGGGTTGTCTCTTCATTTTGTTTATGGTTTCTTTTGCTATGCAAAAGCTTTTTAGTATGATTAGGTCCCATTTTTAAAATATTTAATTAATTTATTATTTATGTTTGGGTGCGTGGGGTCTTTATTTCTGCATGTGGGCTTTCTCCAGTTACGGCATGCAGGGGCTACTCTTCGTTGTGGTGCATGGGCTTCTCATTGCAGTGGCTTCTCTTGTTGCAGAGCATGGGCTCTAGAGTGCAGGCTCAGTAGTTGTGGCATACGGGCTTAGTTGCTCTGCAGCATGTGGGATCTTCCTGGATCAAGGATGGAACCTGTGTCCCTTGCACTGGCAGGCGGATTCTTAACCACTGCGCCACCAGGGAAATCCCAGGTCCCATTTGTTTAGTTTTGTTTTTGTTCCCATTACTCTAGGAGATGGATCGAAAGAGATATTGCTGTGATTTATGTCAAAGAGTGATCTGCCTATGTTTTCCTCTCGGAGTTTTATAGTATCCAGTCATACATTTAGGTGTTTAATCCATGTTAAGTTTATTTCTGTGTATGGTGTAGGGAGTGTCCTAATTTCATTCTTTTACATGTAGCTGTCCAGTTTTCCCAGGGCCATTTATTGAAGAGACTGTCTTTCCTTCATAGTATAGTCTTGCCTTCTTTGTTGTAGATTAATTGACCATAGGTGCATGGCTTTATTTCTGGGCTTTCTATCCTGTTCCATCAATCTATATTTCTGTTTTAGTGCTAGTACCATACTGTTTTGGTGACTGTAGCTTTGTAGTATAGTCTCAAGTCAGGGAGCCTGATTCCTCCAGCTCCATTTTCTTTCTCAAGATTTCTTTGGCTATTCAGAGTTTTTTGTGTCTCTGTACAAATTTTAAGATTTGTTTGTTCTAGTTCTGTGAAAAATGCCATTGATAATTTTTTTAAAGGCTACTGGATGACTTTATTTAAAAAAATATATGTATTAATTTGGCTGTGCTGGGTCTTAGTTGCAGCATGTGGCATCTTCTTTGTGTCATGTTGGATCTTTTTAAGTTGCGGCATGCAGGATCTTTTAGTTGCAGCATATGGGATCCTAGTTGAAGCATGCGGGATCTAATTCCCTGACCAGGGATCGAACCCGGGCCCCCTGCATTGAGAGCATGCAGTCTTAACCACTGGACCACCACAGAAGTCCTGCCATTGGTAATTTGATAGGGATTGCATTGAATCTGTAGATTGCCTTGGGTAGTATAGTCATTTTGACAATATTGATTCTTCTAATCCAAGAGCATCTGATCTTTTGTTGTCAGTGTGTAGAAATGAACAGAATTCTGTGTTATAATTTTGTATCCTGCAACTTTACTGAATTCATTGATGAGCTCTAGTAGTTTTCTGGTAGCATCTTTAGGATCTTCTACGTATAGTATCATGTCATCTGCAAACAGTGACATTTTTACTTCTTCTTTTCCAATTTGCATTCCCTGTATTTCTTTTTCTTCTCTGATTGCCGTGGCTAGGACTTTCAAAACTGTGTTGAATAAAACTGGTGAGAGTGTACATCCTTGTGTTGTTCCTGATCTTAAAGGAAATGCTTTCAGTTTTTCACTGTTGCGTATGATGTTAGTTGTAGGTTTGTCATATATGGCCTTAATTATGTTGAGGTATGTTCCCTGTATGCCCACTTTCTGGAGAGTTTTTATCATAAATTGGTGTTGAATTTAGTCAAAAGCTCTTTCTGCATCTATTGAGATGATTATATGGTTTTTATTCTTCAATTTGTTGATGTGGTGTATCACATTGATTGATTTGCAGATATTGAAAAATCCTTGCATCCCTGGGATAAATCCCACTTGATCATGGTGTATGATCATTTTAATGTATTGTTGGATTTGGATTGCTAGTATTTTGTTGAGGATTTTTGCATCTGTGTTCATCAGTGATATTGGCCTATAATTTTTTTTGTGGTATCTTTGTCTGGTTTTGGTATCAGGCTGATGGTGGCCTCATAGAATGAGTTTGGGAGTATTCCTTCCTCTGCTATTTTTTGGAATAGTTTTAGAAGGATAGGTGTTAACGTGCCTCTAAATGTTTGATAGAATTCACCTGTGAAGTCATCTGGTCCTGGACTTTTGTTTGTTGGGAGTTTTTTAATCACAGTTTAAATTTAGTACTTGTGATTGGTCTGTTTATATTTTCTGTTTCTTCCTGGTTCAGTCTTGGGAGATTGTACCTTTCTAAGAATTTGTCCATTTCTTCCAGGTTGTCCATTTTATTAATGTATAGTAGCTTGTAGTAGTCTCTTGTGATCCTTTGTATTTCTTTGGTGTCCGTTGTAACTTCTCCTTTTTCACTTCTAATTTTATTGATTTGAGCCCTCTCCTTTTTTCTTGATGAGTCTGGCTAAAGGTTTATAAATTTTGTTTATCTTTTCAAAGAGCCATCTTTTAGTTTCATCAATCTTTTCTATTGTTTTCTTCATTTCTATTTCATTTATTTATGCTCTGATATTTATGGTTTCATTGTTTCTGCTAACTTTGGGTTTTGTTTGTTCTTTCTCTAGTTGCTTTAGGTGTAAGGTTAGGTTGTTTATTTGTGATTTTTCTTCTTTCCTGAGGTAAGATTGTATTGCTATAAACTTCCCTCTTAGAACTGCTTTTTTTGCTGCATCCCATAGGTTTTGGATCGTCGTGTTTTCATTGTCATTTGTTTCTAGGTGGTTTTTGATTTCCTCTTTGATTTCTTCAGTGTTCTCTTGGTTATTTAGTAGTGTATTTTTTAGCCTCCATGTGTTTGTATTTTTTACAGTTTTTTTTCTTGTAGTTGATTTCTAATCTCATTGCATTGTGGTCAGAAAAGATGCTTGATATGATTTCAATATTCTTAATTTTGCCAAGGTTTGCCTTGTGGCCCAACATGTGATCAATCCTGGAGAATGTTCCATGTGCACTTGAGAAGAATGTGTATTCTGTTGCTTTTGGATAGAATGCTCTATAAATAGCAATGAAGTCTGTCTGGTCTGATGTGTCATTTAAGTCCTGCGTTTCCTTATTGATTTTCTCCCTGGATGATCTGTCCATTGATAAAGGTGGAGTGTTAACGTCCCCCACTATTATTGTGTTACTGTCGATTTCTTCTTTTATGGCTGTTAGTATTTGCCTTATATATTGAGGTGCTCCTATGTTGGGTGCATATATATTTACGATTGTTAAGTCTTCTTCTTGGATTGATCCCTTGATGATTATGTAGTGTCTTTCTTTGTCTCTTGGTACAGTCTTTAAAGTCTATTTTGTCTGAGATGAGTATTGCTACTCCAGCTTTCTTCTGATTTCCATTTGCGTGGAATACCTTTTTGCATCCTCTCAGTTTCAGTCTGTATGTGTCCCTAGATCTGAAGTGGATCTCTTGTATACAGCATATATATAGGTCTTGTTTTTTGTATCCATTTAGCCATCTATGTCTTTTGGTTAGAGCATTTAATCTGTTTATGTTTAAGATAATTATTATTATGTATGTTCTTATTACCATTTTGTTAACTGTTTTGGATTTGTTTTTGTAGGTCTTTTTTCTTCCCTTCCTGTTTTGTTCCCTCCTCTTGTGATTTGATGACTAACTTTAGTGTTGTGTTTGGATTCCTTTTTCTTCTTTGTGTGTGTGTATCTATTGTAGATTTTCAGTTTGCAGTTACCATGAGGTTTTGATATAGTAGCAGTCTCTACATAAACAAGATTGTTGTTGTTGTTTAAAAATTTATTTTTGGCTGCATTGGGTCTTTGTTGCTGTGCACAGGCTTTCTCTAGTTATGGCGAGCAGGGGCTACTCTTCGTTGCGGTGCGCAGGCTTCTCATTGTGGTGGCTTCTCTTGTTGCAGAGCATGGGTTCTAGGTGTGCAGGCTTCAGTAGCTGTGGCACGCGGGCTCTAGAGTGCAGGCTCAGTAGTTGTGGTGCACGGGCTTAGTTGCTCCATGGCATATGGGATCTTCCCGGACCAGGGCTTGAACCCGTGTCCCCTGGATTGGCAGGCAGATTCTTAACCACTGCACCACCAGGGAAGCCCAACAAGATCGTTTTAAGTTGCTGGTCTTTTAATGTCAAATACATTTCCAATATCCTGCATTTGTGCTCTCCTCTTCTCACGATTGCTGGTTTTGATATTATATTTGTTCATAAATGATTTCCTACCTTTACTGTATGTTTGCCTTTACCAGTGAGCTTTTCCATTTGTAATTTTCTTGTCCCTAGTTGTGGCCTTTTCTTAGAGAAATTCCTTTAGCATTTGTTGCAAAGCTGGTCTGGTGATGTTGAATTCTCTTAGGTTTTGCTTGTCTGTAAAGCTTTTGATTTCTCCATCGAATCTGAATGAGAGCCTTGCTGGGTAGAGTATTCTCGGTTGTAAGTTCTTCCCTTTCATCACTTTAAATATATTGTGCTGCTCCCTTCTGGCCTGCAGAGTTTCTGCTGAGAAATCAGCTGATAACCTTATGGGAGTTCCCTTGTATGTTATTTGTTGCTTTTCCCCACTTCATTCACTGCTTGTTTGCCTTGTTTCTGTGAGGGTGTCCAATGTAATTTTTATCCTCGCTCCTCTATAGGTAAGGTGTATTTTTGTTTTTGGGGGTTTTTTTGGCCATGTGGCACGTGGGATCCTACTTCCCCAGCCAGGGATTGAACCTGTGCCCCCGGCAGTGGTAGCGCAGACACCTAACCAGTGGACAGCCAGGGAATTCCTGTTTTTGTTTTGTTTTTTTTAACCCTCTGGCTTCTTTTGAATGATTGAGAAGAAATTGTAGATGGATATTTTTGTGGATGAATATATTACTGCTAGAATGAGACAGTGTTTAACATTGCTTTTATTCCCCTTTTTCTTTGTTACAGATGTAAGTGCTAAAATATTTTGTTCACAGAAATATTTAGATGGAAATGGAAGAAGTTTGTTACAGAGATACCACTGAGTCTTTGAACTCATAAGCTATTTGTCAAATATCACAAAAATAATTTATCATTGTCATCAAAATAATTTTAATGGTCTATCAAGTGATAATTTGTTAAGATCCTCTTTCAAATTTGTTGTTAGGCAGTGGATTAGAAATGATGTGACCTGGAAAAAGATTTGCTTCCAAGCTATTAGAATAATTTGCTTTTTCCCTTTCTAGGCAGTATAACACAAAGGCTTTACCAAGACTTATCAAATGACTCTTAATTATAACACTTACACTATTACTTAAAAGCAACCTATTCAACCAGATATACTCAGAAAGGGTTGAGGAAATAGAAATATTGGTAATTTCATTACACCATTGCCAATCCAATAATTTTTGATAAAATGCATTTATCATTTGCTTAGAAACTTAAAACACACACACACACACACACACATACACATACACACACCTTGGGGCTGCAGTTTTAGCAAATTTGCAGAAAATACCATCTAACTTAATTGGCAAAACCAGTCCTCATTGTCAAACCTACGAAAACCCTAGAAACTAAGACAAAGTCTTTTCAGTTCAAATGTATTAATTATTTCAAGAAGCTTTATAAAAACCATTGAGAAATGAATTATAGAATCCATTGTATAAAAGAATCAGTCAAAAAAAGAAAAAGAATCAGTCAAGATTAAAATGATGTAGGTCTAATATAACAAGTTACAAAGAAGATAAAAAGTTACAAAAATAAATCAATATCCTTAATTTATAGTAATACAATATAATTTATACATAAAATTATATGATATTTATAAGAAAAGGAGTATGATTTTTAAAGACATGTTATTCCTTGTCTAAATATTGGTATATGTGTGTGTCAAACTCTGGTGTTTGACTTTGAGGAATAATTAAATAAAATCCAATGTAAAAATCAGAAATAACTTATCTTTGTTAGATACCCTGGGTATCTATTAAAAGGTTAGTTTAAGTTAGGTTATATCTAACCCTTTATTAGATACTTTTCCTATGTACTTGAGGATAGAAAAGGGCATATACTACCAAAAAGTAATTTGGCATAGATCTTTTATTCTCTGTTATGAGGAGGTAGGAAATAATAAACACTTAGAAGATGAAATGGGAGAAAGATTATCTGTAAATGGAATAAATATGATGTGAGTTGATACAATAGATATTTAACTTCCTTTTTAAATAATCTATATGAAGCCTGAGAAAAAAGCTTGTAAATATTTTATCCATGTGTTTATTCCAATGTACTTTGAAACATTTGACAATTCCAGAAAAATATTCCAGTTGTATTTCTAAGAAGCAGCAGTACCAGCCTATACAGCTTTGACTTATTGAAGTGATTTTGAAGTGAGTAACGGAAAAAATGCTATGCCTTAACTACAAGGGAAAAGGCATTTTTAGGATTCAGTATAAGCATTGAGAAGAGCTGGAAAAATGCTTACCCTTAACTACATGAAAAAGCAATTTTTATCATTCAGTATTTCTGTCCAGTGCTCCTTTTGCTTTGAATTCGTGGGCCTTATCCCTCAAGATCCTTGCATCCTTTGATAATAGTTGGGAGAAGGTAGAGGCAAAGTTTTCGGTAAAAATTTGCATTATTCCTCACTCTACCATATTTAGTTTCTAACTTTCAACTTCACCTATAACAGAAACGTATGCAAGAAGGAGAAAGACAGGAAGCTTTTATAGGTTCATAGTTCTTTGAATAGTCATTAAACGAGGTTTCCATTTGGTTTGACCTCAGGATTTAATTCCCTGCCCCTAGCAATGCAGGTAGTAAGGTTTGCATGATGCTTTCTTTTGTGAAGTAGAGTAAGGTTGGTTTTGGACACAGAGGCTTTCTCCGACCCATTAATTTTAGGAAGGGGTACCCTTGGAAGCTGAGGATCTGGAAATCATTTCCTTTAAAACTACCAGTGCTTGGATACCTCTTGAAAAGCCTTTACGTATCCCCAAGGGTATGTGTACCCTAGTTTGAAGAGTACCTTAGACTATCTTTCTTGAGTTTGACAAAAAAGCTTAATGGCAGAAAATTCTATAGGGAGGAAATTTAGAGAGTCCTTTAAAATAGGTATTCTGTGTTGTTGGTTGAAAGGCTAGCTCTTAATATTATGTATATAGTTAGCAAATAAAATGGTTACAGTGAGTTGAAAGAACCTGCTATATTAATTGTGGGCCCCCTTACATCTGCAGGTAGGTTTGTTGTAGGAATTTCCTTGGGTGGAGCAAGGGCTTCGCTCATGAAATCACTCTGGCCGGGGCAAGTGCACAGACAGGTACAGTTGAAATACTTAGTATTTGGCAGAAATAATGGATTCAAAGACCAGAACTTGTGATAACTGGAGGTACTACAGTCTACTTCCCAACCTTAGGCAGTAACGGCTACCACAAACTACCATGATTTTTGCACTATGATTATAATACCTGCATTTTAAATTTTTAAGCATGTAGTCAGTAATAATTTGAAAATTTTTAATGCAAACTTCTGTGGGCATTATTTTAGTGAATTGAAGCTATCCAGTTGTAATGCCTTTTTTTTTCTCCATTTTATTTTAAAAGCTCATGTCATTTAAAAACAAGACAAGAAATTAAAATTTATTGAATAGATCAGAGATTTTTTCCTGGAAATTTTTTTTTAAGGGTATGAGTCACCACATACTCACTTCTGCCTCACAGGAGGGGAATAAAAAGATAACAGCCATAGAAATACTATTCCCACTATAGTAGACATGAATAGTACTCTGTAAATGTGGGCTTATGCTCTATTGTGTCTTAATTGAAATTAAATATTCCTCTAAGACTCCATTTTGCCTGACTGGTGGGAGATTCAGTCTCGGTCCTTGTTGGGGTCCCTTCGCCTCCCCAGAGTCAAACAAGATTCTAAAATGTTTACAGAAACAGGAGAGGGGCTTGCAGTCTCCAGCCCAGCACCGTTTTTGCACTGCCCTCGTCAACTGAGCCCACAGAATTGCTAGGAAGGAGCAAATCCACTGTTTCTGTGGAAGGTGAGGCCCCGGCGGTCTGTGCCCAGGTGAACCCCAGTGTCCTCACCCCTCCTGAGGCCCTGCCGGTGGGACCCTCCCCCCGACCTTTGACCTCTTCCTCCTGTGGAGGAATCTTCTGTCTGTCTTCTTCCTTACGGAATTCCCCCAAGTTGGGAAAACCGCAGCCAGAAAGACAGGTTGTCTACCAGCCGCTTGAACTTCACAGCTTCTGGGGGCGAGTTTGTACCGAGAAGCCGGGCATGCGCATGAAGTGGGGACAGGGAAAAGACAGAGCCCAAAACACAAATGAATAAATATCTCCACAAATGGTCTTAGGTCACGAGTACTATTAATAAGTAGCAAACGTTTCTGAGCATGACTCTCTGCTCACACAGATGATCAAGTTTAATTCTCCAAACTTCGCCATGTGCTAAAGACAGACAACTGAGGCTTAAAGAGTTTGAGTAACGTTCCTGGTAATAAGTAGCAGAGCTGGGATTCGAACCAAGTCTGCTGGGCTCAAAATTCATCCCCTATGTTATATTTTCTCTCCCACGGGGTATTAGTAATAATTCATCTTGAGCACAGTGAGCTGCCAGCATAGGTTAGCTACAGCGGGAGCTCCCAGACAGCTCAGTGAATTCATCCACGGAACACCATTGCTCAGAGTTGTCCATCTGGTCGTCAGGGTGCATTTGCCAAGACTGGGGAACAACAGTGCTGCTTTGCGCGCAATTACTCTTTAGACAGTAACTGGTCAGCATGTTCAGCTGCTTCTTGAGGTCACTCCTGGGAGATGAAGATAGGACCCCATGTCGGCATAAACAGGTTGGTTGTTTTCTTTCTGCTCTGTCAAGAGGCCATTACCTCTGTCATCTCGAAGTTACACCAAATTGCTCAGGTGCAGGTTCAAAAGTGGGGGGAGGATACGGTTCGGCCTAGTTTTCTGTTGTTTAAAATAGAAAATTGATGGATCTGAAATCCATTTTTTGCTTAATACAATTCTTGAGGTACTATTTTAATAAAATCCTTTAGTCTTTTAAAAACGTAAAGTCTTTTAAGAACATTTCAAAAGCCATAGATCAATTTTTTAATTGTATAGGTTGGCCCATAAATAATTCTTATTTATGGAGTCAAAACCAATGCATTCAGTGAATCAATACATAACATAGTCATTATGGCCTTACTAACCACCACCCACCCACCAAGCTGGGCATGATGGGTGATTCAAACACAGGCTGGGCTCTTTACTCAAGATGTTCATAATATGCTTTAGGGGCTTTCAAATGTTGTATGCCTCAGAATCATCCCTGAAGCTTGTCAAAAATAGAGCTGCCTGGACCCCGCTCCAGACCTACTGTCTTAGTCTGTTCGGGCTGCTAGAACAAGATACCACAGACTGGGTAGCTCAAAGCAACAGAAGTCTATTTCTCATCATTCTGGAGGCTGAGAAGTCTAAGATCAAAGTGCTAACATGGTCTTCTGGTGAGGGCCAGCTTACTGATTCATAGCTGGCACCTTTTCACTGTTTTCTTACATGGTGAGAGGGGCTAGGGAGCTCTCTGGGGCCTCCTTTTTAAGGCACTAATCCCATTTATGAGGGTTCCACCCTTATGACCTAAGTATCTCCCAAAGGCCCACCTCCTAATGTCATCATCTTTGGGAGTTAAGATTTCAACATATGCATTTTGGGGGGACACATTTAGACCATAGCACCCATTGAATCAAAACCTTGAGTGGAGCCTGGGCATCTTTAACAAGCTCCTTAGGTGATCCTAATACTTACCAAGGTTTTTGAGCCTGCCGTGTGGTTGATGGCGTTTTGGTAATGTAAGACACTACAATGTTTTCTGTGTTGTATTGCATTCTACACATGTCTATACATCATCACAGGAAGTATGTATAGGAGATATATAGACATACACGTGTATCGAGAGACACAGTAGTCTTTTATTTGCATGTATGTTGAAATGTACCTGCAGGTAAATATAGACCTTTTATCTTAAATCCTAGTAAATCTTTATTGAGCATCTGTGTGTATCAAGCATTGTTAATTCATTCAACAAGTAGTTGTTAAGAGCCTACTATGGGCCATCAGAAAATAAAACAGACAAAAGTCCCTGTCCTCAGGGAGCTATATTTTAATAGAGAAACACCAACAACAAACGAATAAGACAGTTATATGATGATGAGCACCATAGCAAGAAGTTAGGAGGGGTGGGGCCTGCCAGTGGTGGGGGCGGATCCCAATTTAGAATAGGGTGGTTGGGGAAGCCTTGAGGGAGGAGAGGGAGTGAGCACGATGGATATTTGGAGCACAACTGGTCCAGGTTTGCGGAACAGGAAGTGCAAAGCCCTGATCTCAGTAGGAGTATTCCTGGTGGTTTCAGGAAATAAGGAGGCCGGGGGCTGGGACACAATAGGAGATGCAGTCAGAGAGGCAAGGAATGGGCTGAGGGAGATGTGGATCTTGTAGGGGCCTGTAGGCTTCTGGAGGAGTTTGGCTTTTACTCTGAGGGAGATGGGAAGGGTTCGGATCCTGGGGATGATGTCATCTGACAGGTTTTAATGGGATCATTCTGGCCAATGAGAACAGGCTGCTGGGGGTTGTGGGGAGGCTGGAATCCAGTGACCAGTTAGGGGGCCACTGTAGTAATCCAGGGTAGAGACGGTGAATGGGCTGGGAAGGGAGCAGTGAAGGTGGCGAGAGGAATGTGGCCTCCGGTGCGCTGTGAAGGAGCCAGCAGTTTTGCTGACGGTTTGGTTGCAGAGGGTGTGAGGGCTGCAGTCGGAGGGTTTCCGAGGATGCTGGGTGTAACCGTTGGTTGTACTTACTCTCTGGCCAGGTTTGTTTCTGGATGTGGGTCATGATTTGGTTCCATCAAAATGACTGTGTTTTTGTTTTTTTATAAATTTATTTTATTTATTATTTTTGGCTGTGTTGGGTCTTCGTTGCTGTGTGCGGGGCTTTCTCTAGTTGTGGCGAGCGAGGGCTACTCTTCATTGTGGTGCGCAGGCTTCTTAGTGCGGTGGCTTCTCGTTGCGGAGCACGGGCTCTAGGTGCGTGGGCTTCAGTAGATGCAGCGCGTGGGCTCAGTAGTTGTGGCTCGCAGGCTCTAGAGTGCGGGCTCAGTAGTTGTGGCACACGGGCTTAGTTGCTCTGTGGGATCTTCCTGGACCAGGGCTCGAACCCGTGTCCCCTGCATTGGCAGGCAGATTCTTAACCACTGTGCCACCAGGGAAGCCCTGTATTTTTGTTTTTAAAACGTATCCTGTACACTTAACATTTGTAAGGTTACTGTATGTACATAATACCTTAAAGGAAAAAAAACCTCATCTTCAGGAGTGGTCAGGGTAGTCTGACTGACTGCAGTAAGACCCTGACGGGGATATTGGTAAACAGGGACTGTAGCCACAATGACATCTCTTCCTGACATGTAGAAAAGCTGCTTTTGCCAACAAAAATATATTCTGGATATGATAATGAATAATATTTATTGCTCACTTTATTTCAAAGCACTTCTACATAAATCCTCAAAAAATCCTTTCTAAGGCTGATAGTGGAGGATAGTTCCATCCCCATTTGAGGATTCAGGAACTCGAGATCTAGAGAAGATGGCATGTGGGAAGGATGAACTCTGCTAGATCAGATCTTCTATTTCGTGACCTTCTCCTCTTGATCGTGTGGCCCAATGTGTAGTGACTGGACCTCATTCCAGGGAACAGAAGTGCGTGTGTGTGTGCGCGCACGTGTGTGTGTGTGTGTGCGCGCACGTGCGTGCACGTGAATCACACTTGGTTTACTAAGTACAATGATGTATTAAAGGAATTGGAACTGACTGTTCTTACGTTCTGTAACTCAGGTCTCTTGGTCCTCGTTCTGCCTTCTCTGTCTGTTCATTTGGTCATTTTATTTCTGGATAGTAACGTTCCCTGAATGGTGAGATAGGGAAATAAGAAGATGTAAAAGTCACATTAGGTAGCGTGGAGAATAATTTTAATAAAAGCCACAGTGGAGAATGCAGTTGTAATTAACACTAAAATGAAATTCTCAATTGCCAGGGGATTTCAGCTTGCTTCACTTTCCTGATCCTTCGTTCCCGTAAAAAAAAAAAAAAAAAAAAAAAAAACCCTGAGTTTGATTATGTCACACACCTAGCAAGGCTGAGTTCTTTGTCTTGCTGAAGGAACCATGTCTGTATTGGGATGGCTGTGAGCAGGGCCTGGGCCAGCTAACAGCATTTAACGCATTTGCCTGTTTCAGTTTGCAGTGATGACCTCACCCACAAATTCAAAGGTTTCACCGTGATGAATGAAGCAGAGAGATACGAAGCCCTGAGACACTGTCGCTATGTGGATGAAGTCATCAGAGATGCTCCGTGGACACTCACGCCAGAGTTTCTGGAAAAACACAAGGTACTTATTCTTCCACGTTCTCTAAGTAGCAGAATTAGGGAGTCGTCTGTTTCTCCAGCTTATACCCAGAAAGTCCAAAGACTCTTCTTATTTTGGCAAGAGGTAACTTCAGGCACTGTCATGTGATGTCACTTGATGCAGCACCTGTCCTGTGCCTACGCCTGGGGACCAACAGCATCCCACTTCCTCAGTGTGGTCTCTGGAGCTAGACCACTCAGGTCCATGTGTGGCTTAACTTCTTAACTGTGGGACCTTGAGCAACATATTGCACTCACTTACCTAAACCAGAACATGGCTGCTGTTTTGAGGATCTAATGAGATCATCTAGTAAGACCCTTGGAACACTGGCTGGCTCAAAGCAAGAGCTCCAAAAATGTCATCATCATTATTATTGATGCTTAGAGTTCCACAGGCATCATTTTTCGTGGAACAAATGACCACATACCTTATCCAGAGGGACAGGGGTCAGGCTTTAAGGAGAGAACTGTATATCTCTGATTTTGTGACCCTGAGACTCCTACTGATAGAAGATTTTTATTAGTTGAAAACACAAGAAATCCTTTTGATCTGCATCAAATCATGTGCTTTGTATCTCCCTACCAGCCCCACATTAGGAGCTCTTCTTTCCTTTTATAAGCAGTACAAAAAAATAAGATTAAGCTGTTCTAAGAGTTTTCTATTTTTAAATTCACGATGCAGGAGAGAATAGAGAACACTGATAAATGTGCATGGGTAATAGCAGAGCAGACAATTTCCCAGCAAGAATAAAAAGAAAAAGGAAAAACTCCAATAGGATTTACTTCCAGCAATCACTAACACATTTTTACTAAGCATCTATTGTATCTTCAACTTGTGTGCAGAATTACGGGGATGCTGATGATGGCTGCCATGTACCCAGCCCTGCGCTAAGTGCTTTGCTCTTACATGAATCACATTCAATCTCATGGCTACCCTGAGACGTTGTTGTTGTCATACACTGGAGACGAGGAACAACTAAGTTTGAGTACGAAGAATAGAATTGATGATAATAACATTTATTGAGTACTTGCTGTGTACCAGTTATTATTTTCAGCACTTTTACATAATTATATTATTTAATCCAGTGATTCTCAAGTGGGGGCAAGTTTGCCCCCAAGGGACATTTAACAGGGCCTGGAAACATTTTGGGCCATCATAACTAAAGGGGTGCTACTGGCATCTAGTGGGTAAAGGACAGGGGTGCTACTAAGCATCCTACAATGCACAGGACAGACCCTCCCCCTCCAACAAAGAGTTTTTTTATATGTAAATTTATGTACTTTATTTATTGGCTGCGTTGGGCCTTCGTTGCTGTGCGCGGGTTTTCTCTAGTTGCAGCGATGGGGGCTACTCTTTGTTGCAGCGCGCGGGTTTCTCGTTGAGGTGGCTTCTCTTGTTGCGGAGCATGGGCTCTAGGCGTGCGGGCTTCAGTAGTTGTGGCGTGCAGGCTCAGTAGTTGTGGCTCGCGGGCTCTAGAGCGCAGGCGCAGTAGTTGTGGCGCACGGGCTTAGTTGCTCCGTGGCATGTGGGATCTTCCCGGACCAGGGCTCGAACCCGTGTCCCCTGCACTGGCAGGTGGATTCTTTTTTTGTGTGTGTGTGGTACGCGGGCCTCTCACTGCCGTGGCCTCTCCCGCTGCGGAGCACAGGCTCCGGACGTGCAGGCTCAGCGGCCATGGTTCATGGGCCCAGCCGCTCCATGGCATGTGGGATCTTCCCGGACCGGGGCACGAACCCGTGTCCCCTGCATCGTCAGGTGGACTCTCAACCACTGTGCCTCCAGGGAAGCCCCGGCGGGTGAATTCTTAACCATTGCACCACCAGGGAAGTCCCTCCAATAAAGAATTATCTAGTTCAAAATGTCACCAGTAGCAAGGTTGAGAAATCCTGATTTAATCCTTACCACTAAATTATGAGTTATATAGCTAGTAAGTGGTGGGGCAGGAATCTATACCCAGCAAAATTAAACTGCTACTCTACCTCTCAAGGTGGAGTGAAGCCTTGTTAAAGGGCTTTGAAAGTTAGGCAAGAAGTTTTTACTTGATGGAGGAGGAGAACAAGGGACTAGTGAAGATCAGTAGGCACAAGGATGACAAGAAGAAAATTCTGTTTAAGGAGGTCCCCCCACCATGTGACAGAGGGATGGCTTGGAGAGGAAAGAGCCTGCAGTGAGGAAGGTCAGGTTCAAGTTGGTATTAATAATCCAGGTGATGGGGCCCTGGATTTGGCATAAGCAATGGAGAGGAAGTGATGGGTGTATGCACTTATGTACACAAACACACACACACACACACACACACACACACAATGGAACTTGTGACCTATGTGCTACGGAGAGTGAAGGAAGTAGGGAAAAAGGCTGATTCCAAGGTGTTTGGAGCCTAAATAAACTTAGAAAATGGAGGTGCCCTTGGAAGGGGCCCCAGTTTTCAGGATGAATTAAAATTCCAGACAGGTTTTTAAAGTGACAGCAAGGCTGGCAAAAGAGAAAAGGGTGACTTTGGGCAAATTTGACAAGTTTTATCATTTCAGCAGCCGTATGACCCGACTGAAATAGTAATACTTGCCCCATCGGCCTCACAAGGTGGTTGTATGAATCAAATGCGAAGAGAGACGTGAATTCATTTCTACAATATAAAATCTGACTTAAGTGGGGGAATTCCCTGGTGGTCCAGTGGTTAGGACTCTGTGCTTGCACTGCAGGGGGCATGGGTTCGATCCCTGGTTGGGGAACTAGGATCCTGCATGCCGCGTGGCACGGACAAAAAAATAAATAAATAAAATAAAATATGACTTAAATGTGAGGGTGGGCCTATTGCCATCAGTGGGACAGGAAATGAGGATTTGGGCTCCTCATAGCAGAGGTGATTAAAATCTGAAGAATGGGGGCTTCCCTGGTGGCGCAGTGGTTGAGAGTCCGCCTGCCGATGCAGGGGACACGGGTTCGTGCCCCGGTCCGGGAAGATCCCACATACCGCGGAGCGGCTGGGCCCGTGAGCCATGGCCGCTGAGCCTGCGCGTCCGGAGCCTGTGCTCCGCAACGGGAGAGGCCACAACAGTGAGAGGCCCGCGTACCGCAAAAAAAAAAAAAAAATCTGAAGAATGAGTGAATTGTCTGAAGGAGAGATTTTAGAGGCAGAAGAACAGAAGGCCAAAAACACCTACTGTCAGAGGTGAGAGAAGAAAGAGGGACCAGCAAAAGAGAGAAGCCAATCTAGTTCCCATCAGCTCGTGTAAACAGAGACAGTTGGAAATACCTTTCAGTCAAGGATTCAAGTCTGCCTTCTAAACTGCTCATTTCAACTGCTTAATTACAACTACTTTGTTCTAAAAAGATATGTATTTTCAAATTGCAGACATGCAGCCCCATCCCGGTGTTGATGTCACTCTCCTCTCTCTCCAACAGATTGACTTTGTGGCCCACGATGACATTCCGTACTCCTCTGCTGGCTCTGATGATGTTTACAAGCATATAAAGGAAGCAGGTGAGGGTCGTCCTGTGCTCACCTGTCCCCTGCGGCATAGTGATCAGGGTTAATAAGGGACGTCTGCCCTGGGCCTGCAGCATATACGTGCAAGGCACTGGCGTTTCACATGTCTCCCAAGTAGCCTCTGCAAGCCTCTGTTGACATGTGCTAAGTCTCAGCTGTGGCACAGACACCAGTTAGGTATTTATATAGAAATTAACCTGAGCACCAAAGTACTCAACTTCCGGTTTGAGGCTCGATTTTAGAGTTCATCACAGGACCTAAAATCACAGGACCCTGTTTATTTTTTTTTATTGGAGTATAATTGATTTACAGTGTTGTGTTAGTTTCTGGTGTACAGCAAAGTGATTCAGTTATACACACACACACACACACACACACATACACACACACATATATATATATATTCTTTTTAATATTCTTTTCCATTATAGATTATTACAAGATATTAAGTATTGTTTCCTGTGCTATACAGTAGGACCTTGTTGTTTATCTGTTTTATATATAGTAGTGTGTATCTGCTAATCCCAAACTCCTAGTTTATCCCCCTCCCCGGACACTGTTGTTTAAAGGGCAATCATTTTCCTCATTAACAATGAAATTACTCTATGTTCCCAAGAAAGTTCCTTCCAGAAGAATACAGATAACTGGCTAATTAATGATCTGGTCTCCTCATCTCCCAAGTCCAGTCCTGCCATAGGTCATCCTGTCACATGATAATAATATCCTCAGGTACCACATGCAGAGGCCAAAAAATAAAAAGAAAGAAAGAGTGGATAAATATTTGTGGTAGTCAAGTAAAAATTAGTGGCGACTGTCATTCCTCAGCCACCTGTTTCCTCCTGATAACAGTTAACTGATGTCATGGAAGGCAGACATGGTGCCTGAGCTTTGGAAGTTGTCCCATTTGTCACTAGGCATTTCTCTTCAGGTCAGAGAGTCTGGTTGGCCCCAGGGGCTTACTGGGGGACTGGAAAGAGGGAGGTTTCCTTCCATTGCAGGCTCCCCGGAATTAATTCCTTCATCAAGTACTCTTCGCACTCCTACGCTGCTCTGACTGCAGGGAAATCGCTCCTGGGCATCATAGAAGATCTGTGGTTTCTAGCCTCAGTGGGATGCTCGGTTGCTCCTTGGTAACATTTACCTCCTCTTTTTCCCCTTCCTGCCCTGATTTACCCATAACTCCTTGCGTCCTTGCATCCTTGCTTCCTCTACGGCATCCAGAGGAAGAGGGGTATGTTTTCTGTCCCAGGCTAACCTCTTATCTGAACTTACCTTCTCCCTTCCCTGGAGCATGTTTTCTTTTATTCTTCCTCCCATTGTGATCCAAGCTTCTCACTCTCCAGTAGTTTCTTACCAGCTTACGTGGAAGTTTACAAAAACAAATAAACCCAGATCTTTCCTTCTGCCCTCCCTCCTGCCTCTACCTTCACGGACATCCTTGCTTGGTCCTCTTAGTGGCAGCTGTCATTCCTCAGTCACCTGCACTCTGACTTCTGTCCCATCTTTGCTCAGTTCTCAGATGCCCTTTGGACCACCCAATCCAGCGGCCTTAGCTCAGTCCCCGCTCTGGGCATAACGACACTGCTGACCATGTTCTTTGCTTAGACGCTCTTGTCTTTGCTTCCATTTCTGGGACACTTCTGGGACCTTTGGGGTTTTTCTTGGTTTTTTTTTTCTTGATATCTTTTGGCCGCACCATGGGGCATGTGAGATCTTAGTTCCCCAACCAGGGATCGAACCCGTGCCCACTGCATTGGCAGTGCAGAGTCTTAACCACTGGGCCACCAGGGAAGTCCCTGCTCCTGGGTTTTGTTACTGGGTTTCTCTCCCTGTCTTACCAGCCTCAGCTCTGTGCTCTGCCATCCACACGCTCTACACTCCAGGTACACGGAATCTGTCCTGGTTTCCAGACACACCCCCGCTTTATGCCTTTCCTCCAGCTGTTCTCTGGGCTTGGAATGCCCTTCCTCTGAGCATCTTGGTCAGGGCCCAGCTGAGGAGCGAACCCAGACATGCACCCTCTCCCTGGGGCATGATTCAGCACAGCCCCCGCCCTCTTCAGAGGCAGACACTCTTCGCACATGGACCTCCTTGTCAGCTCCCTTCTCCTGATTGTGTGTGGGTGGGTGGGTGGGTGTGTGTCCCTAGCTAGAGTGAAGTGCCACAGGCCACGGCCATAACTCATCCATCTTTGCATCCCCAGCACAGTCCCTGGTACATCTGTGGTGCTCCTGAAGTGCTGGCTGAACAAGAGAGTGCTTTTATTGAGTATGATGGGGAGGCAGCTTAAGATGGAAGCCTTTTGTGTGCTGGGGCTCTTCCCAACACACGGGGAATGGAGCCACTTACCCAGATCATTCGGGCACACACTTCTGTCTTGTGGAATGGTTCATATTATTTAGATGTAAGGGTGATATTTTGGCCTGAAGGATATGGACCTTTCATCCAATTTGTTGGCTTTTCACTGGTATCTTGGCCTCTGAGTTCCTCGCACACCTCTTTATTGAAGGAGATGCTAATGACAAGTGCTGAATTACTCCAAACCATCTTAGCCTCACAGCCCAACAAAATCTCAGTGAAAGATGGAAGGGCTCACTCTGTGACTTATTTCAAAAATGACTGTGAGGGCTTCCCTGGTGGCGCAGTGGTTGAGAGTCCGCCTGCCGATGCAGGGGACATGGGTTCGTGCCCCGGTCCGGGAAGATCCCACATGCCGCGGAGCGGCTGGGCCCGTGAGCCATGGCCGCTGAGCCCGCGCGTCCGGAGCCTGTGCTCCGCAACGGGAGAGGCCACAGCAGTGAGAGGCCCGCGTACCGCAAAAAAAAAAAAAAAAGACTGTGATCTGAAAGATCTTCGAAATTATATCTATGAATTTGCATCTTTTTTGCTCTACTTTATAACAGGCAAAAACTCACAAATTATAGGTGCTCTTTGGGGCAAATGTATAATGGAAAAATAGTCTCGGCTCTGCCCAATACTCATCATTTTCCTGAGCTGAGGTTTTCCGTCAATGTCACAGGGTTTCAAATAATCACCAGGAATCAGAATAGTCATTGCTGGGATTTTAAAATACCCAGCCTCCCCAGATAATATCCATTTGGATTACTTAAAAAGACAGCTGGGGCAAAGGTAATTACTTCTACCCTCTTACAGGATCAGATATGGTTTTTCTGACTCTATAAGTGGAGCTGTCCAAGGTTGAGGAGGCAGTACGGTAACGTGAATTCCTTAGCTTCTCCATCCCTCTTCCTTCATCAGACCACCTTCCATAAACTTCCCATAAGCCTGTTGCTGCCTGAGAATCTTGGAGCGAGGAAGAGTTTGAGGAAGGGATGGGCTGGAATTGGTATTTTAGCTAAAGGTAGGTGCAGAAGTAGATTTTTAATGGCTTAATTTATTTTCTGCTATTTTATTTTCTACCATACATGACATCTATAGGTACTGTAGGTGCATTCCTGCATACTTTCCTGCATTCGTTAAGCCATCATCTGGCACGGTACAGACACTGTAGTTTAGTGAGTTACCATATGCTTTACTCAGGGATTTCAAGAAGTCGAATACACGCCACTTTATATTTGAGCTGCCCCCATTGCTGGCACTTGCATCGGAGCTATCTTTCCCCTTCCTGGAGGCCACTGGAACTCCACCCATTGGTCCCACCATCCTTCACCCTCAGCCTGCTGCCGCTACAGCCTTTTCCTGGTATTCAGGGACCTTCAGACTCTGAAGGTAGAACGGGCTCCTAAGGGTCACTCACCCAGTCGTCTACCTCCTCTTTGGCATCACTGCCAGATCCAGGTAGAACCGATGCTTGCACGTCTCCCATGAGGGGGAGCTTCCTCTCTCCCAAGGCAGCCCATTCCGTCTTTGGATGGTTTTGACTCTCGTTGGTTAGCACACGAACCGCTGAGTGCATCCACAAGCCTGCTATTGTTGGTGGGAAAACGGGATACAAAGATGAATAAGACGGCCCTCACCCTTGACAGAGAGCAGAGCCAGATATAAATAATTACACCAAAATATTAGAAGCCTGCTATATATAGCAGGCAGGGGAGGTGTGTCCAAAGGTGGGGGTATATGAGGAAGTGCAGCGTGTTTGGAGAAAATCGACGATGTTCATGTGGTAAAGGGTGCGTGGAGGTGGCAGCGGAGAGAAGAACTGGCAGGACGAGTGGTTTAGGCTTCATTCCGTGCGTCACAGGGCCAGATGCCACTCGGAGGCGGGGGGGTGCCAGGAACAGCTCTCTTGCGGGGGAAGGACAACTGGGTAGGGGGCAAGAGGAATTTCTGTAACCAAGCTTAGGAGCTCCCATTTCCACAGATGACAGGAAAAAAAACAACCCACTCTTGACACTTGAAGTAATTCAGACTCTTTAAGGTTTGCACTTAGACCACGTGGACTCAACCTGTGGCCTTCTTCTCCTGGCATGATCTGAGTACTGGCTTGGATGGGGTACGGATCTGGCTCTGCTGACCTGTTGTTGTGGGGTATCAAGACCTGCTCAGCCATCATCCCTGGCTACCAGATCCCCATGGCCGCCGCGTCCATCTGTTCCCCAGCCACGGCCCTCTTTGGCCTGTCTCGGCCACAGCCTCTGCCTCACTACCCCCCTCCCCACATTACAGGTGTGCCACCCAGCAGTCATGCTGATCTCAAGTCCCAGCTACCATCAGTGTTCCTTGAGAGGGTCCCCAGGAACGTCAAATATGTCCCCCACGATTACTGGAGGGCGGTGGGAGGGAGCCACATTAGGCCCTGTCTGACCTGCTCGCCATGTTGGCACGGGGCCTCTGTGGGACCATTTCCTCCCAAAGTTCCTCGAGGTAAACAGGGTACCAGCCCCTCTGCTCTGGGCTTCCTAAGGGGGTTTCTTACTTGCCTCTGCCCCCGGGGGTTTGAACCTGAGTCAGGGCAAGACAGAGGACTTGCTTATAT
This sequence comes from Globicephala melas, assembly GCF_963455315.2. NCBI lineage: Eukaryota > Metazoa > Chordata > Mammalia > Artiodactyla > Delphinidae > Globicephala > Globicephala melas. The sequence continues at coordinate 105,653,706 of NC_083335.1, forward strand.
TCTCTTGCTTCTGATCCCTCTCTGGGCTTTTCCCTCAACCTCAGGAGGGGCTGTCTTCTTCCCCGAGGGCAGGAAACTGCCCCGTGTTAATTTCATCTTTCCCCACTCCAGGGCTGACAGTTCAACATTCTATACCCTGAGTCCACCGAACCTCTGGTTCTTGATCATCAAAGGGACACTCCTGGCATTTAGAAAACCCTTTCTGCAGTCCTCAAAGCCTGGCTCTTTCAAGTGAAAGCCTTACCTTTCATAACTATTCTTTTGGAAATGAGCCTTCAGAAGAGCTTGTTTGAGAAGTCAAAAGCTGAACACAGTCTCCTGTATCCGCAGCTGCATCTGCTCTCCCCTGAGGTGATGGAGGTCTCAGCATCAGTGAGAAGAGGTCTTCAGGACAGACATCATCCCCAGAAATGAAAATGACATTGGATGATATATCAGAAATGTATTCTGCTATGTAGAACGTACTCAGTCTCCCTAATGGAGTTTTTTTGTTGGTTCACATCCTTTTGGGGCCAGCTGGGGGAACTCCATGCTACCCTGAGCTGGTCAGGTCTGTACTGTTCTCTTAGAAAGGGCTCCCTTGGTGGTCAGGAACATTGGGTAAGAACGGGAGGCCTGACAGTCTCAGATACCAGTCTTGTCTGTAAGGAGTTCCAAGAAAGGAAACCCCATACGCTTTAGACTTGGAAGGCTGCTAGGAAACATGGCGAGGTGGGCTTTGGTGGGTTGGAGAGGAGGGAGGAGGGGGCTAAACTGCCTGATGTGTCAGTAACTCAGTGATGGGTTATGGCATGGGGCGAGTATTACCTTTTTAAGTCTTTGTAAGATCTGAGCTGTGAGCAAGCTGCTTCTTTCCGAAAGTTGTCATGAGGGGCCTGGTACACACAAGTGCTTGTCAGGTGTCAGTGTGTCTGCAGATCCCTGCAAGATCTTGTTCAGGTGCAGATTTGCGTTCAGTAGGTCTGGTGGGACCTAAGATTCCCATTTCTGATGAGCTCCCAGGGTGTTAGCTACTGTAGGTTCATAAAGCTCACTTAGAGTAGCATGAATCCAGACCAGGGATTCCCCCAGGGGTTACTCCCAGGTTTAACTGAGTCAGCATGTCCTGGGGTGACAGTTCTTCGACTGCCTTGTAGAGCAGCAACAAACATTTACCGGTGTTTTTATTTCTGGGTGAATAGCCTCTGGTGAGCTAAGAGAAAGTTACTTTCCTGATTTGAGGAATCAGGAAAACCTCAAGTTCTAGTTGTTGGGTGTAGAAACAGGTCCAATATTTTGCTAACTCTAAGCAATTGATCATCCGATTGTTGCATAACAAATTATTGCTGCAGTTAGTGACTTAAAAGAGCCACTTTAGGGACTTCCCTGGCGGTCCAGTGGTTAAGACTCCATGCTTCCAATGCAGGGGGCACGGGTTCAATCCCTGGTCAGGCAACTAAGATCCTGCCTGCTGCACGGCATGGCCAAGAAAAAGAGCCACTTAATTTTGCTCATGATTTTGTGGAACAGGATTCCAGTAAGGGCTTGACTGGGTGGTCCTTGCTCAGGGTCTCTGAAACGGTTGTAGTCAGACACTGGCCCAATTGGGCTGGAGGTCCCTGATGGCGCACTTAAGTGGCGGGCAGTGGGTGCTGGCTGTTGACAGGGAGCTCAGTTGGGGTTGACACTGGTTCTAGCCTTGGAAGCCACGCGGCATCACTTATGCCACATTTTATTTGTTATAAGCACGTCACGAAGGCCAGCTCACATTCCAAGGGACGGGAATCGTGCCCATCTTCAATCCACCACAATTCCCACCTCCAAATTGAATAGTCAGGTGGCATTTTACTTGCTCTCGGAGCGCAGGCATAAGACTTACATGTGCCTTTTCATGGGCACAAGGACCCTTTCTTGTGGTCCATTGATCTACTCTGCTGATTCCTCACCAAGGGAGAGCCACGGTAGAAATCTGTTTGGGGCCCAGGTAGAGAAGGCCAGAGCGTTCGTCGTGGAAGAAAGGTGCTCAGGAATGGCGTCAGCAGCCACATTTGGCTTCTATCCTCTAATCGAGGTTCATTCTGAAAGTCAGAAATCACTTTATATGAAGCCGGAGATACCGAGGGCATGAATTAAACTTTACAGCCCTCTGCTCTGCTGGTCAGACTACAGGTCAAAATTCTCCAGCAAAGATGGAGCTTAAATGAAGTAGACTGTAAGGTCCACATTACTCATCGTCATTCTAATATTGCCTACTACTGTTGAAAGTTTCCTTCATTAACATGTGCTTTGCTGCTTCTTAAAATAGTTCCATAACCAAACGCCGCAGTTCTGCAAAGCATGATGAGAAAGGTTCTTTGATCATGCTCATTACTGAATATTTTTAGCAGAGCAATAATTAGGATTTGGAGGAAGCTGGGTGCCTCATTATGTCAGCAGAGGGCTTGGCTTCTTTCAGGGACCTACCTCCCAACCAGCCAAAGCAAATCTCTCCCCAGCCCCAACTTTCAGTTACTCAGCCACAGAGACTTCACCCTGTGGCTTCAAAGAAACGGTGAGCTCATGTCACCAGTGTCTGAGTGACTTGCTAAAATCAGTTAGTGGCTAGAGAATCTCCTTAACATTTCAGCCGGCAGTGGTTGTGAGTGAAATGCCTGCCTATTGAAAGACGGGATATCCTCCTCACCAGGAAGCTCCCTGCTGCCCTCACCAAGGTGAGGATGCTGTCTCAGGCCCCCTGGCTTGGGACCTCTCAGGGATCTTTGCCCACTAGAGCCCCGTGCACAGTTGGGTGCTATTTATCTCCATGCCTTTATATGTCGGCACCCTCTACCTTCTACTTAGTTTTCTATTTGAGTCCGCTTTCTTAGAAGGTGCTAAAAGAAGTTTCTGACCTCGGGGCCAACCCCAGCTCTGCCCTCTGAGCCACAGTATATTAGAAACTGGATGCTTTGCCTGTGACAGCGGGGCCGCCCTGCTGCTGATACTGTCAATGTGCAGATGGTGGCGAAGGAAAGCTCCAAAGGGACGCCCTGGTTGGGGCTAGAAGGCTGACAAATTCACCACTGTCCATAGATCCGAGAGAACTGGGTTTGGAAAGGCACTTAGACATCAGTGTTCATCTAGTCACTCATTCAACAAATATTCCTGGTGCCTGCTTGTCACCCAGTGCTGAGGATACAGACGAGAAGAAGGCAGGAGCGCTGCCTTCCCTCAGGCAGCTGATGGTCAGGTGGAAAAGGCAGTTATGGAACAAGCTGTCTGGGAATATTTGAAGGAAGAGAGCAGTGGACCATGGGCGAGAATTGTAAGCAGGAAGACCCAGTCTGGGGTTTGAGAGATTTCCTTGAGGAAGTGATGCTAAAAGTGAACCCCAGTGGATGGCCGGGAGTTAACCAGGTGGAGTGTATGTGGCAGAGTGAGGGGAGGGGGCAGCCCTTGGAGGACACTCAAGTCCAGGGCCGCTGGGCCAAGGCAGGGCCAGCCTGTCGCTCAGCTCCACAGAAAACAGTGAGAAGAGCGCCCGCTGCATCTGTGGAGCACAGCGCCCGCTGCATCTGCGGACCACAGCGCCCGCTGCATCTGCGGAGCACAGGGGCCTTGGCTTAGGGAGTGAAGGGGGAACGCGGGTCTGAGATGAGACTGGAGAGAAGCACAGGGAAGAGAGAAGGCAAACTGCCTCAGAGTCAAGTTAAGGATTTGAATCCAAATACAAAGGACGGTAGAAAGCCAATGAAGGATGTTGAGCAGGTATCTGACTTATATTTTGAAAGACTGCTCTGCGGCTCTTGCTACGTGGAGAGTAGATTGAGGGGACAGAAAAGCGACATCCCTGGAGACTGGTTTTGAGGCTCTTGCTGTAATCTGAACAAGGTGGGGTTAGATTGGTTTAGATGGAGGATGGAGGAAAGTGGGTGAACCAGGGAGACATTTAGGAAGTAGATTGGTGAGTAGAAGGAAATTGATTGGACGTAAGGAGTGAGGGAGAGGGAAGCGGCACAGGTGAGGCCGAGGTCATCTTGTGCAGCCACCTCATTTCTCAGCTTCAGAGGCTGAGGTTAAGTAACTTGCCTTCTGAGGCTTGAGTGACTTGCCCAAGTGTACAAACGGAGGACCCAGCACCCTCGTCCCTAGGCTCTGTCCATCATGCTGTCTCATGCCTGATATCTCTGACTGAGTGACCATTATCATATTAGAAAGATCTCAATTGCCAACACATCATTTCAGTTGACAACAGAAGTGCAAGCATAAACCAGATTCTTTTCAAAATTTTAATTTTATATTGGAGTATAGTTGATTAACAATGTTGTTAGTTTCACGTGTACAGCAGAGTGATTCAGTTATGCATATACATGTATCTATTCTTTTTCAAGTTCTTTTCCCATTTAGGTTATTACAGAATATTGAGTAGAGTTCCCTGTGCTGTACAGTAGGTCCTTGCTGATTATTTTAAATATAGCAGTGTGTATATGTCAATCTCAGTCTCCCAATCTATCCCTACCCCTGGTAACCATAAGTTCATTCTCTAAGTCTGTGAGTCTATTTCTATTTTGTAAATAAGTTCATTTGTATCATTTGTTAAGATTCTGCAGATAAGCGATATGATATTTGTCTTTGTCTTACTTCACTTAGTATGATAATCTCCAGGTCCATCCATGTTGCTGCAAATGGCATTATTTCATTCTTTTTGATGGCGGAGTAATATCCCATTGTATATATGTACCACATCTCCTTTATCCATTCATCTGTCGATGGACATTTGGGTTGCTTCCATGTCTTGGTTCTTGTAAACAGTGCTGCAGTGAACATTGGGGTGCATGTATCCTTTTGAACCATGGTTTCCTCCAGATATATGCCCAGGAGTGGGATTGCTGAATCATATGGGAACTGTATTTTTAGTTTTTTAAGGAACCTCCGTACTGTTCTCCGTAGTGGCTATACCAATTTATACTGCCACCAACAGTGTAGGAGGTTCCCTTTTCTCCACACCCTCTCCAGCACTTACTGTTTGTAGACTTTTTGTTGTTGTTGTTGTTAAAGAGGAGCGTGTTTTGTTTATTTATTTACTTTTGGCCATACTGCACTGCACGGCTTGCAGGAACTCAGGTCCCTGACCAGGGACTAAACCTGGGCCATGGCAGTGAAAGCCCAGACTCCTAACCACTTGGCCACCAGGGAACTCCCTGTTGGTAGACTTTTTGATGATGGCCATTCTGACTGGTGTGAGGCGATATCTCATTGTAGTTCTGATTTGCATTTCTCTAATAGTGACGTTGAGCGTCTTTTTCATATGTCTCTTGGCCACCTGTATATCTTCTTTGGAGAGATGTCTATTTATGTCTTCTGCCCATTTTCTGATTGAGTTGTTTTTTTGATATTGAGCCACATGAGCTGTTTGTAAATTTTGGAGACTAATCTCTTGTCAGTCACATTGTTAGCAAATATTTTCTCCTATTCTGTGGGTTGTCTTTTCGTTTTGTTTATGGTTTCCTTTGCTGTGCAAAAGCTTTTGAGTTTCATTAGGTCCCATTTATTTGTGTTTTATTTCCATTACTCTAGGAGATTGAAAAAGATACTGCTGCGATTTACGTCAAAGAGTGTTCTGCCTCTGTTTTCCTCTAAGAGTTTTATAGTATCCAGTCTTACATTTAGGTCTTTAATCCATTTTGAGTTTATTTTTGTGTATGGTGTTAAAGGATGTTCTAATTTCGTTTTTCTACATGTAGTTGTCCAATTTCCCCAGCACCATTTACTGAAGAGACTGTCTTTCCTCCATTGTATAGTCTTGCCTCCTTTGTCCTAGATTAATTGACCATAGGTGCATGGGTTTATTTCTGGGCTTTCTATCCTGTTCCATTGATCTATGTTTCTGTTTTTGTGCCAATACCATACTATTTTGATGACTGTAGCTGTGTAGTATAGTCTGAAGTCAGGGAGCCTGATTCCTCCAGCTCCATTTTTCTTTCTCAAGATTGCTTTGGCTATGCAAGGTCTTCTGTGTCTCCATACAAATTAAATTTTTTTTTTGTTCTAGTTCTGTGAAGAATGCCATTGGTAATTTGATAGGCATTGCATTGAATCTGTAGATTGCCTGGGGTAGTGTAGTCGTTTTAACAATTTGATTCTTCCAATCCAAGAACATGGTGTATCTTTGCATCTGTTTGTGTCATCTTCGATTTCACCAGATTCTTGTCTTTCATAACATTTGTGACTTCCTTATGGCCCTGTATTGGTACACCCAAATACATCTTTGAGGACTTTAAGGAAGTTCTATGAAAAATTGGCATCCTCTGTGCTTGTTTGTTTTTACTCAGTCCCACAGAGTCTAGATGAAAGGGCCTTTGAGTGGTGAAACCATCATTCAGAGTAGATTGTTCTTAGAGAGACAAAATCATCTAGCAGCCCCTGGGCATGTCTTTCAATCAGAGACAACAAAAATAGTCCACCCTTTCTCTTATCGTTCACTGTAATGTGACGCAGAACTCCCAGGGGAAGAAGGGGAGTTGCTGTGATCTAATTCGTTGACTCGGTTGTTATTCTCCATTCACTTATTCATTTAATTTGCATTTATTGAGCACTTGCCATGTGCTGGACACCAGGGCACTGAGCTGGGTGCTGGGAATGCAAAGATGATCAAGGCACAACCTGTGCTTTCAAAATGTTCCGTTTCTACAAGGAGAAGGATATCTAAAATACTTTTGTTAATGGAAATCAAGTTTATATTCTAAGTGCTGTGGTTTCTGCCTGGTGATGTCAGGAAAGACTTCGCAGAGGCATAGCCTTGAACCCGGACCCTGTAGGAGGAGGAGCAACTCTGCAGACGCTGTGGGCAGGGAAGGGGGATCTGGGGCAGAAAAGAAGGGCGTGGCATGAGCAAATGTCGGGAGACAGGTGAGCGCCTGGTGCATCCAGGGAATAGGTCTAGGATGACGAACACACAGTGTTTATGGCAGGGAGGGAGTGTCCGGAACTGAGCCTGGCAGAGTCAGCTGGGGCCAGATGTGAAAGCCTCACTGACCCACCTAAGAGCTGCCACTTTGTCCTGGAAAGGAGGGCCATTCAAGAAGAGGGGTCACCCGGGGCCACCTTAGTTGTTTTTCTTTATTCTGTCTTTCCTATTGGAACAGGAATGTTTGTTCCAACGCAGAGAACGGAAGGCATCTCAACATCAGACATCATCACCAGGATTGTCCGTGACTATGATGTTTATGCCCGACGCAATCTCCAGAGAGGGTACACAGCCAAGGAACTGAATGTCAGCTTTATAAATGTAAGTGTGCCACCGCGTACCCTCTGAGGTCCAGCACGTCACACTGCTGCGAACACTGTCTATTAATCACTTACTCTACGCCACGTGGGATTCTTGATGTTTGACATTTGTCTCATCCAATCCATGTAACAGCCCAGTGATGTATTATTATCCCCGTTTTGTAGATGGAGAAACCAGTGTCCAAAGGGGTAACATAAGTTGACCGAGGCCCACAGGTAGCGAGTGAGCTTCACATTTTCTAAAGGAGCTGCCTCGCCTCCCTCTCTTCACCCCAACCTCCCCCTTTAGCGTTCTCAGACTTGGGTGAAGGATTTCCGGGAGATCTGCCCTCACAAAAGGCAAGAGTTGTCTTCTGCTCAAAGGGAAGGAAGGAGGGCAGAGGCAGTGAAAAGCTAAACCCAGAGGAGATGCTTTCTTGTTTTAACATTTTACAACTTTCATTTTATTAAGGCCTTACAGATGCTCATTAGGAACGTTAACAGCCGCTTTTTTTTTTTTTTTATTGTCCAGAGAAATTACAGCTGCTTAAATAAAGCTCAAAGTCTCTGGCTTCCTTTTGTATTTCTGCCGTTTTGTTCCCACAGAGCTGCTGTTAGTTTAATAATAGAGCAACTGTTAAAACAATGTTTAAAACAAGCTGTTAAAAGGCAAAGAGGGCAGCCCAGTTGCTGGAGGTGATGCTCGTGAGTCTGGAAGACTGTATTGGCCTGGACTCCGAGGCGCTCGTGGAGTTGAGTAAAATAACTCTCCGTACATATGGAATTTCCACCCCCCGAAACAGATACTGTCCAAGAGCGATTTTTCTACAAAACCAGATGCTTATATGTATGTGCAGCCAGTTATCCAGCAGCTTACACAAATCGATCATCCGTGCCTCCGAATGAGGAAGGGTTCAGGAATCAGAAGTCAGTCATTATTAGTTGTCCTCACGAGGCAGGGAGTGTTGGGAGTCCAGGCTCTGTGGCTTCGTACAAACTGGGCAACAAAATGGAAAATGTCGGGTTCAAGTGGCACCAGATCAAGTGGCTGAAAAGAATTCCGTCCAAGTGGTTATTTGGTATCTTATAGAGCATAAAGCCCTGGTTATTTCAATAAATTAAACTGTCTGTTCTTTTCAATTGAATTCAGTAGCCCATCCAAGCGTGTGGAGGCATTTCCAAAAGTTATTGCTCACGCTCTTTCAGCGGCCTGTGGATAAGCCGCTTAGCTCAGGGAACCGTGTAGTCAGCGTGGATGAGCCCGTTGCTTTTCTGTGACAACAAACCTGGCTGCGGCTCAGGGAGAAAATCTAATGTGTTGGATGGGCATGTAGATGAATCAGAACCTCAGAGGCGGCAGGAACCTGTCGCCCAGCCCAAGTCCCTGAATTCAGAAGTGAGGAAAGCTGAGCTCAGAGAGGGATGTGGCTAAAGTCCTTCAAGCAAAGTAGAGGTGGAGGCAGCAGCGGCCTCCCAGCCTTTTGGCTCGTGGTCCAGTGCTCGCTCTAGTGTTCCGTGCTGCTCCTGAGAGCTGCATATAGATAGTAACCATGTATTATGTATAGCTGGCTGGCAGCACAGGTAGCTCACACCCCAACCTGAGGCTGCAGTAAGGTTTGTAAAGTCTAGATCAGGGAATCCTGACCCAGTTTTGTAATATTGTACCTGGCTCAAAAAATTCTGAAATATGAAATAGACTTCAGTTCCATATAGTGAAGAAAAGTGATAAACCTTATTACCTCTCCAGGAGAAAATGTTTTATGATTGCATGGAGGAAAAGAGCCTTTGTTTCATCTTATTTTCATGGTTTTGATTCCATTCTCACCAGGTAACGTGATTAAATGCCTCTGCGGCGTAATAGTGATCAAAGAGCCAACACACACTGAAGCTTCTACTAAATGCCAGGCTTTGTGCCAAGCACTTTACATGCATTATCTTACCTAATTGTTACAGCACCCCTATAGGGTAGGGACGATAATTATCCCTATTTTACAGATGAGAAAACTGAGGTTTAGAGATGACACGTGACTTGCCCAACGTATGTGCCTTCCAGGCACAGAGGTATAGCAATGCTGCATAAAGGCTATGAACAAAATCCCAGTCCAGAGAAGCTATCAGAACAAAATCTTCCTTCGTTACCAAGGAAACTGATGCAGTTCCATTAGCTTAATGGCAAATATCGTGACAGTGACAATTTTAGTATGACACGTGGGTTCTGAGGCCCAGCCAATATTTCAACCAATATCGGTTTTAACAATGTCCCAGTAAAATAGGGAGCTCAGGTAGCTTCTGAGTGGCCATTCTATGTACAATTCGTATTTCTGTCTAAGTCTCAGGAGAATTGAGGGGCTGTATTCACCCAGTATCTCTCCGTAATAAAGGGCAAATGTATACTTTTGGTTCTTCTCTTATATAAGTGAATTCAACTCCAATATTTACAAGAAAGAGAACATTAAAACCACTTGTACTTCACTGTACACATTCAAGTAGACTAACGAGAAGTGACTTTTCTTCCGAGACGGCCTTCCTGTCAATCCAGCCCTTGGGAAATAGCATCCTGACTCTTCAGGTTAAGAACACACATGAGCTGAAATAAAATATGACCCTTCTGTGAATGACTGATCTCTCCCATGCCCTCTTGGATAAATCCATTTCTTTCTCCTTTAATTTTGGACCAGGAGAAGAAGTACCGCTTCCAAAACCAGGTAGACAAGATGAAGGAAAAGGTCAAAAACGTGGAGGAAAAATCAAAGGAATTTGTAAACAGAGTGGAAGAAAAGAGTCATGATCTAATTCAAAAGTGGGAAGAGAAATCGAGGGAATTCATTGGCAACTTCCTAGAACTGTTTGGGCCTGATGGAGCATGGGTATGTAATTATTTCACTTGGCCCTGCAGTAATGGGTGTTTTCAGTTTATCCTCCTTTCCAAGGAACTACTCAAGGGTTCCCTTATCTCAGTCCAATATGTGGCCTCCACTTGGAGCATGAGCCCGAATGACTTCAAGTCTACGTCACTTCCTTAGTTTCTGCATTTCCTCTCAGTATGGCATCCAGTAGTGCCCAAAGCCAGCTCTGGTCTCTATTTCTATTTCTTATCCAGAGTTTGAAGCCACTTGGTAGTCATTGAATGTCTGTTACCGCAGAGGTTGGTTCCGTAGCTCATCCCAGTCTCCCAGTTGGATGGTAAGGGTGAAGTGGGTCAGTGGCATCATGGAACTTGACCCGCTTGTAAGTGGGTCAGTGGTATCATGGAACTGATGCCTCTTGGATCAACCAGAGGAGGAGGATGCAAAAGAAATGCAGCTGCCTTGATCGCCTTTGGTTGTCAGGAACTCCTCTTTCATTGGTTGGAAGAGAGAAAGAAGAGGTAGGACTGTCTCTGTACTTATCATGCCCTGATTTGCCCCCTTTTCTCCCCCATGGTATGTATGTGCTGGGATAGGCATAAAGGTGTTGAGGGACCGCGGCCATGATCTGAATCTTAAAACTAAGACAGAAAATGTAGACAGGGTCTCTTGCCTAAATTCTATATGGAATTCTGAGTGAAAATTATGGAAAGGGAAAAGAAAATTCTGGAAACCGCCTTCTACTCCAGTGGTATTTCTGTTGTGCATGCACTTCCAGAGTAAATAACCAGTATTATCAGCAGAGTTAATGAGGGTTCTATGAAAAAGATAGTTTCTTAAAATTGAAGTATAGTTGATTTACAATGCCATGTTAATTACTGCCGTACAGCAAAGGGATTCAGTTGTACATATATATACATTTATTTTTAATATTCTTTTCCATTATGGTTTATCATAGGATACTGAATATAGTTCTCTGTGCTATACAACAGAACCTTGTTGTTTATGCATTCTGTATATAAAAGCCTACATCTGCTAACCCCAACCTCCCACTGCATCCCTCCCCCAACACCCCCCGCCTTGGTAACCACCAGTCTGTTCTCTGTGTCTGTAATTCTGTTTCTGTTTCACAGATAGGTTCATTTGTGTCATATTTTAGATTCCACATATAAGTGATGTCATATGGTATTTGTCTTCCTGATTTACTTCACTTAGTATGATAATTTCTAGTTGCATCCATGTTGCTGCAAATGGCATTGTTTTGTTCTTTTTGTGGCTGCGTAGTATTCCACTGTATACATATACATCATCTTTATCCATTCATCTGTCAGTGGACATTGATTTCCATGGCTTGGCTATTGTGAATAGTGCTGCTATGAACATTGGGGTGCATGTATCTTTTTGAACTAGAGGAGTTTTGTCTGGATATATGCCCAGGAGTGGGATTGCTGGGTCATATGGCAACTCTATTTTTAGTTTTCTGAGGAACCTCCATACTGTTTTCCACAGTGGCTGCACCAACTTACATTCCCACCAACAGTGTAGGAGGGTTCCTTTTTCTCCATACCCTCTCCAGCATTTGTTATTTATAGACTTTAGTGATGGCCATTCTGACCGGTGTGAGGTGCTACCTCAATGTAGCTTTGATTTGCATTTCTCTGATAATTAGCGATGTTGAGCGTCTTTTCATGTGCCTCTTGGTCATCTGTATATCTTTTTTGGAGAAATGTCTACTTCGGTCTTCTGCCCATTTATGGATTGGATTGTTTGTTTTTTGTTATTGAGTTGTATGAGCTGTTTGGAAATTAAGCCCTTGTTGGTCACATTGTTTGCAAATATTTTCTCCCATTTTGTAGGTTGTCTTTTCATTTTGTTTACGGTTTCGTTTGCTGTGTAAAAGCTCACAAGTTTAATTAGGTCTCATTTGTTTTTGCTTTTATTTCTATTGCCTTGGCAGACTGACCTAAGAAAACATTGGTACAATTTATGTCAGAGAATGTTTTGCCTATGATCTCTTCTAAGAGTTTTATGGTGTCATGTCTTATGTTTAAGTCTTTAAGCCATTTTGAGTTTATTTTTGTGTATGGTGAGAGGGTGTGTTCTAATTTCATTGATTTACATGTGCTGTCCAACTTCCCAACACCACTGGCTGAAGAGACTGTCTTTTCTCCATTGTATATTCTTGCCTCCTTTGTCGAGGATCAATTGACTGTACGTGTGTGGGTTTATTTCTGGACTCTGTTGTGTTCCATTGATCCATAGGTCTTTTTTTGTGCCAGTACCACTCTGTTTTGATTACTGTAGCCTTTGTCGTATTGTCTGAAGTCTGGGAGGGTGATGCCTCCTGCTTGGTTCTTTTTCTTCAGGATTGCTTTGGACATTCTCGGTCTTTTATGGTTCCACATAAATTTTAGGATTGTTTTAGTTCTGTGAAAACTGTCATGGGTAAGTCGATGGGGGTCACATTAAATCTGTGGATTGCTTTGGGTGGTACGGCCGTTTTAACAAGATTAATTTTTCCAATCCAAGGGCATGGGATATCTGGAAAGTGATCGTTTTAAAGCTAACTAACTTTCCTTTTACAACAAAAAGGAACGATTCCATTTGATTTTCCCGATTTTAAGTAGCCTAGATTTCCTATTATGACGTGAGAAGTCTCTAACAAAATTCACTTTGGCTTTATTTTATTGATGGGCTGTCACTGCTGAGTCTCTGCTCATTTGAGCTGGTTCATTATGGGATTATCTAAAACACTCCAATAGAAAGAAGAACAATGTTTGAGAAGTTACAAGAGATGCCTTGCTTAAAGCCTAGCAGTCTCTAAGTGATTACAGAGGCAGCTGTCATAGGCCAACCATGTCTTGTTGGTTGAGTCTGAGAGGGGTGGAGGGTTTGCAAGGGGCTGCTTGAGCCCTTGATGACTTCTAGAAGGAGCTTGTAAGAGTGGGGGAGCTAAGGGTTGGGTTCCTTTTCGTTTTCCCTGGGTTTCAGCTCAGTTCACTTTAATTCATGGGACACTGATTAATGTGCTTGTATGTGCATGGGACTAGGGAAGGACATGAAGGTAAAGCGCAGACCCTGTTTCTCTGGGATTCCGTGGCCTCTGTAACAAGTCTGGAATTTCTCATTAAAATAGTTAACATTTTTCACAACTAATTTTCAGGCTCTGAGGAAACAACTAGTGGCTTTTAAACAATGAAACCATGTAGGCATTCATTTGCTTGCAGGGATTCAGAAATGTGTCTCTGCTGAGAAGCGCTGGTATTGTACCTCAAGCGGGAGGATGTTTCCTCCACCTGCAGTGAGCAAAGGTGGGAAAGGATATCATTTACATAGCAACTTGACAGACTAGTCGTTTCGGGCTCCCAGTGAAGGTGCAATAGTAGCTGGAATTGTACTAGGGGAATTTGGTGACAGTGAGCTGAGGTGATTTTTAAGAAATGAAACCCAGCTAAGATACTGGAGGCTTTTCTTTTTAAAACTTGCTATTAGTGTCAAAACTGTTATTCATATTAATTTACCGTATCAGCCAGCCTCAGATGTTACTTTTGTTCTGTTGACATTAAAAGTACAGGAATAGTTACAAGGATGTTAAATGCCAAGTTAAGTAATTTGCTTTCCATGAATATGCTATTATCATAATAATTCTTTATTTGTGGATTTGGGACTGGAACTCATTTCTTAAAATAGAGAATCTGTGTTAACCTGCCAATATAGTACTGATACAAATAACCCAGACTTGGAAAGGTACAAAATACAAGGATTTAAGGTAAAAAACTTGGTACAACAGGTTCAGCATGTAGCTTACAGTGGGTACTCCATAAATGTTTCTAGATTGAACGAACAGATGTGTGATGAAGACCTATTCACAGAACTTCCTAGCACCTGCGAAGGATATGGTGAGGCCTAAATCCTCCATGTCTACATGGATCTATATATCGATGCTCTATATAGATATGTGCACTGCTAGATCAACACATACGCTTAGCCTTCTGTTGTTTATGGTGCTGGACAGGGCTTGCTTACAACTTAGCATTTGGTGGCTCGATTTCAGTAGGCAGACTTGGTTTGCTTGGCCCTTAACAATGCTTAAACCTTTCTCATAGGGAGGGCACAAACTCTCCAGTTGACTGTGTCTATAACATTCCCCACTCTTCCTTGCTGCCACCTTCTCTAACCTTACACCTTTATGCTGCCCACCTGGCCTCAGGGAATATTTGTGTTTGCACCTTGTGGTATAGTGTCTTCAAGTCTCCCCCAAGTGACCTCATGTTTGGAATCAAGAACGAGGATATAAAACCCAAAACCTTACAGTCCATCTGTAAGAGGAGGGTGGTGGTGATGTTACTGTCTAGAAGTTATATAGCAGGTTCAACTCCTTTTTACATAGTCCTTTTATGTCTACCCATTTTAATCACATAAGAGGGTAGTATTATAGCAGTGTTATAAAGAAACAAAGGTCTAGAAAAATTATGAACCTTTCCAATGGTCTCATAGGAGTTTGGAGGTACCAGGATGGACCCTGGGGCCAAGCCTCTTTATCCAGGCCAGCACTGGATCCTTCATGATAGAAATGTCCATGGGATGCAGTCACTTTGCTTCACTCTCCTTTGGCTAGCGTGTGGCACTGTGGAGAAACTAGGGTCTATCCAAACCCTCCCTTTAAGGCTTTTGTGACAAAGCCAGTTGCCAAAAGGGCACATGAGGTCAGGTCATCTAGATTGAGGACTTCCTTCCTAAGCAAGAAGAAATCATGGTGTTCATGGCTGTACTCATTATTAGAGTATAACACATTACCCCAAAACTTAGTGACTTAAAAACAAACATTATCTCACATAGTTTCTGAAGGTCAGGAAGCAACTTAGCCGGATGGTTATGACTTGGGGTCTTGTTATGAAGTTGGCAGTCAGGATGTCAGCTGGAGCTGCAGTCACTTGAGGCTGGAGGATCCTCTTCCACACTCTGATGTCACTGTCGACTGGATACCTCAGTTCTTCACTATGTGGGTCTTTCCACAAGGCTGCCCAAGTGTCTTCACGACATAGCAGCTGGCTTTCTCCAGAGGGAGTGAGAGTCTAAGGAAAAAAAGCTATAGTCTTTTATGATCTAACATCAGAAGTGACAAAGCATCACTTTTACCATCTTCTATTGGTTACACAGACTAATCCTTGTATATCTGGGAAGGACACTACACAAGGATGTGAATACCAGCAGGTGGGGCCATTGCTTTTGGGAATTGGAAGCAAGCCATCTACTTTCAGCTGCTGTAATAGATTCTCAGTCCCCTTTTACTCAGTCTGAGGGGTGGATTGTCAGAGACCAATATGTTAATTTTCAACCTTATCATCTACCACTCTATGTAGTTAACTGTTTGTTTGCTTGATTCTTGTTACTAGTTTTGACCCATACTCAGAAGAGAGCCTGTAACCCAACCAGAGATGCAAAGGGAAGCCTTCCCAGTGGAGACTTGGTATTACCTCTCTTTGGAGGATGTGTCTCTGACAGACAGACGGTCTCAAGGGAAGGGTTGTAAAGGAGCTAAATTTTGAAGCTTTGTTGCTATGTAGGAGGCAACCCTGTTCATGTCCAAGATATTGAGAGGCAAGAAGTCAGGACCAGGGGATGCCGACTTCCTAGTGAAACTTCATGTTTGCTCTGGAAATTCAAGCATTTCAAACAAAGATAGTGTTCTCTTTAAACATTAGTACCCCAGCCACATATGCTGTCCTTTAAAATATTACGTATCATTTTGAATGATCTGCCATTATATTCCTCCATTGACTCTGAAAATAGAATCATCTCCTGTTTGAAGGGAAAATGGCTCTATTCTGTTTTACCATGTGAACATAGACCCCCCTTCCCTGGAGTAACAGGAGAGAATGACCTTAAGTCAGGTGCAAGTTTTCGGTTCTTCCTGGACCACGAACTCCCTCAGCCTCATCCAGTCAGCCTGGTGGATCTGTAATTTGCCATCTGATATGAGATTACTTAAAGGAAAAAAAACACCTGGATGGTGTGTTCTTTTTTCTTAGAAAAACCAGATTTACATGATATAAGGTCCAATGCTCATTTTTTCAAACAGCACTAAGAACACCATTCACCATTTTAACCGTTTTTAAGTGTACGGTTCAGTGGTATGAAATACGTTTACACTGATTTCCAACCACCACCACCATCCATTTCCAGAACTTTGTCTTTATCATCCCATATTAAAAAACTATGTACCCATTAAACAGTAACTTCACATTTCCCCACTCCCCCCAACCAGTCCTTGGGGACCACCCCTTTACTTTCTATCTCTATCAATTTGACTATTCTAGGTACCTCATAAGTAGAATCATACAGTATTTGTTCTTTGTCGTACGGCTTCTTTCACTTACTATAAGGTCTTCAAGGTTCAACCGATATTATAACATGTATCAGAATTTCATTCCTTTTTAAAGATGAATAATCTCCCATTGTGAAAGACTTTATTTTTACGTAAAAGAGGCTTATTTACTTACGTTAAAGCATCGGGGCTTCCTTGGTGGTGCAGTGGTTAAGAATCTGCCTGCCCAGGCAGGGGACAAGGGTTCAAGCCCTGGTCCAGGAAGATCCCACGTGCAGTGGAACAAATAAGCCCGTGTGCCGCAACTACTGAGCCTGCACACCACAGCCACTGAGCCCGCGATCCACAACTACTGAAGCCCGCACGCCTAGGGCCAGTGCTCTGCAACGAGAGAAGCCACCACGATGACAAGCCCGCGCACCGCAACAAAGAGTAGCCCTCGCTCACTGCAACTAAAAGCTCCTGCGCAGCAAAGACCCAACGCAGCCAAAAATAAATAAATTTAAAAAAACAAGCATCGGCCTGAAGGGCAGGTATATAATTTAACATACTTTTTAGGGGCCTGCTGGTTACTCTCCAGGGACGGAGGCTGGTGGGTACCATCTTTGTGTTCTCCCTCTGCCTCATTTCAACTTGCTTTGCTCATAACTTCCAGGAAGAAGCTTGTACCCTCCTTTGGCAGCCTGATTTTTCTGGCCGCCACCCACAAGATACCACTCGATCACCTGGACCTGGGGGCCAGTGGGGCTTATGCTCAGGAATCCCACAGGACTGTAACCAATGGAGAAGACTTCTCGTCCAGGTACCATGCACAGGACACAGCAAGAGACCCAGGAGCCCAGTCTTTCTGTGAAAGTGGCCTATTTGCTTGTCCTGGAGCTATGGCCTGAGGGACAGATTTTAATGGTTTGGCACACATCTAGGGACCTACTGAAGTGTACTCCAAAAACAGAGGCCAGTAGATGCCATCTCTGCTCTCCTTCTGCCTCACACCAGGTCACCAATAGCTACCAGTAAGAGACAATAACTGAACTGAAGAATACACTAGAGGGATTCAACAGCAGACTAGCTGAAGCTCAGTGAACGTGAAGACAGGGCTGTGAAGCTCACCCCAATCAGAGCAGCAAAAAGAAAAAAGAACGAAAAACAGTAAAAATTGCTTAAGGAGCTTATGGGACAATATCAAGCCAACCAAAATTCATATTATAGCGGTCCCAGAAGGAGAAGCAAGAGAGAAAGGGGCAGAAAACTTACTTGAAGACATAATGGTTGAAAACTTCCCTAACCTTGGGAAGAAAACAGAGACCCAGATCCAGGAAGCAAAGGGAGTTCCAAATAAGATGAACTGAAAGACACATTATAATTAAATTGTCAGAAATTACAGACAAGGAGAGAATCTTAAAAGCAGCAAGAGAAAAACAACTTGTCATGTATAAGGGAACCCCCATAAAACTAGCAGCACATTTTCAGCAGAAACTTTACAGGCCAGAAGGAAGTGGCATGATATAGTCAAAGTGCTGAAAGAAAAAACCCACAACCAAGAATACTCTACTGGGTGCAGGCTGTCACTCAGAATTGAAGGAGACGAGAAAAGGCTAAAGGAGCTCATCACCACGAAACCAGCCTTAGGAGAAATGTTAGAGGGACGTCTTTAAGCTGAAAAGAAAGGGTGCTCCTTATTAATAGGAAAACATATGAAAGTATAAAGCTCACTGGTAAATATAAATATGTAGCAAAATTAAGAATAATGTTATAAAGGTGATGGATTAATCACTTATAAAGCTAGTGTGTGGTTGGGTTAAGACCTTCACACTAGCTTTATAAGTGAGTAAAAATAACTGTAACTACAATAATTAAGGGATACAAGAGATTAAAAGATGTAAAAGGTGACATCGAAGGTGTCAGACATCTGGCAGGGGTTAGGAGGGGGAGAGTAAAAAGGTAGAGCTTTAGAATGTGCTCAAACTTAAGTTCTTATCAACTTGAAACAGACTGTTACATACATTTTTTATGTGTAAGCCTCATGGTAACTACAAAGTAAAAACCTATAGTAGATACCAAAAGATGAAGGAATCTAAGCACACACTAAAGAAAGTCATCAAATCACAAAGGAAGAGAACAGAAAGGAACAGAGGAACTAGAAAACAGCCAGAAAACAATTAACAAAATGGCAATATTTACATACCTATCAATAATTACTTTAAATGAAAATGTTTAAATTTTCCAGTTAAAAGAGTGTCTGACACATCTACATGGTGCCTACAAGACACTCACTTCAGATGTAAGGACACAGACTTAAGGGAAGGGTTGGAAAAAAATATTCCATGCAAATGGAAACCAAAAGAAAGCTAGGGTAACTAAGACAAAATAGACTTTACAACAAAGACAGGAGCACCAAAATGTGTTAACAGACCTAAAAAAGGAAAGACGACAATACAGTAATAGTAGGGGGATTTAAAACACTACTTTCATCAATGGATAGAGCATCCAGTCAGTACAGAAATTCAGCTGTAAATGACATACCAGATGGAGTTGATACATACAGCACAGTCCATCCAAAAGCAATGGCATGTATCAATACATTCTTCTCAAGTGCACATGAAATATTATCCAGGAGAGATCATATGTTAGGCCACAAAAGAAGTCTTAACACATTTAAAAAGACTGAAATCATATCAAGCACTTTTTTTTTTTTTTTTTTTTTTTGCAGTACGTGGGCCTCTCACTGCTGTGGCCTCTCCTGCCGCGGAGCACAGGCTCCAGACGCACAGGTCCAGCGGCCATGGCCCACGGGCCCAGCCGCTCCACGGCATGTGGGATCCTCCCGGACCGGGGCATGAACCCGCGTCCCCTGCATCGGCAGGCGGACTCCCAACCACTGCGCCACCAGGGAAGCCCTCAAGCACTTCTCTAACTACAATGGTATGAAGCCAGAAATCGATTACGAGAAGAAAACTGGAAAATTCACAAATATGTGGAAATTAAACAGCATGCTACTGAACAACCAATGAGTCAAAGAAGATATCAAAAGAGAAGTCAAAAAATACCTTGAGACAAATAAAAATGGAAATACAACACACCCAAATTTATGGGATGCAGCAAAAGCAGTTCTAAGAGGGAAGTGTGTATCAATAAATGCCAACATCAAGAAACAACAAAAAAATCCTCAAACAACGTAACTTTACATGCGAAGAACTAGGAAAAGAATAATACAGGAAGCCCAAAGGAAGGAAATAAAGACCAGAACAGAAATAAATGAAATACAGACTAAAAAGACAGTAGTTAAGATCAACAAAACTAAGAGCTGGTTCTTTGAAAACAAAATTGACAAACCTTAAGCTAGACTCATCAAGAAAAGAAAGAGGACTCACAACAACAAAACTACAACTCACAAAGGAGACATTACAACTGACACCACAGAAATACAAAGAATAAGAGACTACTATTAACAATTATACACCAACAAATTTGACAACCTAGACGAAATGGGTAAATTCCTAGAAACATACAGCCTACTGAGACTGAATTGTGAAGAAATGGAAAATCCAAACAGACAGATTACTAGTAAGGAGATTGAATTAGTCAACCAAAAACCTCCTTGGGATTAATATATACACACTACTATATATAAAATAGATAACCAACAAGGACCTACTGTATAGCACAGGAAACTACACAATATTTTATAATCACCTATAAGGGAAAAGAATCTGAAAAAGAATGTATATGTATGTATATAGATCTGAATCACTGTGCTGTACACCTGAAACTAACAACATTGTAAATGAACTATACTTCAATTAAAAAAATTATATATATATAAATATATAAAGTTTCACATACTACTTCCTATGGTCTGAGCATTTGTGCCCCTCCCCCCCCCAATTTCATACGTTGAGATCTTAATGCCCAATGAGATGGTATTGGCAGATGGGGCCTTTGGGAGGTGAGTAGGTCATGAGGGCAGAACCCTCATAAATGAAATTAATACCCATATAAAATAGACCCCAGAGAGCTCCCTTGCCTCCTGCCACCATGTAGGGACGCAAGAAGGCTATGAACAGCAAGAGGCTCCTCACTCGATCCTACTGGCAACTTGATCTTGGGCTTTTCAACCTCCACAACTGTGAGAAATAAATTTCTGTTATAAGCTAAAGAAAACAAAAAAACAAAAACCCACCCAACAAAAGTCCACAACCAGATGGCATTACTGGTGAATTCTCTCAAACATTTAAAGAATACTGATCATGTTCAAAGTCTCCCAGAAAGAAAAAAAAAAAAGGAAGGAACACTACCAGGGCAATATCCCTGATGAATACAGATGCAAAAATCCTCAACAAAATATTAGCAAACCACATTCAACAATACATTAAAGGGATCATACACCATGATACGTGGGATTTATTCTAGAGCTGAAAGGATGGTTCAACATCCACAATTCAATGTGTTATACCAGTTTAACCAAATGAAGAATGAAAACCATGTGCTTACTCAATAGATACAGAAAAAGCATTTGACAAAATTCAACATCCATGTATGATTAAAAACTCTCAACAAAGGGTATAGAGGGGAATGTACCTCAACGACATAATAAAAGCCATATATGACAAGCCACGGTTAACATTATACTCAACGATGAAAAGCTGAAATCTTTTCCTCTAATATCAGGGACAAGTCAAGTATGCCCCCTCACCACTTCTATTTAACATAGTATTGGACGTCCTAGCCATAGCAATTAGGCAAAAAAAAGAAACAAAAGGGCATCCAAATGGGAAAGGACAAACTGTCACTATTTGCTGATGACATATTATATATAAGAAACCCTAAAGACTCCACAAAAAAACTGTGAGAAATAATAAATTCAGAACTGTCAGAAAGAAATTAAAACAATCCCATTTACAATTGCATCAAAAAGAATAAAATACATAGGAATAAATTTTACCAAGCAGGTGAAAGATCTGTACACTGAAAACTATAAGATGTTGATGAAAGAAATTGAAGACACAAATAAATGGAAAGACATTCTGTGCTCATGGATTGGAAGAACATGGTTAAAATGTCCATACAACCCAAAGCAATCTGCAGAGTCAGTGCAATCCCTATCAAAATTCCAATGGCGTTTTTTACAGAAATACAACGAACAATCTTAAAATTCATACGGAACTACCTAAGATCCCAAATAGCTAAAGCAATCTTGAGAAAAAAGACCAAAGCTGGAGACATCGTGTGCCCTAATGTCACACTGTATTACAAAGTGATAGTAATCAAAACAGTGTGGGATTGGCATAAAAACAAACACATAGGGCTTCCCCGGTGGCGCAGTGGTTGAGAGTCTGCCTGCCGATGCGGGGGACACGGGTTTGTGCTCTGGTCCGGGAAGATCCCACATGCCGCGGAGCGGCTGGGCCCGTGAGCCATGGCCGCTGAGCCTGCACGTCTGGAGCCTGTGCTCCGCAACGGGAGAGGCCACAACAGTGAGAGGCCCGCGTACCGCAAAAAAAAAAACCCAAAAAACAAAAAAACCAGACACATATAGTAATGGAACAGAATAGGGAGCCCAGAAATAAACCTACGCATATATGGTCAATTTATGACAAAGGAGGCAAGAATATACAATGGGGAAAAGACAGTCTCTGCAATAATGCTGCTAGGAAAACTGGACACCAACATGCAAAGAGAACGAAACTGGACCACTCTTACACTATACACAAAAAGCTAACTCAAAATGGATTAAAGAATTTAGTGTAAGACGTGAACCCATAAAACTCCTACAAGAAAACATAGGTGGTAGGCTCCTTGACATTGGTCTTCGCAATGATTTGTTGGATTTGACACCAAAAGCAAAGGCATCAAAAGCAAGAAGAAACAAATGGGACTACACCAAAGTACAAAGCTTCTGTAGAGCAAAGGAAACAAAATGAAAAAGCAACCTACCAAATGGGAGAAAATATTTGCAAATCATATCTGATAAGGGGTTAATATCTACAAAATATATATATATATAAAACTTATACAACTCAACAAAAAAACCTATGATCCAGCAAAATGAGATAGAAGATACAGAGAACAGATTGGTGGTTGCCAAAGGCAGAGGGTAGGGGGTGTACAAAATGGGTGAAGAGGGTCAAAAGTACAAAATTTCAGTTATAAAATAAGTCCTGGGGAACACACAGCACGCCTCAGGCTGTTGCAACGTCACGCCGGCCTCTGCCGCCACAGGCTCACCCCGCATTCCGTACCCCTCCCTCCCCCTAGCCTGAGTGAGCCAGAGCCCCCTAATCAGCCGCTACTTTAACTCCCTCCTGTCTGGGCAAAGACCAGATGCCAGAGGGCGACCGACATGCAGAGGCAGGGCCAAATCCAAAGCCGAACCCCGGGAGCTGTGCAAACAAAGAAGAGAAAGGGAAATTTCTCCCAGCAGCCTCAGGAGCAGCGGATTAAATCTCCACAATCAACTTGATGTACCCTGCATCTGTGGAACACCTGAAGAGACAACAGATCATCCCAAAATTGAGGCAGTGGACTTTGAGAGCAACTGTAGGCTTGGGACTTGCTGTATGTCACTGACGGGTTTCTGATTTATATGTTGAGCTTAGTTTAGTTTTTAGCACTTGTTATCATTGACGGATTTGTTTATTGGTTTGGTTGCTCTTTTCTTTTTTTTATGACTTTTTAATTTTAATATTTTTAAATTTTAATAACTTTTATTTTATTTTATTTTACTATACTTTCTTTCTTTTTTTCCTCCCTTTTCTACTGAGCCATGTAGCTGACAGGGTCTTGGTGCTCTGGCCGGGTGTCAGGCCTGAGCCTCGAAAGTGAGAGAGCCGAGTTCAGGACACTGGACCACCAGAGACCTCCTGGCTCCACGTAATATCAATCAGTGAGAGTTGTCCCAGAGATCTCCATCTCAACGCTAAGACCCAGCTCCACTCAACGACCAGCAAGTTCCAGTGCTGGACACCCCATGCAAAACTACTAGCACGACAGGAACACAACTCCACCCATTAGCAGAGAGGCTGCCTAAAATCATAGTAAGTTCACAGACACCCCAAAACACACCACCAGACGCGGTCCTGCACACCAGAAAGACAAGATCCAGCTTCATCCACCAGAACACAGGCACCAATCCCCTCCACCAGGAAGCCTACACAATCCACTGAACCAACCTTACCCACTGGGAGCAGACACCAAAAACAACAGAAACTATGAACCTGCAACCTGCAAAAAGGAGACTCCAAACACAGTAAGTTAAGCAAAATGAGAACACAGAGAAACACACAGCAGATGAAGGAGCAAGGTAAAAACCCACCAGACCTAACAAATGAAAAGGAAATACACAGTCTACCTGAATAAGAATTCAGAGTAATGATAGTAAAGATGATCCAAAATCTTGGAAATAGAATGGAGAAAATACAAGAAAAGATTAACAAGGACCTAGAAGAACTAAGAGCAAATAAACAGAGATGAACAGCACAATAAATGAAATTAAAAATTCTCTAGAAGGAATCCATAGCAGAAAAACTGAGGCAGAAGAACAGATAACGGACCTGGAAGATAAAATAGTGGAAATAACTACCACAGAGCAGAATAAAGAAAAAAGAATGGAGGGCAGTCTCAGAGACCTCTGGGACAACATTAAACACACCAACATTCGAATTATAGGGGTCCCAGAAGAAGAGGAGGAAAAGGGACTGAGAAAATATTTGAAGGATTATAGTCGAAAACTTCCCTAATATGGGAAAGGAAATAGTCAATCAAGTCCAGGAAGCACAGAGAGTCCCATACAGGAAATATCCAAGGAGAAACACGCCAAGACACATATTAATCAAACTGTCAAAAATTAAATACAAAGAACAAATATTAAAAGCAAGGGAAAAACAACAAATAACACACAAGGGAATCCCCATAAGGTTAACAGCTGATCTTTCAGCAGAAACTCTGCAAGCCAAAAAGGAGTGGCAGGACATATTTAAAGGGATGAAAGGGAAAAGCCTACGACCAAGATTACTCTGCCCAGCAAGGATCTCACTCAGATTTGACAGAGAAATTAAAACCTTTACAGACAAGCAAAGGCTAAGAGAATTCAGTACCACCAAACCACCTTTGCAACAAATGCTAAAGGAACTTCTCTAGGCAGGAGACACAAGGGAAGGAAAAGACCTACAATAACAAACCCAAAACAATTAAGAAAATGGTAACAGGAACATACATATCGATAATTACCTTGAATGTAAATGGATTAAATGCTCCAACCAAAGATATAGACTGGCTGAATGGATACAAAAACATGACCTGTATATATGCTGTCTACAAGAGACCCACTTCAGACCTAGGGACACATACAGACTGAAAGTGAGGGGATGGACAAAGATATTCCATGCAAATGGAAATCAAAAGAAAGCTGGAGTAGCAATTCTCGTATCAGACAAAATAGACTTTAAAATAAAGACTATTATAAGAGACAAAGAAGGACACTACATAATGAGCAAGGAATCAATCCAAGAAGAAGATATAACAATTGTAAATATTTATGCACCCAACAGAGGAGCACCTCAATACATAAGGCAAATGCTAACAGCCATAAAAGGGGAAATCAACAGTAACGCAATAATAGTAGGGGACTTTCACACTCCACTTTCACCAATGGACAGATCATCCAAAATGAAAATAAATAAGGAAACACAAGCTTTAAATGATACATTAAACAAGATGGACTTAACTGATATTTATAGGACATTCCATCCAAAAACAACAGAATATACATTCTTCTCAAGTGCTCATGGAACATCCTCCAGGATGGATCATATCTTGGGACACAAATCAAGCTTTGGGAAATTTAAGAAAATGGAAATTGTATCAAGTATCTTTTCTGACCACAATGCAATGAGACTAGATATCAATTACAGGGGGAAAAAAACTGAAATAATACAAACACCTGGAGGCTAAACAATATGCTACTGAATAACCAAGAGATCACTGAATAAATCAAAGAGCAAGTCAAAAACTACCTAGAAACAAATGACAATGAAAACACGAGGACCCAAAACCTATGGGATGCAGCAAAAGCAGTTCTAAGAAGGAAGTTTATAGCAATAAAATCCTACCTCAAGAAACAAGAAAAATCTCCAATAAACAACCTAACCTCACACCTAAAGCAATTAGAGAAAGAAGAACAAGAAACCCCCAAAGTTAGCAGGAGGAAATAAATCATAAAGATCAGATCAGAAATAAATGAAAAAGAAATGAAGGAGACGATAGCAAAGATCAATAAAACTAAAAGCTGGTTCTTTGAGAAGATAAACAAAATTGATAAACCATTAGCCACACTCAACAAGAAAAAAAGGGAGAAGACTCAATAGAATTAGAAATGAAAGAGGAGAAGTAACAACTGACACTGCAGAAATACAAATGATCATGAGAAATTACTACAAGCAACTATATGCCAATAAAATGGACAACCTGGAAGATTTGGACAAATTCTTAGAAAAGCACAACCTTCCGAGACTAAACCAGGAAGACACAGAAAATATAAACAGACCAATCACAAGCACTGAAATTGAAACTGTGATTAAAAATCTTCCAACAAACAAAAGTCCAGGACCAGATGGATTTTCAGGCGAATTCTAGCAAACACTTAGAGAAGAGCTAACACCTATCCTTCTCAAACTCTTCCAAAATACAGCAGAGGGAGGAACACTCCCAAACTCATTCTATGAGGCCACCATCACCCTGATACCAGACAATTATGTCACAAAAGAAAGAAAACTACAGGCCCATATCACTGATGAACATAGATGCGAAAGTCCTCAACAAAATTCTAGCAAACAGGGCTTCCCTGGTGGCGCAGGTGTTGACAGTCCGCCTGCCAATGCAGGGGACACGGGTTCGTGCCCCGGTCCGGGATGATCCCACATGCCGCGGAGCGGCTAGGCCCGTGAGCCATGGCTGCTGTGCCTGCGCGTCCAGAGCCTGTGCTCTGCAATGGGAGAGGCCACAACAGTGAGAGGCCCGCGTACCGCAAAAAAAAAAAAACCTAGCAAACAGAATCCAGCAGCACATTAAAAGGATCATACACCATGATCAGGTGGGGTTTATCCCAGGAATGCAAGGGTTCTTCAATATGGTCAAATCAATCAATGTGATACACCATATTAACAAACTGAAGGATAAAAACCATATTATAATCTCAATAGACACAGAAAAAGCTTTCAAGAAAATTCAACAGGGCTTCCCTGGTGGCGCAGTGGTTGAGAATCTGCCTGCTAATGCAGGGGACACGGGTTCGAGCCCTGGTCTGGGAGGATCCCACATGCTGTGGAGCAATTAGGCCCGTGAGCCACAACTACTGAGCCTGCGTGTCTGGAGCCTGTGCTCTGCAACAAGAGAGGCCGTGATAGTGAGAGGCCCGTGCACTGCGATGAAGAGTGGCCCCTGCTTGCCACAACTAGAGAAAGCCCTCGCACAGAAACGAAGACCCAGCACAGGAAAAATAAATTAATAAACTCCTACCCCCAACATCTAAAAAAAAAAATTCAACACCCATTTATGATAAAAACTCTCCAGAAAGTAGCCATAGAGGGAACTTACCTCAACATAATAAAGGCCATATATGACAAACCCATAGCCAACATCATGCTCAATGGTGAAAAACTGAAAGCATTTCCACTAAGATTGGGAACAAGACAAGGTTGCCCACTCTCACCACTATTATTCAACATAGTTTTGGAAGTTTTAGCCCCAGCAATCAGAGACGAGAAAGAAAGAAAAGGAATCCAAATTGGAAAAGAAGTAAAACTGTCACTGTTCGCACATGACATGATACTCTAGATGGAGAATCCTAAAAGTGCTACCAGAAAACTACTAGAGCTAACCAATGAATTTGGTAAAGCTGCAGGATACAAAATTAATGCACAGACATCTCTTGCATTCCCATACACTAATGATGAAAAATCTGAAAGAGAAATTAAGGAAACACTCCCATTTACCACTGCAACAAAAAGAATAAAATACCTAAGAATAAACCTACCTACGGAGACAAAAGACCTGTATGCAGAAAACTATAAGACACTGATGGAAGAAATTAAAGATGATATAAATAGAGAGATATACCATGTTCTTGGATTGGAAGTATCAACATTGTGAAAATGACTATACTACCCAAAGCAATCTACAGATTCAGTGCAATCCCCGTCAAACTACCAGTGGCATTTTTCACAGAATTGGAACAAAAAATTTCACAATTTATATGGATACACAAATAACCAAAGCAATCCTGAGAAAGAAAAATGTAGCTGGAGGAATCAGGCTCCCTGACTTCAGACTATACTACAAAGCTACAGTAATCAAGACAGTATGGTACTGGCACATAAACAGAAATATAGATCAATGGAACATGATAGAAAGCCCAGAGATAAACCTACACACATATGGTCACTTTATCTTTGATAAAGGAGGCAAGAATATACAGTGGAGCCAAGACAGCCTCTTCAATACGTGGTGCTGGGAAAACTGGACAGGTACATGTAAAAGTATGAGATTAGATCACTCCCTAACACCATACACAAAAATAAGCTCAAAATGGATTAAAGACCTAAATGTAAGGCCAGAAACTATCAAACTCTTAGAGGAAAACATAGGCAGAACACTCAAAGCAAGATCCTTTCTGACCCACCTCCTAAAGTAATGGAAATAAAAACAAAAATAAACAAATGGGACCTAAGGAAACTTCAAAGCTTTTGCACAGCAAAGGAAACCGTAAACAAGACCAAAAGACAACCCTCAGAATGGGAGAAAATATTTGCAAATGAAGCAACCGACAAAGGATTAATCTCCAAAATTTACAAGCAGCTCATGCAGCTCAATAACAAGAAAACAAACAACCCAATCCAAAAATGGGCAGAAGACCTAAATAGACATTTCTCCAAAGAAGATATACAGACTGCCAACAAACACATGAAAGAATGCTCAACATCATTAATCATTAGAGAAATGCAAATCAAAACTACAATGAGATATCATCTCACACCAGTCAGAATGGCCATCATCAAAAAATCTAGAAACAATAAATGCTGGAGAGGGTGTGGAGAAAAGGGAACACTCTTGCACTGCTGGTGGGAATGTGAATTGGTTCAGCCACTATGGAGAACAGTATGGAGGTTCCTTAAAAAACTACAAATAGAACTACCATATGACCCAGCAATCCCACTACTGGGCATATACCCTGAGAAAACCAAAATTCAAAAAGAGTCATGTACCAAAATGTTCATTGCAGCTCTATTTACAATAGCCCAGAGATGGAAACAACCTAAGTGCCCGTCATCGGATGAATGGATAAAGAAGATGTGGCACATATATACAATGGAATATTACTCAGCCATAAAAAGAAACGAAATTGAGCTATTTGTAATGAGGTGGATAGACCTAGAGTCTGTCATACAGAGTGAAGTAAGTCAGAAAGAAAAAGACAAATACCGTATGCTAACACATATATATGGAATTTAAGAAAAAAATGTCATGAAGAACCTAGGGGTAAAGCAGGAATAAAGATGCAGACCTCTTAGAGAACGGACTTGAGGTTATGGGGAGGGGGAAGGGTGAGCTGTGACAGGGCGAGAGAGAGTCATGGGCATATACACACTAACAAACGCAGTAAGGTAGATAGCTAGTGGGAAGCAGCCGCATGGCACAGGGATATTGGCTCGGTGCTTTGTGACAGCCTGGAGGGGTGGGATGGGGAGGGTGGGAGGGAGGGAGACGCAACAGGGAGGACATATGGGAACATAGGTTTGTGTATGACTGATTCACTTTGTTGTAAAGCAGAAACTAACACACCATTGTAAAGCAATTATACCCCAATAAAGATGTTAAAAAAAAAAAAAAAAAAACACAGGCAGAACACTCTATGACATACATCACAGTAAGATCCTTTTTGACCCACCTCCTAGGGAAATGGAAATAAAAACAAACAAATGGGACCTAATGAAACTTAAAAGCTTTTACACAGCAAATGAAATCATAAACAAGACAAAAAGACAACCCTCAGAATGAGAGAAAATATTTGCAAATGAAGAAATGGACAAAGGATTAATCTCCAAAATATATAAACAGTTCATGCAGCTCAATCAAAAACACAAACAACCCAATCCAAAAATGGGCAGAAGACCTAAATAGACATTTCTCCAAAGAAGATATACAGATTGCCAACAAACACATGAAAGGATGCTCAACATCACTAATCATTAGAGAAATGCAACTCAAAACTACCTCACACCGGTCAGAATGGCCATCATCAAAAAATTTACAAACAATAAATGCTGGAGAGGGTGTGGAGAAAAGGGAACCCTCTTGCACTGTTGGTGGGAATGTAAACTGATACAGCCACTGTGGAGAACAGTATGGAGGTTCCTTAAAGAACTAAAAATAGGGCTTCCCTGGTGGCGCAGTGGTTGAGAGTCTACCTGCCAATGCAGGGGACACATGTTCCTCTCCCAGTCTGGGAAGATCCCACGTGCCACGGAGCGGCTAGACCCGTGAGCCATGGCCGCTGAGCCTGCATGTCCAGAGCCTGTGCTCCGCAACAGGAGAGGCCACAACAGTGAGAGGCCCGTGTACCGCAAAAAAAAAAAAAACAAACTAAAAATAGAACTACCATATGACCCAGCACTCCCATTACTGGGCATATACCCTGAGAAAACCATAATTCAGAAAGAAGTCATGTACCAAAATGTTCATTGCAGCTCTATTTACAATAGCCCGGAGATGGAAACAACCTAAGTGTCCATCATCGGATGAATGGATAAAGAAGATGTGGCACATATATACAATGGAATATTACTCAGCCATAAAAAGAAACGTAATTGAGTTATTTGTAGTGAGGTGGATGGACCTAGAGACTGTCATACAGAGTGAAGTAAGTCAGAAAGAGAAAAACAAATACCGTATGCTAACACATATATATATGGAATTAAAAAAAAAAGGTTCTGAAGAACCTAGGGGCAGGACAAGAATAAAGACACAGACATAGAGAATGGACTTGAGGACACTGGGAGGGGAAAGGGTAAGCTAAGAAGAAGTTAGAGAGTGGCACTGACATATATACACTACCAAATGTAAAGTAGATAGCTAGTGGGAAGCAGCCTCATAGCACAGGGAGATCAGCTCGGTGCTTTGTGACCACCTAGAGGGGTGGGTTAGGGAGGGTGGGAAGAAGACGCAAGAGGGAGGGGATATGGGGATATATGTATACGAATAGCTGGTTCACTTTGTTATACAGCAGAAACTAACACAACAATGTAAAGCAATTTTATTTTTATTTTTTATTTTTTTAAACATCTTTATTGGAGTATAATTGCTTTACAATGGTGTCTTAGTTTCTGCTGTATAACAAAGTGAATCAGTTATACATATACACCTGTTCCCATTTCTCTTCCCTTTTGCATCTCCCTCCCTCCCTCCCACCGTCCCCATCCCACCCCTCCAGGTGGTAACAGAGCACCGAGCTGATCTCCCTGTACTATGAGGCTGCTTCCCACTAGCTACCTATTCTACGTTTGATAGTGTATATATGTCCATGCCACTCTCTCACTTCGTCACTGCCTACCCTTCCCCCTCCCCACATCCTCAAGTCCATTCTCTAGTAGGTCTGTGTCTTTATTCCCGTCTTACCCCTAGGTTCTTCATGACCTTTTTTTTTCTTTCTTAAATTCCATATATATGTGTTAGCATACGGTATTTTTCTCTTTTTGACTTACTTCACTCTGTATGACAGACTCTAGGTCCATCCACCTCACTACAAATAACTCAATTTTGTTTCTTTTTATAGATGAGTAATATTCCATTGTATGTATGTGCCACATCTTCTTTACCCATTCATCTGTTGATGGACACTTAGGTTGCTTCCATGTCCTGGCTATCATAAATAGAGCTGCAATGAACAGTTTGGTACATGACTCTTTTTGAATTATGGTTTTCTCAGGGTATATGCCCAGTAGTGGGATTGCTGGGTCGTATGGTAGTTCTATCTGTAGTTTTTTAAGGAACCTCCATACTGTTCTCCATAGTAGCTGTATCAATTTACATTCCCACCAGCAGTGCAAGCGTGTTCCCTTTTCTCCATACCCTCTCCAGCATTTATTGTTTCTAGATTTTTTGATGATGGCCATTCAGACCAGTGTGAGATAAAGCAATTTTATTATACTCCAATAAAAATGTTAAGAAAAAAAAGAAACTATTGCCTAATCTAACATCTTACAGATTTACACCAGTGTTTCCTGTAAGATCCCTTTTTTTTTTTTTTTTTTTTTTTTACGGTACGCGGGCCTCTCACCGTTGTGGCCTCTCCCGTTGCAGAGCACAGGCTCCGGATGCGCAGGCTCAGCGGCCATGGCTCACGGGCCCAGCCGCTCCACGGCATGTGGGATCCTCCCGGACCGGGGCACGAACCCGTGTCCCCTGCATCGGCAGGCGGACTCTCAACCACTGCGCCACCAGGGAAGCCCTAAGATCCATTTTGAGTTAATTTTTATATGTGGTATGAACTAAGGTTCAAATTTATTCTTTTGGATATGGATATCCATTGTCTATCACCATTTGTTGATAAGGATACTCTTGACATCCTTGTTGAAAATCAATTTACTTTTGATATATGGGTTTATTTCTAAGTGTTGTCATCTTAATATTAAATCTTCCAATCCATGAACACAGGATGTCTCTCCATTTACTTAGGTCTTTAGTTTCTTTCAACAATGATTTGCAGTATACAAGTCTTATATTCATTGATTAAATTTACTCTTATTTTTTTCTTTTTGTTATTTTAACTGGATTTAAAAAAATTTTTAGATTGTTTATTGCTAATATATAGAAATACACTGATTTTTTTCTATATTCTTAAAAAAGAAGTCCTGGAGATGTAATGTGCAGCATGGTAATAGTTAATAATACTCTTGCCTATTTGAAAGTAGATCTTAAAAGTTCTCATCACAGAAATTTGCAACCATGTATGGTAACAGATTAACAAGACTTATTGTGATCATTTACATATATATACACACACACATATATATGTACATATTATATGTTACATATATATGTTGTACACCTGAAACTAATATAACATTATATGTCAATTATACCTCAAAAAATATATACATGAACATAGACTTTTTTCCTCTATTGTTTACTGCTCTATCCTCAGGGTTTAGATTAATCCTCAAACCATACATAGTGTGCTGTTGGTAAATGTTTGTTGAAGCAATGAATCTTTTGTGAGCTTTCAGATTCTCCATGCCAGGAAAACCCTCCATAATATTTTATAAGAGACAAAATGTTTCTTTTCAACACCATCTTAGAAATACTTTAGCCATGCTAGCAAAAAAAAAAAACCCATCATATGTATATGCATACACGTGTACATATACATACATATACACATATACAGTTATTTATGCATACCTCATTTTGTTTATCCATTCATCCACCAATAGACATTTAGAGTGTTTCCACTTTTTGGCTATGAACATTACTATACAAGTATCTATTTAAGTCTCTGCTTTCAAGTCTTTTTGGGTATATACCCAGAAGTAGAATTGTTAAACCATATGATAATGCTCTTTTTAATTTTTTTGAGGAACTGCCATACTGTTTTCCATAGTGGCTGCACCAGTTTACATTCCCTTGGCAACGCACGAAAGTTCTAATTTCTCCAGCACTTGTTGTTTTCTGTTTGTTCCTTATAATAGCCATTTTCATGGCATTGCTAAGTTTTAAGACTTAATTTTGAGAAAAGAAATATAAAATGCAGTTCGTGGATCTGAACTAGATTTCCCACTTGTCTTTTGGACAGTTTGAAAACTTTGTCTTCCAACAAATATTCAATAAAACATGAGTAAACATGAAAAGCTTCCTACTATGAAAGTTATGGAGAGCTGGTCATGAGCAGGGGCTCACTTCCTAGCTGGGTAGCCTTGAGCAAGTTCATTTACCTCTCAGCCACTTCCTAGGGTTGTTGGGAGGATTAAATTTTCTCATACTTTAAAGCCCTTTATAACAGTGCTGGGTACCCAGGGCACGTGTCGGGCACTGTTTCAGGGTGAGTTGTTGCTTATTGATTTGCACAGAACTGAAACTCTCCATGAGTTCCATCTTGAATATCAGGAGGTCCAAACCATCTGTAACTAGGATATTTTTTATTTCCTTTTTGGTGGTGCCAGAGTATATCTGAAACACTGAAACCTTTAAATGCATGTGTCAAGACATTTACTGCCTTACTAGATATTAAGAACTTTTTTTTAAAAGGGAAAACATTGTAGGAGGGGAAATAGAAATTTATTTTCATGTGGACAGGACTATAAATGGGGTTCTTTTCTTGGGAGAAAACTTTATAAATGGAAACCTCTTAATACAGCAAAAGACTGAATTTAAATTCAGTCTTTTCTCTTTGAAAATGCCATGCCACGGTCTTCATTATTTGTTATATTTCTAAAGTGCTTTTCTTTCCAGGAAGCTCATTACAAACTGTCTCCTGACCTGATTCAATTCAGCTCCTTCACAGGGGAACCACCCTTCAAAATGTACCAGAAACAGATCAGAGAGCTTGCAAATCAAGACCCATAGTTGTTTTGCCTGGATACTGCATTTTATAAAGGGTGACACCACTGTTTATCATTAAGGGTTCAAATAATTTCATCCCCTTAGGCAGAATATTCAGTTATGAGCTTGAGTCTTGTCTAGTCTCCAACTAGGAGACAAGTTGGAGATTCCTTAGAAAGTGGGCTTCTAATGGAAATGCTGACAATCCATTAACAGCAGGAGGGCTAGTGGCTGCCACTAAAAATATACTTAAAGATTACAGTAATAAAAACACATATTTCAAAATGCCTGCTAGGGGCTTCCCTGGTGGTACAGTGGTTGAGAATCCGCCTGCCTATGCCAGGGACACGAGTTCGAGCCCTGGTCCGGGAAGATCCCACATGCCGAGGAGCAACTAAGCCCATGCGCCACAACTACTGAGCCTGCTTTCCAGAGCCCGCGAGCCACAACTACTGAGCCCATGTGCCACAACTACTGAAGCCCACACGCCTAGAGCCCATGCTCCACAACATGAGAAGCCCGCGCACCGCAACGAAGAGCAGCCCCTGCTCGCCACAACTAGAGAAAGCCCGCACACAGCAACGAAGACCAACGCAGCCAAAAATAAATTTAAAAAATTTAAAAATAGAAATGCCTGTTAGAAGTTCAAGGATTTTTTTTTTCCACGTTGCCATTAATAATAGGCCACCCTATCCTTTCGGCATTTGATTTTGTCTCATAAATGGGCTTAATCTAAATTAATGCTGTTGTACTACAGCATTTGTTTCTGTTTGATTTTGAGGGGTTTGGATGTCTTCTGGCAGAATTATCAATGCCTTTAATGGAAGATGAATAATCGGTGTATTCATAGAATTATGGAGTTTTAAATCTGGAAAGGATCTCAGTGATCAGCAAGTCATCTCTCTTGTATCTGCTAGAGGAGATTTGAGCCCCTAAAAAGTAATGGGCTACAACTTAAAAAGGGAAAATGACTGCAGGGGAATTGATGTTGTGCCTGAGGCCTTAATATTTTCTTACCTGTGACATTATTGCAATGCCCTTTGGCCTAATCTCCTTGCCTCAGTTATCTTTCTTTCTTCCTAGCGTATCTTTTTTTTGATGGTAAAAATAGTGTGTTCATTGTAGAACTATTAGAAAGTAAAGAAAATAATAAAAGAAACTAAAAATCACCTCTAGCCTCATCACCCAGAGTAGTCACTGCTAATATTTGGTGGGTATTGCTCCCATCTTTCTTCCATCTACATGTATATATTTCCTTGCTACATGTATATATTTTCCTATTCTAAAATCATTTTTACTTTGCAATAGCTCATGAACATTTTCTCACATTACTGAATATTCTTTAAGGACTTGATTTTCATCAGCTGCTTAGTGTATAATCTCAGAGTTGTGCAAGATCTCTCTAACCTGTTTAGGGAGTTTGACGTTTTGTCTGTTGACACTGCAATGAATGTCCATGTACACAAATTTACATCTCTGACCATCTCCTCAGGAAAAAAGTTTTTGTGCCTATTTGCCCAATTACCCCTCCGAACGGCACTACTATCTTACCCTTCCACCAGCAGTAAAAGGAGTGTAGTCTTTTTCCTGAGCCCTCACCAACACTGGCCATTACCAATTAAAAAAAAATAATCTTGGCGGAGTGACATCAAGATGGCAACATAGGTCATTCCTGACTTTGTTCTCCCTCACAAGAAGAACTATTCACAGAGAAGACACCACTGAGGGAATCCTAGAACACTTGGGTGTGGCTGAAGCACGCCCTGCACCACAGAGACCAAGACTGGTGGCATTAGAAGGGTAAGAGGAGCCGCTACGTGCTCACCGTACTGCCCCTCCCCCAGGCCAGCATGGCACCGTGGAGAAATCTCCCCCGAGCTTCTGGTTCCTCCAGTGGCGAAAGAGGCCCAGATGGACATCCAGCTCTCCCGGCACTGTGGGTTCTTTCTTGCGAGACCATCTCTGGTCTTACCCCATGGTGACTGCAGAGGAATCTGAAGGACTTGACCACTGAGGATCTCATCATGCCACAACCAGCACTCTGATCTTGGCGGACCAAGTTCCTATGTGCAGCGCCCAAGTAGTAGCCCCAGCCAGCCACTTTGTCCATCTGCAGAGTCGAATCATTGGCACCATCTGACCTGGGAACTCAGTGGAGTCCAAGTCTGTCTGATTTGGGTCCTCAAACAAAGATTTTTGGCCCTGGAGCCCGGTCTGTCCCCACGCATGCAGCGGAGCTGAGTTTTAACCCCCACTGACTGCTGAATGAAGGTCCCAGCCCCACCCAACCAGAAAGCCTTGCGAGAACACCTGGGAAGCTGCATAGCCCAGCAATACTTGAGCACAGAGTCTGGCAGGCAGAGCTGACAGATGGCAGAGCAAAGCCAGTGGCTGTGTTCAGCTACGGAACTTAGGGTGCAGGTCAGCTTGAATCAAGACCACCCACAAAGAGCCTTTCTGGCCTTGGAATTAGTTCTCCCACCGTGCCCAGGAAGGGAACCTAATTCACAGCCCCACTCGTTGCTGAATACACCTTGTAGCCCACCCGACCACAGAATCTAACTAGAGCACACGGGAAGCTGCCTAGCTCATCCAACAACCCTGTGTACAGTGGCACTTGAACAGAGAGCAAAACTGGTGGCCCTGTCTGGCCAGGGAATTCAGTACACACTCTTGCCTGACTCAGATCCCCAAACAACAAGCCGTACAGGCCCTGGAGCCTATTCTGCTGCCCTACCAGGGAAGAGAGGGTAATTCATGGCCTCACCTACCGCTGAGTATAGTACCTAGTCACGACCATCTAGTTATCCTGACCAGAAAACCCAGGAAGCTGTGGAGCCCAAGCTACAGCCTCACTTGTGCAGGGAACCAAATCAGCAGTCCTATCCAACTGTTCTCAGGCAGCAGCAAGCCCTCCCTGCCCCGTCACCTCAGAACTTGGGCAGTGGCCTCACCCCAAAATAAACCCTGATAGCAAACCATTCCTGCCAAGGATGTTACCAGCAAACATATCCAGAAACGCAAACTGAGCTGACTGTCTCTGCCAAAGTACACATGTAAAGTCTGGAAGAGAAGACCACTTACTCAAATGTGCATATACCAATGTAAGAAATCAAGGATCATGAAAAATATGGTTAATATGACAGCAAAGGAAACTAATAAAGCTCCAAGTACTGACCCTAAATAAATGGACATCTCTGAACTTTCAGGCAAAGAATTCAGAATAATCCTCCCAAAGAAGTTTAGTGAACTACAAGCACACACAGACAACACAATTAGGAAAACCATACATGAACAAAATGAGAAACTCAAAGAAATAGGAACCATCAAAAAAAAAAAAAACCCAAACAGAAACCCTAGAGCTGAAAAATACGATGACTGAAGAACTCAACAATGAGCTTCAAAAGCAGACTCTACTAGGCACAAGAAACCTAGAAGTCAAGAAACTATCCAGTCAGGAGGAAAAAGAAAAAAAAATGAAGAAGAGTGAATAAAACCTATGGGAATTACAGGACACAATCAAAAGAAACAGTATGTGCATTATGGGAATTCCAGAAGGAGAAGATAAAGAGACAAAGTGTATTATTTCAATCAATAATGGCTGAAAACTTCCCACAACTTGGGAGAGAAAGGGACATCCAGATCCATAAGGCACAAAGGACACCAAATAGGTTAAACCTGAGTAGGGCTACACTGAGATTATAATTAAATTGTCAAAAGTCAAAGACAAAGAATTTTGAAAGCAGCAAGAGAAAAGAGAAATTACAAACACTGGAACCCTCATAAGACTTTTGGTAGATTTCTCAACAGAAACGTCTGATGTCAGGAGAGAATGGAATGGTATATTCAAATTTTTGAAGAAAACCATCAACCAAGAATTCTATGCCTGGCAAAGCTATCCTTCAGAAATGAAGGAGAGATAAAGGTATTCCTGAAGAAACAAAACCTGAGGGAGTTTCTCACCACTAGATCTGCCTTACAAGAAAGGCTAAAGGGAGTTCTTTGAGTAAAAGGACACTAAATAACATCATAAAACATAAGAAGGTAGCATAAAACTCACTGGTAATGGTAATTATATAGTCAAAGTTAGATTCTATAATGTAACAGTGGTACATAATTCACATAACTGTACACTAAACGTTAGAAAACAGGACTTCCCTGCTGGTGCAGTGGTTGAGAATCCGCCTGCCAATGCAGGGGACACGGGTTTGATCCCTGGTCTGGGAAGATCCCACATGCCTGTGCACCAAACTATAGAGCCTGTACTCTAGAGACTGTGAGCCACAACTACTGAGGCCGTGTGCCACAGCTACTGAAGCCCGCATGCCTAGAGCCCGTGCTCTGCAACGAGAAGCCACTGCAATGAGAAGCCTGCACACCACAACAAAGAGTAGACCCCAGTCGCCACAACTAGAGAAAGCCTGCACACAGCAATGAAGACCCAATGAAGCCATAAATAAATAAATAAATAAGTAAATAATACTTTAAAAAGTTAGAAAACATAGTAAAAATAACCATGACTACAATAATTTGATATTGGTTACACAATATTTAATAATATATCAACTGTCCAGCAACAATCACCTAAAATGTGAGGGAGAGGACAAGCAAAAGTAAAGTTTAGGAAGTCTATTGAACTTAAGTCATTATCAGTTTAAAATAGTGTGTTATTATTTTAACATAGTCTATGTAAGCCTCATGGTAATGATAAGGCAAAAACCTGTAGTATTTACACAAAAGAACATGATAAAGTTGTCAAAGCATACTGATACCAAAAGACATCAAAACACACACAAAAAACACAGCAAAATATGAAACAAGGAACAGAGGAACTACAAAACAACCAGAAAACAATTAACACAATGGCAATAATAAGTCCTTCCCTATCAATAATTACTTTTAACATAAATGGACTAGATTCTGCAATCAAAAGATACAGAATGGCTAAATGGTTAAAAAAAAAAAACAAGATCTGACAATATGTTGCCCACAAGAGGTTCACTTTAACCTTAAAGACACACACAGACTGAAAATAAAGGAGTGGAGCTCAATATTAAAAAAACAAACAACCCAATCCAAAAATGGGCAGAAGACCTAAATAGACATTTCTCCAAAGAAGACATACAGATGGCTAAGAAGCACATGAAAAGCTGCTCAACATCACTAATTAGAGAAACGGAAATCAAAACTACAATGAGATATCACCTCACACCAGTTAGAATGGGCATCATCAGAAAATCTACAAGCAACAAATGCTGGAGAGGGTGTGGAGAAAAGGGAACCCTCTTGCACTGTTGATGGGAATGTAAATTGATTTAGCCAATATGGACAACAGTATGGACGTTCCTTAAAAAACTTAAAATAGAATTACATATGACCCAGCAATCCCACTACTGGGCATATACCCAGAGAAAACCATAATTCAAAAAGACACATGCACCCCAATGTTCACTGCAGCGCAATTTACAATAGCCATGTCATGGAAGCAATCTAAATGCCCATCGACAGACGTAATGGATAAAGAAGATGTGGTACATATATACCATGGAATATTACTCAGCTATAAAAAGGAAAGAAATTGGGTCATTTGTAGAGACGTGGATGGATCTGGAGACTGTCATACAGAGCGAAGTAGTCAGAAAGAGAAAAACAAATATCATATATTAACGCATATATGTGGAACCTAGAAAAATGATACAGATGAACCGGTTTGCAGGGCAGAAATAGAGACACAGATGTAGAGAACAAATGTAGGGACACCAAGGGGGGAAAGTGGCAGGGGTGGTGGTGGTGGTGGGATGAACTGGGAGATTGGGATTGACATGTATACACTAATATGTATAAAATAGATAACTAATAAGAACCTGCTGTATAAAAAAATTAAATTAAATTTAAAAATTAAAAAATAAATAAAATTTAAAAAAACAAACAGAAAAAAAAGAAAGGGGTGGAAAAAGATAATCCAAGCAAATGGTATATTTTAAGAAGTCAGGGGTAGGTGTACTTACATGAGACAAAATAGACTTTATAGTAAAAATAGTACAAAGAGACAAAGAATGTCAACATATAACGTTAAAGCGGTCAATCCATCAAGAAGATATAATAATTGTAGATATTTATGCATCCAACGTTGGAGCATCCAAATATATAAAGCAGACCTAAACGGAGAAAACAGCAATACAATAATAGTTGGGGACTTTAATACCCCACTCTCAACAATGGATAGATCATCCACACAGGGAATCAATAAGGAAACAGTGGATATGAACAACGCTATAGATCAACTGAACCTAAGAGACATATACAGGATATTCTATCCAATAACAGCCAAATATACACTCTTAAGTGCATATGGAACATTTTTTAGAATAGACCATATGTTAGGCCACAAAACAAGCCTAAGCAAATTTAAGAATAGTGAAATCATACCAAGTATCTTCTCTGACCACAATGGTATGAAACTAGAAATCAGTAACAGGAAGAAAACTAGAAAATTCACAAATACATGGAAATTAAATAATATTCTCCTGACCCATCAAAGAAGAAACGAAAGGGGAAATAATTTATCTTCAGACAAATGAAAAATGGAAATACTACATACCAAAACTTACGGCATGCACCAAAAGCAATTCAAAGAGGGAAGTTCACAGCAATAAATGCCTACATTAAGAAATAAGAAAAGTCTCAAATAACGTAACTCTATACCTTAAGGAACCAGAAAGAGCAGAACAAACTGAGCCCAAAGTTAGCAGAAGGAAGGAAATAAAGATTAGAGCAGAAACAAATGAGATAGAGAATAGGAAGACAATAGAAAAGGTTAACAACACTTTAACAAAACTAAGAGTTAGTCCTTGGAAAAGATAAACAAGGTTGTCAGACCTTTAGCTAGCCTCACCAAGAAACAAAGAGAGAAGACTCAAATCAACAAAATTATAAATGAAAAGGGAGACATTACCACTGATACCACAGAAATACAAAGGATTATAAGAGGCTACTATGAACAATTTATACACCAACAAACTGGACAAACTAGAATAAATGGACACATTTTTAGAAACATACAACCTAACAAGACTGAATCAGGAAGAAAGAGAAAATCTGGACAGACCAATTAGTATTAAGGAGATTGAATCATTAATCAAAAATCTCCCAATGAAGAAAAGCCCAGGACCAGATGGCTTCACTGGTGAATTTTAGTAAGCATTTGAAGAAGAATTAATGCCAATCCTTCTCAAACTCTTCCCAAAATACTGAGGAGGTGGGAAACTCCCAAACTCGTTTTACAAGATCAGCATTACCCTCATACCAAAGCCAGAAAAGGACACTCTCAGAAAAGAAAACCATAGGCCAATATCCCTTATGAATATAGATGCAAAAATTCTCAGTAAAATACTAGCAAACTGCATTCAGCAGCACGTTAAAAAGATCTTTCGCCATGACCAAGTGGGATTTATCCCTGAGATGCAAGGATAGTTCAGACACAAATCCATCAATGTGATGCATCAATTAATAGAATGAAAGGAAAAAAATCATATGATCATCCCTATAGATGCTGAAAAAGCATTTGACAAAATTTAACAACTATTTATGACAGTTGTTAAAAACTACAAACTAGGTATAGAAGGAATATACCACAACATAATAAAGGCCATATATGACAGTCCCACAGCTAACATCATACTCAATTGTGAAAGGTTAAAAACTTGTCCTCTAAAATCAGGAACAAGGCAAGGCTGCCCACTCTCACCACTCCTATTCAACATAGTACTCAAAGTCCTAGCCAGAGCAGTCAGGCAAGAAAAAGATATAAAAGGCATTAGGATTGGAAAGGAAGAAGTAAAATAGTCTCTATTTGCATATGACATTATTTTATACATAGAAAATTCTAGAGATTCCATCAGTAAACTGCTAGATCTAATCAATTCAGTAAAGTTGCAGGATACAAAATTAACATACAAAAATCAGTAGCATTTCTGTACACTGATAATGAATTATATGGAAAAGAGACTTAAATTATCCCATTTACAGTAGCATCAAAAAGAATAGAATACTGGGGCTTCCCTGGTGGCGCAGTGGTTGAGAGTCCGCCTGCCGATGCAGGGGATGTGGGTTCGTGCCCCGGTCTGGGAAGATCCCACATGCCACAGAGCGGTTGGGCCCGTGAGCCATGGCCGCTGAGCCTGCGTGTCCGGAGCCTGTGCTCCACAGCGGTAGAGGCCACAACAGTGAGAGGCCCACGCACCACAAAAAAAAAAAAAAAGAATAGTATACTTAATTTAACCAAGGAGGTGAAAGATCTCTGCACTGAAAGCTACAAGACACTGAAGAAAGAAATCCAAGAAGACACCAATAACTGGAAAGATATCCCATGCTCATGGATTGAGAGAATTGTTAAAATGTCCATACTATCCAAAGCCATCTATAGATTCAATGCAATTCCCATCAAGTTTCTAATGGCATTTTTTTTTCAGAAATAGAAAAAAAGTCCTAAAATTTATATGGAAGCACAAAAGACCCTGTGTGGACAGCCAAAACAATCTTGAGAAAGAAGAACAAAGTGGGAGGCATCACACTTCTTGCTTTCAAACTATACTATAAAGCTGTAGTAATCAAAACAGTATGACAGTGGCATAATAACAGACACATAGACCAACAAAACAGAATTGAGATCCCAGGAGTAAACCCATGCAAGGGAGCCAAAAATACTCACTAGAGAAAAGACAGTATCTTCAATAAATGGTGCTAGAAAATTGGACATTTACATGTAAAAGAATGAAAGTAGACCCCTATCTTACACCACCCACGAAAATTGACTTGAACTAGATTAAGGATTTCAATGTGAGATCACAATCCATAAAATTCCCAGTAGAAAACATCAGAGCAAAACTCCTTGACATGGGTCTTGGCAATGATTTTTTGGATATGACACCTAAGGCACAAGCAACAAAATAAATGAGACTACATCAAACTGAAAAATTTTGCATGGCAAAAGAAACCACCTACAAAATTAAAAGACAGCCTACAGAAAGGGAAAAAATATTTACAAACCATGTATCTGATAAGGAATTAACATCCAAAATATATAAAGATCTCATAGAGTTGAGTAGCAAAAAACCAAGTAATCCAATTTAAAAATGGGCAAAGGACCTGAAAAGACATTTTTCCAAAGAAGATATACCAATGGTTAACAAGTACATGAAAAGATGTTCCACATCACTAAATCAACAGGGAAATGCAGATCGAAACCACAATGAGATATTATCTCACACCTGTTAGAGTGTGAGCAATAAAAAGACAAGAGAACAAATGCTGGCAAGTATGTAGAGAAAAGGGAATGCTTGTGCACTGTTGGTGGGATTGTCAACTGGTACAACCAATATGGAAACATTATGAAGGTTCCTCAAAAAATTCAAAATATGATCTAGAATTTCCACTTGTGGGAATACAGTTGACCCTTGAACAGGTTTGAACTGCACGGGTCCACTTATAATTGGATTGTTTTCAGTATTAAATACTAAGCTACTACATGATCTACAGTTGGTTGAATCCACAG
This sequence comes from Globicephala melas, assembly GCF_963455315.2. Classification (NCBI taxonomy): domain Eukaryota; kingdom Metazoa; phylum Chordata; class Mammalia; order Artiodactyla; family Delphinidae; genus Globicephala; species Globicephala melas. The sequence continues at coordinate 105,697,246 of NC_083335.1, forward strand.
ACATGGAACTGTGAACGCCGAGGGCCAACTCCAATGTTTTACACCGATTTTTCGACAGCAGAGGGTCAGCATCCATAACCCCATTGTTCAAGGGTCAACTATTATATCTGAAGGAAATGAAAACACTGTGTTGAAGAGATAACTGCACCCCTGTGTTCATGGCAGCATTATTGGTAATAGTGAAGACATGGAAACAACCTAAGTGTCTGTCGATGGATGAATGGACAAAGTTGTGGTTTATACACACACACACACACACAATGGATTATTACTCATCCATATAAAAGGAGGAAATCCCACCATTTGTGATAACACGGATGGACCTCGAGGGCATTTTGCCAAGTGAAATAAGTCAGAGAAAGACAAATACTGTATGATTTCACTGACAGATTGTGTTTACCAGAGGTAGGGAGTATGGGGAGGGGAAATTGCATGAAGGGGATCAAAAGGTACAAATTTCCAGTTATAAGTAAGTACTAGGCATGTAATGTACAACATGATCACCGTAGTTAACATTGCTGTATGGTATATATACAGGTTTTGAGAGTACATCCTAAGAGTGTTCATCACAAGGAAAAAATATTTGTATCCATATGAGATGACGGATGTTAACTAACCTTATTGTAGTAATTATTTCACGATTTAAGTGAAATCATTATGCTGTACACCTTAAACGTATATAGTTTAAGAACCAGAAAGAGAAGTTCAGTTGTTCATACAATTGAATTGTATGTCAATTCTATCTCAAAACTGGAAAAACTTTTAAAAGGTTGGGAAGATGAAAAATATCTTTAGCAATCTGATATATTAAAAGAGGTATCTCCCATCACTTTGCGTAAGTTTACTAGTGATGCCAAACATTTTTTAGAGTTCATTTATAAGTCTTTTGTGAGTTACCTGTATGTGCCAAATGGTCATTATATTCTTTTTGGTTTCTAAGCTCTGTTTATATACTAAAACGCTTTATTTGTATTTAAATGTTGCAAAAATTCCCCCCCCCCCTTTTTTTTTTGGCAGTACGCGGGCCTCTCACTGTTGTGGCCTCTCCCGTTGTGGAGCACAGGCTCCGGACGCGCAGGCTCAGCGGCCATGGCTCACGGGCCCAGCCTGCTCCGCAGCATGTGGGATCTTCCCGGACCGGGGCACGAACCCGTGTCCCCTGCATCGGCAGGCCGACTCTCAACCACTGCGCCACTAGGGAAGCCCTCCCCCTTTTTTTCATTTGCCTTGTACCTTATTTCATAGTGGTTTGTTTTTTTTTTTTAGGTACAGAAGTTTTAAATTTTCTATACAGCCAAACATCAATCTTTTTTTCTAATGGTTTCTTTTTTTGCTTTTATGCTCATACCCAAAGGTATTTCTACATCACCAATCTTACCATACCCTTCTCTTGATTAAAATCTTCCAGGGGCTCCTCAGGAGAAATCCATCCTCCTCCTGGTGCTCCAGCCTCAACTACTGTCACCATATAGGCACTTGGGGTCCAGTCAGGCCAAGCAGTTATGCTTAGCCCTGTCTACTTAGCACCTTCTGTTTGGAAAGCCAGTCCTCATCCAGCCCCACGGGCTCACCACCCATCTCCACCCCATCTTCCCGCATGTCACTGAAGCCCCAGCTTCGATATGACCACCAACTTTATCCTTTTCTTCCCCCCATGCCCCTCCTCACCCAGGTAACTCCACTCCAGCCCACAGGGTCTCCTTGCTTGTCCTGGGACGTGCACTGCATGCTCCCTTCTCCGAGTTCTGTCTGGAACGTGCTTCCCCCCGATTGCCATTCATGTAGTCCCCTCCTCACCTCCTTCAGGTCTCTGCTCAGACAGCATCTTCTCAGTGAGGCCTTCCCTGAGCGCCCTACTGACCTTTGCAGCCCACCTGTCTCCCCGGCCCACACCCCAATCTGCTAACCTCTCTCGTTGTAGTTTTCTCTCAGACCATAGTTCCATCTGACACACCTCATATTTTGTTTATTGTGTGATTCCTCCCGCATTTCCATGAGGATAGGGATTTTTGTTTTATTTCCTGCTGCACTTCGAAGTACCGAGGACATTGCCATTTGCCTGGCACATCAGATAGCAGTTCGATTTGGAGATGGAGGAAAAGGTGGTAAGAAGGGATGAGCCCCAAGAACCAGCCGGGAGGATAATCTGATGTGGCAGCATCTTCCTGCCCCAGAATCTCACTCAGCCCCTCCCCAGAGATAGTCTGGGGAACACGGGCTGTCGTGCGAGCCTGCGTTTGTGCGTGCAGGTACTTAGAGCAGCAGCTGTCCTTCCTGCCTTGTTTGTTTCCCTACCGCCTCAGAAGGCTCCTTTAACAGACGCCTTCTCTCCCTTCTCTCTCTAGAAGCAGATGTTCCAGGAGAGGAGTAGCCGGATGCTGCAGGCCTTGTCCCCGAAGCAGAGCCCTGTGAGCAGCCCCACCAGGAGCCGGTCCCCTTCACGCTCCCCGTCGCCCACCTTCTCGTGGCTCCCGAACAAAACCTCACCCCCCTCCTCACCCAAAGCCGCCTCAGCCTCCATCAGCAGCATGAGTGAGGGGGATGAAGATGAGAAGTAAAGGCTGCTGGGAGAAAACAAGAGCCACGCCACCCAGGCTGGGGGGAGGGCGGGGGCACGGGGGATGCCTGAGTGGCGTGGGAGCTGCAGCTCGGCCAGGAGACCCTGAGCTCTGCTAAGGGAAGGCCTTGAGACCAGCTCTCCGTCAGTCTCCACTCAGCCTAAGACTTGGACTCTGCATGGAGGTTTCCCGCCAGACAACCTATACAAACCTTCTTAGCATCATCTAGAACCACTACTTTAACCTTGCTAAGGAAAGATGAAGAGCACCCCTGGGAGACTTGCACTGAGTGGCGTGCCTTCTGCTTTGGTCCTTACACTGGCCCCCACCAAGCATACCACCTGTGGAAGCGTCTGCTCCCTCAATCTACTTCCAGCTCCTAAGGGCCCTGCACGTTGCCTCCTACCACCCGAGCTCTACCAGAATAAAGTTGTTTCCAGTAGAGGTGGCACAGTGCTTCTGAAATAGTCAAGCTACAGACAAATGCCAACCTTCTCAGTTTAGCCACGAGACCTGATGTTGCAACACATCAATTCTTTCCAGTTCCAGGAACGCGGCGTCTAGACCAAGCCTTGCTTTAGGCTACGTATATCAAAGGTCACCTAGCGTGAACCTCAACTTCTTATTCCAAGGACAGTTTTGTCAAGGAGAACGCCACCTAAGGCGTAATGTCTCCTGGTTGTACTCTTTCATCATTGGTTTGACTTGTTTTCCAGAAACTACCTTAATCTGTGGGAAATGCAACAAAACAGAACATCATATATATACATACATATATATATATGTATATGTGTGTGTATATGTATATAAAGGAGTCGCTTTGCTTTGGCTCCAAGTTTAGCAGATGGTAGATGTTTCCTGAAGCTTCTCCTTCAAGGATGCTATTATGGAATGGCTTTTCCCATTTCTGACCAGTTAACAGTTTCATAGACCTCAAGTAACGGTTTGATGTACCAAACCACATGGTATACCAATAGGGGGTGCTACCTGCACGTATCTGTTCTATGTATGCTCCCAATACGCCATCCAGGGTGTGTACCATGTGCAATATGAATCTGGTGGTGGCATTTTACATTATCCCCCTCTACTGCTCTCACCCTAATACCCTGCTGAAACCCTTGGTCTTAAGAACCACCTGGTTCCCTTGTGACTTGGGCACTTCGTCAGCTCATCCTGCATTCCCGTAGAAATGTCCCAGCCACGAAATCAGCATGTTGTGCTCACAGCCTCCCATCATCTTCCTGGGTAGAGGAAGGCTCTGAATAGTTTCGCCGAGCGAGGTGGAAACCTCAGCCGGACCTCAGCCTCTGGATGTTCCGGGTAGTCCTGTAATTACCCACCTCCCCGGCCCTAGGTTTCAAATGGGATGAAGACGCTAAGTATGCCTGCTGAGTTGTCTGAAGTTACTGTCCCCTAAGCACAGGTGGAAATGAGCAGGTAGAGGCAAGATGTAGAAGAGGCATTGGGTAGAAGAGGCATTGCCCGGCTGTCCCAGCAAAGCCAGAGGCCCGACACAGCAACTTGCGGACAGAGCCCGGCATCTCGTGACAGAAACTCTCCCTTTCAGAGACCCTGGGAAACAGCCTTCTGGGTGACAAGTGGGGCAACCAGTGAAGGAAGGTGGCATGTCTTTCCCCCTCGTGTTGGGGTTGAACTACCTCCCTACCCACCTGGAGATAAGTGGTGTTTGTTGGGAAGCAAAACCGTGCGGCTAAGCTGGCTGGGAACCCCCTTGTCTGGGCACTTCCTCCGGAACCGTGTCGAGCACTCACAGGGCAGAGAGCTGGTGGGAACACGGCACGTGCGAAGAAAACTTGTTGCCGTCAAGGCCCACAGCACTGCTCCGCTGAGAGGGGCAAAGGCCCCGTTCTTCCACTGTGCCCGTTTGGTCTCTCTCCCGTCGTGTACCCAGGGCACACTGGGCATGTATGCCCACCATCTCCTGAGTGGTGACAGGGTGAGGAGGCCCGCTGGGGAAGGCAAGGTAGTCAGAACAAGGGAAGAGAAAAGGAGAAAGAGGTGCCTAGAGAAAGGCAAGTAGGTTAAAGAGAATCTGGGCGCTCAAACCGTTTCAGGGCCTCCCTTTGTAGGGGAAACTCTCTTGGGAATGCCTTTTATGGGCTTTGGCCACGGCCCAGAGCAGATGAATCACTTTTACCTGATTCCTGCTCTGGAGCAAATAGCTTGGAATTGATGTATCGGGCAGATTCTAAGTTTGCCGGCCTCACACACCACACTGACAGGTGCCGCTTATGTAACTCATCAGATTCAGGGCCATCCTAGCTGCCAATTATGGGAAATGACCAATGCCTGGGATATCCCAGGGATGGGCCGTAACAACCCACAAGCGGATTCTAGGTCTCACCCTCTGTCCCGCTCCTGACCTGTAACAATACCTCCCCACCCTAAGGCTACGAGATTACTGAGAAGGAATGAGGAGATTCTGCAACCCAACTTTTGATGCATCCTGGCCACCAGTTTGTCCCTGCCCCTCCTCTCCTGCTTGGGAGGAGATGGGGCGGCTCTTTGTTTGGGCCGGCCACTCAACAGTAATGGCCAAGAGTGCGTTAAGGCTGGAATGAGAGATGTACAAAGTGTGACACAAGCTTGCAGAGGTAAGCGGGAATGACAAAAAGCAAGGAAAGGTTCTTTTGCCCTAGACAGGGAAGGAAGCTTCAGACTGAGGGCTGGAGAAGAACAGTTTAGGTCATGGAAGGAGGCAGGTTACATGAAGATGGGCAGGAGGGGGGGCGTACTTCCCTTCCGCTCCCTTACAAGTGTCACTCACTCCCTACCAGGTAAAGGAGCCAGGCTTTCTTTCACAGACACCCAAGGTTAGTGGGTACCTGTGCAGGATGTGGGTTCCCGTCCCCCCACCCCGTCCAGCTTCCCCATTTCAGCCCTTCTCCATTAGCTGCCACATCTTCCTCCTGGGGACCCTGAAAGCAAATGTTCACCAGCTAAAAACATGGGGCAACTGTAATGTCATAGTCACATTGAATGGCCCGTCTCTGGCAAGCCAACTCCCGTGGGCCAGGACTTTACAAAGGCAAAGGAAACCAGCCCCAAGAGGAGTGATCCCAAGACCTAAGTCTGCCTTCTGACCTGCTGTGCGGGGAAGAGACACAGCTGCGGGATGGCCAGCTTGCTCCATGCCTTAGGCTGGAGTTACTGAGAGTCCATCCTTGGAGGGAGGGACGGGAAGAGCATGGATTCGTTCTCTCCATCTTCGGGACTTACCACCCAGGCATACCCCAGGGAGAGATTGCGAGATGGCGACCTACACTCAGCTGAATCAGATGAACCCGAAGGGAGCAGAGATGTCCCTGTTCCTCAAGCATCCGTTCAGCACTAGTCTTGGCCATCAGATTTGTCCTTTTTTAAAAAAACACGAGCTCATGAGGCGTTTGCAACTTTTACTTTCTCTCTAGACTTGAGTTTTTTGTTGTGTCCCTGCAGTGTGTCCCGGGACAAAGCCATAAGATCATACATACTTAAGACTATGCTGTACACGTGAGACAAGACGACGACTCGTCTGGGTTAAAGCCCGACCTTACGCCCAAGCATCTGCTCTGGTGCTGAATAACGCGAACTTCCAGAATCAGCCCCACCCCTCCCCAACCCACTCCTACCCCTGCACATGCCCCCCCCCCCCGGCTCCAGACCCACTCCTGCTCGCCAACGGGACACGGCATTGCCAACGTGTTTATAAATAAAGGGATGCAGAATTGCACTTCTCCTACTGTGTTTCTTAAAAGCGTGGTGCTGTGCGTTCCTACTTATGAGCTCTGGCGCAATACGGAGGAGTGCAGGTGTGGCCGCTATCGTGCCTCCGCCCAGCCGGGCCCCAGCCCTTCAGAATGATGGGTCTGCGTGCAGTGCAGCACGGGGCCAAGCCTGGAGTTGCCAGCTGGCTCACGCCTGACATGGAAACAACCTAAAGGTCCATCAGCAGAGGAGTGGATGAAGGAGATGTGGTACATATATACAAAGGAGTACTACTCGGCCATAAAAATGTGAAATAATGCCATTTGCAGCAACATGGAACAACTAGTGATTATACGAAGTCAGCCAGAAAGACAAATACCATATGATATCACTGATATGTGGAATCTAAACTATGACACAAATGAACCTATCTACTAAACAAACAGACTCACGGACATAGAGAACAGACTTGTGGTTGCCAAGGGGGCGGGGGGAGGGGGGAGGGAGGGATGGATTGGGAGTTTGGGGTTAGTAGATGGATTCAACAACAAGGTCCTACTGTATAGCATAGGGAACTATAGCCAATCTCCTGGGGTAAACCATAATGGAAAAAATACAAAAAGGAATGTATATATGTGTATAACCGAGTCACGTTGCTGTACAGCAGAAATTAGCACAACATTGTAAATCAACTATACTTCAATTAAAAAAAAAAAGTCTGCTTAGGAGCACTCACCTGGAGGGGAGGTCACGTAGGGAGCCCGGCCAGGACCCTGAGTTGTACGCTCCACTGCCAGCTTGCTTTCTGACCTCGGCCAAACCACTTCACTTCTCAGACCTCAGCGTCTGCTTTTGTAAAACGAAGGGGTTGAAGGCAATTGTTTCTGAGGTCTCCTTTGACTGTAAAAGTCTCTGAATTTATGAGGCGGGCTGCGTTCTCCCTAAGCTTCTCCAGCTATGGTGCTGTCACTGAGCCACCAAGAGGAAGTGCTTACCCTTCACTGGGACGCTGGAGACGCGGCCTGGGACCTCCACAGCCGACAGCACCGGTGCCGCACTCACGCCCGCAGCCTCCAGCAGGCTCTCGGGCTCCACCCACCCTTCTTATCTAGCTGCCTGGTGGGATACTTTTCACCTGGACTTAAACATTGGGGCGTGGCCATTTCCACCACTTCTCCATCTGTGGGGAAAAGCTCCTTTGGTCAGCTGGAGGCAGATAGATGGGGGTGGAGGCGCTCAATCAGGATTCCAAATGTCAACAATTAAGGCAGATTGATGTTCTCGGCCTTCCATGAGCAGTGTGCTCAGGCCCTCCTAGCTGAATTTACGAGCTTCTATTAACTCCATCTGGAGGGGTTTAGCTCTTTGAACCGACAACAGTTCTAACATCAGCCTAGATTCTAGAAGAAATAGAACCAGGCCTGCAGGCAGCAAGGGAGTTCATTTAAAAATTGAATTCCTATCGTTCACAGACCACAGTACTTGGCTTTTGCCATACAGATCAAACACATTCTCGACAGGCTGTATTTAGAGTCACGGTTACAGGTTTCTTCACGTTCCATGATACCTCAGAAATGTTCTCAAGGGAAAAGCAGTTCTAAGGCATAACAAAACTCACGTTTAAGAACTCTGATATTTGCTCCAAAGAGAATGAGCCTTTGTTAGCAAACCCCTAGGATTAAAAGGTATGCTATCAAAAATGTTTACACACACACACACAGTCCTCTTGTATTGAAGTCCTCACAGCTTATTGGAGTTGAATGTTTAAGCAACTTCTCCAGGTATTCAGCAGAGGCTATTAGATAAAAAGACTCCTACAGAGATGCTTTTCAGGCAAAGAGGGACAGTTCATTAGCACCAAGTGTATACCCAGTGATCCAACTCTTCAAGAAACCGTCAAGTAAAATCCTGAAAATAAAGAACCAGTAAAATCTGAAATATCATTAAGAGCATAAACAGGTGCAAATTGATCTTTACATTAGGCCCTGTACTGCCATAACTTATATTCTAGAAAAAAACCCACCACATTGGTTGAATGTCAGCTGCAGTTGACCACATGTGGGAAACTTGAGGAGAAATGTTCAGAGTAGGGTTGACTTGTCTCCTGTAAGCAATTTTTATTCTCCTTAACTTTGTTATCTTCCTTGGGGGGCAGGGAAAGGAATTAATCTGCCAGGTTACTGTACTCTATTCATCAAAGCTGAGTTCTGATGGAGGGATTAGACATAACTAAAATATTTGATACATCATCTTCCATTTTAAAAGAATTAATGAATCCATACCTGAAAGAGCTGGGATACTTTACCTCTTCCACGGGGACCTTTTCAACTTCTTATACTTGCAAATGAACTTGTCGCTCTAAAATTTCCAAGTTCAAAGAAAACCTGTCATCTTCTGCCATGCACATGGCAGGACATGACTCATTACATAGCTTGAGGCGGTAACCAGACTTCCTTGTCTGATAATCACGTTCCACTGGACAGATGTTGGCAAGATGCCATTTACTGGTCTGACCATACAAACTGACATTGATACAACTGAGTCATTGATTCTTTTTCCATTTTTTCCCATATCTGGCACCCAGAGATAAAGTAGTTGAAGAGGTGTGTGTGTTAGTTTCCTATTGCTGTAACAAATTCAGTGGCTTAAAACAACACAGTGTGTTATTTTACAGTTCTGGAGGTCAGACGTCCAAAATGGGTCTTACTGGACAAAAATTAAGGTGCTGGCAGGGCTGCATTCCTGTCTGGAGGCTCTAGGGGAGAATCCATTTTCTTGCATTTTCTAGCCTGCATTCCTTAGCTCGTGGCCCCCTTCCATCTTCAAAGCCGGCCATGGCCAGTCCAATCTTTCTCACATCACATCACTATGACACTCCCTCTGCCTCTCTCCTCTATGTATGAGGGCCCTTATGATGACATTGGGCCCACTAGGATACTCCAGGACACGCTCCCTATTTTAAGGTCATCAGCAACTTTAATTCCTTCTTGCCATGTAATAAAACACATTCCCAGGTTCTAAGGATTGGGACGTGAACATCTTTGGGGGGCCATAATTCTATGACTGAAGACAATGGTCATAAACCCTTGAACCTTTTTCCAGATCCTAACAGAGTTGAGGAGAAGTAATCCTCATGCAGATAGAGAGATTCGTGTTCCTCTTTTTAACATTCCTACATCTACTCGCGATGGACCCCTTAAATGTTTCTCTTGAGTCTTGACATCCACAAGAGAAGCATGGGATAGGTATAATGGGAGATGTTGGACCCAAATGAACAGGCTAATTGGTCCATGAGGAAAGGAAGGGTTGGCTCCTCAACTCATGAACATGGAGCCGTGGCTGGTAGAGAAGGAAGTTTAAGAGCTCCCTCCCTCTTCTCTGTACATATCCTCCAATTCATATTTGGCTATACCAAGAAGACAAGAAGTGGAAGCGCAGCTAACCAAAGTCTTTGATCGCTGGACACATTCTTGCTGAAATAAGCCAAGGAATACAGTTTCTGGCTATCAGGCAGCATCTGTTTCCTACCTATGCTCCCCCTGGTTTGTTTTTGGTTTTGTTTTTCTGGTCATTGGAGGTTGACCACAGCCAGTTTAAGCTGGCTGTGGACTCACTTCCAGCCATCAAGTATCAAGGTATGCCATGCTCCTTTCTAGAGTAACTTATTTTTCCATGGTTGCCTTTGATCTGCATTTTAACTTAAGGTCTCAAATACATTCCTGTCCGAAGCATTCAGTAAATATTTACGTGAGCTTGTAGGTGCTGGAGATACAAAGACAAAAGAGGACACCATCCCTCCCCCCACCGCAATTTCAGTTCAGTAACTTGACTCTCAATTCTGACCTCTCCTGAGTGGCCCAGCCTCTGGCTTTACTGAGCTCTTGATGAACAGTCCATGTTTCGGACTGTGCCAAAGAGAATTCGACAATCATTTGACTAACTTCACTTATTTTCTTTTAACTAATCTCTTTGGGGTGGAGTGCTCTAAATTTCCCAGAGTGCTAAGAAAGATTGCTAACTCCTACTCAGAATAGGGAAAAATAGAAAAAAAATAGATTTGTAAAAGTAGATTTTCTATTTATGAGAAACCACTTGTTGAGAATGCTGAACGGTGGAGGCTGGTGACATCACCCCTCAGCTGGCCCGTGAACAGGAAGACTCTTAGGCTAGTTACCTAAGTCACAAGGCGTCAGCACACTCTTTCCCTAAAGGCCTTACCAAACAGGTGTGGGCCCTGGCCTGGAATGAACTCTATTTGAACAGAGCTGTTCTATGGATGAGATGGTCATTCGATGTCTCACCTTAGATTCTTCAATTGCAGGGTGGCTGACAGACTTCTCCCAGAATAATGGGGCAGAATTTGCTTTCATAAATTATTATTTTGTTACCAGTCGAAGCCCTAGAAAAAGAGCAGTTTTCATGTAAGAAGCTCGTTCCAATGATTGTGCCAAGGTGACAATAATTACCTCTAACTTTAGAAATGATGACACTATTATATTAAGCTGTTACTAAGGAACTGTTGGAACGCTTCTGCGTCCATCACTGTTGTTGAAATCATTAACATGTTTATTTTGTTTGAGCACTAGCAAATTCTGTTTGGACAAGAATGCCAGAAAACAGTAAGAGTAGCATTAGCTTAGAGTTTCTTGCACAGAAGGAAACGGCAAAGCTGCTCAGTTGTCCAAAATCCAAATCGACAAGGCCTTTTCTCTAAGTATTTCCCAATTACCTGTTAAATAGAACATCAATTGGACCCTAGGCCTGCTCTATGCCAGGGAGACAGGATTTGCTGCTCCCAGAATTTTAGCCACTCTCAGAGGCTGGTCTGTGGTTTGGACTTGATCAGTGGTTTTTCAATCCTGTCACATGTTAGAATCTCTTAGGGAACCCTTTAAAAAAGACTTCTCAGACACCATCTGATGGAATGGATCTGAAATGGGCCCCAGTACTTGGAGATTCCAATGTGGCCAGGTTGAGACCCTCCGGGCTATAGTCAACACTTCAATTCAGAGAACAAAGTGAGCCTCTGAGAGAACTGGATTCAAAGAGGGTGACAATCAATGCCTTTTGTAGCAAAGATGAGAAGTGACGTGCCAAGCAGCTAGGACAGGAAAAGGTCGAGGTATCATCTTGTTATTTTCTTATCCAAAGAGAGACTCTTATGTTAATGAAAGTGTCATCAGTAGGCAGAGGACAAAGGATTCATTTTAAGACCAACATTTAGAAATGACAAGGGTACTGTCAAGCACCCAACCCAATGACTGGTGAAAATGGGTACTCGATGTTAATTTAAAAAAATGCAACAACGTGTAATGGCTGTACATAGCTGCACTGTCCAATATGGTTGCTACTAGCCACAGGTGGCTATTTGAATTTAAATGAATACCAATTAAAAATTCAGTTCCTCAGTTGAACTAGCCACATTTTAAGTGTACAGGTGGCTAGTGGTGGCCATATTGGACAGCAAAGCTAGAGAACATGCCCATCATCACAGAGTTCTAGTGGTGGACAGAGGCAACCCCTCCTATGTGATGCTTTATAATTTATTCACGTGAGCAAAGAGTATGTCTCTGTTACTATGAACACCCGAAAACATCAGCAGATAACCATTTGTAAACATGCATTGTTAAGCCATTGGAAAGAATTCTGAAATGAGGACAAGGAAGTAAAAACCGACACTACAGTGCAATGCTCTTCAGCAGCTTCATGGAACCACAGACTCTTGAGTGAGGGTCTCTTTGTGAGCGTAAACCATACTTACTTGCTGAATTTCAAACAGGGCAGGAGTGGCTGCTACAAGAATGCTCTTCCCCAGATGTGAATGATGCGTTAGCACAGGGACTGCTGGATGCACGACTTAAGAATTCTAACTAAAACCACTGTCGCTTTCAAGAGTCAGTGGTTTGGTATTCTTTGGGCAAGATACAGCACAACATGACAGCAGTTGATTAGTGACTGCTTCACATTTTAGGTTTTAAAGAGAGCCCTGTAACATCAGACCTGGAAAGAACCCTGAAATCATGCAGTCCAACTCCCTAATTTAATAGATGAAGATACCAAAGCACAGTTAACAGGGAGCCGGTAGGGGAACCAAGGCAAACATGCTGATTTCCTGACATTAATACTCCCCAGGAATCATCCAAACCGAAGTTTCTTGCCTCAAACTTTCTAGACGTTTTGTTTTTTTAGTGATGAGAACACAGGACAGGCAGTTGTGCGGCTCTCAAATTTGAAAAAAGACACCCACTCATCACTGAAGACTTAGTAAAAGAATGACGCATTGGCAAGTAACACGAAGACCCCATCTCTCAGTCAGTCAGGAAGTACCTAAGTGCAGCCAAGTGTCTTTGGAGGCACTGGGTTCTGGTGTCAGTGCTGCACCAGCTCCTCAGAAGAGACCATGGAACCAACAGCAGCAGTTTCCAACTTACATTTTTTAAAAGAATTCCCCTGGGGCATTTGTTAAAATCAAGATTCCTAGGCCTCCACCCCAGAGAATCTGAATCAGAAGAGCTGAGGCAGAGCCCAGGAATCTGCATTTAACCAGCATCTCAGGTAATTCTGGGGTAGGTGGTCCACGGCCAGTCAATCCCAATTTGTCCAGGACAGTCCCAGTTTACATCTGTTGACGTGGTTTACAGCATAATTATTAACAGTGCTCGTTCTCACTGTCAAAAGTGTCCTGGTTTGGCCGATATATTATATAGTCCCCTTTCTCCAATCCCTGGATCGTATTATGAAAACTACCGCTATAACGATTCACTGTTAAGCAGTTTATTTTGCCAGTAGGATGTTCCCCCCAAAGGTGAGCTGTATGTTCCCTGCCACAGAGAATCCAAAGAACCTGTTTTTCCTCTGAGTGATCATAAACATTTTAAAATGTACTCTTGCCCATTCCCAGCAACTTGCAAAGGTGCTTCGTGCTGTTCACGTACTGAATTCCAGAAACGGAGCGAGCAGAAGGCGGAGCTTACAGGTGGGACGGATGAGACTACAGACAAGAGCTCAGGAAAAGACCACACGGACGCACAGTGAAACACAACTACCACTTTATTGTTCGATGACTGTAGCACACAATTGTCCATGTGCTCCAGGACGCGTCTGGCTCTGACACACACCAAGGATGGCTCCGCGACTGATGCGGGGAACGTGATCTGAGCCACACACTTCCCCGGTCATGTTTTTCCAACAATCACAAAAACAAACCACTTTTCTCCACGGAACGTGGCGCGACAAATTACCTCAAACCAAAGTAATTCTTCACTTGTAACAGTGTGTACCAGCCAGGCCACAGAACAGCACAGAACACGAGGGGCCGGGCTTCCCTCTACAAACCACAAGGCAGCTCGTGAACACCGGACACACGCGTACATTTCACTGTAACTGAGCTGACAGCTGCCCAAAGCCAACCAGGTCAGATTTGGACTTAGGGGTACAAACACTGTAATGAACTTTCATTTCATATATACGTTACTCTACTTCTCTTGTTAAATCAGCTATTGTTCCCAGTTTAGACATTGCTTTTATGAGTTAAGGAGTTATGATGGAAGAAATCAGTCAAGTGACTTCACATTTCAATGCAGCATTAAATATGTTCACAATGGTATATTTTACTCCACGTTGACTTTTCTTATTTGGTTCAAGCATTTCTTAACTATTCACAACTTGTGTTCTAAATCTGGGAAATATTGAAGTTACAAGCACTCATGTACTTTCGTGAGGATGTGAACTTAGACCAACAGATGGCACGATGAGTATATAAACCTGAAGCGGCAATTACAATCTCAGATGACTTTAACACCAAGGAACTCTGCAGAGATCAGGGTTAGCCAGGATGCTAAAGTGATAGGGTTCACTCTCCTAAAACATGCGTCATGTCGTCCAGGACGGACTCGAGCACAGCCTGGGTTTTTAATCAGAGTGGAGCATTCGGTTCCAGTGCAGCACAGCGAGAGGACAGAATAACAACAAGGAACGTAAGAGAAACGATGGAAGAGGCAACAGAGCTCAGTTCCTCCAACACTGAATATAGCCAACTTGCACTTTTTAAATACGTAATACTTTCTACTTTCTAGGTAAACCTTGCCTTGGCTGTCTCCTCAGAGCCAAGATACCTTTAGTTTGGTCTAGGCTAAAAAAGAATTTTAAGCATATGCACAACTTATTGGTCAAATTCACGTGCCAGCTCTAACAGGAATTTTAAAAGTAAAAAGCAAGATATCAAAGGACTTTATGTGATGCTTTCCCCTGGAAGAGTTACACAGGCAGCTAGAGAAAAAGGGAGCAGATACAGGATCTTGGCAGGCCCCTTCTATTTTAGGTTTAATGCTGGTTATAACAACCAGGCAAAACCCGCGTCCTGATGGCGATCGGCAAGCCACGCTGCGAAGCGTGCGATCTTGCCTGGTCCCTCTCCAACGGCAGGTGGTTTTCAGTGTTTTCAGATCCCTACACTTACAGGCTGTAGCTGTAATTATTCTAAAACATTTGTTCTAATTAAACATGGGGAATAGTAACCTCAGCAGTGTTTTAGATAAAGGCACAGGCCAATTCTTAATGTAAATATAGTGCCTTTTAAAATATTGACTGAGGTTTCCCATGGATATAAAAGTTCAAGTGACAAAAGAAGATGGAATTTATAAGAAAGGGGTGCCATGATGTATTATAAACAGCAATATAACATTTTATACTCATCCTGCCTGTTTTCGCCAACCCCTCATCACTCCTCTTGTATATCAAGCATGGCCAAACGGCAAATGCCTTTGACGCCCAATGAGATTTCACTTTTGTCATTGCCTTTTTTTTTTTTTTTTTTGCGGTACGCGGGCCTCTCACTGTTGTGGCCTCTCCCGTTGCGGAGCACAGGCTCCGGACACGCAGGCCCAGCGGCCATGGCTCACGGGCCCAGCCGCTCCGCGGCATGTGGGATCTTCCCGGACCGGGCCACGAACCCGCGTCCCCTGCATCGGCAGGCGGACTCTCAACCACTGCGCCACCAGGGAAGCCCTGTCATTGCCTTTTTAATGCCTGGCATATATGAAGAGCCAAAACAGAACCGAATGTTAAGGTTCTTTCCATTTTCTCCCAAAAAGAATCTCAAGGTAAGAATATTTTAAAACATTAAGTAGTTCTGTAATCAGTAAGCATTCCATTCTAAATGTGTCATTTTCAACGAATTTGGAAGGCAGAGATGAACTGAAGAGCCATTAAGCCAGTCATAAGTGCCAGGATTAGACATTTCTTCACTTCGCTAACTGCAGGGCGAACATATTGCTTAGAGTACATATGATCTTTGACGTTTGTGCTATTTCGGCCCATTTGCAAAAGTCAGCAGGCCATTCTGAGGTTGGCAAAAGTTAGAATTATTTAATAGAATGTGCTTTTAAGTGAAATTTTATTATCCCAAAAGGATTCAAATCCAATGGGAAACAGAATCTTCACTGAAAAGCCAAGAAGCAAAATTATCAACAAAATCAAATTCCAGGATTTTTCTATGAAAATCTCAGAGAAGCGTGATAAAGAGGTCTTTGTATACCTACTAAACCTAGGACTTTTAGGTGTCCTTTTATCACGAAAAAGCCTAGAAACACATAGAATCTGAGTGCTGATAAGAGCGAAGTTCAAGTTTCTTGGGTAATCTTGTGTTCCTGAGATGACAATACTTTCGAAACTCTAGCTCTAGAAATTTAGACAAGAACTATCAAATCTGAGCACACCAGGATAGACTTTCAGAGATTTTCATGGGGATTCTTATCAAAGGCTATCCCTGAGACATGCAAGGGTAGTGAAAATGTAATTCTCTGAGTACAAAAAAATATAACTTATAAAATCAATTTGATCTCTTCACTTCTCCCTTTAAAGAAATTACTAAAATAAAAAGATTTATTATTATAGTCTAAACTCTTCTGTTCTACTTTATTTAAAAAAAAAATTATTTTCTTTAGGGAGAGGCCAGGCACGGGCGGGATGCTTTCACATACATTCTCTCTCCCAATACTTCTCTTAAAAGATCACTTCTTTAAAGGTACAGAAATAAAAATAGACTTCTTACAATTATAACAAACTTAGTGGGATGACAAAATAGTTGCATTTTAAAGAATGCAACTGCAATTCTTCAGTTTTGGAAACTATGTAACATGAAAAAGTTAAGCAATGGAATGGAATCCTCAAATGATGAGAACTTTTAAAGAATGCAATAACCATTTTGTACTTTTGGAAAATGTGATATGAAAAACAAATCCAAAATACCTCTCTATGTAAATGAAAGCTCAAGCCATAGTAATTCAAAATTAAAATGATTTACATAATCTACTATACTTTGTGTTTTTTTAGTAATTAACCTTCCTGAGGCTGATTTTGTTCTCCTTGGTGTTTGCTTAACTAAAGTGCTTAATAAAATTTCTACAGAATATATTACCCTCTTCATAGATGAATATTATTTTCAACTACAATCTGACAAAAATCTAACTACATTTAATTATGCCTGATTAATCCAAATGTCACTGAGAGATTTATAGAACAGAGAAATATTTTTCAGGTTAAATTCATCCTCTTTTCCACCGCAAGCTTCCTGGATCCACTATTACCACAAATCTACTACTCATTTCTCTAACGTTAAAAAAAAATCCCACCAAAAATATTGCCAATAGTCCAAACTGGACGGTGGGACTCCAGGTATCAACTCTACTGCTTATCCTTTTCAAGAGATGTGCAGACTCCATCAAAGACTGAAGTCACCACTTCAAACTGGGAAGTGAGCCACCCCTGCAGAGTCTGGCAGTGGTGGAGGGAAAAGGATACAGAGAGGGGAAGTCAAATACTATTACGGATTTATTAAACGCTGCGAGGATATGAATGCGAGATAAGGGGTGGGCTTTCTTTTAATGCAGGCACTTAACTGCATCAGACATTTGTTTGGAGGCTTTCAGTAGTGATGCCCTAAGGTGCTTTCATTTATATGCAAATAAGTCAATTTAAAGGATGACAAATCGGCTCTACTTATGGGAATAATTCAACTCATCCCCTCTCCTGCTCCAGCACTCGGCTCTACCCTCCCTGGGACCAGCCAAGCAGGTGTCAGAAAACCGAGTGTCCTCCCCGGCTTTGCTGCTGCCTCCGAGGGAGCAGTACCACCACCGAGAGCCACCTGTGTCCCAACATGAGTAGCTGCCCGCGTCCGGCTCCACTGACCCCATCACTGGGATCATGGGCAATTCAAGTCCAGGTTTTATAAACAGATGAAAGAAAAGGCAGAAACAATGGTTTCTCAAGGATTCTGTGACCTCGATATTGCTGTCATTTTATTTTCTTCATTTTGGGGGTTGAACACAGCTAATGCCAACCTACGGACTTGAGAGGGAAGTCGCCTCGGCTAAGCCTTTCCTCCACGTCTCAAACCAGTTCGCAAGCGTTCACGTCCTCCTGACAAGCAGCTCTTTTCACTCCAGCATCATCAGCCAGAAGCTGGAATTGGGAAGATTTGGTTTCAATCATGATTTCTGAAGTTCTACAAAGACACATCTGGAAGCTGCTCTGATTGCATTTTCGTTACGAGGAAGCAGCAGCCCACACCATTCAGTGCAATGTGACGATCAAAGCTGGCTCCTCTCACCTTACCACGTTGCCCCGCAAAGGGCTCAGCCGGCTCCTGGACCCAAAGTCACAGCGCCCCGCGGAGCCAGGCCCAGAAGGCGGCCTCTCCACATGCAGATGAACAGATACAAAGGAGACAAGAACTCAGGGCTCACCAATGCTTCCTCGTCCAAGGAACCCATCCATCCGTGACAATGAAAACAACAGTTACAGGGTTCGGTGCCTCCACCACCACTCATCCTTTGCAACCCCCTTCCCGCCTTTATTTTTCTCCCAACTGTACTAGAAACTTTCCTCGTTGAGTGTCTCGTCTGATCCCCCAGCCCGAACGTGAGCCCCGCGGGGCCAGGACTTCCGTCTGCTGTCATCACTGCCACGTGCCCAGCCCTGGGCACTTCTAGCGCGCTGCAGATGCTCGCTATTATTTAAACGGAGGAATGAACACGGCTTTCCTTTCCACAACTCCTCTGTCTGCCACCTTCACTTCTTCCGTCCCTCACACATGGACACGTGTTCCATTGTGCACTTCACACCAGGATGGAACCAGGGCCAACACTCTGACCTGAGGGGAAGGCACTGCACAGGGTGGAGTTAGATGCACTGAGCGAGGCTGTCACCCCTGCTCCTTGATCACTGTGCTCGGCTCTGAAGGTGAGGAAAGTGTGCCCAGTGGAATACGCTGCCCACTGAGGAAAGGAGGCTTCAATCCTACAAATAGGCGAAATAGAACCCCCAATCTGTGATCCCCCTATAAATGCACTTTTGAAATGTCAGTTTGTGTGACAGGAGGTCCCAGACCTACAAACCATCTCAAGGTATATTCATGAATATCAGCAATCATCCTGATGAGGACTTGACTCCTTTCTGTTTCTTAATGAACCACATTTTAAGACGGGCTGATGAAAAGACAGGTAAGAAAACCTGTGTCACAGTAAAGCTCTCACGGGGTCACCACCCTCCGTTGGGCAGCTCAACTAGTAACCTGTCAGTAAAAAATAGTTTAAACTTCTCCTGATAATTCTGATTATGTACTAGTTTGAAATATTCCATCATATTTAATTAACTAATAAATCACTGTCAATGGCTGGTAACTTTTTAAGTTCATGAAAATGTCACATGCCCCCTGTTTTCAAACCAGAAGGTACTGATCTCTCTAATCAATGGACCAGGAACCCAAGTTAAAAGTTATCTTTCCACAAAGAACAATAAACAAAAACCCTGTATTAAGTTATGAATGGTGCTTTCCTACTAGCGATATTGGTTCCATCTGTTGACTAACATATAGCTTATGATTAGGAAGGACATTATCTTCAAAGTCAAATGTTTAGGCAGCTGGACTGCTGGGAAGATGGCAGAGTAAATTCATGTTTATATAAGTGCTCCTGCCTTTCAACACATACATCCAAAAGCTGAAAAAGAAGCTGTCTATGGGGAAACTAATAAAAGCCACCACCCCATACCGAGGACTCCAGGAGAGTGTCTGACAACCAAGCTGCGGACTAATCAGAGGAGGGTTCTCGAAGCTGTCAAGCAGGCCACAGTTGCTGGGCAGTTGTTGAGAGCGTTCCAAAGGACTCTACCAATCAGAAATAAAGCCTGGTGGCGGTCAAGACAAGCTGAGGGCACGCTGCGTGGGCACGTTTCCCGAAGCAAAAACTAGGAGGGGAGGTTGACATCTCAGGTGCGCCGTTTGTGTGCAGAGGAGAGAAACAGTAACTCTGGAGCCAAACACACAAATACTGACTACGTATAACCCAGCAGAGCAGAGGGACGAACCCACCACACTCCTGCTGGGGCGACGTCTAATGGACATGGGGAAACTCGAGGGCAATCCTCTCCCCCATTGGGACCCAGCACCCCCCACCCCAGGGCGAAGGATTCAACAGTGTCCACGGAAGGCACTCCAAGGAGGCTTTGCTTCACTCCTCCTTCCCCCGCGTCCAGATAGCAGAACGGAAAACAAAGACAGCCTCTGCCATTACATTCCGTCAATATCCAGCCTTACAGTTCAGGGGCGCAGGTGATCAAATGCTTCTCACTTGAAAAAGGAGAAGTCAAGGAGGATTTATCCACACTCTTCTCGGCAGACAGAAATGGTCCCATGCAAAGACCAACAAATAAGCAGAAAAAAGCCATCACGATACTTCTGCAACAAGAAAAAAGCAAAATAACACAAAAGGAATGAAAGAAGCAAAACACAGAAAAATGCACTCTGGAAACAGAATCATTTCAGAATCCACGAAAACAGAGTTCAGCTTCCCAAGCAACGAAAAAAAGGAGTCAAAGAGGAAAACACAATGAGAGAAAAAGCTGGCAGAGCTAAGGAAAGACACAGAGGGGAAAAAAAGAAAAGAAAACTGCAGCAGAAGTGAAAGCCACATGGCAAGCACTGGGGCCCAGAATCAATACCACAGAAAACAGAATCAGTGAAATGCGAGGTTAAGACCTGAGGGAAAAAATCACACAGCAGGAAGAAAGACAAGGAGACCAAAAGCAATCAAAGGAAAGATAAATGTGAAGGACAGAGAACAGAGAGTCAATATAGGGGCAGATCGTTGAACAAGAGAGCCGATAAACCGGTAAGAAACGCAGAAAGGCCCGAATGTCAATGTCTGATGCTCACTGAGGACCAGAAAAAGCCAACAGATAACTCTTGGCCCCGAGACACACTCGAATGAAGTTACTGCATTTCAAGGATAAACAGGAAATCACAAGTACTCAGGGCAAACAAGCAGTTCATCTACAAAAGGGGAAGAAAAATCTGTCTGGACTCAGCCCTCTCAGACCCACCACACACTAGAAGACAACAGAGTGATGTCTCCAAAGAACTGAGGGGAAAAAGACGTGATCCAAGAATCTGAGAGACAGCCAAGTTACTGTTCATAAAAGACGGCAACAGAAAGGCATCTGTAACTATGCGAGAAAATCCAACTGAAACTGTAATCCAGTCCACCGAGAGATAAAAGCATCGACTCTCGAATGTGGAGTCATTGTATGAGAAGGCTGGCAGTGAGCACTGAGTTCATTCAAACATAGAATTAAGTCTAAATAACTCCAGTAATTACCAACAGTTATACACTTTAAAGTCGGCTGCCTTTCTAGGTGACAGCCGCCAAATCCATTCGATTATCTCCACTAACTATGCCAAGATGAAAACACACAAAAGAAAACCTCTCCTGAATGAAATTCTCTGACACTACAGAAAAATTTTGGTTTATACCTTACACTTGAGGGTTAATATACCCAAGAAATTCCTCAAAAAAGAGATAATGCTAATTACCTGGGGCATCGCTGAGAGCATGGACCTAGGAACAAGAAGACCCAACTACTCACTTTGGTTCTTCCACGCCACCGTGGCAAACCACTGAACTGCTTTGGAACTCATATGAAAAAGAGAGATAATACCTGCATGGTCCACCACGTGGCATTGGAAGGATCAAATAGGATGCTGTATGCGAAAGTTCTCTGGAATCTACAAGCAAGGGTATAAAACCATGTCACCTGATTGGATGGCAAGAACCCACTATATTAAGGAGTCAAAATCAGTCATTCAGAGACAAAGAAAGGATCAGATGGCTCCCATGGATCCATCACTACTTCCTTCCTCTTGTTTCTCTCCATTTTCAAGTCACCTCTTAGCACTATAAAAAGGAAATTCAGTACTTCCACAGCTCACAGCTCCTGACCTGAATTATTTTTAATTTGGAAACAAAGACAGTTACCCACCATCCAAGGTAAATGTCTGTCAATCTCCATTCACTAATTCAGCTAATACTCATTAAGCACCTACTATGTTCCAGGTCCTACTTCAAATAGTAGACACTGTCCCCAAATACTTAAAATAAAGTTGAATAAATGAGAGGGAAATGCAGGGTAATTTGGGAGGACTAAACAAGTTTAGCTGAAAGACGGTTAATGTCTATGTACTTTACAACACGTAGAAATGTGACCAGATACATAGAGACAAAGCACAGCAACCAGCCAGAGGGATGCACCTAGGTTCAGGGAATGATGTACGGCCATCAGGAAGGATAAATTGATACTTGGGGCAGCTAAATTGTGTGAATGCAAGATATTCTGAAACTCTTCTGATGGTTGCTTCGGAAGCAAAGTTAATTTCTCAATGCAGAAAACAAAGACAGGTGAGGCAAGATTGTCCCGGTGTCAGATGGATATGAGTAAGCCAAAACGTGTATCAGCAGAGGACTACCAGTTAAGTCATTAAAACACTGAAAGAAATCTTTACTTTTGAAAAAGACCTAAAAAGGGAGGAAGATCATAAGGCTTTTTTCACATCAGCTTTTCCATCTGCAACCTTTACATGGAGCTTGGGGTGAGGGCATATCAATCAATGGGAATTCCTCAAGCACACAGAACAAAGCAGGAGGGAACACTCCGGAATCTGCTGCCTCCTTCCCTTACAGCACATCACAAGTGAAAGTGTAAAGGGCTATGGTTGGAAATGCAGGCCAAGTAAGATACTGATAGATGATCTGAAACTTAGAAGAAAGCTGGAGTCTTTAAAAATAAAGGGCTATTATTTTTACATCTTTATACTACAAGGAAACAATCATATGGAACAGCCCCATTTCCAAGACACTGACTCAGTCTTCAGGAAACAGACCTCCATACGGACCACCTCATCACCCGTATCTTGGAAGTACGTCGGTCTTTTTCTTACCTAATTATGAGTCCCCTGATGAGAGCCTTCGAAGGATGGGAGAGATGAGGTCTTTCTAAAGATGAAGGAACTAATCATGAGCTCAGGTAACATGATAAAATGAAAGAATATCAGAGTTGGTGGAACTAAGAGAAACAGAGGGGACATCAAGCCAAGCGCAGCTGGTCAGCGCACAACTCCACCCAGGGAAAAACTGTGACTAAAGGAGGAGGAATACTTTACAAGTGACAGCTCTGAACTCAGTGAATTCAATACTTAAACACTGGATGGGAACATTTTTATGGATGTTAAAAGAGAGCAGAAGTCAAGGTAGATCATAAATATACGAAAAATTACAGTGAAGAGAAACACATCCTGTGGAGCTTTATAACTTGTGAATTTTAATCTGGACTCTCAGCTTCCGTTTCTAAGAGTAAATACAACATGGCTCCTCTTTCCTCACCTCAAGTCCTCTGCCAAGTCCATCTTCCAGCAAAAAATAAACTATGCTGAAAATCAGATAGACAATTCTAAAACCGGCTAAACTTCATGAAAATATAAATTATGAAGACCTGGGGCATTTTTCAAAATAAACTAGAAAGAACTTTTCCCTTCGGTCTATTTTACAACTAGTAAAGTGCATCACATAGGGACTTAGAAAACTACAAAGGAATATAACATGACAAAAGGACAGTATTCAGAGGTAAAACTGTTACATAAGCATAAAAATTCCACTTCCCACTCTTTACGAACTTGATAACGACCAGAAGGTAGACTTTCACTTAAGATCTTTGAAACCAAGCAGTTAAGTGAAAAATTCCAAGACAACTTTTGGAATGCTTTAATTGACAGAATGGAAGTATACAAATGAATTTCAAAATAAAACCTATGCGTCCAAGAGGAAGATCTAACACGAAAGTACCCATACCTCACAATGAGAATCCGGTCAGATGGAAGAAGGCCAAAGTCTAAATCAGAGAGTGAGGAGGGATGCATAAGAGAAAGGAAGGGCCCAGGGACCGAATTATCAAGACATGCTAAGCTGACGTCCTCAACTTCCGGACTCCCCAGGCCTTAGCTGGTGGTTTGGGACAAACACGGTATTTGGTCACAAAGAGCAACAGTAGAGATCGGCTGTATCTGCAGTGGGGAGGGAGCTGAGAAATCTGGGGAGACTGTAGACACTCTATGATAACGAGGACAGAGGTATGAGGACGTGAGTGCTAACGAGGTTCTGTGTCCCCTTATGACAGGCGCCAACCAAACCACGGCAACGTACTACGAAAAATGACTCAAGTTACTACTTTAGTGGAAGATCTGAAGTAGCTACAGGAAACTTCTGTGGAAAAGGTCCACCTCATACAGAGAGCAAATACACATTCAAACACTGGATTAACTATAGTGCCACACGCAGAGTAGGTGGAGGAAAGGAGTTCTTTCTGGGTGACTTGCAGAAGACCATCTTTTCTTCATGGAGAGGACCGAAGCATTCAGTTCTTTACAAAGTTCTGTTAGTCTTGAACTTGTCCCTACAAAGAAAATAATGGGAATATCCACAGTGAGTTTATGAGGACAACCTTCTCTATTTTACGCGAGACTTATTCAGAGCATTTAGTTACAGTGATGATGCAAAAACGCGTGCCTTATCTCAGAATTATTCTCTATGGTTACTACAGAAAATGAATTACCATTTAATGACTTATATATACTTTAAAAGAGTTCTTTCCTCTCAGTTAAAAACCTGATTAGAAATGAGGAATCACTGCTAATGGGTATGGGGTTTCTTCGGGGGATGGTGAATATGTTCTGAAATTAGACAGTGGGTGAGGATCACACAACTCTGTGAATATACCAAAAGCCACTGAATTTGTACACTTTAAAAGGCTGCATTATATCTCAGTAAGGCTGTAATTAAAAATCTGCTTAGGAAATAAATTTTCTTAGGATTTCTCTTTCCCCTAGTGAATTTACCATTCCTACTAAATACTTTCCCAAGGTGGCCACCAATTATGCTATTTGTATAACTGAAATATCAGGCTAACCATTTTAAAATCTTAAAAATTGCTTTCTGCTAAAATTTGTCTAAGATATTAGAAATGAAGGCTCATACTTAGCAGTATACAACCTCCTAAACTATTTAAAGTTTTAAGTAGACTTTTTAAAAAAATTTATTTATTTATTTTTGGCTGCATTGGGTCTTTGTTGCTGCGTGTGGGCTTTCTCTAGTTGCGGCAAGCGCATGCTTCTCATTGCGGTGGTTTCTCTTGTTGTGGAGCACGGGCTCTAGGTGCGCGGCTTCAATAGCTGTGGCTTGAGGGCTCTAGGGCGCAGGCTCAGTAGTTGTGGCGCACGGGCTTAGTTGTTCTGCGGCATGCGGGATCTTCCCAGACCAGGGCTTGAACCCATGTCCCCTGCATTAGCAGGCGGATTCTTAACCACTGTGCCACCGGGGAAGCCCTAAACAGCCTTTAAAACAATATTCAACAAAGGCCATCTTTTAACAATCCAAATGGACCTTAATGTTTATAAAGACTGCTTATGCGCTACTCAAATAACTCCCCCTACCGGAGCCATAGCTGGAATTAACTGCTCACACTGATGCCCAACATGCTACTTGACTTACATACGGACTGAAAATGGAATCAAGGGAAACTGATCCACGGGTTTCAAGCTAATTTAGCTTAATCTCCGCCAGGGATGGTGTGCGTATGTGTCTACACACACCTGTGTGTACACTCACACTCACGTGCACAAACCAAACTCCTGTAGATTTCATCATTTGAGGTGAGTGACCAGTCCGGCAATATTGCACAGAGGTCCATCACAAGACGTCCGTAGAAAAGAATAAACATCAATATAGATAGCCTTTATATCATTCATCAGAAAAGACCAATGCTACTATAAAGGTACAAAATCACAAAGCTATATAAACTCTATTTGCATACAAATACCTTTCTGTTGCACTATGTTAGGAATCAAGGTTTTCAGAGTAAGAGGAAATATATACAATTAAAATATAATAGCGAGGGACTTCCCTGGTGACGCAGTGGTTAAGGATCCGCCTGCCAGTGCAGGGGACACGGGTTCGAGTCCTGGTCCGGGAAGATCCCACGTGCCGCGGAGCAACTAAGCCCGTGCGACACAACTACTGAGCCCACGTGCCACAACTACTGAAGCTTGAGCGCCTAGAGCCCGTGCTCCACAACAAGAGAAGCCACTGCAATGAGAAGCCCATGCACTATAACAAAGAGTAGCCCCCGCTTGCCGCAACTAGAGAAAGCCCGCATGCAGCAACGAAGACCCAACACAGCCCAAAAATAAATAAATAATTAATTAAAAAATATTAGCGAGAAACATTACAATGTTAAAATCGAATAAAAATATCAATATGATCTTATAAAAGATATGTATTTTATAGTTCTGCCCAGAAAAGGGGACTAGAAAAGGTATAATGTACACCTCCAACACCCAGATTAGGGTCTCTAATACCCATTAAAAGGAAACAGGAGTCCTTGAGGAAAATGGCTGATTCTAGGCAAAGTGTAAGATAAGCCTAAGACATCATCTTGGGCCAGAAAGCAAGGAAGCTTTCAAAGATGAATACGGTTTTATCAATGGAACACAAAGGATCTGGCTCAAAATAGCTTCCAGTGGCCAAAGGTGTGCCAGTTTTAGCATCAAAAAGATGGCCACTACATGCAATGACATAGGTGAACCTCACAGAAAGCCAGACACAAAAAGAGCACACACTATATCTTCCTTTTGTTTTAAGTTCAAGCAGTGAGAGAGTCAGACACAGTGATAGGTGATAGAGTTGGAATAATTGTTACATGGTAAGGAGGGAAAAAGGAGGAGAGTCTGACTAGAAAGCAGCCTTTTCACGTGCTGGAAATACAGGTGTAAAAATTCATTAAGTTACAAACTTAAGATCTGAACACTTTTTATATATATGTTAAATATTGACTGAAACATATCAAAGCAATAAAAATCTACAACATCCGTAATAATACTTAAAAAAGAGAAAGCCAGAAACTCATTGGTCAAATTTAAGGTGGTTTTTAACTCAACTTCTTACCTTGAAAATCGGTAATTAAAGGGAAAGACTGAAATGCTTATCCTGCCTTGCCAGGAGGGACTGTACTTCAAAAGGTACCTAAATGACCTTAGTTGTTGAGGAAGAACTTTATAGGAGAATGTCAGCTAATAATTGCCAAAGGAATGATACTAACAAAAAAAGAACTCATCATTTTATAAACATTAATAAAGTTACTGATTAAGGCCAAAGTTATCAGCTGGTGCTAAAAACCATTAGGTGATGGTTGCATGGTGCCGAAATAACATGACAAAATAACAGTACGCAGATTACTTTCTGGTTGAGAAGGGAAAATTAACTATACTATGGAGGGATCAGACGGTCATCACCTGAATTACGGTCAGTCTTAACATTACTAATGGTGGATCAACCAGACATCATGGGTCTCAGAGTGTAATTCTGCAAGAGTATTTATGAAATATTCTAGCAAAAAAATGCTCCACTGAGCCTTTAGATGAACTTCCAGTTTATGGGAGATACAGGGAAAGAGGGACAAATTAAATAAAACTTCAAAGACAAAATCAAACAAATCAAGGTGGGACATTTTTGCAGGACAACTGGTATGGTCCAACAACAAAAGACTGTTCTAGATTAAAAATAGCTTGAGACCTACTCAGATGTGTTATGTGGTCTTGGAACTGATTTGTTGTTTGGACAAATCAGGGGAATTTTCATGATGAAAATGTATTGACATGGAAAGGTGGAGATGGTTAAATGAAATAAAACTAGGTTGTACAATAGTATGAAAAGTATGATCTCATTTGGGGAAAAATACACATACATGTATACAAACAGCAAAATAGCTGGAAGAACACAGATAAAGCTCTAAGAATGGTAATCTCTGGGTTATGGGAATACAGCAGTTTCTCTTTTTTTCTTTTTTTGCTTTTTTATATTTCCTAATTTTTTACAATGTTCATATACTGCTTTTCTATTACTAAAAGGTTACTTGAAATTAAACAAATAATCAGAACCCTTACTCTTGCTAGCAGAGTTGGAGCTTAAAGGTAGTCAGAAGAAAAAGAAAACTGGAAACCAAAGACTGGATTATTGTCCTTATTACCACAAAGTAGTGAAACTTGTTATTCTGTGATTGATAATTTTCCTCTTTTTCATTTTTTTTATTGCGGTAAATTGTACATAAAATTTACCACCTGGTTAAGATGGTAAAAAAAATGTTTTATTAAGTGTACAGTCCAGTGGCATTAAGTACATTCACAGTGTTGTACCACCATTACCACCATCCATCTCCAGAGCTTTTTCATCTTTCTCCACTGAAACTCTGTCCTCGTGAAACACTAAATTCGCCTTCCCCCTACTCCCCAGCCCTGGCAACCACCATCCTACTTTGTCTCTAGGTGCCTCACGTAAGTGGAATCATACAATACTTGTCCTTTTGGATCCCGCTTATTTTACTTAGCATAATGACTTCAAGGTTTATCTATATTGTAGCATGTCAGAACTTTATTCCTTTTAAAGGCTGAATAATAATACTCTGTTAGATGGATAAACCACATTTTGTTTACCTTGATTGATAACTTTAACTTCTTTATTTTTCCAGTTTCAACCCACCTACAGACTTCCTCTAAACATTCTTCTGTGAATTCTATGGATGATGACAAATTACAAATTAATTCCTTTTTAAAGAAGATTCATGGCAGGATAAACCCTGCTTACTGCTTTTGATACCTCCACAGGGCAAGGACTCCTAGAACATCAAGGCCTCTATTGGAATTGCTACTCTGGCTACCCAATTCTTGCTATCCTTCCTGTCTGGGGTGAAAAAGCTACTCCATCCTTTCTTTAGGGATCACTTTGCTTTTCCAGTGATAAAACCACAAAGATGTGGCTGAAAATATCAATCGTCTGGCTGGTACACACCGGAGAAAAATCAGATACTTTATAATAGAAAGAAAAGTGGTAAATTACTGTTTCGCCTTGTATTTGGAAGCATCCCTGGGTTCACTGCTGGGATTGCTCCAATCGTCAGCTTCAGGTGTGGTCTTGTAATGGCGCCATGCGGACTTATTAAAAACTGGAAGTCTCTCAAATGATTCACTTGAAAGAGCCTAAGGAAAAACAAAAATAGACACCGAAGGTCCATAGTGTCATCTTGCTCACATGAAATACTGACCCAAATTTTATTATTTAAAACATTAGAAACCTTATTAATATATATATTTTTAGAGTTATATTAAAATTACAGTCTAAGTAAGTTACTTAGACTGATCAGGATGAAATTAAAGCTTTTCTATGAAAGTACTGGTTTCATGAAAAACCAGTACTGAAGTACACATGAGCAAAACAAAAACTATTTTAGTTCAGTTAATACTGATGTGAGATATTCAATTGTTTTGACTATATGGTCTTAGACCAAACACTACTGTTCACTGGGCAACTGTTCTCCCAGAGGGCCCTGAAGAAATAGTTTCATACACAGTAGATGTATAAATATAAGCTCATAAAGTGATATCAAATAGCATATCATTTATATGCATTGGCATCTAAGATACACACTCAAAATAACTGGTTATCTTATCATATAACATATAACACACTAAGCAGCTGTTAAAAGGATGAGCCAGTTCGGTATGAACTGATATGGAAAGATCTCCAAGATATGTTGGAAAGTTAAAAAAAAGCAAAGTGCTAAAATAATCATTTGTGTGGAAAAAAATCAGATTTCCCCCCATACTTTTATCAATGCAGAATCAACTTCCATGAGGCTCCACATGAAACCGGCATCCATGGTCACCCCTGGGAAAGAGAACCAGGTGGCTCTGGGCCACTGATGGGAGAGACTTAGTTCTCCCTTTTGTAGCTTTAAAATTTTGTACTATGTGCCCATATTACATATTCAAAAAATACTCCAACTATTCTAGAGTTTAGAAGTAAATAAAAGTCTGACTCCACCAATGAATGAGAAAACTTGTTTTACAGAGAACTTTGTTATTCGATCAGACTTTTAGGTAACCATATTATGAGCACTGAATTCTTGCAACTTTGGGAAAGCCGGCAAGTTTCTAAAACAAAAGACTACAAGAATTCAGTTTACGAAAACCTGTCTCCTTTTAGATTAGTCCTTTCAATGGGTATACGATTTTAAAAAAAATCACAACTTAGAATTATGGTTTTAAAAATCAATATTTAAATTTTTACCTCTCCATGTTTCCTATTTTGCTATATCTGAGCATAAAATCAAGGGTAGGACATAACTTGGTTTTCACGTAAAACTGGAGTAAATCCGAGCTGAATATAGGAGATGATATAGTGCTATCCTCCATTAGTTATTAGAACTTATAGCTTTAAAAAGTAAAGATGCCTTCATATAACAGAAATAAAATGCAGTACCTTCAAATAAATGACAGCATCAGTACCCACGCCTTCCATAGAATAGAGTTTTAGATCTCCCTGAAAATATCTAGCATACAGACGAGAAATTGGCAAGCCGTAACCAAATCCAGCCTACCGAGAAAAGAAAATTAATACGGTGAGACGGGCACGAAACGCTAACACATCGAGTCTGAGGACCATCTGCAAGATTATAATAAATTCTTGCTTCATATTTAAAGCAAATAAATTATTGATCCAAACTTTACCATGATGTATATGCTCATCTATGGCAAACAATCTGTTTTCACCCTGCAAAAATACTTCTCACATGTTTGGAAAAGAACAGAAATACTCCGATTTTGGACTAAGGCTTTTTGAACGTTTTAAAGCAAATTGTTAGCATTGTTAAATCCCAAATCAAGTGGAATTTGAACCAGAAACCAAAGTAAACCACATCATTCCAAAGTTCCACTATGATTTCTTTGCTCAATTAAATTGAGCAGCACGGGAGTTGAAATCTAACCGTACCAAGGCTAACACAATGAAAAGAAAACAATCTCCTAAGAGCTACTTCCTAAGGCTCTGAGAACGCTGCAATATTTTGACATGTGGTAGTCCATATATTCTTAGAGACAAGAAAACAATTCCAGTACCCTCCTATACCTCTATGTCATAGAACCCTGACTGTCAGTAACAGGTTGTTGGGGGAAGAAAAAAAAGGTCTCCGATATTGATAGGAATAATTGAGACTAATTTCCAACACTCTGGGGTGGAGGGGAAGGGGCTGTTCCTCAAGCTTCGACCCCTCTGATTAAGTCCACCGACAGGGTGTCAAAGGATCAACAGGAGTTGTCTGGGAGGACATTTCCGAAAAAGAAATGCGTGTGTCACGGCACAGAGCTGTAACATAGTAAGGTGTTTGATGAAGAAGTTAACGTTTCCTAGTAGTACATACCCACACGCCCACTTAAAAGCTGAGGAGACTTGACTAACTGGGAGAGATGCTAGTGGAAGCATTTCTTCAAATGGAGAGCCACCAGGCACACTGGAAAGAATACAGACATGGCCAGTGGCAGCTTGACGATAATGAGCTCAATGACCTTGGGCAAACCAGTAACCTCATTTCCTCATCTATAAAATGGGAGGTGGGATGCACATTTTTTAGAGTGTCATTTTTGCTCAGTGTCATTTAAAAAAAAAGATGACATCACAGCTGTCCTCAAGATGCTATCCTGAGACCTGTAACAGACGATCCATACTCCTTTTAAACAATTGCAGAAGGTTCTAGATTTGCCTGTAGCGTCTCTTTTTCTTTTGACATTTATTTAAGTAGGTACCAGAAACTGGTCAAGGCAATGGCCTTCAAAATTGATCTTTCAAGAATTTTCTGGAATCCTATGTAAGCGACTTCCTCTCCGTTTTCAATATGCAGTGTTAACAAACCCTGTCTAGAATAAATGATGTTAAGTGTTGGATTTTATTCATACATATAAAATATAATCTTACGTGCTCGTCAGTCAGGTACAACTTGAAAATGAAAATTTACACTCTGAACCATTTTGCAGACTGACAGATATGTTGCTGTGCTTAATGACAAAGGGTTCAGTTGTTGTTTGTCAATTAGAAACACTCAGCCGGGGGAAGAAAGTGTGGCCCTACCAGGATCTAAATGCTGCCATGGTAACCAGAGGCTTTCCTCACTTCCTGAAGGTTATTTCCACAGTGAGACAGAAAGGGCTCTGAAAATGCATACGCCACCTATATGTTTCCTGCATATATAAAAAATTTAATGTGTTCGTAATTTAACACTTTAATTATATAAACAAATTTGGCGGGGGAAGTTCAAAGGCCCTGGGTGATTTGGGCCTCTATGGTATGCAGCGCCAAAGTGCCCAGGGCCAGCTGCAGCCAGACACGCTGTGCTGTTCCCTGCTCACCTGCTATTACACTTCCACCCCCTCCAAGGGGAGTGCCAGGTGGTAAATGGTGCTCCAGAAGCAGTCTTAACCACAGGGAAATATTTTTTCTCTGTATTGGGGAGGTAAGTACTCAGCTCTGAGTGTTTCTTAGACACAAATTAGAGAAGAAATCTGAGTCCAAAAGAGTCATAAAGAAAGCAGCAGTGGCATAAAATTCTCCCTCCTTCAAACCATGCGGGAAACATACAAATGCAACAAGGCTAATGCGACAACCCGGGGAAAGAGCCAGCTCTGTCCCTTCTCTAGCGAATGGTGTTTCCTCTAGCAGCGGTTTCAGAGGCTTACCAGCGGCGCGGCTCTCGTAGGCTCCAGGCTAGGTCTCGGAGCAGTTGAATACATGTAGTTAAAAAGACGATCTATTTTTCGTAGTGGGACCCCACCACCTAGGTCACTTATCTGTAATGTACAAAATGTGAAAAGGAAGAAAAACAAGAAGAAGTCATCAATCTATACTTAGCAGGAGGCAAGGAGTTCATTAAATAAAGTACATACTAGATTACTCTAAACCGTGCAAGGACTTGAACCCCCAACGAAATATGGTCCCTTTGTGAACAGTGTAAAACAAAGGAGGCGGGCAAGTGTGGTTAGGCTCCAATACGCTTGGGTTTGAGATCTTGTTCAGCCCCCTAAAAAATGGGGTTCCAACGAAGTTTAAACGAGGTAGCTCAAGCCAAGGATCAAATGCAGTACTTACAAATAAGACACTCAGTTGTCAGTTCTCCTCCCTTCCCTTTGATTCCTCGATGTTTACACACTATTAAATTAACTGATAATTCAAGTATACGTACAAATAAAGAGTTACCTTAATGGATAAGTCTTCTTTACCCAGAGTAACAAGGGTTTTAACAGCTGGGTAGCCCTCTTTTCTATCTTCATATAGTTCCACTGTCGCTCTCATTGAGTTCTGAAATCACAGAACCTTTTTTTTTTAGCATGCCACCAACTCACGAACTACAACTTTAAAAAAAGAAACTGGCGAAAGGCTACCGATGCACAACGTTTCTTTGGTGGGGGGCAAAGATCAGTTGGATTTATATGGCACTCTTTTCCTCTCTAAAGAACTTAACTAAACGTGTGTTCAGAACAAGGAAAAATGTCTTGATGCTCTACTTTGTTATTATCTCGTTTTAGTCTCATCCACCATACTAAATGCTTATTTTCCTTTCCTTCCTGTTTTCGATTTCGCTTTAGGGTATTTAAATTATTCAACTCTTAACCAAGAGGGATGTTTTTATCGCGTGTAATGAGGCTGCAGAGGCTCACTGGCGTGTGCTTTAAATCCCACTATCAGTCTGCACTTACAGAGCACCCTTCCTCTAAAGAAGGCGGAAAGCCTGAGAGGATTCATGCTGCCCACAAAAATTAATCATTTGGCTGGAAAAAAAAAAAAAGTAGAAGAAATGTCAGGTGAAAAGAAATTCTGAAAAAGCCACAGCTGTTGCAGAGCAAGTTCACAACTGAATGCCCATCTCAACCTTAAGTGTCACATCAGTAACATAATTTTGGGAAGCAAATCAGCATAACTGATTTTTCAGGTGTTTGGTTTAGGGTTTTACACACTGGAAGAAATGAAATTTTAGCTCAAATGCCTTGTGCCTGTAATACTGCTACTTACATGCCGTTAGCTACTGGTTAATAAAAGCAACAGCTTAAGGTATAGACAGTCTTTTGTCTTTTGGTCCAGCCCTTCCACATCTTTGCCCCCTGCCTCTGTCAGATCTTCTGAATTTTCTAAACTGACTCAAATGTGTAAAAGTGTTAACGTATCTTTCAGGACCGGAACAACTGATAATGCACCGACATGGTTAATGTTCAGAAACATAAAGATGCATAAACATGTTTTTATTTTGATCTGACTACCACCAATAAAGCCTTTGCCAGATCTGGAAACTAAAAAGCATCTCTAAGCTCATCTCTGAAGAAAAAACAGTATGGATTTTACATAAAGCCACTGAAGCTTTTATTTTACAATTAAGCTTCAAAATCAATATGTACTAATATTCATGAAGACTATACTATACACAGCAAATTTTCACCTCAGAGTATACAAATTATAAAACCCACAGGGCATCAGAAATAGAATTTTTAAAATGGTTATGCAAAACCTTTTTCTTATGCTAATCTGATGAATCCATTATGCCCTGGATCAAAGTAATTTAAAATGAAGGCTTCTTTCCATGTTTTTAAATTCCACTTACCTTGAACAACTCAAATAGCATGTGAAACAGATGTGAGGGCACATAAACTACCTGAATAGGTTTGTCTGGAGCTTTGGCTGAAAACAGAGACAAAACCGTCCATGAGTAAGGATCAAAACTAGAAGAAAGTCAAGAATGTTCTTTGCATCCTTTCTTCCAAGTGCATAAAAAAAGAACTCTACAAAAGGCCAACGTAGGTTTCCAACTCTAAAGGCAGGGCTGAGCAAAAGCATGTGCTTTGAAGTCCAACAAACTTGGGGTGAAATCCAGTTCCTTCACTTACCAGCTATGTGGCCTTAGGCAAATTTCTCTCTTTGGAACTTAGTTGAGCAAAACTGGAATATCATCACCTACGTCCTAATGTTCAGAGCATTACGTAAGGTCATCCAAATATCACTTGGTGTTTCTCAAAATGGGGGACACCCTCCACCACCACCACTGACCCCAGTGGTCAGCCAGGGGAATGTGAAGCCACAGAGGTAGAGGGGTACGTCCTCTTGGAGACTTGGACTAAACAGTAATGTTAAGTTCTGTTAAATTATGACAAACGAGGCATACTACTCGCAGCTAGCAGACCAACTCCCAGAGACCTACAGTCCTTTCTCCTTGTGTCAGGGATCTTCTGAGGAAACTCCGAGAAACCCAGAATCCCAGAGTAGGATATAGAGTAGATAATAGAAAATTTAGGCTTTCCTCCTCCTCGTGACCTGAAATCATTAAGAGACCAAAATTACGTAAGCTTTCTCAAGTAGAACACCCATGCTATGATTTCAACCTAATAAAGTGAGTAATTAATAGTAATATAAAGGAGAGCAATCATCTGTTTGCTTCTTAGCAGTTTCCAAAGAGCTTGCACATACATTACCCAAATGAACTCTCATGACAATACTGTGTGGCTCATAGGGTGGGTGGCTGGGGACACAGGCTTTGCTGAGGTTATGCAACTGGCCTGCCATAATGGAGGAGGCCTGGAACTGGACACCTGAACTAAGAGTTTTTGATTCTAAATCTTGAACCTTTTGATGATCAGTTATTTTTTAAACTACTAAGTAATATATACAGCAATATCCCCTTGTCCATGGTTTCGCTTTCTGCAGTTTCTGTTACCCATGGTCAAACGAGGTTCGAAAATATTAAATGGAAACTTCTAGAAACAAACAATTCATAAGTTCTGAGTGGTGTGATGAAATCTCACGCCTTCCTGATCTGTCCTGCTCAGGACGTCTATCATCCCTTTGTCCAATAGATCCCGCCCATTAGACACTTAGTAGCCACCTTGGTTATCACATCAATGTCACAGTATTGTAGTGCTTATGTTTAAGTGACACTTATTTTATTTAATAGTGGCCCCAAAGTGCAAGAAGAGTGATGCTGGCAATCAAAACTACAGTGAGGTATCACACCAGTCAGAATGGCCATCATCAAAAAATCTACAACAATAGATGCTAGAGTGGGTGTGGAGAAAAGGGAACCCTCATGCACTATTGGTGGGAATGTAAACTGGTACAGCCACTATGGAGAACAGTATGGAGGTTCCTTAAAAAACTACAAATAGAGCTACCATATGATCCTGCAATTCCACTCCAGGACATATATCCTGAGAAAACCGTAATTCGAGAGATACATGCACCCCAATGTTCACTGCAGCACTATTTACAATAACCAAGACATGGAAGCAACCTAATGTCCATCGACAGAGGAATGGATAAAGAAGATGTGGCGTGTACACACACACACATACACACACACAATGGAATATTACTCAGCCATAAGAAAGAATGAAATAATGCCACTTGCAGCTACATGGATGGACCTAGAGATTATCAAACTAAGTGAAGTCAGACAGAACAAAGACAAATACCATATGATATCACTTATATGAGGAACCTAAAATACGATACAAATCAACATATCTACGAAACAAAAACAGACTCACAGATATAGAGAACAGACTTGTGGTTGCCAAGGGGGAGGAGGGGTAGGGAAGGGAAGGAATGGGAGTTTGAGACTAGCAGATGTAAACTATTATATATAGGATGGATAAACAACAAGGTCCTGCTGTATAGCACAGAGAACTATATTCAATATCTTGTGATAAACTATGATGAAAAAGAATGTCTATATATGTATAACTGAATCACTTTCTGTACAGCAGAAATTAACACATTATAAGTCAACCATATTCAATAAAAAATATTAAAACTAAAAAAGGTTTTGACTTTTATTATCAGTTCCTATGGATTCTCAGCACGTGAAATTCTGTTTTATCTAATATTACATATTGCTTCATATATATACATGTACAACAATCAATTTGCTGTACACTGGAAACTAACACATTATATGTCAACCATATTTCAACAGAAATTAAAAAAATAAAGTGGGTTCCCTGTAGAAAAAATAAAAAAGGTGAACACTGATTGTGTTGGTAACATAACCAGGTAAATATTGCTCACTGCAGATTGGCCACAGGAATAGACCAGGGTGACATTTCTTTCCCTACGAGCCCAATGTGTCATGAGTCATGTGTCACTTGAAGGAGAATATTACCAGCCTTAAGGTGAAATGGATTCACTTTATCCACCTCCAACTGCTCAAAATCATGTTACCTTGTAAGGTTGCCGAATATTTGGACCATGTCTTTCTGATACTCCTCTTCTTGGGTAACCGGACAAGAGACATATGCTTTCCTTGCCACATCACTGAGATCTTCCAGCCTCTTTTCTATTGCATGGGATCCATTCCATTCTTTAAGATTTTTCAAATTAGAATCAACTGCTTTCCAAACATGCTGCACAGCCACCATCCTCAAATTGTTTTTGATTGAGGTTCTAGAGTATTTTTTGCTATTTCTTATACCTACATTATACACACCATTAGGTCAGTCACGTAAACTACCTCGGAAAGCTATGCATGGGAAATACATTTCTCAGTCCTTATACCTCTGATTCACTTGATTGGAGGTTTCACCAGGTACAGAATTTGGATTTGAAATCAATTTCTTTCAGCATTTAGAAAGGCAGGGGGAGGGACTTCCCTGGTGGCGCAGTGGTTAAGAATCCGGCTACCAGTGCAGGGGACACGGGTTCGAGCCCTGGTCCGGGAGGATCCCACATGCCACAGAGCAACTGAGCCCGTGCTCTAGAGCCCGCGAGCCACAACTACTGAAGCCCACGTGCCTGGAGCCCGTGCTCCGCAACAGGAGAAGCCACTGCAGTGAAAAGCCCGTGCACCACCACGAAGACCCAACACAGCCAAAAAAAAAAGGCAGGGGGGAGGGAGAGGGGTCTTCTGACCATGACAGCGCAGCTGAGAAGTTTAATGCCAGTCAGGTTTCCATTCATGCTGCTGGTTTTTCGCCCGAGGTCTGATACATCTTGGTCGTAAAATTCTTGTTGAAGAATGAGGAACTGGATTGTTTGTTTGAGAGAGCTGGTGTTGACTTCCCCCTAAGTGGGAAGGCTGACGTGGAGCTCTGTGTACCTGGTCAAGACTTTTCCACTGGCTTTAGGATGAGCGGACAGCAAGCTGGCCTCTGACCAGAGGGTCCCCCAAATGCCTGAATGAAGAGGGCTTTACTTTGGGATGATGACACTCACACGAACAGACCTAGTTTTACCCAGGTTCTTGAAGAAACTACTTTGATTTTTGCCCAGGGGAAAATGCTCGTGGATGTTGGCAGGCAGAGCACAGCCAGAGTCAAGCTGCTTCCCATCACCCATCCTTACTCCACCTGAGACCAGCTTTCAATCAACCCCCATCTTTTACCTTCCCTATCCAGTCCCTGACACTTCCCAGCTCTGCTCCCAGAGTCCCTCCAGGATCATCTGATGCCATTTCTGCTGCAGCCTCCTCTTTCCTGGCTTCTTCTGCTCCGTCCCATTAATCAGCCAGTGTACTTCTATCTCGTTACCCTTTGGCAGGAGGTGGGATCAATGGCCCACTGACGAGTCCCCCTGGTTTCTTTGCTGTTTTTCTTTGTATTCCTTTACTGTCTTTTTAACGGAGCCCTAGGAGCACACTGAATGCTTAGACTATCTTGTACCGAAAGGCATGATTAGTTATATAAATAACCTTCGGAAGTCAACCTTTTCACTCCAGATCTCAGGGAACTTAAAATACCTTTGATAGCTTTGTTTTGTTTGTTTGTTTTCAGTTCAACCAGCATTCTCTAGGAGCCATCTGACAGCTAGCTCAATTACTTGTACTTTTCTTTGAGAACATTATCGTTTAGATGTCTTTCCGTCCTTTTATTATTTTTTATGTATTTTTAAAATAAATTTAAATTTAAAATAAATTATTTGGCTGCGTTGGGTCTTCGTTGCTGCGCACAGGCTTTTCTCTAGTTGTGGTGAGTGTTGTTGCAGTGCACAGGCTTCTTATTTGTGGTGGCTTCTCTTGTTGCGGAGCATGGGCGGTAGGCATGTGGGCTTCAGTAGTTGTGGCACGCGAGCTCAGTAGTTGTGGCACGCGAGCTCAGTAGTTGTGGCTCGTGGGCTCTAGAGCACAGGCTCAGTAGTTGTGGTGCACGGGCTTAGTTGCTCCGCAGCATGTGGGATC
This sequence comes from Globicephala melas, assembly GCF_963455315.2. Classification (NCBI taxonomy): domain Eukaryota; kingdom Metazoa; phylum Chordata; class Mammalia; order Artiodactyla; family Delphinidae; genus Globicephala; species Globicephala melas. The sequence continues at coordinate 105,735,927 of NC_083335.1, forward strand.
CTCCCGGACCAGGGCTTGAACCCGTGTCCCCTGCATTGGCAGGCAGATTCTTAACCACTGTGCCACCTGGGAAGTCCCTTTCTTTCCTTTTAAAACCATGTCAAATGTCTTTGTCCATGACTCTTCCCTAATCCTGGGTCGAGGAGCTTTTCCATAGTAGACCCTTAATAGATGTTGGCTGGCTTCCTAAAATAAGACATAAATGGAATATGAATTTTCCATCTAAGGGTACATTTTAAAAAGTCAATGGAAAAATGGCGCAGGTTTTTCATGCTCAAGACTCAAGAAATAATAAAGTCCCTATTTGCACAGTCATTGCTCCAAATGCCATTAGTTGAAACGACATTTAATAAATGCCAAAAACTCTACATAGGATATAAAGAGTTTTATCTTCAGACAGTTCTCCTATATGCATGAAAAAAAATACTGGTGGCTAAGCAGAAAAAATTCATTTAAGAGAAGCTTGATCCACGGTTGGTTGAACCCATGGATGTGGAAGCCTTAGAAATGAAGGGCTGACTACACTATGCCATTTTATATAAGGGACTTCAGCATCCATAGATTTAGGAATTCCCGGGGGTTCCTGGAACCAGTCACCTGCAGACACCAAGGGAGGGCTGCATACTGATAGGAATTTAACACATTTGGGCCTCCAGCATTCCGTTTCTAAAATGAGCACTGTACATATTTCACTGGGTTAACATAAGGGTTAAATGAGATAAGTGATAAACTAGTTTACACAGAGCCTGCCACATAGTAAGCAGCCAATACCTGTTGGCTATTACCACTACTAAAACATTAATTTCGACAGTGTTAACAGCGCTACCAGTAATGGCTTTCTTATTCTTGTGTAGAACCACCTGACTAAAAATATCCACAGAAGTATCCAATTTGAGAAAACTAGAGGTCAAAGACTCCAGGACAGACGCACACCTTTTCTACGAACCCTCTTACAACAAAATTTACATAGTGCGAACTGAAATCTTTACTTTTCCAACCAAACCTGAAGCTATAAATCAACCCTCTTGACAGGAAAGACTAATCTAGAAATGGTGAAAAAATGCAAGTGTGGCAACCATACGTCTTCTCTTTCCCAAGTCAACCCTGACTTCCAGTAACTACCCTTTATTAAATGTCCAGCACGTGCCTGGTGTTCTGCTTGAGGCCTTAGAAACATTACTCTTTTAACACCTCACAAGGAGAGCTGACAGATGAGGAATGTGGGTGTCACAGCAGCAAAGTGACTTGTCTCCTAAGTGTCAGAATCCAGATTTCCACCACCTGGCTGGCTACAAAGTTCACCTCTTTCCTCTAAGCCATGCTGCCTTACCATACGGATGCCGAGAATGTAAGGTAAAAAGGTTTATTTGCTTAATGCTTTGGCAACCGATTTCTCAAGAGAATGAGAACGTTGAGAACAAGCACGGTAGAATGGCTACCCATCTTTGGAGCAACCCACATGGGTTGCCGCGGGTAGCTAACCAGAAATATTTGAAACCTGATGTAAGGTAAATAAAATTCTGTTGTTTTTAATCTTCCTGTGAAATGTACTACCAAAAGAATAAAAAAGAAGTTTACTACAGCTAGCTCCCAATATTCAGAACGCTAGTGATGACCGTAAATAATGATGGTGTTCACACAGTACGTTCTGCATAATCCCTATTTACTACTTTCTCAGGGGTCTGCATTGGGAAAGGAAAAAATCGAAACTTCAGAAAAAGAGATCATAGGGCAAACTCACAGAACTTAAATTCTCAGGTACCAGCAAACTGTTCTTTGGGATTCATGGCAGCGTCGGTCCTCTGAAGTGCAGAGCACAGGAGAATGGAAGCATCCTGAAAGGGGATGCTATACTAGTTCACACGGGCTCTTAAAATGAATCCACAGAATCTGGATCTGACTCCTCGCCGGAAAACAGTCACACACACTCTCTCTCCGTGACAAAGCCCGTGTCTGCTTAAGGTGTTCAGGACCAACCTCTGACCTCCGTCTCTAACACGGAGCTTGTTAGAGCTCAACTGCAGTGCTTAACCACACTCACAAAGAGCTTTGGCATTCAAGAAATAATAGAAATCGTAAATACATCCCCCAAAGCAACAGGAAACTAGAAGCTACCTATAACCACCATTTCTCTTAGTGATGGGAAAAAGGGCTTCAAAAATCACGCATGAGACAGTGCCAAAAATGGTTGGAAAGCTTCTCCCCTGGTGGGGTGCACTGCCCGTTGTGACAGCCTCGCTGGGAAGGAACGTGCTGACCTGGCTGGCACCCAGGAATCAGCAAGACCAGGCTCGCTGCTCTGGCCTTCAGAGTGAGTGAGGTTACCATTCATGCAAACGAGCAATTAATTACTACCGGTGAGTTTAAGTTCCATGTTTGACAGATAGAAATCAGGACAGTGAGGTCAGGCTCCGCCTAGCCAGTAGGAAGAAATAGAATATTAAGATGCTTCTACTCAGGAATGCTCAAGCAAAATCCACTTGGTGCTAGAGGTATATTTCTTCAAAATAGGGGTGCAACTCTTCTCAGAGAACCCAACAGACTTTGAAAGTGGCATCGATTCCACACCTCCTAGTAGAACGTAGGGGCAGTTGTCCTATGACGGCAGCCTGAAGTCTTCACATTCTGAACTCAGTATAAGAGAAATCGATTTTTGGAATATTTTTGAGAGGGAATGTGGTTTATCTTTAATGCCATACCCTAAGACCCCATACCCTAAGACTCAGTCGTTCCACACTTCTAAGAATCTAGCCTACAGAAATACTTCCACGCGTTCATAGGTTTTCCCACGCTCCAAATACACACACACACACACACACACACACACACACATACCCCTTCATGCCTCATTATATGGAATATGGGAAAATCAGAAATCCACCCAATGAGAAACGATTAAATAAATTATGATAATCTACACTATGGATAATCTCTAAATGACACTAATACATGCAAAGATCTTTAAGGTGAAGTGAAATACACAAGTTAAAGAACATGTATGGTTTTAGCCTCATTTATGTAAAAAACAAAACTCTGTATGGGAGCAGAGTAGTGGGGACTTTCACTTTTTACTCTATATTTATGTTTGTATTTTTAGAGATAAGTATGTCTCTTTCATAACTTACAAATAAAAAAATAAAAGTAACATGTAAATATAGTTTCACACAACTAATATAAAAATTAGCTAAAACCCCCCTATCCAGAGAGCTGCTGTTTGTATTTTGGTGGTAAAAATCCTTCGACTTATTATCCAATGAACTTGCACTATTACAAGCTTTTATAGCCTGTGGTTAAAAATTCAACTTTTCTCAAACATTAAATATTCTTTAAAGCATTGTTTTGAATGGTTGCATACTATTCTATCTTATGGGTATACCAGAATTTATTTAAATAATTCCCTATTGTGGAAAACTTGGGTTGTTTTCTAATTTTTCTCTGTAAGAAAACTACTCTGATCATCATTCTTATACATGTATCTGTGCACACCTCTATTTTCTTTTTTTTAACATCTTTATTGGAGTATAACTGCTTTACAATGGTGTGTTAGTTTCTGCTTTACAACAAAGTGAATCAGCTATACTTATACATATATCCCCATATCTCCTCTCTCTTGCATCTCCCTCCCAACCCTCCCTATCCCACCCCTCTAGGTGGTCACAAAGCACCGAGCTGATCTCCCTGTGCTATGTGGCTGCTTCCCACTAGCTATCTATTTTACATTTGGTAGTATATATATGTCCATGCCACTCTCTCACTTTGTCCCAGCTTACCCTTCCCCCTCCCCGTGTCCTCAAGTCCATTCTCTACGTCTGCGTCTTTATTCCTTTTTTTTTAAAGTATTGGTTCTAGACAGATTTAAAAAATTTTTCATGACTTTCGCATATTTTTTATTTATTTGCTTTTATTTTTTGGCACTCCAAGGGGCATGCGGGATCTTAGTTCCCCGACCAGGGATCGAACCCGTGCCCCCTGCAATGGAAGCGCAGAGTCTTAACCACTGGACCACCAGGGAAGTCCCTATTTTCTCTTAATAAATTTTCTGAAGTTTATTTACTGGACCAAAGAATATAACCATTATTACTTTAACTTACTGAGCCAAAGAGAAAGAACATTGTTAGCCTGTTTTTTTAAAGAAAGGCTATACCAATTTAAACGTAGATCAGAAATGTGTCAATTTGGGGGACAGAGTATTTTTCTGGGCAGCAATTCAAAGCATTAAAATGTTTTAATCACCGCCACTTTGAAAGACAAAAATGGCATTCCTCTATGTTTTTCTTTGTACTTCTTTGATTAGTAAACACTTTTCTACATGTTTATTGACTGTTTGCACTGGTTATTTTGAGAACTGCTGATTTACATCTCTGTGCATCTTCCACCTTGATTACTTCTGTTCCAAGAGCTTGGAGCTCTAATGGATAACACATTCCTGTACAAAAACTCACTGACCAGAGATATAAAAAAGGTTTTAAAAACACAGAAAGAGGAAAAAGCAGCACAATTTTAGGATCTCACTGAAATATAGCTCAGGTATAATCAGTTTTTTAGTCAGCTTCTTTGTATTTAAGGCTGAAATTATTTTTCTTTTACCATTGAATTCTTCAACTTCCAGCTCTGGAGCTACCAGATAATACTGTTCACAAAGCATCTTGGCAGTTTCATATGCATCTGCAAAGAGAGAGAAAAGTTTAGCTGCTGCACTAACAGCATGGACTCAGACAGACAGACTCAATAGAATAAAGAAACAAGGACAATCTGTAACCTGACAGATTTAGAATTAATCAACTACTGCCTTAAAAAATAGCCCTTTTTGGCTACAATAGAATTACAATAACTGAACCAAAATTTCTCTTTCAGTTTTAATGACCACAACAATATCAAAATACTGCACTAATGATGACATAGCCAGCTTTATACCAAACATGGCTTTAACTTTTAAATATTCCTAAGAGGCATTTTTCATGAAAAATCTATAAACTCAAGACTATACTTCTGAACAGCATGCAACCTGACTAAACTGTAGCAAAAAGATATTTGCTGTAATTTCAAAAATAATAATGGCAACCATCTTAAGATTTGCCAATTATCTGTAAATTAAACGTCAACAAGTATTTGCTAAATGAACAGGTTTCCACGAGCCACACAATTTAAGTTATTGGAGACATTACTCTTGCTTTGAAATGTCCTCTAAATCAAATATACTTCAATAAAATTAAAACACTTTTTAAATGTCCTTTAAGTTAGTTAAAGGTAACAGGTTGGGGCTGTTATTTTATCAAAGTCTGAGGAGGAACAGTTTGCTTTTGAAAGGAAAAAAAAAAAAAAGGACAAAGGGTAAGAAGATCAGAGCCATTACAGAGATGAACAGAAGAGGGAATTCAGGAAGGTACATCCAAAAGATGGGGAACAAATTCAGAAAGCTACAGTGCATTATTTTACACTGCATGTGTGCTTTTCTCTTGAACTATAAACAATTTGAGGTCAGGGTTTCTGTCTTACACTTGTTTCATAACTCACAGAGAACTTATTTCATGCCTGTTAGCTAGTCAACAAATATTCCTTGGTTTGATAAATTTTAAACCTTTTGATGATCTACTTTTTTTAAAAAACAGCTTTATTGAGATACAATTCTCACACCATACAAATCATCCATTTAAAGTGCACATACAATTCAATGATTTTTAGTGTATTCGCAGAGTCGTGCGTGCATCACCACAATTAATTTTACATTTTTCATCACCCCCAAAAGGAACTCCATAACCATGAACAGTCATTACCCCCGCATCCAGCCCTAGGCAACCACGGATCTACTCTATCTCTATAGGTTTGCTATCCTGGACATTTCGTATAAATGGAACCATACAATATGTGGCCTTTTGTGACTGGTTTCTTTCACTTAGCATAATGTTTTCAAGGGTCATCCATGTTGTAGCATACATCAGTACTTCATTCCTTTTTATTACTGAATTAATACTGTATTATGCAAATATGTCACATTTTGTCTATTCATTTATCCATCAACAGACATTTGGATTGTTTCCACTTTTTGGATATTACAAATGAACGTTCACATGTTCATTCATATTGCTATGAACATTCATGTCCAAGTTTTTTTAGTGAAGATGTCTTTTCACTTCTCTTGGGTATAGACCTAGGAGAGAAAAATTGCTTGATCATATAGCAGCTGTATGTTTAAACGTTTGAAGAACAGCCAGACTGTCTTCCAAAGTGAGGAGATTTTTTAAGTTCCACCTTTACAATTTCTAAAGATCAGATATTCAAATTACTTTAAAATGCTTCATGATTGCATTTGCAATGTCCTCAAGTGTATATCAGCTCTTTGGAGACAGGCTTGTACTTCTTTTATATTCCCCATGTCAGTACCGTGCATAGAGTAGATAATTAAGATTCAAGCGTTAAGAGGAAAGAGGGAAGGAAGGAAGAAAGGGGGAAAAATAAGCCTGACAGAATTTAAATACGTTAAAAATTGACAATGTCAATCTAAAATAATACAAAAGATAAGATTAGGGTATGTTCAGACTATAAGGTTTGGTTCATTTCCCTCCTATTGCTACTAAGTTTAAATTTTACATAATATTTGACCTCAGAGGAAAAATTCTCATTTTATTAAACTTTTAGAATTAAACCACTATAGGGACTTCCCTGGTGGTGCAGTGGTTAAGAATCCGCCTGCCAATGCAGGGGACATGGGTTCAAACCCTGGTCCGGGAAGATCCCACATGTCGCGGAGCAACTAAGCCCATGCGCCACAACTACTGAGCCTGTGCTCTAGAGTCTGTGAGCCACAACTACTGAGCCCACGTGCCACAGCTACTGAAGCCCGCACGTCTAGAGCCCGTGCTCCACAAGAGAAGCCACTGCAATGAGAAGCCCGCGCATCGCAACGAACAGTAGCTCCCCCTTGCTGCAATTAGAGAAAGCCCACGTGCAGCAACAAAGACCCAACACAGCCAAAAATAAATAAATAAATTCATATTAAAAAAAAGAGAATTAAACGACTATAAAGAACCACAGATAGGGGCTTCCCTGGTGGCGCAGTGGTTGAGAGTCCGCCTGCCGATGCAGGGGACGTGGGTTCGTGCGCCGGTCCGGGAAGATCCCACATGCCGCGGAGCGGCTGGGCCCGTGAGCCATGGCCGCTGAGCCTGCGCTTCCGGAGCCTGTGCTCCGCGGCGGGAGAGACCACAACAGTGAGAGGCCCGCGTACCGCAAAAAAATAAATAAATAAAAAAAAATAGTAAAAAAAAAAAAGAACCACAGATAGAGACATCAGAATCTCTCTGACAAGATGAAATAATGAAGGACAGCCAAAGGAAACGTTAGCAAAAGGAGAAAAAAATTTAAAAAGAGTTGATTGGTGTGAAAATAGACATCAAAGTGGACTGTAGTTAAATCCTAACAAAGAAAATTACAATTTAGAATTATATTAAGTTCGCAAGTTTTTTTGTAGGGTATAGTAAAACTCATCAAACATCTGTACAGTTCTTTTGGAAAAATCAAGATTCACTCTCTGTGCTGTGGCTATACCACCAAACAATGCTACATCTCCACCTAGCGACATAACAGCACAAAGCTGACCAAGAACTCTCAACACTTAAACCAATAAATACTGAAATCTACAAATGATGCTTCCTTATCCATATAAAATGTCAATACGTCTCCACAAAACAACTCCTCCAAGGATAGGACACCTTTAAAGATGTTTAAACTGCTCTTCCATTCACCAAAAAACAGGAAACGAGCCCAACTCCACTAAATGTGCTAGTTCCTCATGGCATTATGAAGAGAAAGTATGACACAAATAAATGTAACATGTGGAAGATAGGAGAGTCCAGATAGATGCAGCCAACTTGAAACTCAAAGACTCAATATGGTTCCTGAAACCACATGAGTAAGAATTTTTCAAGCATTACCACAAATTACAGTGTATCAATGCTGTCATTGACAACTGCATTATGATCCTTGAAAAACTCAAGACATGACAATGAGACTCACATATACCAGCCAGCCAAAAGTCTTCTGGGGGCAGTACTGGTAAAAGCTATATTCATATGCATCTTATAAATTCCCGTGGCATATCATAATGCCTTGGGCACCATACACACCCAGTGAGCATCTGTTAAACGGAACAATCCTGCCCATGCAAAGATTCTCCAGGTTCAATCAATTATACTGATTCGAGATGTTCTTTTTGGTCAGACTGGGAACTAGTGGGCTAGAGTGGTTCCCAAACCCGTGTGTGTGTGTAGAATTCATTAGCAAGTTAAAAAAAGAAGTATAGGTTAAACGAACCCCTGGAGGTGCTGATGCAGTAGCTCTGTGTTGAGGCCTGGGAATCCACAGATTTCAAAAATTCTGAAGAGAAGGTAGATTTGGAGCCCACTGGCCTAGAAAGTCAAGGCTGGGTCATGCTAATTCTATCACTGTCACTCCCAGGCCATGAATGATCATGGAGTACTGAGGAGTATGACAGCACATATATACTCAAATAGGATACTTCTGTTTAAGTGAAGTACCATAAGAATGGAAAAGTTTTTAAAAAATCACCAACATAACAACCAAACTTCAACTACTGGCTTAAAAATTCACTTCCTTTATATCTAGAGTAAAATGCAAGTTCTACTAACAATAAGCTTTCTAATAAAACTTTTCTATTGTTTAAATAGAAAACAAAATCTTAAAATACGATAATTTATCAAATTACTTTTATCTGCAATATATTTGAGTCACTATTTACCACCCAATCTTTAAAATGAAATATCAGGAAATGATTATTACTGCCACTGAACATAAGTGCTTTTCATTGTTTTAAGAACCTGTTTTCAAGGGAAATAAGGTACCGATGATAAAGTAACAAACAAAAATGTAGGGGTAGGGACTTCCCTGGTGGTCCAGTGGCTAACACTCCATGCTCCCAAGGCAGGGGGCCCGGGTTCGATCCCTAGTCAGGGAACTAGACCCCACATGCCACAATTAAGACTTTGCATGCTGCAACTAAAGATTCCACATGCCTCAATGAAGATCCCACGTGCTGCAACTAAGACCTGGCATGGCCAAATAAATAAATAATTTTAAAAAAAGAAAAAAAAACTGTAGGTGTAGCACATTTCTACTTCCCCAGGATAGAATACCCAAACTATAAACACATAAGGCTAAAACTAAAAAAGACTGAGCCATAAAGAGTAAGGTGAAGGTTCACATGGCAACCAGCCCAACAGATCCACTGTAGCCACAAGTCAGTTTTAAGAAGCACACAGGAAAATTTAAGTGTATGGACACTATTTTATTAGATGTTTTTACTAGAAGCTATGCAAAATTCACCAGAGGACCCTGCTATCAAATACTGGACTGGCCAAAAAGTTCATTCGCGTTTTTCCATATGATCTCGAATGAACTTTTTGGCCAACCCAATATTAGCCTCTATCACAAATACATGCCATTGTTTGTTTACAGATATCTTATAAGAGACTGGACAAAGATGAAATTTGAGTGAGAAAACAAACATGAACAGGATATCCAAAACCATAAAGCTCGAGTTTAAGAAACAATGCCTGGGGCTTCCCTGGTGGCGCAGTGGTTGAGAGTCCGCCTGCCGATGCAGGGGATGCAGGTTCGGGCCCCGGTCCGGGAAGATCCCACGTGCTGCAGAACGGCTAGGCCCGTGAGCCATGGCCGCTGAGCCTGTGCGTCCGGAGCCTGTGGTCCGCAACGGGAGAGGCCACAGCAGTGAGAGGCCCGCGTATCGCAAAAAAAAAAAAAAAAAAAAAGAAACAATGCCTGAACAAGATAAACGTAAACGACCACAAAGCATTAGAGTCACAGGTATGCTGCTTTTTTTTTTTTACTCCTTCATTTTATTTATTTTTTAAAATTAATTTTTATGGGAGTATGGTTACTTTACAATGTATGCTGCTTTTAAGAAACACTTTTAAGGGCTTCCCTGGTGGCGCAGTAGTTAAGAATCCACCTGCCAATGCAGGGGACACGGGTTCAAGCCCTAAGGCCATGCGCCACAACTACTGAGTCTGCACTCTAGAGCCCGCGAGCCACAACTACTGAGCCCGCGTGCCACAACTACTGAGCCCGCGTGCTGCAACTACTGAAGTCCGCATGCTTAGAGCCCGTGCTCCGCAACAAGAGAAGCCACTGCAGTGAGAAGCCCACGCACCACAACAAAGAGTAGCCCCCGGCTCGCCGCAACGAAGACCCAACGCAACCAAAAAAAAAAAGAACCGCTTTTAAGTCACAAAGCAATTCTAATAAGGTATGTCTATCATCACTTACCCAAAACCCATCTCGAGTGGGAAGCACCAGGGGTTTTTTTGAAGTGCTAGACCCTCTCCCACTGCCCAAAGTGCAGCCAACTGGAGAAGTGGGGGGCAGAGCATCTAACGTACGGGCGACCAATCCACAGGCTGACTAGAATCCTAAAACCTGCGGTTGTGGGCAAAAAGACGGGCTGAGCCGATGAAATTCATCTTGTGCGAATTCAGGATGGAGACACTCAGGCAGGGCAGAAGGCAAAAGGAAACACTTAGAGTTATGATGATCTAGGCCTGGAGTGCCTGTCACTGCCCCAAACAAGCTGCCCTAAAAAGGCTGCCAGTCTACAGACAAGAGTGGGGCTGAGGGGCTGTGACTTGACAAACCCACTTACACAGAAAAAAACCCTTGCTTTCTGTTTCCCAGTTCCAATTTCTATAGCTCCGACTACAAAGTGGTTCCTGCCCTAGGATTACCATGGGACCAACTAGGTTCTTTTAATACATCTGTCTCTTGAGTTGGTGGGAGTGGGTCTCTGTTACTTGCAACCTGAAGAGCCCGGAGTGAGAGCACAAGACCTTATTTCTGAACCAGAATAATGACACGCTCTGCAGAAACTGTGTGCTATTACGCTAAGCCCAGCAACAAGAGCATTTAGGAACAACACAGGCAAGCTAACGTCGCTGTGAGAGCTGACTTTTGTGCCAAGTATTTGTTTGTACCTTTAAAACGATCTTATCACAGGATTTTCCATTTTGTTTCCTGGTTTCTTACACAGAAAGGAGGGAAAAGGGTCACAATGGAAGGCACCTCCCAGAGGATAATAGGAGCTGCTCTACAACACTAATTGTAGCATTCACTGCCACGAGGCTATAATTTGCAGATGTGTGAAGGCGGATATTAGCGCGCTAAATAAGCAGCGAGGGGGCCTGCTTCAGCGTCCTGCACATTCAATTACGATGATGCAAGACGCACCCCACTTCTACGCATTTATACAACTGCCTAGTCAAAAGTAAAAAGTGTCCCTACCCTTCTACATAAAAGTTTCCTAGAGTCTGTCTCAAGAGATCTAAGTACGGAATCATTGTTAGTTCATTAAGGCTTCCTAAGGCTATAAAACACGCACGTGCACGTGCATAGGCATGTACGGGCACACGCACATGCACGCACGCACACACACAGCGGTCATTTGGACTGGACATCTGACTATGCTTAAACCATGCAGGACCTTCACAGCTGAGAAAATCAATAGCAGAGCTATCATTAAAACTCAGAACCCCTATACCTTGTAAATCAAGTTTGCTAAAACAAAAGGGAAAAAAAATATTAGAGACAGAGGGAGAACAGTATGGAGGTTCCTTAAAAAATTAAAAATAGACCTACCATATGACCCAGCAATCCCACTACTGGGCATATACCCTGAGAAAACCATAATCCAAAAACATACATGTACCCAATGTTCACTGCAGCACTGTTTACAATAGCCAGGACAGGGAAGCAACCTAAATGCCCATCGAAAGATGAATGGATAAAGAAGATGTGGTACCTATATACAACAGAATATTAGTCAGCCATAAAAAGGAACGAAATTGGGTCATTTGTAGAGAGGTGGACGGACCTAGAGTCTGTCATACAGAGTGAAGTAAGTCAGAAAGAGAAAAATAAATATTGTACAATGTATTAACGCATATATGTGGAATTTAGAAAAATGGTACAGATGAACCTGTATGCAGGGCAGGAACAGAGATGCAAATGAAGAGAACAGACGTGTGGACATGGCGGCGGGGGGTGGTGGTGGAAGGGGGGGATGAACTGGGAGATTAGGATCGGCATATATACATTAGCATGTGTAAAACCGATAGCTAGAGGGAACCTGCTGTATAGCACAGGGAGCTCAGCTTCGTGCTCTATGGTGACCTAGATGGTGGGATGGGAGGTTGGGGGAAGGGAGTTCCAAGAGGGAGGGGATATATGTATACATATAGCTGATTCACTTCGTTGTACAGCAGAAACTAACACAACATTGTAAAGAAGATTAGCTGAAAAATCTCAGAAGGTACGAGGAGAAGGTAAAAATCAGTGAAAAAATACCAACTACTTTCAAAAGAGTAAGGGAATGGTAAGACGTCACTGAGAGTTGAAGGAAGCTGACACACATCTCTTCCTCTCCTTGACAGCATTCGGGGGTATTGAGAAGAAGAGCTGGGGAGGTGTGGGCCCTTTGGGACTCTGACTATTGTCCCTGGGGCATTTGGGGGCGGAGACTCCAGTGCCTTTTTGCTAGAAGACACGGAAGAACTTCCAGGCCTTCTGATAGTTCGTGCTGTCTGCCTTGTTTATTTTTTCTCAGTCTTATTTTGAGCCAGAAAGAGCTTCTGCTTCGGTATGCAGACACTTAGAGAATTAAAAGTGGGGTCCACAGGGCATGAAACAGAAAGCTATTAAAATATGCTTTCTCCACGGGGAGGAAAGAGACCTTCAGGCTTCCTGCTAGGGTGCCTAGCCAATTTTGCCATGGTAGGAAAGGTAACTGATTTAAGACTAATATCTCATTGAGGAATAAAGATTATATACACCTAGCTGGGAAAACTATTTGAATATAGAGGTTATCAGTATAGCAGATCAGACACTGAATTCATCCAGGAAGGCGGTGTGTGATGGGCATTAGTGCTGGAGATGGGGAAATACACAAGTACTGCGGATTTCATATGAAGAGACGCATTATTCACAGTTGCTATCTGTAAAGTTGGTATGAATTCAATATAAAACAATGTTCTTGCTGGGTTATGAAGACAGGTGATTTTTAGTCTCTTCTCTCTTTTCCCACATTTTCTCAGTTTTCTTCAATGAGCACTTTTTATTATTTTGGTAATATGGTATTAGTCCTCTTGACTGACCAAGACGGAAACAGAAGTTGGATGACTGACAAAAAAGTTGGATAGTGGGAAACCATAAAATGACTACAATTGTAAACATTAACTTAAAATACACATTTGAATACACAATTTATTCCTCTACCAATCTTTTCATATAAGGCCAATGTCTCTCCTTTGAAGAGGCGTCAGCTTGGGGTTCCAGACGATACTTCTTAGATAAACAATATGACACACATCTATGAATTCCAATTCCTATTTCTTTAAAGTGCAAGAAACTTAAAGATACTTGTCAAGCAATCCGAGTGCAGATTCCTTCTGGGATTTTTACTCAGTGCCGCCCTGTCACCTAAAAGTTATCTTGTTCACAGTCATTTCATGACATTTTTAAGAATCTCTTCTTTATCAAGTCTTTCCAAAGCATTCGACTTGATTTTTATGGAAATAAGTCTCTTTTTTGTACTCACGTTTCTTCAGTTTACATAACGTATAAATAAATTATGTACATTTATACATATTCATGTGGTATAACTTACACCAACGGTGTGAGGACAAGTAAGTGACCCTTAGTAAGCGTATGTCTCACCAAGTGGAAGAAGCGTCAGGGCATTCTAGAAAGTATGCACAAGCCAAGCGTCCTCAGTGTGCTGTGGGTATGATTTAGGATTTATGAAGGGAATGAAGGCGGCAGAAGAGCTGATGATGTGGAAGTTGCTTTGCAGGTTCATGCAGTTTCAGAATCTGAAACCAGCCTCCACTGTTGTCTTAAGGAAAGAGGCTATGAAGAAATGAAAAACACGGTTTGAAAGAAGCAGTGGGGAACAGGGAGCAGCGCAGTCCTTGCCCCTCGCCCCATGAGTGTGAGGGTGGAAGTGTGCTGGGGGAGGTGACATGCCCCGTGGCAGAGGGGCATGGGGGGGTGATCATCATGGGATACAGCTTTGCCAGGAGCCCAGGCTTTAAGTTGTGCCAGATGAGTGGTAGGAATGGTTACGTGAGAGGATGGAGTAAAATGTGTTCATGGTAACTGGTGGACTCATTGGGTATAAAGTCAAAAGGGGCAGGAGAAAGAGTGAAGATAAAGCTGTGAGTGAGCGCGGGAAGACGGAGAGGCTGGGAGGCGACCTGGCCCAGGGTCAAAACCTCGACTAAAAAGGCCAAAGAAAGCAGGAGGCACAAACTTCTAGTTTCTTTCTTTCAAATACTGATCCAACTGTTTTGCACACAATCTTCCGCTAGTGTTTGGTATGAAACTTCTGTCCGTGAGAGGAGTGATGCAAGCGTGGATGAGAGTAATTCCAGCCCTTGAGGAATTTACACCCCCATTAGAGAGACCAACAGAAGTACAGAACGATGCCAAGACCAGGCAGGATGTAATAAGTCCAGTAAGAGCCACACAGACAGTAAATGCTCAAAACAATGGCTTCTGCTCTCCTCCAGCGTCCAGCCTCATCCTCTGATTCACTTGAGCGCTGCTTCATCCCTCTGCCCTAACAACTGCCAAGAACAGTCCGTTACTTCTCTACTTACACTGACTCATGGTTAAAATCTCTCTGAAAAATTAGTGAGAGACTTTTTGTGAAGAAACAATGAGATGATAAAAAGGAGTATGATTTTTTTTTTTTTTTGAGGTACACGGGCCTCTCACTGTTGTGGCCTCTCCCGCTGTGGAGCACAGGCTCCGGACGCGCAGGCTCAGCGGCCATGGCTCACAGGCCCAGCCGCTCTGCGGCATGTGGGATCTTCCTGGACTGGGGAACGAACCCGTGTCCCCTGCATCGGCAGGCAGACTCTCAACCACTGCGCCACCGGGGAAGCCCAATTTTTTAACATCTTTATTGGAGTATAATTGCTTTACAGTGGTGTGTTAGTTTCTGCTGTATAACGAAGTGAATCCGCTATATGTATACATATATCCCCATATCTCCTCTCTCTTGCGTCTCCCTCTCACCCTCCCTACCCACCCCTCTAGGTCGTCACAAAGCACCGAGCTGATCTCCCTGTGCTATGCGGCTGCTTCCCACTAGCTATCTATTTTATATTTGGTAGTGTATGTATGTCCATGCCACTCTCTCACTTCGTCCCAGCTTACCCTTCCCCCTCCCCGTGTCCTCAAGTCCATTCTCTCTCTACGTCTGCGACTTTATTTCTGTCCTGCCCCTAGGTTCTTCAGAACCATTTTTTTTAAAGGGAGTACATTTTTACAACTTTATTATGAAGAATTGCAAACGTTGACGGAAGTGCAGAGCACAGTGCAGAGAATCCTAGTGCACTCATCAGCAGCCTCAACACTTCTCAACACAGCCTGATCTTTTTCACTGTGCTACCTCTTGATAATTTTGAAGCAAATCCCACAAGGCGTTTGATATCATGTGTGATATTTCAAAATACCTCTCTTGAAGCTAGGACACCTTAAAAAAAAATAAGCACAATACCAATATGACACCTAAAAAAAATCAACAATATTTCTTGAAATATTTCATCAAATATTCAAGTGTCTTATAAATGTCCTAAATGTTTTAAAATATTTTATAATTTATGCCAGAAACAAAAGCAAAGGCACCAACTTATTATATAATCAATGGTATAAATGAGAAGGCAAACGACTCACATGAGGCCCAAGGATGCTCATGAACTTGTCTACCTACAGCCCTTCCTGGGTGCTAGTGCTGCTTCAGGAGCGCTACATTTATTATCTCACTTAACCCTAGGACACAGCTGAATTGCCAAGAGCACCATTTTATTGATGACGAAACTGACGCCCAAAGAGGTTATGTAACATGTCCAAGGTCACCTAGCTAACCTAGATGTCTATCAGCTGATGAATAGATAAAACAAAATGCAGTCTATCCATACAGTGGAATATTACTTGGCCATAAAAAGAAACAAAGTACCGGTTTATGCTACAACATGGATGACACTTGAAAACACTGTGCTAAGTGAAAGAAACCATTCACAAAAGACCACATACTGTATGATTTCGTTTATATGAAAGGTCCAGAAGAGGAGTATCTATAGAGACAGCAAGTACTGGGTTGGCCAAAAGGTTTGTTTAGTTTTTTCCGTAAGATGGCTCTAGTAGTAGCACTTAATGGTCTTTAACTTCATTTGAAACAATTTTGTTAGACTGTATGTGACAGCTGTCATATCAGCGTGCACTTAAAAAAAGACATCAAAATTGGGGAAATTTTGCGTAGCCGTTTAAATATTGAAGATGGAAGAAAAAAAGCAACATTTTCGGCCTATTATGTTCTATTATTTCTAGAAAGGTAAAAATGCAACTGAAACGCAAAACAAGATTTGTGCAGTGTATGAAGAAGGTGCTGTAACTGATCGAACATGTCAAAAATGGTTTGCGAAGTTTCGTGCTGGAGATTTCTCGCTGGAAGATGCTCCACGGTTGGGTAGACCAGTTGAAGTTGACAGCGATCAAATCAAGACGTTAATTGAGAACAATCAACGTTATACCACGTGGAAGATAGCTGACATGCTCAAAATATCCAACATGAGCACTGAAAATCATTTGCACCAGCTTGGTTACATGAATTGCTTTGATGTTTGGGTTCCACATAAGTTAAGTGAAAAAAAACTTCTTGACAGTATTTTGGCATGCGATTCTCTACTTAAACGTAATGAAAATGTTCCGTTTTTAAAACAAATTGTGACAGGCGATGAAAAGTGGACACTGTACGATAATGTGGAACAGAAGAGATTGTGGGGCAAGCGAAATGAACCACCACCAACCCCACCAAAGGCCGGTCTTCATCCAAAGAAGGTGATGTTGTGTATATGGTGGGATTGGAAGGGAGTCCTCTATTATCAGCTCTTTCTGGAAAACCAAACGATTAATTCCAACAAGTACTGCTCCCAGTTAGACCAACTGAAAGCAGCACTAGACAAAAAGCGTCCAGAATTAGTCAACAGAAAACGCACAATCTTCCATCAGGATAACGCAAGACCGCACGTTTCTTTGACGACCAGGCAAAAACTGTTCCAGCTTGGCTGCGAAGTTCTGATTCATCCGCCGTATTCACCAGACATTGCGACTTCGGATTTCCACTTATTTCAGTCTTTACAAAATTCTCTTGATGGAAAAAATTTCAATTCCCTGGAAGACTCAAAGGCCCCTGAAAGAGTTCTTTGCTCAAAGATAAAAAGTTTTGGTAAGATGGAATTATGAAGTTGCCTGAAAAATGGCAGCAGGTAGTGGAACAAAAGGGTGAATATGTGGTTCAATAAAGTTCTTGGTGAAAATGAAAAATGTGTCTTTTATTTTTACTTAAAAACGG
The DNA here is from genome assembly GCF_963455315.2 of Globicephala melas. NCBI lineage: Eukaryota > Metazoa > Chordata > Mammalia > Artiodactyla > Delphinidae > Globicephala > Globicephala melas. Next base: position 105,753,370 of record NC_083335.1, read on the forward strand.
AAGGCACTTTTTGGCCAACCCAATAGATTATTGGTTGCCTAGGGCTGGGGAGAGGGGTAGTAGGGAGTGACTGCTAATGGCTATGGGGTTTCTTTTGGGGTGATGAAAAAGTCCTAAAATTGGATTATGGTGATGGTCGCACAACTCCGTAAATAAACTAGAAACCCCTGAATTGTACACTTTAAATGGGTGAATTATATGGCATGTGAATTGTACCACAATAAAGCTTTTTTAAAAGTAAAGTACCGAAAAGCTGAACATTTCTCAAGCCAAGGAATGTTTATTGACCATCTACACAGGCATATACTAAGTTCTATGCGAGTCACAAAACAAGTATAAGACAAATACCCTGACTTCAAATTCCTTGCAGTTCAAGAGAAAAGGCACATATGCAATATATTACAATGCACTTTTGCTTTATGAATGTGTACCTTTTTTTTTTCCTAAGGGCAGTCAACTATCTGAACCAGGTTTTCTGAATCATAAAAGCCACTGGCTAGGGCCAGATGAACATACAAGTGGTGATAAGACCAAACCTGCTTCCCTTCCCTGCTGGGGGCCTACAGAGGGTTATCTTGTGAGAGAGAAACCTACATACAGGGTTCTTAGGGTGCTGAAGCTGAGCCTATTCACTTGTAACTGAAGTAATGTGAGTACATGTTTTCTAACTAAACAGAGGCCAGGGCAGCCTGACAAGCCTAGCCTGAGCTAAGGCCACCAGGGGGATGCCTAGGGTAATCAAACAGCACAGGTTTTCCTTAGCTTTAGCAGCTGAAGATCTGGTCTGTTCCCCCACTGGGGAGGCTGCCCACATGGGGCACCGTCCCTTGGCCCTCCAAGCTCCAAGAGCAAAGGTCACTCTGCTTGAGGCAGGCCTGAGAGCTCTGCCAAGGAGACAAGGCCCTCGTCTGCCTCCTAGTCATTTAGCTACACAATCCAGAAGAAGTAAGAGCAACAGAGATCCCAATGCAGATCGGAGAGAGCTATGGTCCTGAAACTAGTAAGGTGTGTGTTTAGATAAGGAGAGGAGGGCCACAGCAGGAGACACAATCTAGGAAAGGGGACAGTCTGGGGATCCGAGGCTGCAGAGAATAACCCTAACACCGAAGAAAACTGAAGAGGTCCAGGAACCTGGCGGATCACTTACAACCAGGAAGGCTTTCTGGAGCTAGCATTTAACTTAAATGAAAAATGAGGAGACTGCTGTTCAAATTCCAAGTGCCCAGGCACTAGGAACACATGGCTCTAGGGTTCTGTTCTACCCTGAGGCTGCTGGAACAGAGTCCAGCTCCACATCCAGTGAACCCGTGAAGCACACATGCCATGTAGATTCTAAAACCTGGAGTGCATGTCAGAAAGATATATACATTTTACAAACACGTGAATTCAGCTGAATTTTATAACAGGGGTTTGCATTCTCTGAAATTTTCAGACAGTGGTGGCAATTGAAACTTAGACTCTTAAGCTAATAAATATTTACTGTTTAGCTAGAACTATAAGAAAAGCCTTAGTCAATGAAGTAGAAACTCCGATTTTGAACATTACTAATTATGCATCGCTTCCTGAGCCACCTAGAAAGAACAAGGCATATTTGGATCAAATGGCTTGGGCCCAGAGTGGCCTGATGAACCAGCAAACAGTTCAGCGCCATAACCCTACAGCCAAGCTGCCTCAACGAAACCACAATCCTACTGGAACCACAACCGCTAACGTTACATTGGCCTCCTTACCTTTCACAACATCAGCCACGTTGCAAGTGGGATCAATACTTCCTATGTGTTTGGGATGCGCAGGATTGGTGTCACCGCCAAACAGTAGTGCTAAACAAACACAAGGGAAAAGGGAGAGGATTAAAAACACAGCAGGCTAGGATGGTCAGGCAGAGAAATATGGGGCTTGTAAGTTTTGAAAAGATTTTCTTATTGTGAAAACCGTTTTAGCATCCACAGTGACTCAGAGCAACAGAATCCACTCAACTGCTGGGTGATCAGCTATCAGACAACTGAGGAGGAAGGATGTGCTGTGAAATCTGCCAGGTGCAGTTAGCAGGTCCTAAAGCAGTGACATGGGCCGGGTACCCAACCCGCTCTCCCCAACACAACGTGACTTGGATGAAAAAAACTTCCTTTCATCCTCAGCCAAGTTTACCCACCTTCTCAGCACTACCCTAGACATTTATTCCAACATTCACTAAATATTTAGAAAATGCAGTCTGCACCATTAGACCAGGCTTGCACAGGGTCTTCACCATGAGCACCTCAAATGCCTCCACTGTGGAGCTTATTTTTCACCGTACTACACACGAACGCTATTTGTGCAAGCGTTTTTAAAAGTACATTTAACTACTTTCATAATATACAAGGTTTGCAAAATTTTACTCCTGAAAAAAACCAAAAGGACCCCCAAAGAAAAAAGTAATCTGAATTCAAATGTTTATATGTGTAGCTATTTTTAAATCAAACAAAAATTGGGAATAACTTAGGCTCCACAAAAGGAGAATGTTTAAACAAAATAGGTAGAGATTTTAATTATGAAAAAGGACAAGTATGGGCATTAGGCCAATACATAAAGTGCCAACTAATTAAGTGGAAGAAAACCAAGAGGTGTGCAAACGTAGTCAACGATCGAAAAACATGTACGTATATATGTAGACACACATATGTAGGTCAGAAAGAAACTGTAGTTATCTAAGTAGTTTAAATAGTATTTGGGTTCTCTTTTTTCCCCTATAAATTTCCTGTAAACTGTCAAACATTTACATTTTAAACAGACACACGTTTAGAACAAACCCACATTTAACAGCTGCATAACATTTGGTTATCCAAATAAAAACACATTAGTAAAATAAAGATGCTCTGTCCATTTTCTGACTCAACAGAGAGGGTGAATTAGACGCTAGACACCTGGATGCTTTTTCGTAAGAATTATGAAATCCGACAAAGAAACACGCTGAAAATCAGTTTAAAAGTTTTTGTGAAGAGAATTTTAGTTGTTGTTTTTTTTTCTTATCTGCTTATCAGCCTAGAGAGGAGACTAAAACTCTCAATACAAGATTAGGGTTTGACAAACCCGCTTAATCTGATTTCACTGATCACTGTGAAATAAAAGATCCATGCTCATATTGCCAACTTGTCAGTTCAATATTGTTAGTATCAATGTTTTTAAAACCAAAAAGGAAAACATGTGACATCCTGAATGAAGACTAGAACAGACCCTAGAGACACTGAAAGTATTCAGAGATGAACACCAGGCTGCCATTAAAGCCGGTCCCTCACCCCCACCAGGAATGTAACAGGAGAGGCTTAAAAGGCAGGCAGTGGTCCTGTCTCAAATATGAGCACCCAAAAAGCCTTTCAAGGATTTCTTTTAACAGAGGGTTCTAATGATTAGCTTTTTCACAGATAGGACTCACTTAGGAGAAACTGAACTAGAAATGAAATTTCTAGACAAAAATGCAGATCAGTAAATTAAAAATGAAGCAACAGGAAAACATTTCGGAGAAATCACTCTGGTTATCTTTTCAAAACTGGACCAAGAAAAGCCAACTTACTGTGCTGGTTAATAAGCATGCGGAAAGAGATGCGGTTGGTATAAAACCGGTCCAGAAAATACTGGATGTTACTGCTAATGAACGGATCAAACCCAAACTTCTCCTTGTACTCGATCACTCCTTGGGCCATTGTAGGAACCACATCATTGTGTCTATTTCTGACTTTAATTAGAACTTGTAGAAAGCTGTGTGGGAAGGAAAGAAAAAAACGGTCAAAATGGTCAAAATCTCATGGGCTAATGTATAAACTTCCCAGGTCTATCTCAGTACTATTTACCTGTTGGTATTTATTTTATAAGGCAGAGACATCATTATCATCATAGGCTACAAGGAAGTACTCACGAGAAACTAAAGTATTACTCAGTTTTTGCTTGAAACTTTCTACAGAAAGTCTTCCTTCAGAGATACAAAAAGTAGAAGGTGGGCTTCCCTGGTGGCGCAGTGGTTGAGAGTCCGCCTGCCGATGCAGGGGACGCGGGTTCGTGCCCCGGTCTGGGAAGATCCCACATGCCGCGGAGCGGCTGGGCCCGTGAGCCATGGCCGCTAAGCCTGCGTGTCCGGAGCCTGTGCTCCGCAACGGGAGAGGCCACAACAGTGAGAGGCCCGCGTACCGCAAAAAAAACAAGTAGAAGGTTCTAGTAAAGAAAAAAAAAATGCTCAAATGCCTTTTTAGGAATCCACGGACTTTCCAGATAAGTGATTACTAATAAAACAGATTCTATAACTGTTTGCTGAATACATAATTGCAGAATATATTAATATTTCTTCTGACAACATGAAGACAATCCCAAAAATCTCCAAGGATTTATTATGGAGTCTTAAAGAAATAGCTTCCATGAAGAAATAATGTCAAACTTTTTAAGAATAAAATTTTGAAACGAATTTCTCTCAGCAGTAAAATATGGTGATGAAATGTAGATAGAACAATGGTGATTAAGACAAACCTATTCAAGAATTCCAGTATATTACTGTAAAAGTGCAGAGGGAAAAATATATTGAGAATGGTAACTAAGAACAGAAAGACAAGTCAATGGAACCAAATAAAAAGCCTGGAACCAGGATCAAGGGTGAATGAGTATGTGTGTGTAAAAATTCAGCATATCGATAAAGTGACAATGTAAATCAGTAGGGAAACAAATTAGTTGGGACAGCTGGCTAACAATTTAAGTCACACCTCAATTTTAAACTTTAAGCCCCAAAATGGGTTAAAAGACTTAAATGTAAAAGGGTAAAATTGTAGAAAAGGAAAAAGAAAATCAGCTGAATAAGTATATAACCTTGGAGTAAAGGGAGGCTGTTCTAATACCAAAGGCAGAAACCACGATGAAACAAATAATAGGGCTATGCAGGATTTCAGCAGTTTTATAGGGACACACATTATAAAGTCAAGAAAAAGTGAAAGCTGGGAAAAATACATTCACAAGAGTTACTATTCTTAGTGAAGGAAAAGATGACCACCCTAACAGAAAACTAGGCAAGGGGCCTGGTATCAATAGAAAATGTACCAGAGGAAACGCAAACACCAACAACTTCACCTTCAAAATAATAAAAGAAAAGCAAATTAAAACAATGCAACGCTATTCTCCGCTTACAGACTGGCAAAGAATAACCACTGTCAGCCAGAGTGTGGGAGCATAACTGATGCATTTCTAGGGGCAATCGAGCAGCCTATATCAAAAGCCCAAAGAAAGCCATTCCACTCCCAGGAATTGATTCTAGGAAAATAACTGGACAAGGCCAACAGCTGTATTTAAGAGCTGTTCTTTAGAGCACTGCTTACAGTAGCAAGAAAACCACGAACTATTCTAAAACCCAATGACAGGAGGTCAAATCACATGAGTTATCTGCAGATGGACCACTATGAAACTACTACTAATGGTGTAGATCTATAATGCTGACACTGTTATTTTTGTAAAACACACACACACACATTCTACACATATAGAAATATATATGCCTAGTTAAAAGTGTAAATGGAAGGAAAATGTTAACAGTGGTTAGCCCCCAGTAATGGAAATTTGGAGTAACCTTATTTACCCAAATAGTCTTATTTTTCTCAATGATGAAATACTTCTGTAACAAATACATATGTGCAAAGACAGCAAAGATGAATAAATCAACTCAGAAATTATAAGGTCATAATATTCTCAAGAAATTTTCTAATGGACCATTTATCCTTTACATAATGCTCTTCCCACCATATTCATAAATTAAATATTACTAAACTGAAACAATTCATTACAGTAGAAAAGTGCCTCAACTTATCTGAGGGGAGGAGACTTGCTTCAATGGTTCAATTCTCAGACTACTTCCCCAATCTTCTGGGGCTCTTCTAAACTTTATCATTACGACAAACATCCTTGTCCTCTAAGCTACTTTCACTTTACTTAAGTGGTTTCCCTGCCCATGACTGCTATATAACCTCTCACCGATAAGAAAAGGCTGCTACGATGGGCAGAACTCTCCACTCCTTCCTTCACTGCAAACTCGGGCTTCTATAATCCCAAGTCTCTTAACTAGCTTCACGGCAACCTGGACAAGTTACTAAACTGAGCGAGAGCTATTATCATTACAATCTCGTACACATTGGATCCAGCACTTGGCAGTTTCCAAAGCAGGCTCGCGTCCATAAATCGCATCTGACTGATAACCTGTTCCAGAAACTGAGACAGGACTCCAGGAAACACACAGCAGAAATTTAATATCATAAACTTCCACAAATCTATATCCCAAAATTTGAAGCTATAGAGGTCAGTCCTAATTTGGAGGATATCAGCCAAACTGTCACTAGCTAATGACTTTTGAGAAACCAAACTTCTGAGTTCGATTTATTTAACTTTGATAACTTAAATGACAGCAAGGGCTTACAACAAGAAAAACATTACAGCTGGGGGCTCTAATCCAATGCCTCCCTTTCCACATTTCATAGACCCATTAGCAAAACACCTAGCAAAGTATAAAACAGGTCAGGACTTTTTTCCCTTTGTATTTTAATCTGTAACTACATTTCAGCTAGCTACTCATGACTCAGACCAGCAGTTCTGGCAGTATGGTGCACTGCAAAGAGCGACGTACCAAGGAAGAGGAAACATGATTTACAGATCCAGCTCTGCTCCTAACTAATGTTACAATCTTGGGGAAGTCAGCTCACATCTTGGACCTCAGTTTTCTTATCTGTGAATTGAGAGAGCTGGGTTAAATGCCTCCAGCTATGGTCTCTTATGGAACACGGTGCTTCTTAGTTCTTTTTACGGAACAGCTACATGTAAGGCATTTGGTGTCACAATGCTGTGGGTCAGGTTTCTACTTAGAAAGGAATTCCTCAGCACAACAGGCCTGCCATATGCATTCACTGATGGGTACATGAAAGAGGAGGAAAGTAATGTGAAGGGGACACAATTTCTCTTGGGGGTGAAAAAACCACACTCAGAGCTAGGGTCAGCGTTTCCCGGTTAAATGAAAAGGGAAAAACCAGAAATATTTTCCATCAGCATGAGAATTTAGCAGCCTTCGTGCCTAACAGCAGCAACAGAATTCAGAATAGCTGTTATGTTAATAGCATACTCTTTTACGCTGCTCCAAAATAAAAGCATTATTGATTCTCTGAGCTCAAATGTAATATCGCATTGAAAATTTAAAAACAAACTGTAAAGGACTAAGTACATAAACTCATGTATACACAGGGGCCAGTGCATTCTTAAAACTACCACTAGGTGGAACATTTACTGTAATATTTACAGTGAGTGTCCAGCACCAGTTCACCAGAAGACAAGGATTAAGAATTAGATCATGAAGCGTAATTGGAAGGGTCATTATTCCCTTGGTACTATGTTAAATTCTTAACTCAAAATTTTAAAAAACTGCAACGTTGAGCTGTTACCCATTAAGAAACCTAATGCTTTCGTCCAAGTTGTACTTCTTGGTTCTTAATGACATGAGTTCCATTTACCAAAACATTTTTTAACCTAGATATTTTGACTTTCAGGTAAGTTTGGTACCATACTTACTTATCCAAGACGTGTGGATCCTCAGGGCTCTTATTTTCATATTCTAGAAGTTCAAGGAAACTCTGCATATACCTGAAAAAAAGAGATACTGTGTTAGTTGCCTACCCTACATCCATCCTCCTTTCCCTTTTCCTTAGGAGTACGTTAAATTTCCACCCAGGTATCCATCCAATCCCCTCCACCCGCCATGTAGCCCAAGTGCTTCCGGGGAAGCTGATACCATGCGAAGCTCCTGGGTGGCCCTGTTTTTCTCTGGGTAATCCTATTTCTCTTGTCACTAATTCCTAATTAGTCCGATAGTTCTGGCCTAAGCCTGTCACTGAGTCGCATTTCCCTGAACACAGGGATTGGCTCAGGAATGGACATCACTGCCTCGATTCAGGCCAGTAAAATAAGAGAGCAGACTTGCTGGCGGTCTTTGGGAGAGAAATTAACTTGCTCTGCTTTTGGACAATGTGGTCCATGGATGTAAAGCCTGGAACTGCTGCAGCTATTCTGTCACCAGGAGAAAATCCAGCCAGAAAATGAAGCCGACCCCATGGAAAGTAGGGCCTTGATAATCTCGTGAATCTCTGAATCAAACCAACACCAAAACCTCATCCTATGGCTGGATCTTACAGTTACAATTTATTGCTTAAGCCAGGTTTAGTTGGATTTTCTGCTACTCCCTAACACACATGTCCTAACTGATACATCAAGTCTACAGTTTGATTACCAAAAAAAGTACACAGAAAATTTAAGAAGCATGTGTGTGACCCTGAAGTGCATGCTAAGAACTTAGAACTAGGGGAGTTTCCTGGCGGTCCAGCGGTGCTTTCACTGCCATGGGCCTGGGTTCAATCCCTGGTTGGGGAACTAAGATCTTGCAAGCTGCATGGCACAGCAGGAAAAGGAGGAAAAAAAGAACCTAGAGCTAGAAATAAAGAAGGTTCCTTCTCAGAGTTAACCTAGTTTCATCAACATGTAATGAAGGAGAAAGAATTCCTCTTAGGCCCTCAGAAACAGCTTCTGGATTAAGAATACTGACATATCTCATTCAGGGCCAGTATAAGAAATAATATGTCCAACAAAGATCTGGAGGACAGAGGAAAAATGGGACTTAGAGAGGCACATTACAGCAGCAGCTACAGCCAGACTGGACCTGCCGGATCTGGTGCGGATTCAAAGATTCCAATTACTTAGAGGTATATGAGCTCTGCTTTGGGTCTTAACATGTCCTGAAAAAATTATCCCTTATTCTAATTATTTCTAATAATTAATGACTACTAATCCTACTATCCCACTGTGGATAGAGGATGAGGGCACGCCAGTAACTAAAAATGACTGTTAAGCTTATGAATAAACAGGAAGGACGTTTTATTAATCAGCCTCACCTGAACTTTGTGACAACACATGATACTGAAGTATGTTCGTTGCTGGGTATATTTTTTTTAAAAGTTTCTGGGCATATAAGGCTATGAACTAGACATTGTTAAAATCACTAGGTTAAACCACCCTGAGAGGCCACAGTCAGCCATCCACAGTGATGCCCTCTGCCCTGCCACGTATCAGCAGAATTTCAGGCAGGCATCCCATCCTTCCGGAAGGGGACAGTTCATTTAAACGGCAAAGTCATAAATGGAAAGGAGTCAAAGATTATGCTGAGCTTCCTGGCCTGAAAGTCAAGAAAGCAAGGAGAACACTGACTGAGGTGGGCTTCACGGCCTGTTATACTTAAGATTTGCTTTCAAGAGGAAAAGGAAATGGCAAGTAAACACAATGCATGATCCTGAACTGGATTCATAAATCAAGGGTGAGGGTAGGGATTGCTTAAAAAGAAAAGCACTATTAGGACTAGTGATGAAAGGACAGTAGGGTCCACATATTAGATAATATTACTGTATCAATGTTAAATTTCCCAAATTGGATAATCAAACTGTAGTTTTCTAAGAGTTGTTCTAAGGAGATACACACTCAAGTATTTAGGGGTAAAGGGGCATGATGTATACCATTAACCCAAATGGTTCAGAAAAAAATAATGTATTCTATGTGTGTACCATACATATATAAATATATTGAGAGAGGGAGAGAGAATATGAATGAGAATGATAGAACAAATGTAGCCAAATGTTAACAATTAGTGAATCTGGGTGCAAGGATATGGGAATTCTTGCTACTAGTCTTGCAAACCCTTCTGTTAAATACGCAATTATTTCAAAATTGAATGTTTAAAAAAGAAAGGGAAGAAGTAACATGCACCAGTTTGCAATGGCTATGGGAGAGAAATAGTAAGGAGACCAAAAAAAAAAGAGCTGACTCAGTAATGTGAGTCAGCAATTCACTCTGAAGCCCCTGAAGTGACTTTTACATAAGTGATAGTAAATGTTTGACTGTCACTGCCACCATGACCGGGGACTTGAAAGCCAGCTAGCCTATCTAGAATTCCCAGCACAGTAGCTAGCTCCCAGGAGTGCTTATATACTTGCTGCTGGAGATCTAATCATGGTCTTGGAGCAATAAAGAAGTCTCATGCAAACAAGTACTCGCTGTTCCTGAAACAAGCTATGAGTTTACAGTAGAATCCAAGTGACCTTAAGATGGGAGCCATGGTCGCCACCTCTTTTGAGCTTTCTGGGGTCCCGGGGCCCCTGCGCCTGCCTCGGTGAGGGGCTGCTGCTTGTCTGGGACAAGGACGGACCACCCAATAGAGTGTTTCTCAGATGATTCATTCTCAACCCTAAGAATTTATTACAATCAGTATTACTGAGGAATGACTGTTGAATGGCCATCTTTCAGTAGCCCGGCCTCCGTTAATACTCTAGATGCCAACTAATTCATGGTTCCGCTCTCCCCATATCTGTCCACATCATTCCCATCCCCTGAACTGCTCTCCCTGTCCCTGTCAGTTCCACCCCCCACCCCACCCCCGCACCAAGGGGCAGCGCAGACCACAGTCGGCACCTCCCTCCCCCAGGCCCCCATGGCACCTCCTCAGTGCTGGCTTGAGAGCACTTTGTGCATCTGGCCTCCTGAACCCCTCCAGCTTTCTCCACGGGGACTTCTTTGCTTGTAGAATACAGAGGAGACAAGCGAGCGCTTCTCAAATCTATGCAAATCCCTTTCTAAAAATACACCACCTGCTCTTCCCTCCCACCACTCACCCATCCCACTCTGCCTACTGAGTGGGCAGTTCAGTCACAAATTCAACTTCTTCAATTAGACAGCACACGCTTTAAGCATCAGAGCTACACCTGACTGATGCTAACATACTCTGTGAAGATACTTCAGACTTTTCATGGGGGAGATGAGGTACAGCAGCTAGCTCGTATTTTTCACATGGGAGGTTCCCCTTTAAATGACTTAATTTGTCCTAAAATAAGTACTGTCTTCTAAAAACTTCTTTAAAAGGAAAACAGAAAAAACACGGCAGAGACCGGATCAAAGCAGCAACATCCCCCTATCCAAAGAATTGCAGATCTGCTCACATGGGACACTGCATTGCTATTCTTCTATATTTTTCTGTACTTTCCCATTTTCTTCAATGAAAAATCACATTTATAACCAGAAAAGAAATTTGAAAAGTCAAGAAAGTGTCTAGTACAGTTGAAAAGTATTTTCCTTAGGACAATTATACACTGTCAGTTAAAATAAAAAAAAAACCCAACTTTTAATTACCTGGGAAACCCGGCCATCCTGAACGACTCGTTCCCACAGAAGCAGTACGTGTACTTTTAGGGAGAATGGTCCCAATGCCAAATGTTCAGAGCATTCTGGGTAGACCCATCTGAAGCCACACTATTTACTTACCAACTCTGAACCAATCCCACCGAAGGGCGGTTAAGCAAGTTATCCGGCAGAAGATTAACTTCTCTCATTGTGTTAGCCAGGCGCACAGGAAGCTCCTTTCGTAGGAACATATATGAAGTTTTCTCACACGCATTATCTCTCCCTATTAAGAGATGAAAAATGTTCCATGATTTTATAATCTAACGGAATAATAAAATGTTCTCATGGTAGCCCAGTGACTGGTCGGGAAGATAAAATTAAGTAATATTGCAGTCTCTAGTTAAATATTTATCCTCTGAAACAGCAAGTTTAAGAAAATAATTTAATTAGAATAGAAAAAGAACCCTTATTCCAAGAGGCAACCTTGAAAGCAGTGTTTTTCCCTCAGCACAAATACATCCTTAGTGTTACCAGTGGCGGTATAAAAGTAACCTGGGACAGAATCTGAATTTGTTTTCAAATGAACGCTGTGGGAAAACTGCCAAGTACAAAGGTAGGAGAACATGTAAACCCACTCCTGTTCACGGGGGTTTCCAGAAGGCAAGAGACCCATTCATTCCACAACTATTCACCTACTGCGGGCCGACTGCTTCCTAAGATTTTCTTCAAATGTGTTTCTTCAGGGACCAGGAAGCAGCCACAGACCCCAGCTCTGACGGAGACACAGGACTCGGGAGGTGCCCGAGAAGCCAGCTCACAGGTGGCCTCAGAAATGGAGGGATGGACTACAGCATGTCCAAGAGGACAGAGATACAGTGTTGACTAGGAAGACAGAGCTCAGAGAGGGAGTCTTCTGTTGACTGCCTTGCGCTGGCTGTGCACACAATGTACGCAACGAGGGGCACAGTGAGAGAAAAGGTACCAGGCCACCTGAAAGAGGAACCCGAGCCCTTTCCCCGGCTGCCACGTGACCAGAGCAGTAACACGACTGGTCTTGCCCCCAAACTCCAACCTTGCTGTAAACCCAGTGATAGTTGGGGGATAGAGGATGTGATAGAAAAGACATGAGCTTTGGGGACAGAAATGTGCTTCAGCCTCGACTTCTCCATTTACCCTTGGTAAGCTTCTTAACTTCTGAGGCTCAGCGGCCTTCAGCTGTAAGATGGGGATGAAACGTCAGTTTTTGTAAACACTACATGTGACAACATGTATGGAGCCTGACACAGATCAAGTGTTCGGCGAACATTAGTTCTTCTTCTGTCCTCTGTGATACTGATGGGTCTGTCCCAACTCTCTCACATTCGGACAGGCCTGCCTGATGCCCCATATTCCCTGGAGGCCGCTGGGAAATAGGCAACCTCGGGGCCAAGCCCAGAGAGAGAGAAGCAGGGCTCATCGAGCGATCTTCTCCTCCAAACTCTCCTCTTTCTTCCAAATGTGATGAAGACAGCAAGAGAGATTCAGAAGTAAATCCATTCTAACACTTCCAGCCAAATTCTTTCCTGTCCTCACGGAATAAGACTGGAAATAAAAGAACCCACTGTTTTTTTTTTTTGTTTTTTGTTTTTTGTTTTTGGCCAAACCGTGCGGCATGTGGGATCATAGTTCCCTGACCAGGGATTGAACACGCGCCCCCCTGCACTGGAAGCGCGGAGTTTTAACCACTGGGCCACCAGTGAAGTCCCATAGAACCCACTTTTGAGAGTCATCTGCAGAACCTCTTCCCTCCACTGCCCCCTGCCCCCCTTTCTCCATTTCCAAAAAAAGTCAGAATAAAAGATTAAATTCTTAACCCATCCCTCACTTACCTCATTCTAAGTGAGTAGTATATTGAAGGCCTCCAGTAAATCTTTAATCAATAATTCTGCCTTTGCCCTTCCTCCTAAGGGAAATACTCCAAAAAGCAAGAGGAGTGTAATACCTCAGCAATGACCTTCCAACACTTACTCCATACACATTCATTTGGCCTTAGATGATTAACACTTAAGGTGATTCAGGCTGCTTTGGATTATATATATATATAATTCCTAAAATGTTCTGTATATAATTTTTATGGATGAATCATTTTAAGTGCACTAAAAATGCTGGTATTTCAAAACTCAGAATGAACCTCATTATAAAATGAAGGACCTATTATCTAAGTTAAAATGTGCATGTACGTTTGCACATACCAGGAGAAATACCTTGTACCCTGGTTAAATAGAAAGGACATTTTAAAAAAAAAAAAAAAAAGCACAAAAAAAATGATGGCGGAGAAGGAAGTTAGGGAATGTGGAAGAAGCGAGAACCCTGTAGTGTTGAATTGGAACTGGAAATAGCAGTGTGACCTTAGGATTCTGAAAAATTATCTGAGTTTTTAGGGGTACTGAAAGTTGACATGCTTAAACTTCCACATCCAGAGCACACGAGGAGCAGCACATCAACAGCATGGTGGGGGGCGTGGGGCTGGGGGTGGGAGTAGGGTGAAGAGGGAGGGTCAGGGAAGTGACAGCGGTCTGGCAGGTGCCAGGTGGTGAGAGGCAGTCAGGTGCACGTCTCTTCTGGAAATCCACAGGGCTAGACGGCTTTCAGAATTGAAAGGTTTTCAGTTTTAAAAAGAGTACGTGCCTCCATTGCGTGAAACAGTCTACTCTACAGACACAGTACAGCTACAGCGCAATCTGTGAACGTCGACACTGAGCAGGGGAAGACCACGGCCCCCAGATCACTGCAGGCTAGGTTTTGCCATGGACTTAGTTTGGGCAGCAGGTATAAAAAAAGAACTTCAATTTTTTGAGCTTTTTGGACTTCAGAATTCAGATTAAAAGACCGCAGTCCGGCAGGACAGTAATGCCGAGATCAGATGCCAGAGTTAGACTTGGCTTTGAATCCTGTCCTGAGCATCCACTGGCTTCGTGAACACCGGCAAGTGTCATTACACGTCGAAGCCTCGGTGTAACCATCTATAAAATAAGAACAGGACCGATTTCGCAGAGGTTGCAGCAAGGGTTAAAAAGCGCTCAACATTTAACACGAACAGGTTCTTAAAACTGAGAAGAGGGGGCTCATTAAATCGCAATCACTAATGATGCCGGCTTGTATAAAGCAGCGCAGCCCAAGGCCATGGGGTGCCAGATCAAACAGTCTGACGCTAAGCCCTGAGAGCGTGACTGCATTCTGGTTCAGCGCGGTCGCCTGTGCTCATCTGATGATTCTACATAATTAAAAAAGGATTAAAGTATGTTCCGTGTCCCTACCATCCAATTTTATTTATTTTAAAATAAAAGGCCTTGGTGTTTCCATTGGTCAACTCTGCACTAACTGGAAGACTCAACTAACTACTAGGCGTGGCCTGAAATAACCAACATTTCAAGGCAGCATTTTATTCTAGGCTTCTTGGATTATCAGCCTTTCATAAACTAGTGTTGAAAGAAACTTTGTCTCTATACCCCCCCACCTCCACCCCCGCGGCACTGATTAGACTGCCTCACCTGTGGGAGTGTCTCAACGATTTACTAGAAGAATAGAGAATACTTTCAGAAGTTTGTATTTTTAAGAGAAAGAGTACCTGCAAAATCTCAGGTTTTGCCTCCTACATTCTAATTTAGCTTCAGAGACGAATTCTTTGTACTCAGATACCTTAATTATACATCAGCTTAAACAGGGGGATAAGTCTTTTTTAGTTAATTAGTAAGCCTAAAAATAAATATGAAATGCCTGATTGGTTTTAACCTTCCTGTGGTTTTCCTCATATAAGTTGAAAGTATTTTATCTTATGTATTAACGTTAAATATTCAGTTTAAATCAAAGGGTTCAAACAATCTTGTTTTTAGTTAACTTACCAAAAAGAAACTTTTGGTTTTAACTGAATGTCCTCTCAAAAGGGTTCTGTTTTTCTAAGGCTTCTGGCATATTGAGTATTTTCCAGTTATTCTTCCCAGTCATTTGACTTCATTTTTTCCCCGCTTACTTGGCTTCTCTGCATTCCTTAATTTTGATTTTCTATTTTTATTCTGCATTTCTCCATATACTTCATCTTATTCAAATTTACCGATTAAAATTTTCCCTAGTATCAGTTCAGAAAAAGACGAAGAAGCAGTGTGTGAGAGGCATGGAAAATTCTGATTTCGTGAACGCAAATAAGTCACTGGCTTAGATACATTTGTGTATTTCTTCAGTTTTTCTTCCTCTTTTGATGACCCTTTAATTCTCTTCTGTTTTGTTTGTTTTTCATACTTCGCCCTTTCATTGAGAAGTCAGAGACAATTACTACATTTGCAAAAGGTACGACTGGCTTTGTCTAGAAAGGTTCTAAATGGCTTTCCAGTTCACCAAGACACAGGATAAACAGACACAGAAACACAAATGACTTTTTTTATAATTGGGGTATAGTTGTTTTACAATGTTTGGTTAGTTGCAACAGATTCACAGCGAAGTGAATCGGCCATATGTATACATATATCCCCTCTTTTTTGGATTTCCTTCCCATTTCGGTCACCACAGAGCAGTAAGTATACACAAATGAGTTTTGTTTTGTTTTTTTTCCATACATGACTTCTGATTTAATACGGGGAGCCCTCTCAGGGATGGTCTCTGATAAGAAAGGAGCATTTGAGCAGCCTTCTGAGAGCAAGAGTTCCGACATTATTCTTTATACCTGGTTTCCACAGTGGCATATATTTCTGGTGAATCTCTAAATCCTCTTTTCGACTAATTTACAGGAAGCAGAAAAAATAATTATTTCTTCGGTTAATGAAATGACCTGATAGTGTATCTTATAATTAAAGCAGAGAGCTGAGCACATAACTCCCAAAAATGTAGTCTCCTGTCTGGATTACTTGAAGGCTATCTTTATCCACATCTTTCAGCTTTAAGGCTTGGTGGGGGATGTTTTAGGAGTGTAAGCAAGGGAATCAGGGAGTGGAAAAGGAGGGCAAAAAACGGAAAAATTACCAGCAAGGCACTAAAACCCAACAGAATGATCAGCTCATTCTGATAATGCTGCTTTTTCTAATTACTGTCAATTAAATGTTTGAGTTTACAATGTATTTTTACCATTAGCCATGTTAATATGGGTAAAATATAACTGAGAAAATAATATTTCAGGGGCAGCTCTTTGATTTTTCTTCAGTTGTATTTATAAGATTTCAATCTCCTGACAACACTGAATTTTAGCATAAGTAATTTATTCTCAAACTTACCAGGGCTATAAACAATAATTAATTGAATAGTCCTGCAGAAGACACAACCGTAAGTGTGAATGGAGAGCTACCAAATGATTGTGAATATCCTTCAAAAGAATCCCCCCTCTTTCTTTAGCTTCATTTATACTTTGAAAATGTTTGTTTTACTCCATGTCCAGAAATAGTGTTTCACTGCCTGGGAAGTTTAACAGTTTTCCTGTGTTTGGGAAAACTTATTCCTGAATTTAAAGAGATCAAAATAGGTAGTGGGTTTGGGGTCTACCAAACTTGAGGCTGCATCCACTCTAGGCCGGCCCATTTGGGTTATTATTACTAACAGCAAGTCAGAAACTTCAGAGCCAAAGAGCCAAAGATCAGGTATTTCACACACACCTCATTCCCTATCAAACTCAATGCCCCAACAACATGCAGCTATTACACTATTTCTTTCAGCCCAATGTCTGTTTATTATGTTCATAGATGCTGTGGGTCAGGAATTGAGATAAGACACAGGAGGGAAGGCTGGTCTGGGACCTCAGCTGGGAAAACTTAAACGCTGGAAGAGTGACTGGACCGTGGGGGCTGGAACTACCTGAAGGCTTCCAGCTCACATATCTGACCCTTGGGCCGATTGCTTACTGACTGAGATCGCCCACTGAAGCATCGCCAGGTGGCCTCACCATGGGCTTCCTCACAGCATGGCGGCCTTGGGCTGGTTGGATTCCTGTATGGCTT
This sequence comes from Globicephala melas, assembly GCF_963455315.2. Lineage (NCBI taxonomy): Eukaryota > Metazoa > Chordata > Mammalia > Artiodactyla > Delphinidae > Globicephala > Globicephala melas. Next base: position 105,770,529 of record NC_083335.1, read on the forward strand.
CAGTAACAAGGCAGAGGCTGCATGGCCTTTTATGACCCAGCCGCAGAAGTCACACAGCTAGTCCCCTTCTGCCATACTCAACTGTTCTAAGCAACCACAGCCTGCCCAGACTCCGGGGGAGGGGATCAGACCCCCTGCGTTGGTGGAGGGCTGGCAAGGGCACATCATAGAAAAGCCATCTTTGGAAAACACCATCTGCCCCAAGATGTTCAGAAGGAGGTGTACAAGATGATTTATTTCTCAAATTATACTTTAAAGCACTCTTCTACTACCTGAATTTGTTTTCTTTGGAGTCACTTTGGGGCCATTTATTTATGTTAGTTTCTCTTGCTGTAGGCTTCCCTCAGACGGCAGGCGATCCTTGCTTGTTCAGTGAGGCAGCCTAAGGACTAAGTGAGCACCCAAAACACCTGATTACATAGGGCTTTTGGGTGGGGTCCTAACACCACACCAGCTTCCCTTATTCTCCTTAAACAGTTCTTTCAGGGTCTTTAGAGAAGAACCCCCTCCTTGCCCTTCACTTGGCCTAGGGGTAAGTGCCTGCCTATTAATGTTCTGATGATCAGGATGGAGGGTAACCCTTCTGTTTGCAGACTTCTGGTTCATTCTCCAGTTTTCACCCAGCCATTCCTACCTCTCACTCCTGCCCTCTATCCCTGGTGCTGCATTACTGAGGTAGAAGCCCCTCCTGGGGCCACAGTGCCTCCTGAGTATGTTCTAGACCCCAGCTATCCAATACAGGAGCCATGAGCCATTAGAGGAAATGTGAATATTCAATTATATTATAAATCAATGATAAATTCGCTGTGATAACTGTACCGTGGCTATTAGGAAAGTACTCTCATGCTTAGGATATATATGTAAGTATGTAGAGGTAGTCATTACATCTGCAACTTACTCTCAAGATGGTTCAGCAAAAAAGGTGTATACAGAGAGGGAGGCAAGGAGATACGGACAGGGATGGATGCAAGGGGGAAGAAGCAAATATAGCAAAGTAACTGGTGAATCTAGGTGCTAAACATGGGTGTTTACTGTTCTTATCACTTTTCCTGAGGTCTGAAATTTTTCCAAATAAAAGGTTTGGGAGAGACACTGTAAACAACCTAAGTATCCAACAATAAGGGAATAGTCAAATAAATTACAATACTGCATATTTACATAGGGATTTCCTATGTAAACTTTAAAAAGTTTTTAAAGTTTAAAACTTTAAAAAGTTTTTAAAACTCAACAACAAAAAAAGCAAACAACCCTATCCAAAAATGAGCAGAAGACTGAAATAGCTATTTCTCCAAAGACATACAGATGGCCAATAGGCACGTGAAAAGATGCTCAACATCGCTAATTATTAGAGAAATGCAAATCAAAACTACAATGAGGTATCACCTCACACCAGTAAGAATGGCCATCATTAAAAAGTCTGCAAATGACGAATGGTGGAGAGGAGGTGGAGAAAAGGGAACCCACGTACACTGTTGATGGGAATGTAAGTTGGTGCAGCCACTATGGAAAACAGTATGGAGGTTCCTCTGAAAGCTAAAAATAGAATTACCATATGATCCAGCAATCCCACTCCTTGGCATATATCTGGACGAAACTATACTTCAAAAAGATACATGCACCCCTATGTTCATAGCAGCACTATTCACAACAGTCAAGACGTGGAAGCAACCTAAATGCCCATCGACAGATGAATGGGTAAAGAAGATGTGGTACATATATACAATGGAATACTACTCAGCCATAAAAAGAACGAAATAATGCCATGTGCAGCAACATGGACGGACCTAGAGATTATCATACTGAATGAAGTCAGACAGACAAATACCATACGGTATCGCTTATATGTGGGATCTAAAATATGACAAATGGGGACTTCCCTGGTGGCACAGTGGTTAAGAATCCGCCTGCCAATGCAGGGGACACGGGTTCGAGCCCTGGTCCAGGAAGATCCCACATGCCGCGGAGCAACGAAGCCCCTGCGTCACAACTACTGAGCCTGTGCTCTAGAGCCCGTGAGCCACAGCTATTGAGCCCGCGTGTCACAACTACTGAAGCCCACGTGCCTAGAGTCCATGCTCCACAACAAGAGAAGCCACCACAATGAGAAGCCCACGCACCACTACAAAGAGTAGCCCCTGCTCGCAGCAACGAGAGAAAGCCCACGCACAGCAACAACGACCCAACGCAGCCAAAAATAAATGAATAATTTTTATAAATATGACAAATGAACCTATCTACGAAATGGAAACAGACTCAAGGACATAGAGAACAGACTGGTGGTTACCAAGGGGGAGGGGGTCGGGGGAGAGCTGGAGTGGGGGGTTGAGGTGAGCAGATGTGAGCTTTTATACATGGAATGCATAAACAACAAGGGCCTACTGTACAGCACAGAGAACTATATTCAATATCCTATGATAGGGACTTCCCCTGGTGGCCCAGTGGTAAAGCATCTGCCTTCCAATGCAGGGGACACGGGTTCAATCCCTGGTCAGGGACCTAAGATCCCACATGCCGCGGGGAAACTAAGCCCGTGCGCCGCAACCACTGAGCTTGCCCACCTCAACAGAGAGCCTGCGTGCCGCAAACTACAGAGCCCACGTGCTCTGGAGCCTGCGTGCCACAACTAGAGAGAGAAAACCCGCATGCCACACCTAGAGAGAAGTCCACGTACCTAAAGCAGCCAAAAAAATAATAAAAGAAAATAAATAAAAGTAAATATTAAAAAAATTCCTATGATAAACCATAATGGAAAAGAATATTTTTAAAAAGAATGTATATATGTGTAACTGAATGACTTTGTTGTACAACAGAAATTAACACAACATTGTAAATCAACTATACTTCAATTTTTAAAAAATAAAATGAGTTTTTAAAGAAAAAAGCAGTCTTCTGAAAAAGGTCTTCCTATAACTAGAGCCGTTCTATTATTTTAAAGAAAAACACCCTACTAGAGCCATTCTATTCTAAAAACAAACAAAAATCTCATACAGAACGTGCTACTATATGCAGAACTTCCTAATGGGGGCTGAAGCCCATGCTACCCTTCATGTAATGGTTTTTGACGCTCTTGTAAGAAAAGAGGGTACAGGGTGATCACGACAGGGTTCTTAATTAAGGTAAGTGAGGGTTACTGGATCCTCCCCTGAAGGAGATCTATGTCTGTGCTGAGGGAACATGAGCGACAGCCACTAGTACCTTGATCCTCTCTCTTTAGAGATCCTATTTGTTGACTCTTTCGAAATATATGTATCCATGAACAGATTAGTGAGAAACCTGCCCCTCTGTATGCCACATAAGGCCAAACCAAGTTGTGAGTAGATTCCACCGTGGGCCCACAATTTGTGCCCTTGGCTTGGGCAACCCCTCTGTCATCACTCCCAGTCACTGAGGTCTATGTCCCATGGATCCCAAGATTCCTCAAAAAACTGAACAGTCCATCAGCACAATACCTGGCACATTGCAGGTGTTTAATATTTCCTGATTAGAACTGAAACTTAAAATACCTAGTAAGTTGCAGTATAAACTTACAATAGCAAATAAAATTCAGGGGTTCAAGATGACATTTGCTGGTAATGGTAAATTCCTCTAATAGATCACTTCATTCTGTATATCTGGTTAGGGGAATTCCAATCCTTATAGTTAGGGGAAGAAGAGCCAAAAGGTAGACAAGGAAGGTGAGGGAAAGTGACAGTAATTGTCAATATGGTGTGTCAGGCCAGCGAGTGGACAGAAAAGGCAAGGATGTGTTGAGAACTGACATCACAAATAGAGCTTTGACCAGCTAACACCACACAGATCCACATCGTCCTAATTCCAGAAAGGAGTTTAGGATCTAGTCCTAACGGTGGATTACAGAATGTCTTGTTGTCATGGAAGCAGGAACAGTTAAGTAAACACCACACTGTACTCATCGTTGAGGTTAATTGAGGCAAAACCTTAAGTTAACCATTACAGTGAATGAAGAAGACCCAAAGCCAGTCACGCTCAAAGCACAAACGAGCTGAAAGTGCTACGTTTCTTGGAAAGTGATCAGTTTATATGGCTGGGACCTTCAGCCAACAAACTTTAAGATAATTAACATTCGAGGTTAAGAGCTCCCTATGCAGTTTTCATTCTTAGCAGGAAGCTGACTTTGTCCAGGATAATGCTGTGTCACTAACTTCCCATAACAAAAGCACAGCCAACATCTACTGAGCACCTACCATGTGCCATGCGCCGTGCTGCATGTTCTCGAGTTCATGGGTGCAACAGGCCTATGATTCGATGCTATCGTTTCCATTTTGTAGATCAGGACATCGAAGTGTAGTGGGATTAAGTGATTTGCCCAAGCTCGCACTGGTGGTAGGCACCAGAAACCAAGCCTTGAGTACAAGTCCACATAGACCCGTTATCATATTTCCAGAGAGAGACAATAGGCTAACAAGACAATAAACTAACAAGTGTAGGTCCTCAGAATAAAAACTGTTTCTAGTGTAAGTAAATGAAGGAGGTAGCAATCTGATAGCTCCGAAATGATAAGACTAGACAAACATTAGATTATGCAATTTCCAGACTGTCTAAAAGAACAAATTTAGACAAGACCCCAAGCATTACTAATAGAGACTCTGTTTGCTAGAAAGAATTGCACTGTGGCAAATGGTATATTATGTGGTAAGAAATGGTATGTTAAGTTGAAAGAAAAAAAGCATACGTTTAAAAGCTCAATCGACCTGCATTTTAACCGTGGTTTTGCTCCTAACTTTCCTTAGGCAAGATATTTAAATCATCTAAGCTTCAGCGTCTTCATCCAAAAAATGGAAACATCTATTTCACCTGGATGCTGTGAGAATTACAGCTACATCTGACTACTATTGTGTCTGGTGGAGAGCGGTACACAAATATAAGTTCCCTTCACCTCCTAGAAAGAATAATTTCTGGCTCACTTTGGAAGAGGCAGCCAAGATGTTAGGTCAACAACTAGCTGATGCTTTGGGCAGTCTCTTCATTACTCGGGGCTTCTACTTTCTCATGTGTAAACTGGGGAGGTTGGACAGATGATCGTTAAGCTCAGGATCCCACTGAATCAATCTATGAGGATAAGATTCTGGTTTGCACACTTTACAGTTATTTATCCTACACCAACCTTGCCTAATGTACATTCTGGGACAACTGTGGAGAGAGCACTGCTAGGAGTGAGTAGCCAATGAAAGGAGCTAGAAATCAAGAAAAAGAGTACATACATTATAGTGGTTTTCTACCAAAAAACTAAGAAAGAAACAAAGAAAGCCTCCAAGGATGCTCTGGATAAAGGACAATTGGGTTAACACTTCACACATACCCAGAAACCACCTCTATTACACGAACCTCCAAGGGAGAGGTAGAGAAAGCATGACACAAACTCATGGGATGCATACATTCTGGACAGCCTATATATATATTGACATATTTGTCTCGACTTCTCATTTATCTATAAGCCCCTCAAAGGCAGAAACTAAGCCTCGACAATTCCCCAATGCTTCTCAGTTTCCACTCCATTCCGAATCCAGAAAGTTCAACGAATGCTGATGGACTCCTGGGAATTCCCTGGCGGTCCAGTGGTTAGGACTCAGTGCTTCCACTGCTGAGGGTCCGGGTTCAATCCCAGGTTGGGGAACGAAGATCCCTCAAGCTGCACGGCGCGGCCAAAAAAAAAAAAAAAAAAAATGCTGATGGACTCCTAAACTCCTTACGTGTTAACCTTCAGCATCTCACAGACTTTATCCCCTAAAGTGGTTCACAGCTCTTGGGAAAAATTTTTACCAGATCTAACACAGTTCTTAACTCTGGAAGCACATTACAGTCAGCTGGGTAAGTCAAAAATACCAGCACCTAGACCCTACCTTCAGAGATTGATGTAATTGCCTTCTACAGGGTGAGGGTGGGGGGACAGGTGGCACTAGCTTTAGAAGCTCCCCAGATGATTTTCACAAGCACCCAGGACTGAGATCCACTGACTAGCATCTAATCACAGGAAATTCAACAAGGGAATAAACCAAAGAACTCCTCAGGCTCAGACAGTGGCTATTAAGCATCCCCAACTTTTTCACTGACCCATCGATTTTTAGTCTCTATTTTCATGTTTGAGTTTTGTTTCAGCCTCCTAGGAAACTGACCACACTTGAGCGCATTACATGACCAATATAGGAATGTTAATATAGCAATGACACTTTGCTTTCTATTTCTTCTCAGAAGAGGAGAAATTAACCAGATTTATACAAAGTGCACAGTCAAGTATTAAGGAGCATCTGCTACCAAGCTTAAGGAAACACTGGACTCTTCTAGAACAGATCCAAGGGAAGGTTCAGGTAAATCCTGAATATGCTCTGGTCAATGAAGATGTAATAATTTGTTGGGAAAAGGTATGTATGTTACATGTTTCAAAGGGCCCTACTGTCTTCCGGCCAACAACACATGGGAATACTTAACTTCATGCTTTGAGAAAATGTTAAGAGATACGTAGCAATTTATTCCCAACAGTGAAACTATTATATACTGACTTCCATGCCCTAGTAAGAAAGAAACACTCGTACAACACAAATGGTTGAGTGGAATCAGAGGTCAAGTCTAAGACTGAAAATAAAATCACAACTGCTTGGGTGATGCTTAGGGAAATAATCTACCAAGTTAGAACCCCAAATATTCAATCACAGGGAATGTAAATATCGACCTGTGTAATATATAATAAATAGTTTGCTGTAATTTTTGTGCCATTCATTAGAGCAGCAAGAATAATCTCAGTCAAGATGAGACAATGACTAGGAAAGGAGTTCTCCTCGAGGGATATGAAGGGCAATCAAACCCAGCTCTGCCACAAATATGGTGAAACGGGCTACCTGAAGATGCTTCCAGGCTAGTTTCAATAAACGCCAGGTACCCCATCCACAGTTCCCTTAGCACATTTTCTATAAGTTTAGCTAATTTACCAAGAAGAATAAGTGGGCAAGAACAGCGAGAATTTCTAAACATCTAAACTACTAAATAAGGAGCTGCCGTCACCAAATTTTCACAGAAATCACAAGGCAAAAGTTAGCGTATGATATTTAGTCGAAATCAGAAAAGTTGTCCTTTCAGAGAGAATCCACAAATATAAACTATTCTGTGAACTTTGTGATAAAGCAGCAACAAGACAGAAAGACGGGAGGTCTTAATAGTTGCTGCTGTGCACATGGACAGCAGAACAGAGTAAAAGTGAGTTGACTGCAAACGTCCCAACAGAGATGGCAACAAATTCCAGAGGGATTTAGTGACAGTTTACATACTGCTCTAGGTGATAAATCTGACCATGATAAAAGCATTGCAAATGACTGGGTATATTAAAACTCAGACTGTGCACTAAATGAAAAGGAAACCAATAATCAGTGTCAACATATGTGAATATATGGGCAAAAGATGTAACGCTATCACCAAAAAATGGATGGAAGAATTAGAGGTGATATTCTTTCCGAACGCCTTTAGTTGTATACTTTGATAATTACTTTACCAAAGAAGGGAGCACAAGAGGAAACAATAGATATACAGCACAATAGCTTACTATGCCAAGTAGACACAGGGAGTGCACGCAAATGATTAAAACTCCCGAGTCCAGTTACTAAATGGTCAAGGGCACTTCACACACACCAAAATGCACAAAATAAACCCACAAGGGGAAAAGATAAAACTTTTAGCTTCTATGTTACCTACTATACAATTGAAGTCATAAAACCTCATTTTGGCAGGGCTGTGGAGAAACCGGTACACTTAAACTTTGGTGACAGCCCTAGAGATTAAAGCTATAAAATCCCTCCAAGCCTTTCACATGTTAATTCCACACAGGGGCACATACCCTATAGGTAAGCCACCGATCACCTGGAAGAGTCCTAGCTACCCCAAAAGTCACACTCCAGATAGCCAAGTTTTACTGTTACTAGCATGCCGGACAAACAAAGCTTTATCATTGAAATGCCAATTAACAGCGATCACTGCACACTTCTTTAACAGGGAGCCAAACTGTCTCAGACTAGAGGTCCAAACTTTCTGTAAAGGGCCAGATGGTAAACATTTTGGCTTTGTGGGCCAAATCGTCTCTGTGGCAACTACTCAACCCTGCTGTTGCAGCGGTACAGAAGCCACATACGCTATGTAATGAATGGGCATGGCTGTGGTCCAATAAAACTTTATTTACAAAAATAGGTGCTGGCAAAACCCAGAGCACATGCAACACAAAGACTGAACGCTAACAGAAACTATCAACTTTGGGTGATAATGATGGATCAGTGTGGGTTCATCAGCTGTAACAAATGTCCCACACTGGTGTATGGGAGTTCCCTGTACTTTCTGCCCGTATTTGCTGTGAACCTAAAACTACTCTTAAAAATACAGCCTGTTAATTGTAACACAAAGACAGGTGGCTGGCCCTCGGGCTATAGTTCGATGACCTGTCTTAGACCATGGCATTCAAAAAAAAAAAAGGATTTGTCCAACTCTGGAATCAGATAATCATGGAAGTAAATCAGATAATCTTGGAAGTAAAGTAATAGAATTTCATTTTATGAAAATTTATGGTGATATTTTCTGATTCCATCCAGTAATAAGACCATGGTTTCTCAAATCTTGCCAACAATCTGATCAACTTCCCAAAGTTTAATGGGACGAAACCACTCAGTCATCAAGAGGTCAGGACGTGTGGCCATGTCTCCCCTTCAGAAGCACACAAAACTGCCGAGAGAACGAACAAAGCTGGAACTACACCTTAAACGCTCAGAGCCTGATAAACCAGGTTATGTTGAAATCCAGTCATATCAGATCTTTAGGGCCCAAAAGGCCAATTCTTTCTTTAAATTTAAATATTGATCAAGGTGCATTAAGCCACGTTAGATATCTTTACCCTAAATGAAATTGTACTCTTCCCCTTTAATTCTGAATCATTAGCTTCTGTCTCTAAACAGATTAGTCTAATTCTTGGCAACTCCTCACAGAAGAACACCATCTCTTACAGAAAAGGTGTGTCATGTACATATATGTAAAGGTACAAAATGTACACACTCAGAAACAAAATGCTACTGCTTCTCTCTTTTCCTAACACAATTAAAAAAAAACAAAACCCAAAAACTCTCCTCATTTTCTCCAGAAACAAAACCACTCTTCTCCCCAGTAGTAATCAGGCTTTAAGAAGCGTGACTTACAAACTCAAGGCTTTCCGAAGAGCAGTCATTTGCAACCAAAGTCAACTTCGCAGTGGATACTGGAATCTTAAAATACTTTCTAAAGGAAAACAGAGGGCAGCTGGGCCTTCAAACCTCAAGAAGAGTAAAAACAGGGAAACTGGTTGCTTCCTTCTAATAGCTAAAGGCTCCAAGGTTCAGAGAACCAGTGTAATTATGACAGAAATCTTTTCTGTGAAAAGAAGACAGAGCTGTCAGACAACCTATTGTCAGACAACGTATCTTCTGGTGGTTTTATTTCAGAGATGCTATATTTAAATGTGGGGACATTACAGAAGTTTAGACCTATATAACAACTGACTAAATTAAAGTGACATAATGTTTAACAACCTTTAAATGGAGTCAATAATCACCACTTATGAAGCGCCCACTCTGGGCAGAAAGCAAACAGCCGAGGAAGCTGTGAAAAGGGTACAAAGAACAGGTGAGTGCCTACCCTCTGGAAAGAGACAGTTTAGAATAAAATCAAAGAACAGGAGCCAGGAGCAAATATGTTTAATACAAGTGCAGCTGTGCAAAAGATGAGTGCAAAGCAACTGGGGAATAAAACAGAAAGTCAGTCTGTAGGGAGCGGATCAGAGTGATTAATGAAGGAACCCGAAGTGGACAGGGTAAAGCTGAAAGATGAAAAGCATGTCCAGATGAAACTGTGAATCATTTCCTATGAACTCATTCAAGATTCAGAAGGTTCTATCTTTAAGTTATGTCATACAGTCCAAGTTCTCCTTTTCTTACATCACTAAGAGAACTTTAAATTCTTAACAACCACTTAACAGAAAGACCTCAAGCTTTTGCAAACATCACAAAGAACCACGGTAACGTTAACTGCCATTCAAAGACAGTTAATTGGTCCAAAACTCCTGAGAGCAACAGGTTTACAGGAAAAAAAGAGTAAAAGTTAAACTGAGAAATAAAATCAATAAATGTTTATTCTGAACATTAAAATGTGATATTTCTATTACTCCTTATAAGGAGTTAATATATCATTGTCCAATAGAAACCTGTGAGCCACACACGTAATTTTAAACTTCCTAGCAGCCATATGAACATAAAAAGAAACAGGTGAAATTTTTGATGTTTAATTTAATGCAACATACCCCCCAAATTACCATTTCAACGTGGAATCAATACAGAAACATACTGAGATAGTTTAGTATTTTTATATTAAGTCTTTGAAATCCAGTGTGTCATACTTACATCTCAATTCAAAAGCTAAATTTCTAACAGAAATAATTGGCCTATAATTAGATTTCATCAAATTTACAGTTAAGGTAGATTCACATATCCAAACTGTTCTAAACATACTTAAAAGTTTTCCAATTAACTGAATCAAGTGTCACTTTTAAGTTTAACTGTAAATTAAATCAATTCAGTTTCTCAGTCACAACAGCCACATTTCAAGGGCTCAATAGGTTCAGCTGGCTAGTGGTGACCATACTGGACAAAGAAAGTCTAAATAAATCAGTAGAAAGATAATCCCTGGAACCAAAAATTCCAACCTAATTACTGAAAGAAATATAACAAAACAAAACAAGATATATAATATGGTAGAAAAATTACAGGTATTAAAGACATAAAGTGAAAGAAAATTATAGATGTTTATCGTTACAGATGACAGATCTGTCATATCAATAATATAAACTGGTTAAACTTAACCACATAAAAGAAAAAGTTTGACTCACAAAAGCAAAACCCAGCTTTATACTACATTTCAAGAAATTCAGAAATGCTCTAGCAGAAAATGAAAACAAGAGGCAGATAGGGCTCCGGATCTCAATGTCACGTAAGGATGAATCCAGGCCAAAAAGCACTGAACTAGTCAAAGGGCAGCACTCTGTACCCTAAAGCGTGCATCTCGAAATGACAGTTAAGGATGTCTAAGCAGCAAATGCAACATTAACAGGCACAAAGCAAAAACCATAGGCAATAACTGGAGAAACAGAATCGGATTATTAGGAGACCTGAACTTCTTTTGACCCATGACAGATCCAGTAGATTAAAAAAAGCAAAGGTATAGAAAACTCAAATAAAATAATTAATATGGTAGATTTGATATATGAAGCTCTGTAACCTGAGAAGAGAACATAACCTTCTTTTTGCTGCCCAAGGAACAGTGACAGGAAATGAACACAGATTGGACTACAAAGCAAACATCAATAAATTAAAGAAATGATTCCGATAACATTCTCTGATCACAATGCAGCAAAAGTAAAAATCAACAAAATTAAAACACAGGGTGCACTTCTACTGGAAATTTAAAAACTCAAGTCTTGGGCTTCCCTGGTGGCGCAGTGGTTGGGAGGCACCTGCCAATGCTGGGGACACAGGTTCGAGCCCTGGTCTGGGAAGATCCCACATGCCACAGAGCAGCTAAGCCCATGTGCCACAACTACTGAGCCTGTGCTCCACAGCCCGCGAGCCACAACTACTGAGCCCGCGTGCCACAACTACTGAGCCCGTGTGCCACAACTACTGAAGCCCGTGCGCCTAGAGCCCGTGCTCCGCAACAAGAGAAGCCACCGCAGTGAGAAGCCCGCGTGCCACACAAAGCGTAGCCCCCCGCTTGCCGCAACTACAGAAAGCCCGCACGCAGCAATGAAGGCCCAACGCAGCCAATAAATAAATAAATTTATAAAAAATAAAATAAAATAAAACTCAAGTCTTAGTTCACGTAAGAATAAAAACCTGAAGATGCAGAAGAGCTGGGGAGAAAAAGCATCAAACACTATACACATCAGCTGCTAAAGCAGTGTTCAGAGGAATGCCTGTAGCCTTAAATACTGAAATAAGCAAAGAAGAAATGAATTTTGCCATTCAAAAAGAAAAAAAATAACACTGAGCACATGAGGGGGAATTAATAAAATCAAAGTAGACATTAATGAACTAGAAAACAAAAGTCATAAAGCTAATAAGTGAATCCAATCATATAAACCAACAACTAATCTAATCACAAAAGAGGGGGAGAATATAGAAGGAATAAAGGAGGATCAGCCACAGAGAAAATTAAGACTAATTACTATCTCAGTTTGCAAACTGGCTTTAAAACCTTGATGACTAGGATAATTTTCTAGAGAAATACATCAAAATGGATTCTAGAAGAGATAGAAAATCTATCCAGATCAATACCACAGACTAGAGAAACCTGTCAAAAAGCAACAGTCCCCAAGACACACTAGGTTTAAAAGGTTTCATGGGTGGATTCTACCAGATCTTTGAAGAACACATAGTTCAAAAGATAAACTGGTCTTAGTGCAGGAAAAAATGTATTTCTTCTGAAACAAGCATGACATTGATAAGAAAATCTAACAGACTGCACATACACACAACATCCACAGACAAACAGCACGTGCAGATCAATATAATGAACCCAGGATTTCATCAAACTATTCTCTCTAGTACTGTATATGCTTCAAATTTTCCATAATAAAAAGCTAAAGTTAAAATATTTTACTCTGTAAAAATACTGAATCACTATGCTGTACACCTGAAACTAATATAATCTTATAAATCAACTATACTTCAATTTAAAAAATTTCTTTCCTCAAGGAGAAAAAACTTTTATCTAGATACACTTCTTCACTTATCAAAAGTTTGACAACAATGTGGTAAAAGTGTAGGAAAATAGGTACTCTCAGAAACTTCTAGTGAGAGGATAGACAGACAACCTCGATGGAAGGCAATCTGACAATATTTATCAAAATTTCAAATGCACATAGCCTTTGGTGTAGAAATGCCATGTTTAGGAATTTGTCCTATATATATACTCACACACGCATGAAATGATGAATGCAGTAATTCAGCGTAGCACAGGCTGTCACAGCAAAGATTGGAAACAACCTACTAGCCGTCAACAGAGAGTTGGCTAATGAATATAGTACACTCATATAAACAAATTCTCAGAAGCCATAAAAAAGAAAAAGGAAGTTCTGCAGTTACGATATGGAAAGCTGTCTAAGGAATGAAGTTTAAAAAGGTACGGACAAAAGTATTACAAGTTGCCGTTTATTTTAAAATGGGGAGGCTAGTGGACAAAAGTAGGAAGCTGACTTTTCTATGTCCTTTCGTACCTTTTGAATTTGGAACCATGTAACTATAATCTCAGGCCAAAAAGAATCTCTTTTTTTTTAAATCTCACCTTTCACAACGCACTACTGCCCTTATAAACTCATGATCCATTTAGAACGCTTGCTATTCTTGTTAAACTTGCTAACTGTGTGCAAGGCCATGTTTCAAGTAAAGATTGAGCTCAAGAAAACTCTTCTTATTTTAAAGGGCATAGAGAAATACGGCCCACGGATGAAAGGGGGACAACTCTAGATCCAGAAGATCATCTAATTAGTGGTTCTCAACCCTGGTTATGCTTAAGAACAACCAAAAATAACAATGCCCAGCCCCCCCAGAACATTTATAGTAAAGTCTGGAGGACTGGGGCACAGGCATGAAGACCATGCAGGCATCTAAATGCTTTACAGCAGTAGTCTTCAACAGAGGGTGACGCATTTTGCTCCCCTGGGGGACATGGCAGTGTCTGGAAACATGTTTGGTTGTCACAACTCATGTGTGGAGGGAGTGCGGGGGGGGGCGGGGTGTGCTGCTGGCATCTAGTGCGGAGAGACCAGGGGTGCTGCTTTCGTAAACCTCCCACAACGCACAGGACAGCACCCCTCCTCCACCGAACAATGACCTGCCCCAGAAAGTCAAGAGTGCTGAGATTGAGCAGGCCTCATTTCAAATAAAGTCACTGCTTCTGGAGTAACACACAGTTTTAGCCTTCCCTCTTAAACAAGGAAGATCATCTCATTTACTAGTGGGGATACATTCGCGAAAGAAAGCTGCTTCAGTGCCCACAGAAACCACAATTTGTTGATGCGGTTCTAACAAATACTGTAAACGTGAAATTCCGTGGATATTCTTTCTCTGGTCCCTGTCCAGGTATTCTAGTCCAAAACTTCGGTCCCGTTTGCAAAGTAGCCAGGGAGAACGTCACGAAGTGGCAGTCTGTGGGTCAGCATAGTTCACGCGTCTGTTCTGTTTGAGCCTTAGGTCTTGAAAGTATACTGAATCAGCGCCGGTCAGCTTGCCCCTCCGGAGCCAGCATAGACGGGGTGGACGGGGCTGCCACGGCCCCCCACCCCAAGCTGGCTTCGTGTAGTCATCTGCTGCTCCCACTCAGGGCCTGTAAGCACTGGAGGTGGCCCTCCCCTGCAGTGTTCTCCAATCATTCAGGGGCATAAAGCCTCTTTACTCTTCTTCCTTCTCACCTTAAAAATATCCCCACATCCTTGCTAAATTCTCAAACTCCCGCACCACTTGCCAAAATCGGACTTCTATCCAGAGCTGGAAGAACCGAGAGAAAGGGAGAAGTCGAAATGGCCTTTGTGTGACAACCCTCTTCTAGTTGTTGGCATTAAAGATAGACTGCCTGCCACCTGATTCGTCTCTGGGCATTACAAATGAGCCTTGAGTTTCTAGCACATTCCACTACAATTATATATAGCTCTTCTGCGAGCTTCCTTATAAGGAAAAGACTTCAATTATTAGGCTTCTTCCATTATCCTAGATTAGAGTATCCCCTCCACTCTTCCCAAAATAGGTCAGAAGGCTTTTACGGGAAATACCTATCCAAAGATTTGGTAGTTTTCTTTTAAAAAGCTCATCCCTTTTCCTTGGAAATTAGGATCACACAGTTTGGGAACTGTGCTTTAGAGATGACCTTATACAATCCACGTGTTTTATTGACGGGGACAATGAACCCCAGTGAGGTTCAGTCACTTAGCCAAGGCCAGGCTCCTGAGTCAGTGGCAGAGCAAGAATTAGAACATTTCTTTCCAGATAATGGTCCCACGGGTTTTCCACGATACCACTATGCCCCACTGTGGTTTTCCTACTCAAATAACATCTCTGCCAAGACACCTATTAACATGGTAGATATTAGCTGCTATAGAAATAAATCAACCAAAATTTCGCCAAGCTATGAGAGCTATCACTTCAACTTTGAGGGTGGAAGGAAGGAACTGGGAGTCTCTGGATTCTTTCTGTTCCTTTTACTGTGAATTAACCTGTCTCAGTTTACCCCAATGAAAAGTCGATACCTTCAGAATCTCTCTAAACCATAAATCAGGGACAGAATGTTGCTATTTATAGCAACAGCGACATTTTCTTTCTAAACTCTGAAGTCTGGGGGCTGCCTCAAACCTCTAAAATTCTCACAAGTGGCCACAGATGGTAAAGTAAAACTACTGAAAAGCTTCTGGGACTGAAGTTTAAGATACAAAGATCAACATGTCACTGAACCCTGACTTTCCTCATCATTCGCTGGCAAACTGGTTTCTTAAAATTTAATTTGGTCTCAACTTTAACCTATTCCTCTCTTTTTATCCTAACTTAAGTATGGACAACATCACATGGTGCTTACTGGGTCTTCTCCGAATGTGCTACCTACTTTGCACTTAGGTTTTTATGCCTACCTGACACCATCTTTTGACATTTACTTAAAAGTCATTAAACGACCAGCCGCCCCATTATTTTCCCTCGAGAGCTTAGAACATCTTTGCTGCTCCATTTTCTTTTCCTTCCAGGATGCCGCGTTCCCTCCTGATAGCTGGGTGCGCACTTCTGTTTTAATACTTTCAGGTGTTCCACAACCAGCTGCCTCACATTCACCCAACTTAGAGGATTCCCTCCGCGCTTGAAACGGCACCACTCTGGGGAAACACGATCCAGTTAACAGAAGGTCGTGGAATCTAGTCCCATCTCAGCTAGGCCTCAGGCAGGGTGGGGGCCGGGTCTTCTGCGCTCCCACCTCAATTCGTGGAAGCTGCCCACCGTCCCGCCGGACAGGGGAGAAGGTGGGACACAGAAGGAGAGGCGCGGCGAAAGGTGCTGGCACGAGACCCTGCTCTGACGCTAGGAGCCCACACGTCCGCTCCTCCCAGCATCTAAGGCTTTTGCAGTCCAGGCCTCTAACTGCTTTAACACTGCACGAACGAGACAGCAGTTCGAGTCCTGGCGCTCCGGCCAGACAGGAGCACCTTAAGAGCAGAAAAGGAACAAAATGCCATTGCATAATTTATTCGACCTCAAAGTGTTTCTAAACAGCTCTTACCCAATCCAAAAAAAAAAAAGAATCTAAATACAAAAACGTTCAAAAGCCACCCACACTCCGCTCCGAAGTTTTAAGGGCGGTGAGGTCTGTGTCAAGTAGATTTGAAGCTAACGACGGCAGCTTTGGAGAGTCCCGCCCGGAATGAGGCTCCTCAGATGCGGTTTCTGTGTCTCCGGGTAAGCCCACGGCGGGTGTGCGGGTGACAGGCCATGCCCCTCTGCGCCCCGAAATCCGAGCCCCCCGGCACCCCGGAGCCCCGCCCGCGGTTCCAATGGACTTTGCCCGGAGGCGGCGGAGACCTGCGGCGGCGGGCCCAGAAGGCAGCGGCCCCACACCCCGGGGCCGTGGGGACCGTGGCGACCCGCGGCCCCGCACTTACCGAAGTCCAGGAACTGCTTGATGGAGAGCGGCGA
This sequence comes from Globicephala melas, assembly GCF_963455315.2. Classification (NCBI taxonomy): domain Eukaryota; kingdom Metazoa; phylum Chordata; class Mammalia; order Artiodactyla; family Delphinidae; genus Globicephala; species Globicephala melas. The sequence goes on from NC_083335.1 coordinate 105,787,265, forward strand.
TGGCGAGAAGCGGGAATAGCGCTCAATCTGCTTGGGCACCGGCTGCTTCAGCAGCCACCGGAACAGCCGCATCCTCGTCGGGGCAACGCAGAGACCAGTCAAGACGCTCAAGCGGCCGCAAAGGCCGGTGGAGCCGAGCCGCGCGGATTAGGCAAGTTCGCCAAGCGCGCACCCTGGCCTCCGTCTCGGCCTCGGCGACGCGGGTGCAGCCGCCGCAGCACCACCAGCAGCACCACCAGCAGCTCCCGTGCCCCGGCCGGCCGCCCGCCCGCCCGCGGCTTCCCCAGGCCCCGCCCACGGGGGCGGAGCCAGCCGCCGTACGTACGCGGCGCGCGGGGGGCGCGAGGGGCGTGCGGCCGCACGCGCTGGCTGCTGATTGGCCGCTGCCGCCCTCGCTTTCTTTTGCCGGAGTGCAGCCGGGGGCGCCCCCCTCCTTCGCTCCCGGGACCCAGACAGGCCCAGCAAGTGCATCTACACCCTGTCCCGTCCCGGGCTACGTCCTCCGCGGCCGAAAGGTGGCGGAGGTACAAGGGGACTGGGAGGAGATCCGGCGCCCTCGCCCGGAATCCGATCCGAAGCGCTGCTCAAGGCCCCTCTCCACCGAAGGCACCTCTTCCGGGAGGCCTTCCCTGGATCAGCTGACTGTTACACTTCAGGGTATTTGTTGCGTCTTGACACTATTAAATCTTCTGTTTACCACTTAACTACACTGGCTGCTTCATGCCCTCCACCACAGCCACCACCGTTGGGCAAAAATAAACTCACTGGTTCGGATTCCTGCCTGCCCCTCACCACTGGACGGGATTCACTGTAATGTCACTCTCTGTTTCATAGCCACCCCCCCCCCACCCGCCTGGGCCAACTCCTTTGGGCAAGATTAATTGTTACGTCACTGACTGTTTCATGCCACCACCGCCATCACCACCATTGAACGGGGTCAGTTATAAGGTCAATGGCACTTCATTTAGTCCCTCCCCCTCTCGCCCCCTCCCCGTGAACTCCCCCTAACACCACTGGGCAGGATTAATTGTAAGGTCACTGTCTCTTTGTTTCATGTCACCCCCCCCAACCGCTACCATCGGAAAGGATCAAATTTAAGGTCTTAGGCACTGTCTTTCATACCCCCTCACCTCCACCACCACCATAGGACAGCCCCCTGACTCTTTTTCATGCCTCACCACCACCAGCACCACTACTTCTGGACAGGAGTCTGTGCTTACACTATGTATTACACTTACACTAGGTTAGGCATTGTTTGTATAAGAGTGAACTTGACCTCAGGGCTCAATATATGCAATCATTATTTCCTAATGTGAAGGTATGAAGTACAGCTTGCTTTAACTATTTCCACCAAACCTTGCTTTATTTTTGGCAACGTATAAACATCAACTAAATGAAAGGTAGAATGTTCTCTGAGGAAAGGTAAAAATGTAACTGGAAACCACTGCTTTGGTCTGATTGGACTGGTTTTCTCAGTGAGTAAGATTATTGGTGTGTAGCTATTTAGCTTTTGTGCCTTCATTGGGTCTCTGTGCACCCAGTTCTTTGCTTAATGCTTGCACCTCTACTCTGAACTTAAAGAGAAAAGTAATACATACACTCAAAGACATCCACTGGTCCTCCCTCACTTCTAGATTTTCAAGTACATCTTGGTCATCTTGGTGGTGGTATGGTATGTAGACTACCATGTCTTTTCAAAACAAAAAGCTGAACAAACATACCAACAACCTCTTTAACCAAGAGCTCTGCCAGAAGAGCTAAGCAATCGTGTTGGTGTGCATGGGCAGACGAAAAGACCTGTGGCCTGTGACTCCTCCAGTGACTTTCTCGGGTGCTACCAGGAAGCATGTTGTACTTGGTGGCAGTTGTGGGAGTCGATGAGCAGGAAGAAGTTGAATATCGATGGAGAGGGGTTTTTCCCAACCTAAGCTGCAAATCGCTGCTGATCTTTCTGAGCTTGGAAAGACTTGTTTCACTCCTTCCTTTTTTACTGAACAAAATGCTACTTTAAATCTATGTATTCTGATTTACTGAATTGTCATGTGCCTAGTTTTATTAATCTTTCTCCAAAAGGTGGCAAAGTCTTAGAAGTTGGGAACAATATGATAGAGCCTGGTATAATAGAAATTGTGCTGGTCCAGGGCTCAAATGACCCAGTCCTAAGCTTGGTTCTTTTATTAACTAGCTGTGTGACCTTAGACAAGTCACTTAGCCTTTCTGTGTCTGTGACTTCTTATGTCAGACGGGGCTACCTGATTTCTCTCCCTGGCATTTGTGACAATCAAATGAAATAAATATTTAATACAAACACAAGATATGGTTGTACCTCTTTTATCCAACTATTTATTTATTTAAGCTAAAAGTTTCATGTTAACTGGCAAAATCCAGAAGCTAAACCAGTGGGTTGATTTCAGTGCTGGTTGTAGTTATAAAAGAAGGATCTTGAGAGAAATAAATAGATCTTGATGAACTTTTTTCAATTATTTGTACACACCAAGGTCTTGCCCAAGCCCTGCTCCCAGTGGCTCTCAAAGTGAGATCCCTTGTCCAGCAGCAGGAGTGTCACCTGGGAACTTGTTAGAAATGCAAACTCTTGGACCCCACCCCACACCTACTGAATCAGAAACGCTGGGGGTGGGGCCTGGCACTCTGTTTTAATAAGCTTATGGGGGTTTCAAAGATATGGCCACAAATTCTTTGATATTCCTCCCCTCAAGAGATGGTGCTTAATTATTCTCCCCTTGAGTATGGACTAGAAGTAGTACTCACTTCTACCAAATACAGGATGGCCAAAAGTGATGAGATCTCACTTCGAAGATTAGTTTATAAAACAACTTCTGTCCTACCTAACCAATACTCCTCAAAACTATCAAGGTCATTTAAAACAAGGAAAATGGGCTTCCCTGGTGGTGCAGTGGTTAAGAATCTGCCTGCCAATGCAGGAGACACGGGTTGGAGCCCTGGTCCGGGAAGATCCCACATGCCGCAGAGCAACTAAGCCCGTGCGCCACAACTACCGAGCCTGCACTCTAGAGCCCACAAGCCACAACTACTGAGCCCACACGCCGCATCTACTGAAGCCCATGCGCTCCAGAGCCCGCGCTCCGCGACAAGAGAGGCCACCGCAATGAGAAGCCCGTGCACCACAACGAAGAGTAGCCCCAGCTCGCCGCAACTAGAGAAAGCCTGTGTGCAGCGACGAAGACCCAACACAGCCAAAAATAATAAATAAAAATAAATTTATAAAAAACAAACAAACAAAAACAACAAGGAAAATAAGAAAAACTGTCACAGCCAAGAGAAGCCTAAGTAGACATGACAACTAAATATCATGTGCTATCCTGGATGGGATTCTGGAACAGATAAAAGGACACTAAGGTAAAAACTAAGGAATTTGGCATAAAGGAAGGACTCTGGACCAAATTTGTTTAATAATAATGTATTAACATATGTTTATGAATTGTAATAAATGTACCATACTAATGCAAAATGTTACCAGTAGGGGAAACTGGATATGCGACATATGGGAACTTTGGGTGCTGTCCTCGCAATTTTGCTGTAAATCTAAAAGTGTTCTTAAAAAAATCAAGTCAATTATACAGTACACTATTGATGACTATAGTCATCACATTATACGTTACATCAGAACTTATTTATCTTATAACTGGGAGTTTTGAAAGTCGCTAAGAGAGCAGATATTAAAAATTCTCATCACAAGGAAAAAAATTTGTAACTATGTGAGTCTATGGATGTGAACTAAATTTACTGTGGTAATCATTTCACAATATATACATATATCAATCATTTTAGTGTACACCTTAAATTTATACAATGTTATTTATGTCAATTATATCTCAATGAAACTGGAAAAAAAGCAGTACCTTTTGGTTCCAAAATGTAAAATCAAATATATTCAAATAATATAAAGAAAATATTTAAGATAGCAATGAAAATATTTTATAACCATGGGATAACTATTGAACATTTAAAGGATATGAATTACTACTACTACTACCACTACTAATACTAATGTCAACATTTAAAAAAAGACTGTGGCTTTCATGTTAGGGTTTTGTCTCTCCCCCTTCCTCTGTCTCTGTGTCTGTGTCTCTCTCTTCCTCTCTCAAAAGCCACCTGCCAGCCTGCAAGGCAGCCCTGTGGAGAAGCTCACAAGAGTGAGCTTGGAAGGAAATCCCTTTGGAAGCAGATCTTTTCCCTGCTCAGCACCTTGACTGTAACCTCGGGAGAGACCCCAAGCCACAACCACTCAGCTAAGCAGTTCCTGGATGCTTAGCTGAGAAATGCTCACAGTTTGCTGTAATAAATGCTTGTTGTTTCCAGCTGCTAACTTTTTGGATAATTTGTTATGCACTAATAGTTAACTAATCTACAAGCCCTCCAGGTGATTCTGACGCATGCTCAAGTGAGAGAACCAATGGATGGACCTAGAGATTATCATACTAAGAGAAAGACAAATATATGATATCACTCATATGTGGAATCTAATTTTGTTTTAAAAGATACAAATGAACTTATTTACAAAACAGAAATAGACTTACAGATATCGAAAACAAACTTATGGTTACCAAAGGGAAAACGTTGCGGGGGGGGATGAATCAGGAGCTTGGGATGAACATACTAACCGTAACTATATGTAAGATAGATAACCAACAAGGACTGACTGTATAGCACAGGGAACTCTAACTCTACTCAATATTCTGTGATAACCTACATGAGAAAAGAATCTTAAAAAGAATGAATATATGTATAACTGAATCACTTTACTGTACACCTGAAACTAATGCAACATTGTAAATTGACTATTCTCCAATAAAAAAATTTTTTTAAGTGTGAGAACCAGTTTCCTGTACTATGCACTCTAGAGCAGCACCCTATTCCTTCTTGTTAATGCCTCAGACCTCAGCACGGTCAACACTTAGACATCAAGGGAGGCCTTCCCCCCTCATAAACGCTATTCATTCCCCTTGCTATATGGTTTCCTGACTCTGTTCCTCCCACTGTAACACTCAAAACACTTCGTTATCATTTGATTAATGCCTGTCTTCGGCACTAGACATCAGCCCTGTGACCACTGGGCCCAGGTCTGGCTTATTCACTGCTTCATCCTCAGTGTGCAGCATATGTACCAGTCACTATTTAGGTTCACAACAAATATTTTTTTAAATAAATGAAAACCGACAATAATAACATCAAAATAATAACATCAAAAAAATAACATCAAAACCTACCCCAGGGCTTCCCTGGTGGCGCAGTGGTTGAGAGTCCGCCTGCCGATGCAGGGGACACGGGTTCGTGCCCCGGATGATCCCACATGCCGCGGAGCGGCTGGGCCCGTGAGCCATGGCCGCTGAGCCTGCGCGTCCGGAGCCTGTGCTCAGCAACGGGAGAGGCCGCAACAGTGAGAGGCCCGCGTACCACACACACACAAAACAAACCTACCCCAAATCGCATTCCTTCTGAGCAGCTCTCAATGGAGAACAAAGGCAAGGGTAGCGTTCTGAGTAATTCAAACAATAATGTACACTTCATTAAATAACATTTTGATAAAGCCAAAATCCAAAGTGGACTGGAACAGATGAGGAAAAAAAATAACCCCTGACTATCTCATCATCAATCACCGGTCGCTGGATCTTGTTATAAAACGCCTCCACCATCACTTGACTTTATGAAATCCTGGTCTCCCTGCCTTTTCCTCCCCTCTCTCTTCACTCTCGACTAACATTTTTTGAGCACCTACTGTGTGCTCTGTGAAATTACCTATGTTGTCTCTTCACAGTAAATCTGATGAATGAATACTATCCTCATTTTATAGGTGAGTGAACTAAGATACAGAAAGCTTAAACTAATTTAAGATTACACAGCTTGTAAATGACAGTTCAGATTTGAATCCAGGTCTCCTGACTCTCAATTCTATGTTCTTTCATAATACCAGCATGAATTGTTTTTAATAGACTTTTTTTTAAAAGCATTTTTAGGTTCATAGCAAAATTATGCCTCCCCCACCATCAACTCCCACCAGATGGTACCTTTGCTCCAATCAGTGAACTTACATTGACACATCATTATCAACCAGAGTCCATAGTTTACATTACTGTTCACTCCTGGTATTGTACATTCTATGGGTTTGGACAAAAGTATTGCCCTAAAAATCCCCTGTTCTCTGCCTACGCATCCCTCCCCATCCCAACCCCTGGCAACCACTGATCTTTTCACTGTCTCCATAGTTTTGCCTTTTCCAGAATGTCATATAATTGGAATCATAAAGTATACAGCCTTTCAGATTGGCTTCTTTCACTTGACAATGTGCACTTAAGACTCCTCCATGTCTTTTTGTGGCTTGATAGCGCATTTCTTTTTAGGTCTGAATAAAATTCCATTGTCTGGATGTAGCCTAGTTTATTGATCCATTCACCTCTCGAAGGAAATTTCGGTTGCATCCAAGATTCACTAGCCCACCTTTTGATTTTAAAAGTGGAAAGTAAGAATGTGAAGATGAGTGAACTAGAGGAGTGACAACTACTTAACTTTTACTAAATTTATATCTTGAATCAAATATGTATGTGATTTGAAGCAGTAGTTCTATCCTCTCAAGGGCCAAGATTCTTGATTCTTTCGACAAACTATTCTGGGTGGCACAGATCCTCTTGAAGTCCATTTATCCTGGTCCTTTCATTTCTAATTAAGGAGGGTTTTCAGTCTTGATGGTCTTTCTCTTGCCCCAAAAGAGGTCAGAAAAGATTTTAAGTACAGGGATAGTGTGGCAGGATAACTTATTGAGAAATTAAATCTGGATTTTGTTTTTGCTGCTCTTGGACGGACAAAAGAAAGGGGTGGCTGATCAGCCCCAATCTAAAAGACAACGGAGGGCTTCCCTGGTGGCGCAGTGGTTGAGAATCAGCCTGCCCCTTGATACTTCGACCTGAGCTAGGGCAAAGTTTACTTCAAATGCTCTGAGAGAAAAACTTACTAAGCAATTAATGGTGTAGAAAGATCACAGAACATATTGTTTACCTATTTCTAGGGGCAATCGGTTTAAAGGACATTTGCCTTTAACTGTATGCAACTGTACTTTTGATTTTAAAATAAATTATTAAGATAGGCCATGCAAAACCTCAGTTTAGAGCCATTTTGTTAATTATTTAATCCCCATTATACAGAACTTTCATTGATCCGGCCTGATCATCCCTTCTAGTGACTCCAAATTAAAGGGGTTTAACTGCAGGGCTTCAAAGGGAATCAGAAATCGTGTGACAAGGCCGACTCTTCCAGAGCAACTGTCCTCATTCACCTTGAGTGAATCCTGGACGTTTTGCTTTAATGAATAAGGGAGGGTGGAGTGTTTAGGAATTTGGTTTTCCCCACCAGGACTAACAAAGTGCTTTGAATGGCAACCCTTATCCTTACACATAAAGGACTTCTTCAGATGAAAACTGACAACACAAGTCACTACCAGGCACGAGGCCTTTCGGAAGAAGTCCTTTGCCCATCCTGCCTGCAGCCCACACACCATTATCCTAGGCCATTTCTGCCACCCAGCTCTCTGGGAACCAGTGAATGTAACAGGATTTGATTTAAACTCCGGACCCCTATCAAGACATTCAAGAAAAGTCCCCTGCTTTTTTATTAATTGCAAAATCAAACTGACTCCCAGTGGAAAGTTTGTTCCCTCTTTTAGGACAGGGACTGCTAACTAATAATAGGTTCTTGCCAGAGAATCTGGTTTGGGGGTGGTTCCCTGTATTGAAAAGACATTTTTCATGTTCCCTATGATTTATCTCCCTCCTGCTTCCCTGGCATCTAGGGTTGCCAGGTAAAATACAGGACGTCCAGTGAAAATTGAATTTCAGACAAACAAGAAATAAATTTTTCTGAGTACAAGTATGTCTCATGTACTATTTGGAACATACGTATACTTGAAAAACTTATTTGTTGACTATGTGAAATTCAAATCTCACTGAATGTCCTGTACTGATCGGGGTTTTTTTTTTTTTTTTTTGGTAGATCTGGCAACCCTACATGATTTTCTTCATCCAACTTTGTTATGTTCTCCTAAAATTTTATTTTCATGGGCCTTCTTCGCAATTTCATTCCCCTCTTTGAGAACAGTTATTTCTTCACCTTCTACTCTTTTTTGGGGGGTATTAAGTTTAAGTGGCTTTGAATTGTGATGGGAAGCACCAGGCTTCTGTATAAAGGGCCTCAGAGTCACGCACGCATCAGGTGAGATTGGAAGAGAGCCTATCTGAATCCATTTCTTCTGATACTCTACCCTCAACAAGTACTCCTTTGAATTAAGCTTGCCTTCTCCAAGTGGGACTTCTAAACCGTATCTGGGGAACAGTAACACAACTTACTAATACCTTAGGAGAAACGGTAGTAATGATTTTAAAATTTCATCTCCAGCTACCTTTTAAAAATAAACTCCGTTTTGGAAGTGTAACAGAAGTGTGTCCAATTAATAAGTGCACAGCTGGATGAATTTTCCCCAAATGAACATACTCAGGTAACCAGCACCCAGATCAAGAAACAGAACATTGGGAAGGAAATCCTGTCACATGTTACAACATGGATAAGCCTTGAGGACACTATGCTACATGAAATAAACCAGCCACGAAAGGATAAATACTGTGTAATTCCACTCATAGGAGGCATCTAGAGTAGTCAAATTCATAGAAATAAATACGGAGTAGAATGGTGGTTACCAGGGACTGGGGACAGGGGAGATGGGACGTTATCTGTTAATGGCTATAGAGTTTCAGTTTTGCAAGATGAAAAAGTTCTGGACATCTGTTTTACAACTGTGTGAAGATACTTCACACTACTGAACTGTACACTTAGAAGCGGTTTAGGTGATAAACTTTATGATCTGTATTTTTTACCACAACAAAAAACCAGAAATACAATATTACCAGTTCCCCGGAAGACCTCATGCCCCTTCCCAGTCACTCCTCCATGCCTAAGGTAACAACTCTCCTGATCTCTAAAAGGAACCCATCTGCTTTAAAAAGATTCTAGAGTTAGTAAGAAAAAAAAAGTTGATCAGAACCCCTTCCTTCTGACAGTGAGATTCCTTCGAATCAGAAAAGGATTTGGGGCTTCCCTGGTGGCGCAGTGGTTGAGAGTCCGCCTGCCAATGCAGGGGACACGGGTTCGTGCCCCGGTCCGGGAAGATCCCACATGCCGCAGAGCGGCTGCGCCCGTGCGCCATGGCCGCTGAGCCTGCGCGTCCGGAGCCTTGTGCTCCGCAATGGGAGAGGCCACAACAGTGAGAGGCCCGCGTACCGCAAAAAAAAAAAAAAAAAAAAAGGATTTGATCACAGCTACCATGGTGCCGGGCTTACAGGAGAAGCAGCTCAAAAAAGCTTGCTAATTGCATGCAGACCGAGAACCTTAGGCTTGCAGTTGTGGGAGGAGCTGAGGGAAGAAAAGGGCGCTGAGGAAAAAAGATGAAAGTGCTGGAAACAAATGCCAGCCACTCTGCAATCTTGCCAAAGGTGAGCGCTGCATATTCATTACAGGTTTATTCACCGATGATGCATTTTTTCCTCTTTCACTGTGTTGACATGATCTGTAGGTTCAAGTTTGAATCCAGCCCAAAGTATATAGTTATTTTTTGTTACTGTGTGCATAGCTCTAACTGCTTATTTTCTTACCAGGGTGTTTATTGCCAATGTGTATTGCACGAGACGAAATAGATGTGCTTGTTAATGCTTATCGCCAAATTCCTCAAGGGAAAATTCTAAACTCTAAGGAAATTTAGGTTTACTTCATTTTACAACCACCTTAAGATTTGATCCACTGGACTTTTTGATTACGCCCTTTTCCAAAAGGGCACCAAATGTTCCAAAGAACAAATGACAAAACTGTAAGCACCGATAAAGAAAATGGATAAAACTGCTATTTTAGAGCACAAATGGTAGCGACTGGGGCAGAGGTGAACAATCTTTTACAGTCTTGAAGCCAAGGGAATATGATACACCACTCTTTGATGTCACAAGGTAGGCAGATAGGCTGGAAGCCTGAGAAACAAATGGTATTGTCATATTATGCTAAGGATTAGTTATTTAGATCAGTGGTTTCAGAGCCAATGATCCCTTTTATAACATAAATTCTAGTTAGCAGTCCTCCTATACTGACTTGAAATTCAAAGGTGATACCACATACTTCTACAATCATTGTAAAAAACAATCAACATAATGACCTAGTAGAAAGGAGAAATAAAAGGAAAGTCATTTATAATAAAATAGCATGCACCTCAAAATGTAAACCCTCAGGCATGGCAACACTAGATGACAAAATAAAATAGCCGGACGCTTATATTAATCATAACATCACTGTGAGTGACAGCTCAAGACACAGACTGACCCAGGTGTGCTTCAGTGGCGACTCAAATGGCGACTATGACTTCCCAACATGATGAACAACTCTTGGAAAAGTCTAAGCAAAACTAAATGCAAGCATCCTTCAATTCATACTGTGCTTGCATTCTTGGAAAATTAGGTGCTTACTTTCACCTACATGAAGGTTCAGCAGGACATCTGAAGGTCATTTGGAACATGGAACAATTTCTAATTCTAGCGTCACTGGGCACCACCCTTTAAATATCAATAGTACCTCCCAATCATTGTGACAATCAAAACACGCCACCATCAATTTCTAAAATCCACCCCCACTGACCCCTGGACAATACCAGCTCCCATTTAGTATCCTTGATTTAGAGTAAAAAATTTTATTTGCAGAAGCATTTTTAAAATACATCATTGATAAAAAAGGACCCATATCCTCAGAAATTCCTCCATTTGTGACTCACATTCCTTCACATTTTTTGAAAAATTTGATCTTTGCTTTTATAATCCCACCAAAAAGGAGTTTCCCAACATCTGAGTCAGTAAGATCATCAAGAGATTCAATAAATAAAATTACATAGTACTTTTCTCTTGGGAACACTTTACTTAGTATTTCAGTCATTAAAATAAGAGGTTGACAAAGGAAAAAAAAAAGAGCAAAACCCTGCAGGTGGTCTCATCAAGAAAAGCAATTTAATGAGAAGGTGTCCTACAGAACTAGGACAGCAATAACTATTGTAATTATTGTTTTGTTCCATTTTTGCATTTATTCTGTTTAGTTGTTTTTCCAAAATGTTCAGTAACTCTGAAAAGTCTTTATTAGCGACATAAATATAAATCAGATATCTTACAAACACAATCAGTTCCTGTCTATAGAGCACTGCCCTCAGGTGGGGTTTCATGCGTTTGGGGGCCAGCAGGCGTGCTGGAGCCAACTGGTTCTAGCTCGGAAGAGTTCACTGCACTCAGCTCTTCCCAACTCTGCATTTGGTGATGTCATGTTGGTAGCCAGAAATCAGCAGCGATGGAAGTAGTCACACCATGGAAACTGGCAATCGCTACAAATCAGGTCTGCCCTCACACCCACGTCCTCCCCCCCAGAGAGCCTACTGTGAAACATTCACCAGATGCCACTGCATGGGGCTGGCTTGCAAGAAAGAACCTGACATAGAAGTACAAAAGAAGACTTCGGTACAAACTCTTTTCAAAAAGATCAGTCCAAACTGGGCTCTGTAGCGTTCCATCAGATTCTAGCAAGATACAAAATGATGGCCCATAAATAACCGAAGAGCCAAAACGAAACAGAAACATTAATTCACTCGCATCCAAATATCTATTTAGTACCAACTGTGTGCAAAAGAGTCTCCTTAACTTGTTCCTGGACCAAGGCAAGGTACAACTTCAGTAAGTATACGAGGTGCAGTGGACCCATGGATATGCTGCCAATTTGAAAGAGATAATTAAACATCGATGGTAATAGTTTTCACCTTTATCACAGGGGATACTGACATCTAATAAGAATTGTGCCAGGTATTAAGCAAATATTATCTTGTTTGATCCTCACAAGCACCGTGAAAGGTAATCATTAGGGAAGCTATATGAAATTGCTGATAGCTGACCAGTTTTGACCTCTACAAGAGGCAATTTCATAAGGTTTCATCTAATATTATTTTCTCTGTTTTACAGACAAGGAGGCCAAGACCCCAGCATACCAATTTGTCAAATGTCAAACAGCTATTAAGTGACTAAGCTGGGATTCCTTGCAGACCTGACTGGCTCCAGAGCCCCTGTGCTTTCCACCACACACACTTCCCACATGAAAGAACTGTTAGGCTCATTTGATATGTTGCTAACACTGAAAGAAATCTTAGAATTAAACTGTCTTGAAGTAACTCACTACAAAAAAAATTAAATTAAGGACGTGTGCTTTACCACATCACTAAACATTGGCTTCCTGGGTTTCTTAATCATATATGAGTAGAAAGAATCATCACTGTTCATACATTTTAGAGACTGAATAATAATTTAATATGGATTGCAACCATTGTTTAATTTGTTCTTAAGAAATTAAATTAATGATTATTTGTACTTAAGAAATTCCACTAACATTCAATTTATACTTGAGAAGTTAATGTTTAATTTATACTTAACAAATGACTTTTTAAAAATGCTGTGCTATTACTAGTACCAACTATCAAAGGTCTATGGTCACAGTCTATGATTCTCAACCCACTGGAATGATCAATGCTTCAGAAAAGAATTACAGTCACAAATGTTTGAACTAACTGTATAGTACAGAAGTGTCTCTTAAATTTTTAAATTACAACTCGCAGTAATGTCTTGATATAATACACATATGCATATATATGGATATAACTGAAACAAAAGTTTCACGAAAACTTTTACTCTTGGTATGTGAAAAATACTCTGATACTTTCTAGTCTATTTCATTTTTAGAAATGCAGACCACAACTTAGTATATCATTTTCACAAACTCACTAATATGTTGTAACCCCCAGTTTGAGAAACATTGTCTTAGAGACCTTTATTTTAGAGACCTCATCTACATCCCCAATTTTATCCCTTTCGCTCTAGATTACTCTGTTCTTTTCATCTAGACCTTTGGCCCCCAACTTACCAACTTCCTTCTTTCAACAGAGATTTACACATCATCTGCTCTGTGCCAGACACTGTGCTAGGTACAGGAGATGCAATGGATTTGTATCCACATCCTGTGATCTCAACATCCATCCAATCATCACGCAAATAAATGCAAACTTTCAGCTGTGCTTGGTGCTACAAAGGCTCCGAGGGAGGAGGATTTGACCTAATAAGGGAAGACTTTCTGAGGAAATGGTACCTGAGCTGAGATGTAAAGATACATTCTATTCTGTTCTATTTCATTAAGAAAATGCTGGCCACTCCCCATTATCCCCAACCCCTAATCTACTTTCAGCAACCTCAAATCTACTTTCTGTGTCTATAGATTTGCCTGTTCCGGACATTTTATGTAAACAGAATCACATATCATATAATATGTGGTCTTTTGTGACTGTGTCCGTCCACTTAGTGTAATGTTTGCAAGGGTCATCCACGTTACAGTATTGTATGGCTATATACAACATTATGTGTATCCATTTGTCAGCTGATGGACATTTGGGTTGTTTCCACTTTGGGCTATTAAGTAATGCTGCTATGAACATTTGTGTACAAGTTTTTGTATGGACCTATCCTTTTATTTCTCTTGGGTATACACCTAGGAGTGAAATTGCTGGGTCACATGCTAACTCTAATTTTAACATTTTTAGGAACCGCCAAACTATTTTCTGAAGCAGCCACACTTTTACATTCTCACCAGTGTGTGAGGGTTCCAATTTCCCCATATTTTGCCAACACTTGTTCATTATCTGGTTATTTGGTTATAAGCATTCCAGTGGGTGTGAAGTAGTATCGCATTGTGGTTTTGGTTTGCATTTCCTCGATGGCTAATGATGTTGAACATCGTTTCATGTGCTTATTGGCCATTTGTATATTGTCTTTGGAGAAATATCTATTCAAATTCCTTGCCTATCTTTTAATTGGGTTAGTTATCTTTTTATTATTGAATTGTAAGAGTTCTTCATATTTTTTAGATACAAGTCCCTTATCACATCATTTGCAAAAATTCCCTCCCATTCTGAGTTGTCTTTTCACCTTCCTGATGACGACCTTTGAAGCACAAAAGTGTTTAATTTGATGATGTCCCAACACCCTATCTTACACCACACTTCACACTTCCCTGATTACTTCTTCAACCATTAACTCCATTTTAATGGACCTTGAAAGCACCCAAAGCTGTTTGAACTCTTCTTTCTTAAACTCCACTATTCTATTCTCAGGGTAAAACTCTTTGTCTTTCTAGCTCTCTCTCTGCCTTGTTTCTATCACATATGCTCTGTGAACCCTCGAAGACCTCCAATTGCCAGGCTTCTGCTTTCTCCGTTTGTCACACTTGCCTCTTGCCAACTTTCCCATCTTCCACTCTCATCCAGCCTAGCCCTTAGATCACAACACTGTAAGCCCTCCACTCCCACTAGATTTCACTCCTTTGCCCCACTATCTTTTTTGTTACACTTGTTCTGCAACCTCCAACCATATATCAATCCGACCATCTGCCCTCTCTACTTCTACTGCTACTAAGCAGCATTGTAAAAGTCATGCAACTTTATGCATTGGTAACACTCCTGATTTGTGTTCTCCAGTATCAGCTGAGCTCTCACACCGGCCCTACAAGCTTTTTCTTCAACCCATTTTAGTTTCCTCTCCCGTTGCCTGATGTCAACTACTCTCCCTTTCACTCATGTCATTCCCATCATGCTCTTCCTTGAACAAGCCAAGATAACTTAAGTCTCTTTGGTGCTTGTTCCTTTGCCGTAAGCACTCTTCCACCAGGTCCTTGAATGGCTGGAAAGTCCTTGTCGTTCAGGTCTCAGTTCAAATGTTACCTCTTCAGAGAGGTCTCCCCTATCCACCCGGTCAAAAATTGCTGCCCTCCTCCCATTGCTATCACTCTGCCCTGATCTATTTCCTTATTTTCTTTATCTGTGCTGTCTGGAAAAGTCTTACTCATGCTTCCAAAACCCTTCACTAGCTAAAGTTAGAGACTTGCTCCTGTGGGCTCTCACTATACCCTGGGAGAGCTCTCAAACCCTGTGTAGAACTCTTACTAGGTTGCTGTTATTTACGGATTACAGGTCTGTGTTCCTCTTCTACGTGCCAAGCTCCCTGCAGATAGATGCTGTAATCATCTGTGGCTCCCTGGACATGCCCAGCACAGACCAGGCACTCAATAGGTGTGGAAGAGATGTAGAGAAGCCCGTTATTTTTGTAGCATGGGATCCACCCAACCCATCATGCATGAGGATTAACAATTGCCGGGGGAAAACTGGGGAAACATACTGTAATACAAATTAAATCCTGCTGGGCATTATTTATAACAGCAAAAATAGGGGAAAAGTGTCTGAACATAGGGAACTAGAGGAGTAACCTATGGATTACCTACTCACTGGAATTTCATGTTGCTGTTAAGATGGTGTCTGATTCCAATGAAAGATAATGACATGGAATGTGCTTATGCTATGATGATAATGTTTTTATGAAAACAAAACCTGTACATAGAAAGATTGAAAGAAACTAAACCAATGTAATGCTGTTTTCTTTATGCGTGAGCAATAGAGATGCTTTTCTTCTTTTCTGAATTCTTCTAGTTTTCTCTATATATACATTGCTTTTACACTGAAATAAGCTCTAATATTTCATTCCTAAAAAAGATATAGTCATATTCTTTCTTTAGTTCATATAACTTCAAATATTAATATTTAATATTTAATTCAGTTTTAAAAACTGAAGAATGCAGTCAGAGAGATTTATCCAGCATCCCTCAACAAATTAATGACAGAAAAAGAAACATTATGGTAATCCTAAAGTGATATTGGGGAACACGACTAATTTCCCATAGGCTCTGTACCATCGATATTATACTTCTTATAGTTCTGTGTTCGTTGCTTGCTAAGAGGCTAAATAGCACTAGTATAAATAGCATAAAAAGAGTGGGGAGACTATAGGTGAACCCCATTTACAACAAAGTGGGTAAAGTTCACTTTAAGGAAACGAACTACATGAAAATTCACAAATTTGGGCTTTTTAAATGAAAGGCTTCACAAAAGAATTAGCTTGAGCTCTATATTATCAGAGAAGACATTTACCAAATGAAAGCCCATCTGTGATTCAGATACCAGAACAAATACCTAATACAACAAATTCCAATCTACCAAAGAAAGTGCCTTAGAGTCACAACAGGATTTTTTTAAACTTGATGTATCAAACACATCATTTGGAGGGAGGGGCCACTCCAGCTTGGTACGGAGTTTGAGAATGAACAGTTTAGAGGAAAGCAAAAACTGTTAAACAAGAGAAGAGAGCAAATTTCAATAAAACAGATCAAAGTAGGAGGATGTCTTAGCGTGGGCTCCCCTAGAACTAGGCACTGATATATATACCAGGATTCCAGTGCAAGTGGTTGATTTGGGAGGAGATTTCTGGGCACTTCGGTAGGGCACTGGGGAAGCTAGAACAGGCAGGGGAGGGAAGGAAGCCACTTAAAAGGATGTTATCAAGCTAGCTGCCACTGTGGGCCGCTGGAACCTCATCCTGCTGGGGGACACGGGGTGACCAGTGAGAACACACGCACCTGAGTCACCCTGCCTGAGAAGCGAGGGCATTTTGGGGGCCGCTGTGGCATCCAGATTACGTCTCAGGGCAGAGCAGCCGTTGTTGCCTATTGGAAGTCGGGCCGGTGTGTGTGAAAATGCAGAGGGCTGGCAGTGCAGAAGCACAGCTTCTGCTACAGATGGAGTAAACCAGCTCCTCACGGCGTGTTTGTTCCCTTTGGTGCTTTTTAACAAGTGGTTTGAATGGCTTACATTTACGGTTGAAACTCCTTAAAGCTGACTTTCTGATATTCTCTCGTGTGCACTTTCGTTTTTCCTGCCCCAGGGCTGCTACTGACACGTCCTTCTCTGCCTGCTCCACCCGCCCTCCCGGAGCTGCCGCCCACTTAACAGCAGGCTGAGGGCCTCCGTGCCCAAGCGGCTCACTCTGGTCAGACCTGTTGTGTTTTGGGGTGGACGTGGCTCCGGGCAGTAGAAAACACGGTCTGCAGTGCTATTACAGCAGAAGGCCTGGCACCTTCAAAGCATGTCTGCAAACACCCTGCTCCAGTTTTATACTTGTCGAACATGTTCCCCAGGTGAGGAAGGAAAGGCCAAACGCGGTTAGTCACTCTAGAAAGTGGCAGTTTGCGTTCCAAGAGGACTGCGTCTCCTCCTCTTTTTCTCCTCTGCACCCTCTCACCACAGGAAACACTCTTCCTAAGCAGTTTTCAAAGTCCCAAGAAGGATCGCAGAGTTCCTAACGCGCAGTTTATGGCTTGAAAACACTTGGCAGACGAAACAATAACAAAGTCAATGCCACCTCGCCCTTTCCGTGTGGTTATGTAATCAAAGGGCAAACTGCTGTCTCAGGCAGAGCTGGGAGAGGGCTGGGCACACAGCTCTGCACATCCAGCCGCCCGCCATGCTTTGGAGGCTTGGGGAGGGAGTACCCTTCCAGCTGTCAGGAGGCTTTGACACGGGCGTGTCTGGGCCTCTCTCTCTGTCCCATCACCGGGAACTAGGACGGCCCCTATGACGCATTAATGTGGATTTTCTTTTTTTTTTTTTAACATCTTTATTGGAGTATAATTGCTTTACAATGGTGTGTTCGTTTCTGCTTTATAACAAAGTGAATCAGTTATACATATACATATGTTCCCATATCTCTTCCCTCTTGCGGCTCCCTCCCTCCCACCCTCCCTATCCCACCCCTCTAGGTGATCACAAAGTACCGAGCTGATCTCCCTGTGCTATGCAGCTGCTTCCCACTAGCTATCTAGTTTACGTTTGGTAGTGTATATATGTCCATGCCACTCTCTCACTTCGTCCCAGCTTACCCTTCCCCTCCCCATATCCTCAAGTCCATTCTCTAGTAGGTCTGTGTCTTTATTCCCGTCTTACCCCTAGGTTCTTCATGACATTTTTTTTCTTAGATTCCATATATATGTGTTAGCATACGGTATTGGTTTTCCTCTTTCTGACTTACTTCACTCTGTATGACAGACCCTAGGTCCATCCACCTCACTACAAATAACTCAATTTCGTTTCTTTTTATGGCTGAGTAATATTCCATTGTATATATGTGCCACATCTTCTTTATCCATTCATCCGATGATGGGCACTTAGGTTGTTTCCATCTCCAGGCTATTGTAAATGGTGCTGCAATGAATATTGTGGTACGTGACTCTTTTTGAATTATGGTTTTCTCAGGGTATATGCCCAGTAGTGGGATTGCTGGGTTGTATGGTAGTTCTACTTGTAGTTTTTTAAGCAACTGACAAAGGATTAATCTCCAAAATTTACAAGCAGCTCATGCAGCTCAATAACAAAAAAACAAACACCCAATCCAAAAATGGGCAGAAGACCTAAACAGACATTTCTCCAAAGAAGATACACAGACTGCCAACAAACACATGAAAGGATGCTCAACATCACTAATCATTAGAGAAATGCAAATCAAAACTACAGTGAGGTATCACCTCACACCAGTCAGAATGGCCATCATCAAAAAATCTAGAAACAATAAATGTTGGAGAGGGTGTGGAGAAAAGGGAAACCCTCTTGCACTGCTGGTGGGAATGTGAATTGGTACAGCCACTATGGAGAACAGTATGGAGGTTCCTTAAAAAACTACAAATAGAACTACCATAATGTGGATTTTAAAAGGGGCCCATTCCTTCCTCTGGGAGCACACAGCCCCATGCTGGGGACCCCAGTTTGGCGAGGGGGGGCTTGGCCTGGATTTCAGCCCCCTCTTGGGGCCCTCGGCCAGGCCTCTGAGGGCAGAGCAGACCCCTACAGTTCACGTGGGGACACTGTGGAGACTGGAAACTCTCCCACCCCACCCCAGGTCAGAGCTATCGTTTACTCTATCTCACTTCCCTTTAAGTTCCAGATCCTGAAAGATTATTCCTTCTGCTTCAGAGGACAGCTCCTTACTCTGGCCACAACTTGCTTTCTTTATAAATTACCTGGAAGTTCCTGCCTGTCCATTTCAGTTAGTTTATTTACCTGATCATTTGGCCTGCTGTATCAGCATCTCCCCACAAGACTATATCACTCTTTCCGCCCCAAGTGGCATCACTTTGTGGCAAGGTATTTGGGGAGGCAATCGTCCTTATTTTCTTTTTAAGGTTAAACAAACAACTAGCTTAAAGGCAGGGGAATGGTCAAATCTGCATAAGTGGGAGGAGAGAAATTTGCATAAGAAGCCCAGGTGCCTCCTGGGAGGAAAGTAACCGAGATGCCAGTGCAGATTCCCTTCTCAAAGCTGTGGTAGAGACCAGGGGACTCTAAGGAAGGGCCATGGGCAGGGGAAAGGAGACAGGGGAAGTGGGGTTGGCGCTGCACTGGAGAGAGGTGGAAATCAAGCATGGCCTGGGTCCAGGATACAGCAGAACCCAGACGTGTGCTAACTTGGTTCTCCTGACAGCAAACCACCACCTTCAGGAAAGTGTTGTGTAAGCAAACTGGCAAGCTGCCCTCGCAGCAGCTGGCCCCAGGGTCCCGACCTCAGATGTGATGTGGGGATTCAGGAAGCCACTGCTGGAACCACTGTCTTCAGAGGCACACCAGATCTGTTGTAAGATGCACCCGCAAAACATAAGCTTCCCACCATGCCTCTTTCCCCACTTGGAAGAGGTCTGAATTTGTCTCATGTGACCGCATCTGGCTGGTGGAACTGAAATTACTCAGCTGCCAGGGAGTCTGGGAAATGTAGTTTCAGATTTGTAGACTCTGCTACATGTAAAGGCACACTGAAAGGACGTTGAAATGGATGATGAGTAATCATTTTCCCCACGGTTCCTCCATTTGAAAACCTTCAATGGCTCTCCATGTGGATAGCACTGTCGAAGGAAAGCAGGACCTGAGTCCAGGATACAGCAGACTCCAGCAATGATTTCCAAACTGTAGACTACAGACCCTGGGGAGGAGACTAGGAGATATTACAAGATGTTTCCGAACCTCCTTACACTGCAGTCATCCTGTGGACTGGAAGGCAAAGAAAAAAAAAACCCAAAAACCACATTGTGACTTCCACACATGCGTTCACCTATTTTTCAAACATGGAGGGAATTATGATTCAAAAAATACAAATCACTTAACAACCTTCCTTACAAACATGTTTCTCACCCGCAGACCCCACTCCTCTGCCTAGATTGAGAATTCTGTCTCCGTCCTGTCTTGCCGATTCATATTCATCATCTGAGACTCAGCCCAGGCTACCACCTCCCCTAATCGGGGAGGTGATTCTCTCTGACTTCCTCAGGCTGGGGTAGATAGTCCTCATCAGTTCTCTCGTAATATCCTGATAATAATAAAATTAAAGTGAAATTTGATTGGCTTACTTTGTGCCAGGCTCCATGAGGTATGTACTCTTACTATCTCATTTTACAGATGAGGACGCTGGGGCACAGAGAGGTTGTATAACCTGCCCAAGGTCACTTATTAGTGACAGCTGTGACTGTCACAGGCAGCAGTCTGTCTTCAGAATCTATGCTCTTGGCCAATACCCTCACTTCCTCTCATCTATCTGTTGTTACACTGCCCACCCTGCTATATTTATCTATCTATCCATCCATCTATAGCCGAATCTGTACATCTATCTCCTCCACAAATAAGCAATGTCTTTCTATGATGTTTAAAATGGGGAAAAAAAGTTCAAAGTATTTCCTCTCTTCCTAACACATTGAAAATTCCAGGACCAGGGTCCAAATTCCTTGCTCCACCTTTCTCTCATCCTCTACTGTCTGTTAACACAGGGACTATTTTCTCCTTCAGCAGAGAATACCAGACTAAATTACAGAGCAGGGTACAAAATTACTATCCTCAGCTCCCTTCTTTGCCTGTTTTCTCCAAAATAGATTCTTTCCGTTGGTTGTAATAAATACAAGACAGAACCCACCACTGCTTCGAAATCATGTGGGAAAGCGTATCATCAACTGTGAGCTCTGTTGGAGCTGACCTTCTGGCCAGGGTCCACCAAGCGCTCCTTGAGAAAGGATGGCGTTCCTAGGCACTCCAGCCCATGCATCAGCATTCTCGTGCAAACATTTAGGAGGGTGAAATTGAGGAGAGCATGACATTTCCCTGGGAATCAGGAGGCGTTTCCATATCTGCACTCTTGCCTTCACTGTTTATTACCCTTTCTGTCTAACACGGATGACACTTGCTCGTGTTCCCGGTGCCTCAGTACCTGGGTAGCTCTGCTTACACCTGCCAGCAACCCCACCAGGTAAGCTAGCTGACTGCTCCCTCTACTGGGGACACCCTGGAAGCACCACCTTACTCCAGACTCATCTCCCTTCTCGCTTTGCTCAAACTCCTTTCGCCTCCCTTTGTCTGAAAGTCCCCCCTGCCTGCAGAGTGCCCTTCTAAAGGCTGGTATCCTCTGCAGGAAACAGGGAACAATTTAGATGGACCAGGCATGATGGCTTTGCAAATCTCCCTTGTGTAATTTACGCATCTGAAACCATCGTTTCTTCCGGTGAGCACACTATTACACCAAGGCCCATCAGCAGCAGGAGAGGCAGGAAAACTCATAAATATGCTTAAGGAGTGACTCTGGTCACTCATTATTGTTTTAAGACACCTTAATTCCCATTCAGGCTAAATGACCTGGTATACCCACAGCCATCTCAGAGAATGTCAGTTCAATCTAAGAGGGTGCGATGTTTGTCAAAATAGTATTGCACAAACCCTCTAAAGAAAGCCAAAAACAGTTGCAGTGAATTACAAAAATATTATGGAGTCAATGAGGTCTGGCATTTAATCTTCAGCTAATGTTGACACCAAGCAGTACACCCACAAAAGCCAAAGAGAATCCGAGTGGAGAGCGTGGGTTCCCAGCCTTGGCTGCCTTTTGGAATCATCGGGGTATTAAAAAAAAAATCTCCGTGTCCAGGCCATACTCCAAGCCAATTAAATCAGAATCTCTGGGGGTGGGTCCCAGGCATCATTATATTTTAAAGCCCTCCAGGGATTCCAATATGCAGCCAAGTTCGAGATCCACTAGTATAGAACGTCTGGCCCTCGCTCACAACCAGGGCTCAGGCCCTCCTTATACACGCTGTCAGGCGTGTAGGGCGGGAAAGGTGGCACGACATGCCTGGTCATGCCACTCACCCATGCCAGCTTAACTCGCCAGCTGCCCACTCAGCGCCTGAAGCTACCCAAAACGTGGAAACTCAAGGTCGAGGTGATGCTCAGGTGACGATTAAGGTTACTAGACATCAGAGCATTGAAAGCGGGACAGCCAAGGCACAAACAGAATAGAGAGACACAAGTGCACGTTAAGCAGTAATCTGTGATATCTTTACTGGCTCTGCTCCAAAGGGGGGTGTTGGATTTGCCAATTTGATGTACTGCCACCTGATATTCAACTGAAGAAGGAAAAAAGATATGGAGGGTAGGAGGGGGCTTCTGAAGTGCTGGTCATGTTCTGTTTCTTCAACTGGATGCTGGTTACACAGGGGTGCTGTTTCTGAAACATGGCTACTTCTACACTTACGATATGGGCACTTTTATATATGTACATCATGCTTTAGTAAAAAGTTTTATAAGGAGAGAAACCCTACACTGGTCAGTGAAAAAAGGTCATAGACGCTATCAAAAATAGAAAGCCCACCAGCCTGTTTATAGCACTGAGTTTGATAATAGCCCCATATTAGAAACCATTCAAATCATAGGGACCTGGTTGGACAAATGAAGGTTCAGTCATACAACGGGATACTACGTAGCTATTAAATTTTATGTGGTAGAAGACTACGTCATGACATGGAAAAGTGCTCGCAGGCTATTTTAAAGTTAAAAAAAGAAGATGGATTATAAAACATCGTTATACGTGTGTTAGATATTATTATGCATTTTTCTATGCACACTGGTCTTGAGATAAATAAATGTTAGGCATAACTGAGATACAAACAGAAAGAAAGACAGTGTGCAGATAGGACCTGGACTCAAGTCCCAACCCAGCTTATCTACTAATAATTGTTCGCCTTTGGCCAACTTGCTCAACTTTGTGAAAAGAGCTTTATTGAGATATAATTCACATACCATACAATTCACCCATCTGAAGTGTACAAGTTAATGTCTTTTAGTATATTCAAAGAGTTGTACAACTACTACCACAAACTGATTTTAGAACATTTTTATCGCCCCGTAGCCATTTGCAGTCAGTCTCCACTCCTGCCAACCCCCGCAGCCCTTGGCAACCAGTCATCTACCTTCTGTCTCCATACAGTTGCCTATTCTGGACATTTCATCGAAATACAGTCATACGATGTATGTTTTTTGCGCGTCTGGCATCTTTCCATTAGCGTAGTGTTTTCAAGGGTCATCCATGTTATAGCATTTATCAAACTTCATTCCTTTTACTGCTAAATAATATCCCCCTTTATGAATATATCATATTTTGCTTATCCATTCTTCAAATGGTGGACATTTGGGTTGTTTCTACTTTGGGGCTATTATGAATAACGCTGCTGTAAACATTCACATAGAAGTTTATGTGTGGATGCATGTTTTAGTTTCTCTTGGGTATATACCTAGGAGTGGAACTTCTGGGTGTGATATAATACAAAAATATATTTAGTCTTTGCCCACAGTTCCTGGCAGAGCTCCTAAAACCCTTGGAATTTCCTGAGTGATAGGATTTGTGGGGGGTTTGCTATGCACAACCAGCCCCTTTCAATCACACCTGAGTGTATGCTAATGAGGTGACTTAGGGTGGGACCCGCCCCCTCCTCAGATAGCTATAGGATACGGCCAATCACCAGAAAGACCAAGTGATCAGAGGGTTAGAACTCTCAGCCCCACCCACCAACCCCTCTGGGAAAGGGAGGTGGTGCTGGAGATGGAACTCTATAAAAAACTCTTGAACAATGAGATTTGGAGAGTTTCCAGGCTGGTGAACACATGGACTTGCTGGGACGGTGGTGTGGCTGGAGAAGGCATGGAAGCTCTATGTTCCCTCCCTTCTCCATACCTTGCCCTGTGTATCTCTTCCATCTGGCTATTCCTGAGTTGTATCCTTTATAATAAAGCCATAAATGTAAGTAAAGTATTTCCCTGAAGTCTGTGAGCCATTCTAGCAAACTATTGAACTTAAGGAGGGGGTCGTGGGAACCTACAATTTACAGCCAGAAGTACGGGTGGCCCAGGACATTGCACTGGCATCGGGGGCAGTCTGGTGGGACTGAACCCTTAAATCTGTGGAATCTGTCACTAACTCCAGGTAGTTAGTTTCAGAATTAAATTGAATTGTTGGACATCCAATTGGTGTCCGGGGAATTGGAGAATTGGTTGACTGGTGTCAGAGTACGATCCAGACTAGGTCATATGGTAACTCTGTGTTTAACATTTACATTTCCTCCAGCAATTTCTCCATATCCTCGCCAACACTTGCTATTGTGTGTCTTTTTTACTATAGCCATCCTAGCAGATGTAAGGTGATACCTCATTGTGGTTTTGATTTGCTTTTCTCTAATAACTAATGATGTTGAGCATCTTTTCATATGTTTATTACCATTTGTATATATTCTATGGAGAAATGTCTAATCAGATCCCTTGCCCATTTTTAAATTGGGTTAACTTTTTATTACTGAATGGTAGTTTTTTATATATTCTGGAATCAAGTCCCTTATCAGACACATAATTTGTAAATATTTTCACCCATTCTGTAGGTTGTCTTTTCACTTCCTTGATGGTGCCCTTTAAAGCCCAAAAGTTTTAGATTTTTATGAAATCCAATTTATCAATTTTTTTCTTTAGTCACTTGTTTTGTGGTGTCATGTTTAAGGAGGCTTTCAGGATCCACATCTTTTAATCTTCTTATTCTTGGAGCCAAGCACAGAGCCTGGCATATAGCAGGCACACAATATTTGCGAACTGGGATGACGTATCTTTATCTGAACCTGGGAATGTATTGAGTCCTGTATCGTTTATCTATTACTGTGTAAAAAATGACCTCAATTTAGCAGTTTAAAACCACAAACATTTTATTTGGCTCACTAGCCAATGGGTCAGTTGGGCAGTCCTTCTGATCTCGACTGGCTCACGTGTCTGTGTTCAGCTTATAGTTTGGCAGCTGGTTGAATGATCTAGAATGGCCTCACTCTCATGTCTGGTGGTTGGTACGCTGTCAGATGGGATGCCTTGGTTCTCTTTGTAGCCTGTCACCCAATAGCAGGCTAGCTCACGGTCGTGTTAGAGTTCCAATTCCAAGCCCTAATACCTAAGCGCTTTTCAAGTCTCTGCTTATATCACATTTGTTCATGTCCTATTGACCAAAGCAATTCACATAGCCAGGCCTAGATTTGAGAGATGGAGAAATAGACTCCAGCTTTTAGGAGAAGGGAAGGATTTGTGGCCATTTTTGTAATTTACCACAAGTACCTCGATGCTTCTACACTGTTAGGCTTTTATGGAGGATGTAAAAGAAAAACCTCTCCTTCTTTCAAGTTTACACGCCATTGTGGGCATTCATTCATTCAACAAATGTTTACTGAGCATCTACTATGTGTCAGGC
This sequence comes from Globicephala melas, assembly GCF_963455315.2. Lineage (NCBI taxonomy): Eukaryota > Metazoa > Chordata > Mammalia > Artiodactyla > Delphinidae > Globicephala > Globicephala melas. Next base: position 105,812,851 of record NC_083335.1, read on the forward strand.
ACAGTTCTGGGCTCTTGAGCTATCTTAATAAGCAGAGCAGACTAAGATCCTTCCTCCTTCCCCATGAAATTTACCTTCTAGTGGAAATGGCAAGAGGAAAGATTTCAAATAGAGTCCAAACAAACTGTTGTGGTGGTGAAAATTTCTTTGACCGTACCTACATACAATGAAGATTAAATCCAAGACTTAGCCCCTGCGGGCAGGAGGGAAGATAGAAACACCCTTAAGAACACAGAGCAAAAGGGGAGAAGATTGCAAGAGATCCCAGAAAAGAAAAGCAGGCTCCTACGGAAAATGGAAATTTGTTCTTGTATTTTCAAAGTGAGTTTGTATCAATCGGGGTTCAACCAGAAACATATAAATGATAGACATATATTAAGAGATTTAGGGAATTCCCTAGTGGTCCAGTGTTTAGGACTCTACTTGCATGAAGAGTTACTTTATGCGATTGTGGGGCTGGCTAGGCAAGTCTGAAATCCATAGGGCCTGCCATCAGGAGGAGCAGGCTGGAATTCCCAGGCACGAGCTAAAGCTGCAGTCAGCAGGCAGAATTCCTTCTTCTCCTGGGAAACCCCAGGTCTGCTCTTACAGCCTTTCACCTGACTGAATCAGGGTTACCCAGACTATCTAAAATAATCTCCCTTACTTAAAGTTCACTGTGGACTTTAATCACATCTACAAAACACCTTCACACAGCACCTAGATTAGCATTTAATTGAATAACTGGAGACTGTAGCCTAGCCCAGCTGACACGTAAAACTGAACATCACATGAACTGCCTGCACAATTCTGTCAATTTACTAAAGCCCACTGTACACGTTAAGTGGGTGAATTATATAGTATGTGAAATATATCTTAATAAAGCTGTAAAAAAAAAAGTAGGTTAGTTCTATGCTTTCGGAGATCTAGTTTCAAAAAATAAATGTGGGCTTAAAACAAAAAGTCTTATTATGAATGTGTTTGACTCAGTCTGGAAGGCAGAACAGAAGCTGTAATCCACGAGGAACGTAGCCTAATTCACCCTGAGCCCGGCACTGTTCTATCCTCTCAGCTAGGAGTTGGAGTAATTTCTCTATGGCTTCCTTACTACCTGCGTGCCATAGACCAATTAATATTTACACTCCCCAGCCAGTTACCAGAGGAGACAGACGCTGGGAGAGCCGGAAGAGCAGAGCCCAGAGGATCCTCGGGCCCCTGGGCTGGTTATGGGATGTAGGATCCAGGGCCACTTAATAAGATTAAGCGTCACCTCCAATTAGCTCTCTGTCCTCTCTGCACTCAAGTGGCTCTAGCCTGTGGGCAGCTGTTAGAGCCCAGCTACAGACAAATAAGAAGGTGGTGCATTAAAAAAAAAAAAGTGTGGTGAGGGCTAGACATGTTCCAGGGGTCTGGAGCAGAGTGAGGACGCCCATGGGAAAGGAAAGATGAAAACACCATGGATGGAACTGGGGCGGGAGGGAGGGCCCACGGCACAACTGGGACCAAACAAAGGGCTAGAGGAGGGAACAGGCTGGACTGACTGGAACAGCGTGTCCTGGAGAGGTGGGTGCAGGGCAGGGAAGCTCTTGAAGAACAGGCGGAGGAATGCGGAACAGATGCAAGCAAACCTGTGGTGCCCAAAGTAGGGGTGCACATCTCAAGGGGTGGCCAAGATGATCCACTGCAGCAGGAGAGGGAAAGACGCTAACTTCGACCAGATTTATTTTTGATCCAAAGAATAAGAAAATAAACTCAACTAGTAGGTAATATATAGATTCATGCCACCACCCTCCCCGTCTGGAAGTCAGACAGTCGCAAGACAAGACTCCTCAAATGATTTTGAAGACAGAGTGGGAATTCCTGAATTGAAGGGATGATAAGCCTCGTCATTTACTTTCAGCATTTTGCAACATTTATAAGGTAAAGTGTGTTTACAGATTCTAGTCTCCAGTTATAATGAAACCAGCCCTCATAAAATAAACAGGTGACTTTGAAGAATCCCACAAAGGAAACCCTGCTTGGAAATAATATTAATAAGGCAAGAAAAATCAAACAACCTGAAAATGAGTTCTCCTTCTCACAATGCAACAAATGATGCATTTCTCCACTTTCTAGAACCTTCTTTGTCCACCATGGTTGAAGTCAAAACAATGACCATCTAGTCAGATCTGAAAAGAGGTTGTTCAGAGAACTCAAAATTATCCAGGTACCTATTAAAAATATGGATATAAAGCTGGCCCGAGGTATAGCCCATGACTTAATATACTGGTTAATGAAAGGATATCATTTATAAATAAACAAGTATGAATATAATGGGGGTGCATACTAAGGAAGGTATACGGGCAAAAAAAAAAAAGGGAGTTCATTGCTGCAAGCAATGTGAAGGGCTATTTTCAGACAATATTGTAGAGTATATGGGCTGTTCTAGGTTGGGTTCCTCTAGAAGCAGACCTGGAGATGAGGATTGGATGTGAGTAGTTGAAATGAGAGAGAGACTCACGAAGCACTAGGAGGGAAGTGGGGGTGTGTTAGCAAGCATGTCATCACTGTGGGCAACTGAGGCAACTGGAAATTGGTGTAGAAACTGCGTTAGACGCATCCCACCCTAGGGGGAAGGAAGACGGAGTAGTTATACACCAGCTTCTGCCATCAATGGTTCAGAGCCGCTCGCGGGGCATTTACTCCCCATTCTGCCTGTGCTTGGGCAAGCCCAAGGAAGCCCTCAGAATGACAGTCACGGGGGCTTGGAGGAGGAAGCCACAAGCATGCACGGGAATGGTGAAGGCCAAGAGATACGGGCGGAGCACCCACAGTGTCTGCTCCCTAGGCTTCTTTACGGTTTGCCTTTTTACAATAAGCAGCGTTTACTCTCTCTGTCTCATCATTCTTTGTTTTTCAACTTTTCACTTGTCGAACTCTGGGTGGGGCAACGAGCCCAGGCGTGCGAGTCCTGAAGGCCTCGGAAATAGCGGCTTACCAAAGGCCAAGAAGCAGCGCACGGTCCTCCCAGCCCATTTTAAAGGAGCTCCCGGGCTGTTGGATTCTACAGAGGAAGGCTGTTTTTGGTAAAACGCTGCCGAGAACTCTAATATGTACCGCTGCAACAGAAAATGCTGAAAGGAAGGGTTAGGGCTGGGTGTTTTCGGGGAGATTCCAGAAGGTTCAGAAAGTTCAATTCAGCTAAGAACTAAGCGAAGACACTCAGTGTAGCCCTAGTTCAGAAGTCCAGCTGAATGAATGCACGTCTGCCCTAGAGGATCAGGGCATTTATGAGTTGCCACGGGCCAGCCCAGAGAGGTCTAGATGGCAAAGGAGACATTCTGAGGGGCTCCAGCAGCAGAGGAGAGGGTGGACTTTGCCCACCAGCTGCCTGCACTAAGGCCATCCTGTCTACCAAGCAGAGCCTTCTACGTGCTGTGCCTGAAGCAGAGATAAGCAAGAGCGACTCGATTCGGCCACCACTTTGGTGCAAGTAGGACTTCAGGCCCCATCTAGAAAGGAGGGGCTGCCATTTGGGAATGAAGTGCTTAAAGCAAGATCCAGAGCAGTGTGGAGAGGCAGCCAGAGCCATCGCTCCTACCCTCAGCTGCAGGGGGGCCCATCCTATGGGCAGGAGGAATAGGCAGCTAAATACAGAAGAGACACGAGGCACCCTCACTGGCTCGTCCTCCGTGACAACAGGTTTTATTGGGAGCAGAGAAGAGACGGCTAAAGTCTATTCCTCCCAGCACTGAAGGAGTCAGAACAGAAAGAGAGGCAGAAAGGGGACTTAGGAGGGAGCCAGAGATACATCGTCATTTCATGATTTGTTTAAGCTGTTCTATCATTACAATGACTACAGGTTATGCCACAGAAGACTCATGTTAAAACACTGCTCTTGTTAGTATATTAACACAGGGGAATTGTGGGGGGCGGGAGGGGTGCATCGAGCTAGTTGATACCTTGGGAACCGAAGGGAAGAGCTACAAGATACCGCAATAGAGACAGTCAGTGGGAAGGAGCAGGAGTGGGCGATGTGAAGGCGAAAAGCTGGGAATGAATGATAGCTCTTGTGTGCAGGATGCCGGCCACGTTTCCGAGGTTATTCACATTGATCCTCACTGCAACCCTAAAGGGAATTAACGGATGAGGAAACGGAGCCAAAGAGAGGTTAGGTGACTAGCTGTGTTAATTCACTGGGTCCTCCAAGAAGCAGACGCCAAGATGGGATTAGAAGTGCAAGAACCATATGGGGACATATGTATATGTATAGCTGATTCACTTTGTTATAAAGCAGAAACTAACACACCATTGTAAAGCAATTATACTCCAATAAAGATGTTTAAAAAAAAAAGTGCAAGAACCGTATGGGGGGAAGTGCCGGGGAAAGGCTCAGAGGAGGGGGCAGGAGAAGGCAGAGCGCGCCTTCAGGTGGCGATGCCAGTCTGGACCCTGTGGAGGAGACATAGAAGGACCTCTAGGAAAGTCTCAGCCAGGCCAACGAGGAGTCCTGCAGCCAAGGTGGCCCGTTGGAGGAGTCCCGCATGTCCCTGGGATGGCCTGCCCTAGTACTCTGACTGCGCTTACTCACTGGCTGGGAGCAGCCCATGGGAAACACAGCCTAGGTGCAAATGCAGCAGTGAATCCGGAGGGGCAGGAGCTGGGCCCTCAGTTATGCTCCTGAAGCAGGAGGTCAGAGTGGCACCCTTTCATGGCTGCCATGATAACCTAAAATCACATGACCACCAAATAGTGGGAGGATTTGAACTGAGATCTTTCTGACTGTAAATCCCCCTTTCTTGGTCACTGCCTTGTATACATATGCATATATCTTGGGCATGAACTAAATGGCATCAGAGGACTGAATGTAACCGAACAGGACCCTATGGGGCCTTCCCAGAACAGAATTCCCCCCATGTTCTCCTCCTACCTTTTGCCTGTAGAAAAACTTTTGTCAACGAATAAATTTAATCAGAGAAGTGAGAAAATGAAGAAAGTAAGGAAAAAATACAAGCAAGACAAAAAAATAACAGTTTAGCCAGTAAAAAAAGTCAAGGACCTTTAATTCCTCAAGGGCTATAGATAATATTCTGAGTCACGTCCTTTGAGCTGTTTTGCAGATACTGAAACTCACACCGGGTGGAAGAAGTTAACTGTATGCTGCCCACAAGCACACACCAGTTGGAACCAGAAGGTTGATGATGTTGACTCCCGATTACCTCACCACCAACCAATCAGAGGAGTGTTCACAAGCTGATCACATACCTGACAACCCCCCTCCCTCACCCTGTCTTTATAAACATTTCCCTGAAAGCCTTCAGGGAGTTTGGGTCTTTTAAGCACTTGCTACCTGGACTCCTTGTTTGGCACCCTGCAATAAACACTGCACTGTATTCACCACAGCCCAGTGTCAGTAGATAGGCTTTACTGCGCATGGGCAAGTGGACCCACTCTGGTTCAGTAACGTGAAGACAAACTTGAGACATCCCTCACCAACTCCTGCAGCACAAATTTCTAAAATCACAATCTAGCTGGGCAACATACGTTTTTATGAAGAGATCAGAAAGATGAAAGATTTTCAATCCTATTAAAATTGTTTTTTAGATTCTCACCCATTCCTCCCCGTTCTCCACAGGAACACACAGATCCACAAATATTTATTGAGCACTCACCACGTAACAGAGTCTGCATTTGGTACTGGGTACACATACCTGGAATTTACAGTATGGTGGGAGAGGCACGCATTAACAAGTAATGAAGAAAAATTATGGATAAGTTTATAAGGGAAAGTTCAAGGTGCCTTGAGAGAAAAAGCAGGTGAGATCTAATGGAAATTGGGGCCTGAGGGGTGGATAAAATGTCTGAAGCAATGAATGCCCCAGGGAGGAATGGCATTGGTGTTAGTAGACGTAGGGTCTAGCCCAAAGCATGTGTTGTTGGCTCCTCTGAGCATGAGAAGAGCTGAAAGCCAGGTCCCCATACTTAACTTCCCTTCAATAAGCCCTGTTTGTATCTTCCAAGGAGCTTACATATCGTTTTTAAGAGAGGGCGTTATTTAGGATTGGCTCAAGATGGCGGAGTAGAAGGACGTGTGCTCACTCCCTTTTGCAAGAGCACTGGAAGCACAACTAACTGCTGAACAGTCATCAAGAGGAAGACACTGGAACTCACCAAAAAAGATACCCCACATCCAAAGACAAAGGAGAAGCCGCAGTGAGACGGTAGGAGGGGCGCAATCACAATAAAATCAAATCCCATAACTGCTGGGTGGGTGACTCACAAACTGGAGAACACTTATACCACAGAAGTCCACCCACTGGAGTGAAGGTTCTGAGCCCCACGTCAGGCTTCCCAACCTGGGGGGCCAGCAACAGCAGGAAGAATTCCTAGAGAATCAGACTTTGAAGGCTAGTGGGATTTGATTGCAGGACTTCGACAGGACTGGGGGAAACAGAGACTCCACTCTTGGAGGGCACACACAAAGTAGTGTGCACACTGGGACCCAGGGGAAGGAGCAGTGACCCCATTGGAGACTGAACCAGACCTACCTGCTAGTGTTGGAGGGTCTCCTGCAGAGGCAAGGGGTGGTTGTGGGTCACTGTGGGGACAAGGAGACTGGCAGCAGAAGTTCTGGGAAGTACTCCTTGGCGTGAGCTCTCCCAGCGTCTGCCATTAGCCCCACCAAAGAGCCAGGCGGGCTCCAGTGCTGGGTCGCCTCAGGGAAAACAACCAACAGGGAGGGAACCCAGCCCCACCCATCAGCAGACAAGAGGATTAAAGTTTTACTGAGCTCTGCCCACCAGAGCAGCCCCCAGCTCTACCCACCACCAGTCCCTCCCATCAGGAAGCTGGCACAAGCCTCTTAGATAGCTTCATCCACCAGAGGGCAGACAGCAGAAGAAAGAAGAACTACAGTTCTGCAGCCTGTGGAAGGAAAACCACATTCACAGAAAGATAGACAAGATGAAAAGGCAGAGGACTTTGTACCAGATGAAGGAACAAGATAAAACCCCAGAAAAACAACTAAATGAAGTGGAGATAGGCAACCTTCCAGAAAAAGAATTCAGAGTAACGATAGTAAAGATGATCCAGGACCTCAGAAAAACAATGGAGGCAAAGATCAAGAAGATGCCAGAACTGTTTAACAAAGACCTGGAAGAATGAAAGAACAAACACCTAGAAGAATTAAGGAACAAACAAACAGATGAACAATACAATAACTGAAATAAAAATACAAAAGAAGGAATCAACAGCAGAATAACTGAGGCAGAAGAACGGATAAATGCCCTGGAAGACAGAATGGTGGAATTCACTGCCACAGAACAGAATAAAGAAAAAAGAATGAAAAGAAATGAAGACAGCCTAAGAGACCTCTGGGACAATACTAAATTCAACAACATTTGCATTATAGGGGTCCCAGAAGGAGAAGAGAGAGAGAAAGGACCTCAGACAATATTTGAAGAGATTATAGTCGAAAACTTCCCTAACATGGGAAGGAATACAGCCACCCAACTCCAAGAAGCGCAGAGAGTCCCATACAGAATAAACCCAAGGAGAAACATGCCGAGACACACGGTAATCAAATTGGCAAAAATTAAACACAAAGAAAAATTACTGAAAGCAACAAGGGAAAAACAACAAATAACATACAAGGGAACTCCAATAAGGTTAACAGCCGATTTTTCAGCAGAAACTCTACAAGCCAGAAGGGAGTGGCACCATGTGACAAAGTGAGAGAGTGGCATGGACATATATACACTACCAACCGTAAAATAGACAGCTAGTGGGAAGCAGCAGCATAGCACAGGGAGATCAGCCCGGTGCTTTGTGACCACCTAGAGGGGTGGGATAGGGAGGGTGGGAGGGAGGGAGATGCAAGAGGGAAGAGATATGGGAACATATGTATATGTATAACAGATTCACTTTGTTATAAAGCAGAAACTAACACACCATTGTAAAGCAATTATACCCCAATAAAGATGTTAAAAAAAAATAAGGCAGTTACTTTTCAGACCAAAAAAAAAATCAAACATGGTTAATCTTTTGGTAAATAAATAAAATAAAGTGATGAAAGGGAAGAACCTACAACCAAGACTACTCTACCCGGCAAGGATCTCATTCAGATTCAACGGAGAAATCAAAAGCTTTACAGACAAGCAAAAGCTAAGAAAATTCAGCACCACCAAACCAGCTCTACAACAAATGCTAAAGGAACTTCTCTAAATGAGAAACACAAGAGAGAAAAGGACCTACAAAAACAAACCCATAACAATTAAGAAAATGGTAACAGGAACATACATATTGATAATTACCTTAAACACGAATGGATTAAATGCTCCAACAAAAAGACACAGCCTCGCTGAATGGATACAAAAACAAGACCCGTACATATGCTGTCTACAAGAGACCCACTTCAGACCTAGGGACACATACAGACCGAAAATGAGAGGATGGAAAAAGATATTCGATGCAAATGGAAATCAAAAGAAATCTGGAGTAGCAATACTCATATCAGATAAAATAGACTTTAAAATAAAGAATGTTACAAGAGACAATAAAGGACACTACATAATGATTGAGGGATCAATCCAAGAAGATACAACAATTATATATACATCCAACAGAGGAGGACCTCAATACATAAGGCAACTGCTAACAGCTACAAAAGAGGAAATCGACAGTAACACAATAATAGTGGGAGACTTTAACACCTCACTTACACCAATGGACAGATCATCCAAAATGAAAATAAATAAGGAAACAGAAGCTTTAAATGACACAACAGACCAGATAGATTTAATTGATATTTATAGGCTATTCCATCCAAAAACTGCAGATTACACTTTCTTCTCAAGTGTGCATGGAACGTTCTCCAGGATAGATCACATTTTGGGTCACAAATCAAGTCTCGGTAAATTTAAGAAAACTGAAATTATATCAAGCATCTCTTCCAACCACAACGCTATGAGATTGGAAATCAATTATAGGGAAAATAATATAAAAAACACGAACACATGGAGGCTAAACAATATGTTACTAAATAACCAAGAGATCACTGAAGAAATCAAAGAGGAAATCAAAAAATACCTAGAGACAAATGACAACGAAAACACGATAATCCAAAACCTATCGGATGCAGCAAAAGCAGTTCTAAGAGGGAAGTTTCTAGCAATACAAGCCTACCTCAAGAAACAAGAAAAATCTCAAATAAACAATCTAACCTTACACCTAAAGGAACTAGAGAAAGAAGAACAAACAAAACCCAAAGTTAGCAGAAGGAAAGAAATCATAAAGATCAGAGCAGAAATAAATGCAACAGAAACAAAGAAAACAATAGCAAAGATCAATAAAACTAAAAGCTGGTTCTTTGAGAAGATAAACAACATTGATAAACCTTTAGCCAGACTCAAAAAGAAAAAGAGAGGACTCAAATCAATAAAATTAGAAATGAAAAAGGAGAAGTTACAACAGACACTGCAGAAATACAAAGCATCCTAAGAGACTACTACAAGCAACTCTATGCCAATAAAATGGACAACCTGGAGGAAATGGACAAATTCTTAGAAAGGTATAACAACCTTCCAAGACTGAACCAGGAAGAAATAGAAAATATGAACAGACCAATCACAAGTAAGGAAATTGAAACTGTGATTAAAAATCTGCCAACAAACAAAAAGTCCAGGACCAGATGGCTTCACAGGTGAATTCTACCAAACATTTAGAGAGGAGCTAACACCCATCCTTCTCAAACTCTTCCAAAAAACTGCAGAGGAAGGAACACTCCCAAACTCATTCTATGAGGCCACCATCAGCCTGATACCAAAACCCAACAAAGATACCACACAAAAAAGAAAATTACAGACCAATATCACTCATGAACATAGACGCAAAAATCCTCAACAAAATACTAGCAAACAGAATCCAACAACACATTAAAAGGATCATACACCACGATCAAGTGGGATTTATCCCAGGGATGCAAGGATTCTTCAATATACGCAAATCAATCAATGTGATACACCATATTAACAAACTGAAGGATAAAAACCATATGATCATGTCAATAGATGCAGAAAAAGCTTCTGACAAAATTCAGCACCCATTTGTGATAAAAACTCTCCAGAAAGTGGGCATAAGAGAAACTACCTCAACATAATAAAGGCCATATACGACAAACCCACAGCAAACATCATTCTCAATGGTGAAAAACTGAGAGCATTTCCTCTAAGATCAGGAACAAGACAAGGATGTCCACTCTCGCCACTATTATTCAACATAGTTTTGGTAGTCCTACCCACAGCAATCAGAGAAGAAAAAGAAATAAAAGGAATACAAATTGGAAAAGAAGAACTAAAACTGTCACTGTTTGCAGATGACATGATACTATACATAGAGAATCCTAAAGATGCTACCAGAAAACTACTAGAGGTAATCAATGAATTTGGTAAAGTTGCAGGATACAAAATTAATGCACAGAAATCTCTTGCATTCCTATACACTAACAACGAAAGATCAGAAAGAGCAATTAAGGAAACAATCCCATTCACCATTGCAAGAAAAAGAATAAAATACCTAGGAATAAACCTACCTAGGGGGACAAAAGACCTGTAAGCAGAAGAGTATAAGACACTGATGAAAGAAATCAAAAATGACACAGATGGAGAGATATACCATGTTCTTGGATTGGAAGAATCAATCTTGTGAAAATGACTCTACTACCCAAAGCAATCTACAGATTCAATGCAATCCCTATCAAATTACCAACGGCATTTTTTACAGAACTAGAACAAAAAATCTTAAAATTTGCATGGAGACACAAAAGACCCCGAATAGCCAAAGCAGTCTTCAGGGAAAAAAATGGAGCTGGAGGAATCAGACTCCCTGACTTCAGACTATAATACAAAGCTATAGTAATCAAGACAGTATGGAACTGGCACAAAAACAGAAATATAGGTCAATGGAACAGGATAGAAAGCCCAGGGATAAACCCACGCACATATGGTCACCTTATCTTTGATAAAGGAGACAAGAGTATACAATGGAGAAAAGGCAGCCTCTTCAAAAAGTGGTGCTGGGAAAACTGGACAGGTACATGTAAAAGTATGAGATTAGAACACTCCCTAACACCATACACAAAAATAAGCTAAAAATGGATTAAAGACCTAAATGTAAGGCGAGAAACTATCAAACTCTTAGAGGAAAACATAGGTAGGACACTCTATGACATAAATCACAGCAAGATCCTTTTGACCCACTTCCTAGAGAGATGGAAATAAAAGCAAAAATAAACAAATGGGACCTAATGAAACTTAAAAGCTTTTGCACAGCAAAGGAAACCATAAACAAGACCAAAAGACAACCCTCAGAATGGGAGAAAATATTTGCAAATGAAGCAACTGACAAAGGATTAATCTCCAAAATTTACAAGCAGCTCATGCAGCTCAATAACAAAAAAACAAACACCCAATCCAAAAATGGGCAGAAGACCTAAACAGACATTTCTCCAAAGAAGATATACAGACTGCCAACAAACACATGAAAGGATGCTCAACATCATTAATCATTAGAGAAACGCAAATCAAAACTACAATGAGATATCATCTCACACCACTCAGAATGGCCATCATCAAAAAATCTAGAAACAATAAATGCTGGAGAGGGTGTGGAGAAAAGGGAACACTCTTGCACTGCTGGTGGGAATGCGAATTACTACAGCCACTATGGAGAACAGTATGGAGGTTCCTTAAAAAACTACAAATAGAACTACCATATGACCCAGCAATCCCACTACTGGGCATATACCCTGAGAAAACCATAATTCAAAAAGAGTCATGTACCAAAATGTTCATTGCAACTCCATTTACAATAGCCTGGAGATGGAAACAACCTAAGTGTCCATCATCGGATGAATGGATAAAGAAGATGTGGCAAATATATACAATGGAATATTACTCAGCCATAAAAAGAAACGAAATTGAGCTATTTGTAATGAGGTGGATGGACCTAGAGTCTGTCATACAGAGTGAAGTAAGTCAGAAAGAGAAAGACAAATACCGTATGCTAACACATATATATGGAATTTAAGGGGAAAAAATGTCATGAAGAACCTAGGTGTTAAGACAGGAATAAAGACACAGACCTACTAGAGAATGGACTTGAGGAAATGGGGAGGGGGAAGGGTAAGCGGTGACAAAGCGAGAGAGTGGCCTGGACATATATACACTACCAAACATAAAATAGATAGCTAGTGGGAAGCAGCAGCATAGCACAGGGAGATCAGCTCGGTGCTTTGTGACCACCTGGAGGGGTGGGATAGGGAGGGTGGGAGGGAGGGAGACGCAAGACGGAAGAGATGTGGGAACATATGTATATGTATAACTGAGTCACTTTGTTATAAAGCAGAAACTAACACACCACTGTAAAGCAATTATACTCCAACAAAGATGTAAAAAAAACCCAAAAACAAAAATAAACAAATGGGACCTAATGAAACTTAAAAGCTTTTGCAAAGCAAAGGAAACTACAAACAAGACAAAAAGACAACCCTCAGAATGGGAGAAAATATTTGCAAACGAACCAACGGACAAGGATTAATCTCCAAAATATATAAACAGCTCATGCAGCTCAATATCAAAAAAACAAACAGCCCAATCCAAAAATGGGCAGAAGACCTAAACAGACATTTCTCCAAAGAAGATATACAGATTGCCAACAAACACATGAAAAGATGCTCAACATCACTAATTATTAGAGAAATGCAAATCAAAACTATAATGAGGTATCACCTCACACCAGTTAGAACGGGCGTCACCAGAAAATCTACAAACAACAAATGCTGGAGAGGATGTGGAGAACAGGGAACCCTTTTGCACTGTTGGTGGGAATGTACATTGATACAGCCACTATGGAGAACAGTATGGACGTTCCTTAGAAAACTGAAAATAGAATTACCATATGACCCAGCAATCCCACTACTGGGCATATACCCAGAGAAAACCATAATTCAAAAAGACACATGCATCCCAATGTTCATTGCAGCACTATTTACAATAGCCAGGAATAGCTAGGTTCTATGTGGAACCTAGAAAAATGGTACAGATGAACCGGTATGCAGGGCAGAAATAGAGACACAGATGGAGAGGACAAACGTATGGCCTCCAACGGGGGAAAGTGGCGGGGGTGGGGGTGCGGGGGTGGGATGAACAGGGCGATTGGGATTGACATGTATACACTAATTGTATAAAATCGATAACTAATAAGAACCTGCTGTATACAAATAAAATAAAATTCAAAAAAATAAAAGAAAAAAGAAAATTTAAAAAAAGAGGGTGTTAATTGACTGCTATGTTTATAGCATTTGAAAAAATACTTTGCAGTCGATTTGAAAACATAAATAAAATAAACACACCACATGATGCTAAACTTATTTTTTCCCCTGGGAATAAAGCAGAGTTAAGCTTCCTACCAGCTGGCTGTTCAGCTATCACAGTGTAATGATTAAAACCCACGTATTCCGTGTTGCCAGTTGGTAAGATGGCGGGGGTGCTCTCAGATTATATTGTTTAAAGGCTGTAAAGCTCCCCTATCTCCTGGTTACAAAATTGTTTGCCTTTTGGTTGAATGACTGAGTTTGAGGCTCACTTGTTATACTGCTTATTCAGGTTTGAAATCATTAAGCAAAATGACAGCTCTTGGTTTCGGAGACCATCCCCTAAAAACAACATGGCTCTCGCTGCTGAATTCTCATCAGTTTCTCACTCCCATTAAAAATAATTCTTTCCCCATGTGGAAGCCTACGACACCAAGCTTTTCTTCGACAGCCTCAAAACACTTACCAATCATCACCTCGTTCATCCTCACCTCTTCCCTATCAAAGAGCCAAGTGTCATTACATCACGCTAGGCCAAAACCAGAAAGAGTGCGGTTCAGTGGGCGATTATAGGGCTTACAGGAGCAACAGGGCACTCGTTTCCCACTGAGGTATCAAGGTTGAATCAGAGGACAGTAGAGTATGCAAGCTAGAATTGCCCATAAAGATGGAGAGGCAGAGTTTAAGGGCCAGTGCTCTACTTGAATGGCAGGTCAAATTTTTCACTCCCTTGGGCAAGGCTCTGAACCCCTTTGGTCCCGGTGTCCCCATCCATAAAATGAAACTAATGAAAGTATCTGCTTCCTTGTGTGGATGTAAGGACTAAATGAGACGGCGCACACGCAGCACTTAGCACAGCGCTCAATAAATGGGAGTTTGTTATTAGGCTCAAGATCAATTCTCCAGGGATATTAGAGATGACACTGAAGGCAGAGGGGTGGCCCAAGGTGCCAGAGTCAGGTCGAAGTAGGGGAGAGATGGGAACCTTATTGTCTCCGTGACAAATTAGTGAAAGGAGCTTAGCGATGATATCCATGACGTCCAAAAATGTCTTTTTTTTTTTAATTTTTGGCCACACTGTGCAGCATGTGGGATCTTAGTTCCCCGACCAGGGATCGAACCCGTGTCCCCTGCAGAGGAAGCTCAGAGTCTTAACCACTGGACCCTGCCGGCTGCTCGCACCGGTGGATTCCGCGCCCTGGAGGGGGCGGGAGGCGGCGCAGTCCGAGGCTGCTGAGCCTCGGGTGCGTCCCTTCCAGGCTGGTGGCCAAGCTGCATGACGCCCTGGACTCCTGCACCGAGTGACAGCGGCAGCTGGAGCGGAGCCTGCGAGGCTCCCGGCGGCTGCTGAGTGCCTGGGAACCAGCCGAGGCCCCGGCTCCGGAGCCCAGCCCAGGGCCAGAAACGAACGAAGAGGCCCCATCTGCAGCAAGCACACCCAGCCCGCAGGACCTCAAGGAGCCGGAGCTTCTGACCCAGGCACTGCAGAAGGCTGTACGGGTGCGAAAAGGCATCTCAAAGGCTGGAGAAGGCGACAAGGGCAAGGCCCCCAGCCTGAAGTCTGCGTCCACGGCCGCTTCCCTTGCCACCAGAGCCTCTGCCCCCTCAGCGCCTCACGCAGGGCTGACAGCCGTCCATCAGAGACAAGAGCCCCCAGGGGCATCCACCAAACCAGGGGGCCTGCCAAGGACCTCCCTGAGAGCAGGCTTCCATCAGTGGGGCATCAGGCCTGTATGGGGAAGGGGCCGGAGCCACCAAGCCTGAACCAGGCCGCAGGGACCAACACATAGTCCCGTTGGCTGTGCCTCAGGCCCCAGAAGCTCTTACACTCGAGGATAAGGGGTGCGTTTCCCAGACCCTCACTGGAGGAACTACTGTCTCTACCTGATCAGATCCTGGCAGCAGCAGGAGTGACAGGGAGGGCAGGGCATTGAGCTGGATGTGGGCCAGGGGGGCCCCAGGATGCCACCCCATGAGGCCCAAGCCCGGAAGCCGGCAGAGTGGAACAGCTGGCTGTGAAGGTGCCACGTTTGATGCACTGGGGCCTGTCCTGTGCCCTATCCACTTATCCACCCAGCCCCGGGGCTCCACATGAGCTCTCGAAGGCCTGGGCTCCGCTTTCTCTCCTCCCTGCCAGGTGGGACCTGAACTGGGCTGGCGCCTGGGGTCACCCTGCAAGCCCTGCCTGAGGGGTGGGTGAGCCTCATCCCTCACTGGGCTCTGAGTAGGGAGTGGGGCCTGGAGCCCCCCGAGTGACACAGAGCTGTCCTGGGCACCGGCTTCTCCGACAGGATGCAGCTGCCCGAGGCCTTCAGGAAAGCGGCTTCCCGGAAGCCTCGAGGCTGGGGGAGAGGGACGAGGAGGGGGAGGTGAGACCAGGGGAGCGTGGAGAGCCGGGAGGCCGAGGCTTCCCGATGGTAAGACTTCTCCCACGGGTCCCTTGGCTTTCTCTGCTGGGTGGCGACACACTCTCCGCGTTAGGAGTCAGCCTCCCTAAGACGGCTGTGGTCACCTCACTCAGCCAGCGGCCTCGGAGGCCCCCAGCTCAGCCTGTCTCAAGCTGTGAGACCTTGAACAAGGCACTCCGTGTCTCCAAGTCCCCATCTGTCTTCCTTGTGGAGACGACAATAATAGTAGCAGCTCCTAGAGGTGCTGTAGGGCTTAAACAAGGTAGTGCCTTTCGGGTGCTTGTGCTGGGCCTGGTACAGAGCCAGCACCCAGAGCTCTCACCAGACATCTTGGCTACCAGTCACTGCTGGCTCCTCTCCCCTTTTTCCCTTGAATTCTCTCCTAGCATTTCCCAGAGTGGGTCAGCTCTGTCACCCTTTTCACGGACAGTGTCCCCTCAGTTCCCCAGGACCCCCAAAGGCCCCTCCTGACATTCAGCAGAGCCGGACAGCGCAGGCTGGGGCCGCTACCCTGGCCCTTGCCTACTTCTCGTGGCCCAGCCCAGCTGGCTGGGGTCACCACGTTGCTCTCTGGTTTGCGGGCTGCGCACGTGTGCATCCCGGCCTGTGGGCCCAGCTCAGCTCTGCACAGACCAGTGATTCTGTGGATGCTGCTACCACCGCCAAAACCCAGTTCCTGCAGAAAATGCAGACAACTTCAAGTTGGCCCGGCTCTAGGCTCAGCGCCGCGGAGGTGGAGGCAGAGTTGCGGCACCTACAGGAGGCCTGCTTGCTGCTAAGACTTCGAATGCGGAAGAGCTCACGGCAGAGCCCAAGGACTGGATACAGGAGTAGCGCTGCCTGCTCACCCCGGAGGGCCTGCAGGCCATCGCGGGGCAGCGTCTCCGCAGGCTGCGGGAGCCGTGCACAGTACCCAGGAGCTGCAGACCCCGGCGGCCCTCGGGCTGCGGGGGGGCCATGCGGCACCAGCAGATCCACCTGGAAAAGGTCCTGATGGCCGAACTCCTCCCCCTGGTGAGCAAGCAGGAGCCGCTGGGGCCACCCTGGCTCGTGCTGTGCCGGGCTGAACACAGCCTGCTCTGTGAGGGAGGCCAGCACTTCCTCACCCTCCTACGAGAAGTTAAGCCTGCTGACTGAGCCCTTCCCGTGGCCAGGCCCACCCCCAGTCCCCCAGGACCATGCAGCAAAGGCAGGCTGCCTCAGCCCCCTAGCCTGCCTGTTAGGGAGAGCCGCGCTTCCCTAGGAGGCATTAAATGAATGGGCATTGAGGGGATTTTCACTGGAGCAGTGAGCCGGGGGCCCAGAGATGCCTGTACCCCCGTAGGAAACCAGGTTTCCAAGGGGCGGGGACTGCCTCCTGGCTCTTCCTGAGGAACTCAGGGCCTTTCTCATGGCTGCTAAACCGGCTGCTCAGGGCTCAGCTTGCCTCGGCCTTCCACAGGCTCAGGAGACCTGAGGCTGGTGGGGCCTTTTCTTAGCTACCTCTGATTTCTCTTGCTGAAAAGCCACTTCTGTGACATTAAAACTACTTTAGAAAGTATATATATTTAAATCATTTTTAAAAAAACCATTGGACCACCAGGGGAGTCCAAAAAATTTTTTTTAATTTTTTTAACAATGTCTTTTTTAAAATAAATTTTACCATTTCTTTTTTAAAAATTTTTTAAAATATTTATTTATTTTTGGCTGCATTGGGTCTTTGTTGCTGCGCGCGGGCTTTCTCTAGTTGCGGCGTGCGGGGGCTACTCTACGTTGTGGTGCACAGGCTTCTCATCGCGGTGGCTTCTCTTGTGGAGCACGGGCTCTAGGCACGCGGGCTTCAGTAACTGTAGCGTGTGGGCTCAGTAGTTGTGGTGCACGGGCTTAGCTGCTCCGTGGCATGTGGGATCTTCCCGGACCAGGGCTCGAACCTGTGTGCCCTGCCCTGGCAGGCGGATTCTTAACCCTCGTGCCACCAGGGAAGCCCAACAATATCTTTTTAATTCAACACTCTTGACAGACTGGAGCAGACCCATCCCCTCCCCCTCCTCACCCTCTATAATGGCCTGAGACTCAGAAGACCTTGCACAAGTCATAGCATCTTCTTAGGCCTCCATTCCTCCTTTTGAAAGTGAGGGGTTGGCCTGACTCAAACTGACTCAATCAGTAAGGGAATATCACCGTCCATTACATATTAAAGACTGTTATAAGATGTTCAAATCCAAATTTGTTGATTTTTTAAAATAATGATAAAGTGAGCTGGTTGCACGGACTCAGAGCTGAATGGTGCCTCCAGGATCATAAGTACCGAGGCAGGGAGCTTTCTCTGGAACAGTCCTATGGGACATCTGAGCGCTCTGCCTGCTTCTCCAGCTGTGTAGCCTCCAAGACTGGCTCTCTGGCCCTCCCCAAGACTCCAAAAGCTATTTAAAATTTTGAATAAACTCCTTAAACTAACTAGAGGAGATTCTGATGTTGGCAACTAAGAACTCTGATGGATTCAGAATAGGATACGTTTAAAATTAACCCAATAATGTTGCCACAAGTCCCAAAATGTTCAGAATCAATGTCTCAGAATATTTTTTTCAAAGTAAAAGTAACTCTTTCAAATCGTAGCAAAGTAAGAATGCTTTTCATTCTACCACATGTGCATTTACCTCCAAGAATGCCGACAATCTCCAAACTGAAGGACAGCCATAGGCGAACAATCTGTTGAAAAAGAGTCCTACTTTGCAGTGAGATTTTGCAAATACATTTCTTCTACAGTATGTGTAGGAGCCTCATTAGAAGATGCTAGCACTGACCTATAAGATGAACCTCAAAGTCAGACCTTTTCCTTTACTAGCACCACCATCTCTTACTGTGAACTTCATAATCGTGAAGCTGAAACACCATGGACTGTATACTCACCGTAATCAGAAATCTCCAGAAACCCTAATGCAGTGTTTTATGCTCTGCACTGGCATTATGAAACTATTTATGGTTATCAGAAACCTCCCTAGAAGGATAAGGGAATAGAAATGTCATTGAAAACAAAAACGTCACAGGCATGGGCTTCCCTGGTGGCGCAGTGCTTGAGAGTCCGCCTGCCGACGCAGGGGACGCGGGTTTGTGCCCCGGTCCGGGAAGATCCCACATGCCGCGGAGCGGCTGGGCCCGTGAGCCATGGCCGCTGAGCCTGCGCGCACGGAGCCTGTGCTCCGCAACGGGAGAGGCCACAGCAGTGAGAGGCCCACGTACAGAAAAAAAAAAAAAAAGTCACAGGCATGAATATTATAACAGATTAACTGACAAAGCTGCCCACTTCCCTCCATTATGTAATGGACAAAGGGAACTATTATACAATTACTCTACTCTTTTTTTATGTCAAGGGGGAAAACTGATGGTGCCATGAATTTCAGATTTACTGGAATTTGGATAAATGTTATCTCTGGTGAAGTTTCAACTTACTTTCTCAAGAACTATTGAGGCACTCATAATTTCAGCCATACATTAATATTTTGTTCTTACACTGAGGCTGCTTTTTAAAAAATCTGTACTTCAAAACCCCAAAGAGACTACAAAAAAACACCTGTTAGAACTAATAAATTCAGCAAAGTTGCAGGATACAAAATGAACACACAAAAATCAGCTGCACTACTCACACAAGAGCCATGAGGTGGAAGCAACCCAAATATCCACTGACAAATGAAAGGATAAACAACATAAAGTATACACATACAATGGAATATTATCAACCTTAAAAAGGAAGGAAGGGCTTCCCTGGTGGCGCAGTGGTTGAGAGTCTGCCTGCCGATGCAGGGGACACAGGTTCGAGCCCTGGTCTGGGAAGATCCCACATGCCACGGAGCAACTAACCCGTGCGCCACAACTACTGAGCCTGCGCTCTAGGGCCCACGAGCCACAACTACTGAGCCTGCGTGCTGCAACTACTGAGCCCGCGTGCCTAGAGCCCATGCTCCCCAACAAGAGAGGTCAGCACAATGAGAAGTCCGTGTATCGCAATGAAGAGTAGCCCCAGCTCACTGCAACTAGAGATAGCCCGCGTGCAGCAACGAAGACCCAATGCAGCCAAAAATAGATAAATAAAATAAATAAATTAATTTTTTTAAAAAGGGAAGTAGATCTTGTCACATGTTATAACATGGATGAACCTTGTGGTCATTATGAGGTTATTATGGTAAGTGAGATAAGCTAGTCACAAAAAGACTGAATGATTCCACTTACATAAGTACCTAGAGTAGTCAGACTCATAGAAACAGGAAGTAGAATGGTGGTTACCGGAAGCTGGAGGGAAGGAGAGTTGTTTTTTGACGGGTATAGTGTTTCAGTTTGTGTCCATCAACAGATGAATGGATACAGAAAATGTGGCACATATATACAATGGAATATTACTCAGCCATAAAAAGAAAGGAAATTGAGTTATTTGTGGCAAGGTGGATGGACCTAGAGTCTGTCATACAGAGTGAAGTAAGTCAGAAAGAGAAAAACAAATACCGTATGCTAACACATATATATGGAATCTAAGGGGAAAAAAAGGTCATGAAGAACCTAGGGGCAAGACGGGAATAAAGACACAGATCTACTAGAGAATGGACTTGAGGATACGGGGAGGGGGAAGGGTAAGCTGGGACAAAGCGAGAGAGTGGCATGGACATATATACACTACCAAACGTAAAATAGATAGCTAGTGGGAAGCAGCCGCATAGCACAGGGAGATCAGCTCGGTGCTTTGTGACCGCCTGGAGGGGTGGGATAGGGAGGGTGGGAGGGAGGGAGACGCAAGAGGGAAGAGATATGGGAACATATGTATATGTATAACTGAGTCACTTTGTTATAAAGCAGAAACTAACACACCATTGTAAAGCAATTATACTCCAATAAAGATGTTAAAAAAAAGTTCTAGAGAACTTGACTCATAACAATGTGAATACATTTAAAACTATTGAACTGCACACTTAAAAATGGTTAAGATGGTAAATTTTATGTTACCAGACCATATGTCTTACCATAATAAAAAAGACCAAAAAAATCTGTGCTTCAAAAAAACATAAAGGTGTGTTTCAAATCCAGAGACTTCTACCATAGGAATGTATCCCATTAGCATTTGAGAATGCAAAGATATTTCCGTATTGTATTTTCTTGCCCTAAACTCCGATGGTTACCCAAATCCTTATCCCTAAGCCAAGTACCAGACTCTACCCACAATCCTCTCACCCCAAACCCTATCACATGACTCTAATCCCTAACCCTAACCCCAATATGTAACGCTAACCCCTGACCCAAACCCCAATCCCTTTCTCCATGACACTCTGCTTACCTGCCACAACTCTGTCCCTCCCCACCCCCCCACCCCCCACCCCCGCCACACTCCCTCCCAGGGGGAGCAGCTTTTCTAGAGAAGGACTTGCTATTTCCCACAACCCTTTAGGCCAGGCTAGGCCAACCAGCTGGAAACTCTTTGGTCTATACTTGCGGGTTCCCCCAAGTAACTGAGCCTCTTAGGCCTGATCCTCCAATCCCAGCATTGCCCTTACTGACCCATCCTGCTCCAGGAACATGTCATTCCCCAGCCCAATCCTGAGACAGGATGACCAGCTTCAGTTCTCTGGGAAATTAATTCAGGAGGAAAAACTCTTCCTTCATAATGTTCACCAAACTTATTTAGTTTAACTCCAACTTTGGGGCCAGTCTGCCCCGCCACTTAAATCCTACGGCAACCCAGGCAAGCTACTTAACTTCTCTGTGCCTCAACTGCTTGCTCTGTAAAATGGGTTTAATAACAGCACGTCTTTCATAAGGTAACTAGAAAGATTAAATGAGTTAATATATAAAAGCACCTAGAATGGTACCTGGCACCAAATAAGTGTTCGCTTTTGTTAACATTAGTATGACTGTTACCAAAAAAAAAAGTATACGTTTTCCTCTTCAGACTCCCACTTACTTTTATAATGAGGGCAAAAAACCTAAACGTGCTTATTTTAGAATTTTTACAAAGCATAGAAAAGTATAAAGAAGAAGAAAAATAGCCCACATCCATCCACTTACTTACATTTTGAGGACAAAGGATAATTTGACTTTGCTAACAGTCTGCATTTTAGTAGATTTTCACTTGCTGCAGCCCTGCCCAGCCAAGCAGAACTGCACTTTGATTTTATTTTGCTCTTGGCACTCAACTATAATTCCAGGCATAACATAGGGTCTCTGTATGTTTGTGTTTCCCACTAGGTTGGAAGCTCCTGGAGGAGAGGAACAGTATCTCTTTACTCTCTGCATGCCCTGGACGCCCAGCACAGAGCCAGACCAGGAAGATGCCTCCTCAAGGCCAATACGCCTGGCTTCTCCCAGCTGTACCACTCCAGAATTCTGTTTCACAACTCTTCGCTCAGAAATGCAGGATTCTAGCAGAACTATCTCTGAAATAGAATGTAAGGCGAGAAGAATTCCCCCATTGTGAATTTGGTGGGGGGGGGGTGGAGGGCGGTCTGCAGTACCTCTTCTCAAAGATCTTAGAAAGGGCGTTTTCCTCTGTTGGGTAATTGCAAACATTTTTTTCCACAGAGGATGTGGCTCATTAAAGTGGTGATTTTCCACTTGCAGGTATAAAAATGAAGAGAAGGCTGGCCAAAGCTGTGCCCCAAAGAGACATGGCATCTGCTAGCTGCCTGCCAAAGACCACAAAACAATGGAGGGTCCTTTCTCAACACAGGTAACTGTAGTCTAACCGACATCACTCCCTCTCTTAAGGAAGCTTACCAAGTGGCAGCAAATGCCATCCCAAGCAGTAAAATGAGAAACAGAAACATGAGGCTTAATGTAGCACGAACACGGGTTTTGAGAAAACTTATTTTTTAAGAAAAAGCTGGAAGGAGCAAGAGACGATCGAACAGACATGTCAATTTCAGGGATAATCCTGCTTTCCATCCATGCTCACTTCTGCCCTCTCCTTTCCCTTTCATCTTTCCAACTGGCCTGATGTTCACAGCAGAGAGAGCTGATGTAACCGAGATTTTCCTTTCCCAGAAAGGCCTTTTGTGATGTTTCCATGCAAACCGAATAAACTTACTGGAAGTGAAGTAGGAGACGGACGCAATAAAAGAATGAATGTGCAAGTTTACAATCCAAAAGAGGAAGAGGCTCTTCCCCCAACTTATGAGCAGCTTCTAAATCACACAGAGCATCAGCAGAGGCAGAATATGTATGTATGTGGATGTAAGAAATGCTTACGTTTTACATAAATCTATGCATCTGCCTCCCAAAGCGGACAATTAAGAAGTAGAAGTAATCAAAGCTTGACTCTGTATACCCAAATCCAAGAAAGTGCCAGGGCTGTCTTGTCATTGGTGTTTTTCCTCCCCCATAATAGATTCTCTTCCCTCTTCCATAAGCATTTTACCAGGCTATGTTTAGAATAGACGTCAGAGCTGGGAAACCAACTAGCAAAGCAAGACTTTCCCAATGGTGCCATCTGGTGGTGCTTCTGTGTATTACAACGTGGCTTTGACCTGAAGCCGACACAGGGAAAGCCAAGGGCAAACAACTTGGAATTAGTCCTTTCATGATTTTTTTTTTAAAAAAGTCGAACCTTTGAGATTTGGCATTGGATCGTGTGTGGCAAGTGTCAAACACACAGGTGTTGAGAGAAAGTTCTGCCACATGACAGAAATCATACATTAAGAAACAAAGTTTTGGGTCGCCCTGAACACTCAGCTGGTTTCATGAATTAGGTGAACGCCCTGTCCATTTTTTTTTTTTAATCGAGCGATGAAAATGTTTACAAAAGACCTCTGGGGAGAGATTCGTGAAAGGGCAACTTCTAGGGAAAGGGTTTAGAATCGCTGCATTTTAGAGAGAGAAGAATCCCTTTAGCTGTGGGCTTCTGAACCTGGGGACCACAATCCCATTTTAGGGAAAGTGGACTCCTTGATTTTGAACATAAAAAGTGGTGTGTTGGCACAGATGGGCATTTTAACATAAAGGGCATTTTATCAGATTCTCAAAGGAGTCCATGGCCTAGAAAAAGCTAAGAACGAATGCCTGGGATCCTAACCTAACCTCATACCCTGTTAGAAAATTCTGTCCACAACAGTCTCGACAAATTCAGTTACTCTCGGTTTGAACTTTACTGTTATGGAGACATCGTTGCTTTGAGGCAGTTAGTCAATGGTAATTACTTCGAAGCCTTCGGAACTTTTAATACTGAATTGGACTTTCCCAGAATGTCAACCCACCGGGCTCAGCTACGCTCTCCACCCTATTACAGCGCGCTCTAGTCCTTCTCCAAGCTTGGATGGCCTTCCTGCAAGTCTCCCCCTTTCCAGGCTAAACCCACCCAGAACCTTTCATTTGCCATGGTTTTCAGATCCTTCATTTCCCCCTCTCTTTTTGTGAGACAACACTTCTTTGACATTGACAACTTGACGTACAAAACAGAATACCCTACCCCCCATGACAACCCCTTCCACCTACAGAGTGCCTGACTTGAACTTGTTCCGAACACCCAAGGCCTCTTTTTAATTTCTTCACCGACCCCTAGTTTAACCAAGAGTCTTTCACCCTTTCCAGGTTAAAGAGCACTGGCCTTAATAAACAGTAAGAAAAAGGACAAACCAGAAGCTGTGTGCTTCTTCTCTCTGCCATTTTTTGTATCACTTCACTCGCCCCAAGCAGACCCATCCTTTCCTTCTTCCTGTTTCAAACAGAACATAAAAGCTTTTTTATTGCTATCATTACTATTGTTCTCAAATCTGAGCTTATTCTGGTCTTTTGATTCGATCCTGAGAAATTTATGACATGCTTTGTGTTTCTCCTTTAATGATGCCAGATTTCTGGTTTTGTACATATCGCTTTAAAATCAAAGCTATCTAGAGCCCTCTGTGCAGCCTTGATGGTTTCCTTAGATCTGTCCCATTTTCTCTCTTCTCCAGCCTCCTTTGTGGTGATGTATCACAAACAGGTTTTTTTAGCAACCATTTTCTCTTGCTCATCTCTATCTTTTGGATTCTCTGACCATGAGCTCATGCCCATATTTTTGGTAGATTTTTAAAAATCTTTTTTCCTAAACTCTGGACACATGCCTGGGGATCCCTTTCTTGGCTAGGTCAAATTGTCCTTGTCATTCTCTCCTATTTCCCATCACTCCCACTGTCACCTCATGGGTGATGATTAGGATGGGTGTAGCATTCTCCTCATGCTCTCATCAGCACCGTAAGGCAAGAAAGGTAAACAAAAGAGACAGTGGGGGACTTCCCCGGTGGCGCATCGGTTAGGAATCCGCCTGCCAATGCAGGGACACGGGTTCGAGCCCTGGTCCAGGAAGATCCCACGTGCCACGGAGCAACTAAGCCCATGCACCACACTACTAAGCCTGCGCTCTAGAACCCGCGAGCCACAACTACTGAGCCCGCGTGCTACAACTACTGAAGCTCACGCACCTAGAGCCCGTGCTCCGCAACAAGAGAAGCCACTGCAATGAGAAGCCTACGCACCTCAACGAAGAGTGGCCCCCACTCGCCACAACTAGAGAAAGCCCGCACACAGCAACAAAGACCCAACGCAGCCATAAATAAATAAATTTAATAATAAAAAAAATAACATTTACTGCTCAGTTACCTTGTACCGGGCACTGTACCAATCTATTGTATTTAAAAAAAAAGACAGTGGCACATGATCAAGGCCAGAGATTAAACCAGGAAGAAACAGAGAAGACAGTTCAAGAAGGAACTCCACGAACGCTGGCTGCCTCTCACAGCTTTGCTCTTACGCTCAGCCTGGTGCAATGGGGGAAGGGGTGGATTTTCAGAGAACCCAGCGCGGCTCCGAGATCCAGCAACGGAGTAAACAGAAAATATACTAGGCAAGGGTGGGTGGTCGCTGTTGCCTCCTCCTTACCTTGCGGATGCTAATTCCAGAGCAGAAGCAGCGTAAATCTTCTGGAACCTCATGATCTGCAGGACGTGGGCCCCTTACCATCCTTAGGCCGAGGCGGTCCTGGAAATCCAGCCAGGCTGCACAGACCGACTGAAGGCCTCGAAGCCCGCGGCTGAGGGATGAGGGCCCGCGGGCGAAGCTTGCCCTCTGGCTGCAGACCAGCAGGCCCGCCTAACACCAACCCCGCGGGCGGCAGGCGATTTCATAAGAGACTGTCCTTGTTGCGAGGTGAGCAATTCCCAGCCGCCCTGGCAGCACCGTAGGTGTCCTGACCGTGTGGGCTCAGCGCTCAGTCCCACGCAGGCTGACAGCCTTTCACCACCAGCTTCTGCCGAGTGCGCACCACACACCCAGGACAGCCAGGAGTTCCAGGAAGCGGTCCTCAATCACTGATGAAAGGGACCCGACCGCACAACATCCCAGTTTCTCACCGCCAAGTGGAGCCACTTGGAGATGCGTGCTCCCCAGGCTGCCTGCTGTCCCCAGTCGTCACCTGCTCACTGACACCAATAACTTGTCCTGACTGCCTTCCCTCCTCCTCTTTTCCCCACTTTCCTGCTGGTGCTTCCGGGTTTCACCTCCCAAGTAAACTGCTTGTGCTCGAATCCTAGTCTCCTCGTGCGTGCTAAGACACCACCTGATTGTAGTTCCGCAAATCACATCCCCGCTGCCCTCAGGGCTCACATAAAGCGCTCCCGCGCCCGGGGCGGTTGCGCTTCTGCAGCCTCTCCCTGACTATCCACCCCTGGCAGGCATCTCACGAGGCTGTTTCCGCGCTTTTCCACGTGGGTTCACAAGCGAGCTCCTGGTAACACTGACTCAGCGCTCCTGGAAACCCGGCCCCAGCTAGCCGCCCCCCACCCGCCCTCCCTGCCCCCTCGCCAGCCTCCAACAGTCAGTCCCCTAAGCAGTGGTGCTCAGGGCGTGGCCCGAGGATCCCCGCCCCCACATCCGTGTTATCTGGGGAGCATGTTAAAAATGAGCTTTCCTGGACACTACCAACTGAATCAGAATTTCTGCCGGTGGGGCCCGGGAATCTGCATTCTAAGCAATTCCTCCAGGCATCTTATACAGCCCGAACGTTGAAATCAGCTGCTCGGAAGCGTGAGCCTTCAGCAATCAGCGTCATCAATTTACCGTAATCAGTTCCCAGCCCGGCCTCCTTCAGCAAAACGCACAGCGCTCAGCAGCCGAGCTCAGGTGCTTCATCCCCTTTACTGTTTCTGTGCGACCCTCCCGACAGTTTTGTGTGTTTTTTCTGCCCTCTAGGCTTTTGACACTGCTTTGCCCATAGTGCAGAGGGTAGACACGTGCCTGGGGTTGTAGGCTTCCTGGGGGAGAACTCAGCCAATGACTGCCAGGTGTGGGCATATTAAAGCCCAGCTGCCTGGCTTGGATCTGGGACAAACTCTTGGGGTGAGTTTACCCTCAAGAACTCCCCTGGGGATCTGGCCTCGACTGGGACTTCGCTCAAGATCATCCTTTGCTTGCCTTCCTCCCCTTCCCTGTCCTGCTCCCACCCTGCCCTTCCTCCTGAAGAAACCTGAATCCTCATCTCAGGCTCTGCTCCTGGGGACATTTACCTACAAACGTGTTTTACTTATTTTTCCCTGACTTTTGCTATGTGAGTGCATTTGAAAATAGCTCGTTACACCATAAATAACAACTCTGCTCAGTATCAAATTGTTCACGAGCAGTTTCAGTTACAATGAAAGGAGGTGCCTTTGTGGATGGAGGTCACGAAAGCCAGTGCCCCTTTCCCTACTCCGCCATTTCCTCTGCCCTTCAGTCATTGCTGAGACTTCATGAGCACTTACTGCGTTCCAGGCATTGTTCCAAGCACTTCATGTCTAGTATGTCTTTTAATCCCCACAGCAACCCTTTGAGAGTGGCACTTTTTATCATTTCCATTTTCTGAGGAGGAATCAGAGCACAAAGATAGTAAAGGACTTGCCCAAGGTCACACAACCAGTGGCAGAGCCAGCAATTAGTCCAGGCCATCTGGTCCTAACACCTGTGGCTGACCCAGATCTCTCCCTTCTCGGATGCACACAGTATTTATATATTTACATATTTATTTGTGTATTTGCATATTTACATATGTATTTATTTGTTTGGCATAACTCTGGCATTATGGCCTGTCTTGCTCACTGTGCATTTTATGCGGACAGATCTTGTCTCAACTCCAAAGATGGTAAGCCCCTCGAGGTTGGGACCAACTGGCCATACACCTGCAGCTTCTCCCTGGGCAAGGCCAGGCCCCCGTATGCACGTGTATATTGATTCCTCACGTTCTTCACCAATTTCCTCCCACCCAGGCCTTGGTGCTTTTTCTTCAACCACCTCCTCTGGCTACAGACCCAGGCTTTCTTCTCTTCCTCCTGTTCCATCACCATCACATGGCATGACCAGTAGGTTGTCTAAATCTTTATTATACAATATATAATATTGTGTGTATACAGGCCTAACTTTGTGACTATTAGTCAAACCTAAGCCTATATAAATCTCCTAGTCTTCTGCCCCAAATCAAGATGTATTTTGCAGGGCTTCCCTGGTGGCGCAGTGGTTGAGAGTCCGCCTGCCGATGCAGGGGACACAGGTTCGTGCCCTGGTCCGGGAAGATCCCACGTGCCGCGGAGCGGCTGGGCCCGTGGGCCATGGCCGCTGAGCCTGCGCGTCCAGAGCCTGCGCGTCCAGAGCCTGTGCTCCACAACGGGAGAGGCCACAGCAGTGAGAGGCCCTCATACCGCAAAAAAAAAAAAAAAAAAAAAGATGTATTTTGCATACTTTGCTATGATGTCTAAGTTGGTAGACGCTAGCCACATGTGGCTATTTAAATTTAATTAAATTAAAAATTCAGTTCCTCAGTTCCACTAGCCACATTTCAAGTGCCCGATAGCCACATGTGGCTAGTGGCTACCCCAATGGAACAGCACAGACACTGAACATTTCCACTGCCAACTAAAAACTGTTGCTGTCCACCTGGTTTTACAAGAACGAAGTCTCTAGCCACTGCAGTGGCTGCCCTTCAACACCCCCCTGAAAAGAGTTCAGGGTGGAGACCAGGAATGAGGCACTCTGTGCTCTGGGAGGAACTGGCAGAACAGGGCTTCAGATAGATATTTTCAGCAGAAGATTTTATGAGCCCAATTTCTTGCATCTTCTCATATCTAGAAAAGCACTAAACTCACGAACAGAGACATCTGCTCCTCGTAACTGGCAGAACCTTCTGCCAAAATGTGTGCTTGCTTGCATGTACCCCCCTCACTAAAATCATCTATAATACTGACCTCTCCCCCTACCTCTCTGCAGCAGTTCCTCAGAGCTAGCTGAGAGGCTGTCTCCCAGGCTATAGTCCTCATTTTGCCCCAAATAA
The DNA here is from genome assembly GCF_963455315.2 of Globicephala melas. NCBI lineage: Eukaryota > Metazoa > Chordata > Mammalia > Artiodactyla > Delphinidae > Globicephala > Globicephala melas. Next base: position 105,841,871 of record NC_083335.1, read on the forward strand.
AACGTAAGTCACAACTCTCGCATCGTGCATTTTTTTTTTCCAGCCGACACCACAGGAAGTCCTATTGGATAGTGAGTGCTACTTCAGAGGCTAGCATAGCTGATTTTTCTCTTGAAGACTAAATAAAATTATTTCTCTTTTTCCAGATTCTATAGACTCCCACACATCGCTACTAAAATCCCATTCATGTCCGCCCTAATTTACAGGGTTACTCATATGCTGCCTGAGACGCAGGCTGGAGAATGGGGGTGAAGGTAACCTCTTCCCTGATCCCCCTGGTCCCAGAGAATGTCAGCGGCACCTGGAGTTTTGCAGGTTGCAGCCTTGCTTCTTCATTTAGGGGACATTCAAGTACATCCCGTCTGGTTTGCCAGCCCCCACCTCCCCTGAGTCTCCAGTCCTCAGAAGACTTGGGAATGTAAAGCTTTTTAACACAAAACTGCAACAGGGAAGAGCAAAATCTGACTCCATGTTGCATCTGCTTCTTTTACTTTAACCTTTGCTTTTCATTGCTTTTGTTACTATAATCACTAAAAGGACGCTGTCTATAGCCTTAAGCATACATAATGGCCTCCCTCAGGGAACCCTGACCCTCTGCCTGAATGTTAAACTAAAGTGCCTTTGTTCAGCTCACAGGGAAACACCCTGACCCTGCCCACCTGTGAATGGCTGCAGAAAAGAAGAAATTAACACAGCCCCTCCCTGAGGCTGGCCAAACCAGGAGATGTTTTGCAAGACTTACGGCCTTTTTGCTTTACTTCCTCACCTTCTCCGCATCTCTGTTCTATGAAAGAAACTAGTATCCAGCCCCCATAAGGTGGTATTCTGGGATGCTAGCCCGCCATCTTCTCGGACACCCAGCTTTCTGAATAAAGTCGCTATTCCTTGCCTCAACACCTCATCTCCCCATTACTGTCCTGCTGTGCAGTGAGCAGACCGAGCTTGGATTCGGTCACAAAACTACACAACACACTTTTCTCCTCTCATTGTTGAAATCTCTGGTTAAAAACCAAACGGGGGCCATGAGCCTTGTCTGCAGCCATCTCCAGGGCTACAGAGGGAGCCAGAAAATGTTCACACGTTAAATGCATTTTCTTATAATTAACACAGCTGACATTCTTTAACTGTTTGGCTGCTTTCTGCCTTTAGGCAGCAAACGACAGCAGCGGTTTTGTCAGCCCCTCTCTTAAAATCAATTAAAGTCCTGAACACTTGAGTAGTCAGTTCCTGCCAATACACCAGCTCCATCTGCACCTCAAAGAAGTCGCTTATGCTGATCAGGCCTGCTGAGGTGACCTTTTGCACATTCCCAGGGAATCAGTACAAAGTCTCTTGCCAGGTGCAAACTGGCCTATTAAAAGGGATTTGTTCAGGGCCCCAGGAACTAGAGAGCGGTTCCCAAGGGCACACACAGCTCTCTAGGGAGACTCGAGACCCCGGAGCTTTCAGACTCAGTTTTGCTTTCCTTTTCTACCTTGTTATTTCTCTATTTTCCCTACACCTTCAGTAAATGTTTGTCAAATATTGTGAGTCTGTCTTTGGAAAATTAAAGGAGGGCCTTGCATCCATTGCTGGGAGCAAAGTTCTAGAGAGCAAAAATCCCCTGACCCCAAACCTCTGCAGACACAGGCTGGCTGAGGTGACAGCCCTGACCAGGATGATCTGTGAGAGCACAGGAGCCTAAAGCAAAGCTCTCGCAGAACTATTTAGAAGAGGGAATCTGGGAGGACTGGAACTGTGGTGGTGTGGAAGGTGGGCAGAGTACCAAGCAGGTCCGTGCAGGAAAGGGATGGCATGCTCAAAAAAGTGGAGTCGGGGAGAGTTTAATAAAGAGACGAAGTACAAAGTGAGCGCAGGTTGCGCAGGGTTAGAGGAAATCAACGAGGGATGGGGAAACACACCAGGGCAAGAGGAGGAAGCAGCCTCACACCTAGGCCTGAAGGGGCAAGAGGAGGGAGTGGGCACCCACCGAAAGTGGTGGCAGTTGTAGCTCGGGGAGAGGGCTGCCTGCTAGGAGGTGTGACCTTCGCTAGAGGGAAACAGCTGCTGTCCAGCCCAGCCGCAAGCAGGAGCTGGGGGAGTAAATACCCCGACCTCTCTTCCTGCCTCCAATTTCCTGCCCGTGTCCCCATTGACTGGACCCAACCAGAAGGAGCCACCCTTCAGATGGGATCTGGACAGACAAATGGAGGATATCCAGCTCAGGAGCTCAAACTGTTTTCCAAGCTATTATCTGGAGATCCTGAAGACCTCTAGCTTACACACACATACACACACACACACACACACACACACACACACACACACACACACCCCAGAGCCACTGTCTGTAGCTGGTCTTTTTTTTTTTTTTTGCCTTGCCTCGAGGCATGCAGGATCTTAGTTCCCCGACCAGGGATCAAACCCGCGCCCCCGTGCAGTGAAAGCTCAGAGTCTTAACCACTTGGCCACCAGGGAAGTCCCTGTACCTTGTCTTTGTCCAGCACCTCAGCCCTCTTTCTTCTGGTAACAGAAGCCCCTTTGTTATGTGGAATTGCCTTTCTCCTACTTGTGTGGTTCTCTATCCCCATCCCATGACAAGGGTGGCATGTCCTCAAGGCCTGGCCAATCATGACACTCCATCTCCCCAGTCACTGGAGGTGGGAGCATGAACCAAGTCGAGCCCAATGGGATTTTTCCCTGGAGTTTTATCTCCTTCTTCTGTCCTCTCTTGCTTCCTATCATCTGGTTGTCCATCCACCCATGGATTGTAGAAGAGAGAAGCTCTCATCTCTGGGGTCAACTAAGCTGGGATAACAGGAGTTTGCCTTCTTCCCCCACTACATGGAAGAATATTTAGGCAATAAAGAGACCAATATAAAGAGAAACGCAGAGTTAAGGGGAGAGAAGGGGTGACAGATAGCCCTTAGGATGTCATTTGACACCTTAGAGTCCCTGAGACAAGCTCTATCTCTGGATATGCCACTTTCCTGAGCCAATAAATCCCTCTGTTCTTAAACTGGCTTGAATTGGATTTCTATTACTTGCACTAGAAATGGTGTCGCACACAAGTCCTGACGGAAAACGCACACTCGGACACACACCAACCTATCCTACCCTCTCCACGGTAGTCACCCCACACACTTCCTTCCACTCTCCACCCTTATAAACTGCATTCACAGAAATCTATAATCTCAGCAACCCCCCACGGAAATGCTAAATCACTGTGTTATTTTAGTGTGGAGCATAAGAGGAAGCAACTTTAAGTTTAAAAAACTGAATTTAGATCAGTATACTATTAAAGATTGCATTATAATTTCCATTTTAATGTATTGTTTAGTAACAGTCATAACATATAAGGACAAAGTTCTATTTGTTCCCATTTAACAAGTGATACCTGCTGCTTATCTTAAATTAAGTAGGCAAGAAAGAAAAGTACGCAAGAAAGAGCATAGTTTATCTACAATTTCAAAATGTCATCATAATATTGTGTTTGGGGACCAAATGTGTATTAATATGTAGATTGAAATTTAACTATGTGTTACAACCCTCCAAACTGCTTCTATGACCTGATATTTGGAATTCTTGAATTTTGCACTATAAAAAAATCAATTACCTTATTATTATAATTTTCATGTTTTGTTTCTAAAAGAGGAGACGTGAGTACTTTCTGGCTGCTCTTTGCAAGTACTTCTCCAGAAATAACACTCTGTGGGTTTGGATAATTTTATTACCCATAAAGAAAACGCCAAACTGGATACAAATTTCTCCTTTTAACTTCTGTTCTGAAGAACTAGAGATATCCTGATGTACTAAGCAATGATAGGAATATACCTTACAGGTCTGAGGTCAAAATCCAGAATGACTGTGTTTATGTCCCTCATTAGCTCCTTCATTCTATTTTTTAAACCAGTTTAACCATTTTTAAGTGCACAGTTCAGGAGCTCACTCTGTTCACTAAATCAGTATTCTTGATCCTCTCTTTAACCAATAAGCCGTTGAGTTGAAGAGTGGAATAAAAATCATTGAAAGCTGGGGTTTCCCTCATGGTGCAGTGGTTAAGAATCCTCCTGCCAACTCAGGAGACACGGGTTCGAGCCCTGGTCCGGGAAGATGCCACATGCTGCAGAGCAACTAAGCCCGTGCGCCCTAGAGCCCGTGCTCTGCAACAAGAGAAGCCACCGCAATGAGAAGCCTGCGCACTGCTGGGAAGAGTAGCCCCCGCTCGCCGCAACTAGAAAAAGCCCACGCGCAGCAAAGGAGACCCAATGCAGCCAAAAATAAATAAATAAATAATTTTTTAAAAAATGGAAAGCTATAAAATGGTGAAAACCACCACTGTAGCAGGTGAACTAGTCAGCTGAGTGATAAAACAACAAAATAGCTGATGTTGAAACAGGCCCAGCTGATCTCCACTCACTGCCCCAGACACCTCGTCCACATTTGGAGGCCTTTACAACTGAAATTAGAACAGACTTCACTATCATTTTTAAATATCATGAAGCTCAGAACACTTCACAAATCCCTTGGCATTCTTTTTTTTAAAATTAATTTATTTGGTTGCTCTGGGTCTTAGTTGTGGCAGGCAGGCTCCTTAGTTGCGACTCGAGGGCTCCTTACTTGTGGCATGCAAACTCTTAGTTGAAGCATGCACGTGGGATCTAGTTCCCTGACCAGGGATTGAACCCAGGTCCCTTGCATTGGGAGCACAGCGTCTTAACCACTGTGCCACTAGGGAAGTCCCCCTGGGCATTCTTAATACCAAAATTGAAATTGGAAATCTTGGATTCATATCCTGGTTCCACTTCTCACTAGCTCTGTGACCCTGAGTGAATGATTTCCTTTTTCTTTTTCTAAAGCTCAGTTTGTATATATATAAATGAGGATTTAAAACATCTACCCAGTGAACTTGGCCAGACCACAATGTGGGCACACCACAGTCAGATGCAAAGACATTGCTTTCACTTCAATTTACTATCGAAGCAGCTGACGGATAAAAGCTGCACAAAGGATAATAAATGTAATAATGATCCCAATAAGTGAACAGATGTAGTTTGTCAAAGCAGCCCTAGTAGAGTAAGCTGTCCACAGGGTCAGAGGAACAAAAAGCCCAACTCCTTGCATCATTAGGCTGGGGTAGGGCCATGACACAAGAGCAGTGGTTTTCAAAGTGTGGTCCCCGGACCGGCATTTTTGACCTGGGTATTTGTGAGAAATACAAATCTTTGGGCCCCAGCCCAGACCTACTGAGCCAGGAGCTTTGGGGCTGGGGGGCCAGCAATCTGTGTTTTCACAAGCCCTCCAGGAGATTCTGATGCATGCTCAAGTGTGAGGACGCCACTGTAGCATGAGACAATTGCTTCTGGTACCGGTTTTCTTTGCATGTTCTCATTTCTCTCATGGGCCCGCTTACCACCCACCGCTACTGCAGGAAAAAAAAATCCTGTGTGGACTTGGAAATTCTCCGTTTTCTGCAAAGCCCTATACAAACATAAAGGATTTATTTCTCTCAGGAGCAGCTAGGCAGAGAATTTAACAACTGGTTCTGCTGAGATCCTGAGTTATCAGCCGTGCTCATAGGCAGAGGGTTGGGCTACCCCTTTCCCTACGGTCTTTGGGGATCCCCTGCATTTGTATATGTGAAGAAGGAAGAGATGGCATGTCAAGAGCTTGCGAGCCTAGCCTATCTACCTGCGGACCTGGCTCCATCTTCCTGGTTTGCTCTAAGCAGCACTGTCCAACGGAACTTTCTCTGATGATGGAAATTTTCTCTAATCCACGCTGATCTGCACTGTCCAGTACGTACGGTAGCCACTAGCCACATGTAGCATTTGACAATATGGCTAGTGCAAGTGGGGAATTGCATTTTACATTTTATTTAATTTTAATTAATTTAAATTTGAATAGCCGTATGTGGTACACAGCTATACTAAAAATTTTTTCGTTGTTTACCTGAAATTCAAATTTAATTGGGTGTCCTGTGTTTTTATTCGCTACATCTGGCAACCCTAGTTACAGATTCCCAGTAACATTGACCTTGCCTCCTCCAATAGAGAGTTTGATTCAATGTTTCTCTACCCATGACCAGAGGAAGCAGATTTGACCTTACCTTGGCCAGAAAGGGCGCCTGGCTGTTGTTCTTTTTTGAAGACAATTTTCAGAGGAATAATGTCTGGGAAAATCAATATAAATGATGACTAAAAAGTGAAAATTGTACTATCATTCATAGAGTCATACTAATTTCTCTGCAACTGAATCCATCCTCCATAGACAGGCTGTGATGGTCCTAAGTACTAGGACTGTAGCAGGGAGAAACGGTATTTGCGGGTCATGTCACTGATTATAAAGCAAACCTTCCTTCCTTAATTGTCTAATCCCTTTCTTACATCAATGAGTGACTACCACATTAAAGTCATCATAGGAAGTGGAAAAAACAAGACCCAGATTCTTTTCTTATGACTGTATTTATGCTTTGCTTCAAAAACAAAACAAAAAGTATAGCAACTTAGAACATTGCCAGTTCTCAGGGAGACTTGATAATATTTTCCCAACAACCCTATAATTTCAAGATGTGATCAAATAGAGGTGCCCTTCTACCTCCATTCACTGTAGGCCTCACTCTCTGCCAATAACTACCTCCTCTTTGGCATTGATAAGAAACCAGTTCTTGAGGCCTCCAAGCTCGTCCCTGATATAATAAAGTATTATTTTACAGTAACTTATTAAGTGGATATTGGATAACATTCTTAACTAGAGAAAAGGATTTTAAAATTGGAATAGCAAAGAAAGCAAACATGGTACGAAGTAAATGGCATTCCAGAAGACGGGTTGATTCTTATAAAACCAAGGCCCGGGTTTCCCTGGTGGCGCAGTGGTTGAGAGTCTGCCGGCCAATGCAGGGGACACGGGCTCGAGCCCTGGTCTGGGAAGATCCCACATGCCGCGGAGCAACTAGGCCCGTGAGCCACAACTACTGAGCCTGCGTGTCTGGAGCCTGTGCTCCGCAACAAGAGATGCCGCGATAGTGAGAGGCCCGCGCATCGCGATGAAGAGTGCCCCCCGCTTGCCGCAACTAGAGAAAGCTCTCGCACAGAAATGAAGACCCAACATAGCCAAAAATAAATAATAAATTAATTAAAAAAAAACAAAACCAAGGCCCTCCTGTTTCCAAGAATGTCCAGGTCAAAGAGTAATGATTGTAGTTTTTCTCTTTCAATAGGTTTTAATGTAACAAACATAGCCAGCAGGCTTAAAAATGAATTTAATAACACTGTGTCTAGACCACCACCTTTGGTATTTTCCTGTTTTCTCCCTTGCTTACAATACTCACATGGATCTATATTTAGCTTTGGAGATCTGGCAGCTTGGGAACCAGTGGGTCTCTAGCAAGAGATTATTAGGTGATGCAATAGTTCTCCGCTCCCACCTCCCCCTCCCACAGGTTCCTTCTCTGTCTTTTTTACCCATTTCCCTAAGAAAAGGTTTTGGGTCTGGAATACAATGGCGTTCTGCCCAGAGAACCTGCATTTCTGAAGGGGCTCCCCTAAGTATAGCTCAGGTTTACATTTGGAAATAGGGGCACTCGCCCTGGAGAGCGCCGTGTGATTGGCACACAGACTGTAGTCCTCAAAGTGTGCATGGTCCCCGGCCCAGCAGTAGCAGCATCTGAGAATTTTAGAAATGCTAATTCTCAGGGCTCACTCTGTAGACCTAGCTGGACGACTTCAGTTACCTAAGTATTCTAGCCTTTTTTTTTTTAACCTTTTATGTTTCTCTTTCTTTCTTCAGAAGCAGAGAACCCTTCTCACTGGCATATTCAGAACTTTCCCCATAGAAGAGAGCAGTGGTTCTCAAAGTGTGGTCCCAGTGAGGCAGGAGATAGGTGGGCCCCAGGATGAGCAGCAGGAGTTTGTCCCCTGTGGACAGATACTCCAAAATATTGACAGCAGGAGCGAGAGAGGAGCTGAGCCCTGTCCAGAGAAGAGACCAGACATTTCTCATTCTCGAGGTCAAGGGGACCTTCCTGACTACACAGGCGCAGAAAGGCTCCTTGGAGGTCAAAAAGGGTGTCATGTCAACCTATCCACAGGCGTCTTTGCTAGAGTCCATCTTGGCTAAGAGATGCGTGTGCACACATGGGAGGACCCTCAGATAAACCAAACGGACTCAGAACCAGGCAAAGCAAGACGACTGGCCAAAGGAAACCCGCAAGAAATGTCCCATATAAATGATTCAAACTACCACGAGGGGGCGGCTCTCTCTCTAAGTCCGCCCTTGTGTCTACCCACACATACCCTTTACCTCCAAATAAACACTTTGTTTCACTACTTTCTGTCTCTCTGTGGAAATTCACTTCTACACAGCTGACAGTCCAGGGCCTTGTCACTGGCCACTGGTCTAGTGGCTAGGATTCAGAGCTTTCACTGCCGCGGCCTGATTTCAATCTCTGGCCAGGAACCGAAATCTTGCTTCAAGCTGCTGCAGGCCGAGGCCACCCGCGATCAGCAGGACCAGAAGCATCAGTACCACCTGGTAAGTTGTTACAGGTGCGCATTCTCAGGCCCCCACCCCCATCCCCCGGTGATTCTGGTGTACACTAAATTTTGAGAAACAATAAGGGTATTACCTGCTAGCGAGCCTATTCTGTGACTTGGCTTTGTTCTGAGATGCCACACAGCTACCACAGGCCTGCCCCAAAGCCCTGCGAGTAGTTTATAAGCCCATGGACCTTAATCCTTTGTCAGTCTGCCTTATTCTCAAAAAAGTATTTAAAATGATAAATGCCACTTACAGTATTACTGTGTAGATATAAATCTGTGTTTCTCAGAGAAGAGGATTCGTTTGAGGGAAAGGTCACAACAGGCTGTGTGGGATCTGTGGTTGTGTGAAGGCAAGTGGGGAGAAGCATGGAATATTCCAAACGCCTCCTTTCCCCCTTGATGGAGGTAGATGAGTGAGTGGGTTTTTTTTTTAAATTTATAATATATGTATTTCTTTTGCTGCGCCGGGTCTTCGTTGCAGCGCATGGGCTTCTCTAGTTGCAGCATGTGGGATCTTAGTTCCCCAACCAGGGATGGAACCCAGGCCCCCCGCGTTGGGATCATGGAGTCTTAACCACTGGACCACCAGGGAAGTCCCAAGTGAGTGTTTTTTAAATCAAGTTGGTAGAATAGTTCACCAAGATTTGGCTCGACTGGGGCATAAAAGCCCATTTTTACAGTCCACCCATTGTAGCCTATCACTGGGGAGAAATTGAAACTCTCAACCTTTAACTTACAAGTTTAATGCTAATTTCACTTCTTAATCAATTTATACTACGGATATGGATCTAGGGGTATATTTCAAGGACGATGAGTATGAAGCTAAGGTTTAATCTGCAGGCTGCATTCTCCAGTCCCTCCTTCACACTCCTGCCACATAAACTGTGCTAACCCACAGCTCCAATGAGACCATTTTCCCCCAGTGCCGCCTCCCCAATATTTACCAAATTAACTTCATAGATCTCACCTGGCATTCAAGACAAACCGTAGCTGTTAGAGTGGACCATGTGAAGTTGCCATTTTAACTGGGCAAAAACGGCCAGATAGCAACAATTTCATATGGTTCAACCTGATATTATCTATCTCATATTTAATTTGTTAAAATTCTCTACAGCCTTTTTTTGTTCCCATATTGTAAAGATTTAAACTTCTCAGAATTTTAATGCTTAATCTTGAAACTGCCAGCCCCAGCTGTTGGTGAATAACCTCAGAAAGATAAAATGTACCCTCTTCCCTCACAGGTTCAGAGACACCATTGTGTGGTGTGAAGCCAGTTCCGCGTCACAAGATTAGAATTGGGAACATTGACTCAAGGATCTGTCTGTCCCCATCTCCTGGCCAGTGTGGAGGTTTGAGTGAAAGGCTGTGGTCCTGTTTTGTTCTCTGTTACTATAAAACTGTCCTTGGAAGTGTTACCTGTAAAGAAATATCTCTCTTAAGATACCTGAATATCAGAGTTTGTTGCTACGTCTTGTAAAATGGAAACTGTAACACCTAAAGGTCTGCAACTATGATTGGTCATGTCGTTTAATGTGTTGCTCTGGTAATAGTAATACTTAAACTGTCAGTTCTGCTTTCCATAAGGGAACAAATATATCTAACAGATTTCTCTGTTAAGTGGAAGAAGAACTTTGGAATCTCTTTCTCTCCCTTTAGGCACGAAAGTGTTATAAGTCCTGTTGTGACTCTCCTGCATCCCTTATGTAAACAGCGGAGTCTTTGTTTCATTTAAATTACCAAGAAGATCCATGATGTGGAGCCAACCTGTCATTTTGGCCTTATCCCTCCCTTCCGCTCTGCTCATACACCATGCTATACACATAGCTATATACGTAGCTCCTCTTCTGCACACATCAGCCTCCACCGTTCCTTAGCTACTGCTGTTCCCCTACTTAGAACACCCTCTTCCCACACCCATCTCAACCTATCAAAATCCAAGCCAAGATCTACCCAAAGGTCACCTTCTTTGTGAGGCCTTCCCCAATTCCATCCAGTAAGATTTATCTTTTTTTAAATTGAAGTATAGTTGATGTACAATATTATATGTTACAGGTGTACAGTATAGTGATTCAGTTTTAAAGGTTACACTCCATTTATACTTATAGAAGATAAGCGATATTCCCCATTGTTGTACAATATATTCTTGTAGTTTATTAATCCCTTACCCCTACCCCTCTTAATCCCTTACCCCTATTCTGCCCCTCCCCCCTCCCTCACCCCACTGGTAACCACTAGTTTGTTTTCTATATCTGTGAGTCTGCTTCTTTTTTTGTTATATTCACTAGTTTGTTGTATTTTTTAGATTCCGCATATAAGTGATATCATATAGTATTTGTCTTTCTCCATCTGAGATCCAGTAAGATTTATTTTTAACAGTGTTTGCCACAGTGCCCTCGATTTATAGTCATCTGCATACTTCCCTTCTCTCTCTGAGTAGGCTTTATTTTTTTCCAATTTTATTGAGATATAACTGACACATAACACTGTATCAGTTTTAGGTGTACAACATAACGATTTGACATACATACATATATATATATATATGAATGAATAATTACCACAATAAGTTTAAGTAACGTCTACCACCTCACATAGTTACAATTTGTTTTCTCTGAGTAGGCTTTAATCCCACTGAAGACAGAGAATGCACCTTACTCCTCCTCCAAGAACCGAGCAAAAGGCCTTGCATGCAAGCATGCTCTCAATAATCAAAAGACAACATTGAGGAAGTCTCCCACAACCAACATGAAGGGACATCTTGATCTAATGGACCTGCAAAACAAAACAAAACCAGTCCTCTTCCCCACGGTGGGGATTCAACTCCCCCGCATACCTTGAAGATTCTAGGGCCTGATTCATGGTCACTCTCCAACACTTTGTAACACTTCTTGCTGATTTCTGTATCCACACAGATAGTCCTTTAGGTAGCCTAGCCCCTGGTCTCCTTGACTTCTTCTCTTCCAATGACTGTGTTCACCACCTCCCACAGGCAGACACTCCCCTAGTTTTACCTGAGACCAAAAGCCTCCACAATCACCATAGGCCTCCATAATCTCAGCTTCAAATGCCCCACTCTCCAAACAATGCAAAAACATAACTTCAGAATAACTCTGCTGGGGCTTCCCTGGTGGCGCAGTGGTTGGAAGTCCGCCTGCCGAGGCAGGGGACACGGGTTCGTGCCCCGGTCTGGGAAGATCCCACATGCCGCGGAGCGGCTGGGCCCGTGAGCCATGGCCGCTGAGCCTGCGCGTCCGGAGCCTGTGCTCCGCAACTGGAGAGGCCACAGCAGTGAGAGGCCCGCGTACCGCAATCAATCAATCAATCAATCAATCAATAACTCTGCTTTCTCAAAGGGTATGAAGAAGATTCATAGCCCCAAATAACACTTCCTAAAAGCATCCCCTTTCCTCTCCAACTCTTACTTCCAGTAGAAGTTACCACACTTCCGTACAGGAGCCAGTTAGAGCCCAAGAGGAATCTTGCTGGGTGGGGACAGGCATGAGGGGATTTGTTTCAAAGCTCTATTTGCATAACTCTTTACACAATCCTGAGAGAACGTCACTTTTCCATATCAAAGAATGTCCCCCATAGTGACTATAGGGGTGGAGGGCTAAAGCAGCCCCCCATCCTCCCCAGTGACTTCTTATTCAAGTCTTACAGTAAACTCTTTAGAAAACTCACCCAAAACAGTCCTTTGAGAAATGGTTTCACCAGCCATAGGCCTGTGCCCTATGCCACCGGAAAACGGGAGGGCAAAGCCAGAGCTTTTAAATAGACAAGAATGGGAAAAGGCTGGAACGCTGTGTGTGTGTGTGTGTGTGTGTGTGTGTGTGTGTGTATGCAGTGGGTCTTTTCCTGTTGTCCCAGAGTTGCTAACTCAAAGCTGGAAACAAAAAGCATCAGGGGCTCCCACATCCTGAAGAAGAACTCCGAACACCCAGCCAACACGTCCTCTCAGAGAGAGTGCTAAGGACTGGTACACGTGGCCCTATCACACCTGGGGCGGTTCCCCGCAACCACCAAGCACCACCCTGTGTAAATACGGGAGGACCCGAAAGGTGAGGGAAGAGAACCAAGGGCTCCCGGTGACAGACTGCTTTCTCTTCGGGCCGAGTGGGAAGGGGAGCGAAGAGGAGTAAGGGTGCCCCCGGCTCCCCCAAGCCGAGACGCGTAAGGGAGAACTCCAAGAGAGCTGCTCGAGAAGAGGGGCAGGTCCGCACGAAGGGAAAGTGGGCATTCAGTTTCCTGCCGGAACTCCGGCTGAGCTGCACAGACCCGGCGGCCCGCCCAGCAGCCTGGGAAGCTGCCGGGCAGGGAATTCTTGCCAGAGCTTAACGAATCCTCCCCGTGCTGCGTGTTGCGTGTGAACCTGGAGTCTGGTGCCCCCTTGTGGTCGAGAGATACCTGAACGAGAGAGGCTCCAAAGATACTGAGGGGTAGTATGCCTGGAAAGAAAATGAGAACCTCACGCCCACCTTGATCCATGACCCCACAGCCTTCAGAGTTCAAAAAAAGGACCTCAGCAATTCCCAAAGCTCCATATGGAGGAGCACAGGGCTTACTTTGAGGGCTGTCCAAGAGATGGGAGACAGAACCTTTAGAAGGGGGTGGGAGTCAGCAGGCAAAGCTGCTCTTCTCTGAGGGAGGCCCTAGGGGAGGAGGAGCCCAGGTGCAAAACCGAACAGCCCCCTGTTCGGAGCCGCCCCCTCCCCCCCCGAGCAGATCACAGCATCAGACCTGGAAAAGGACCATATCCGCAGAAGATCTCTGGTCTCTCTGCTCCCCAGACCAGAGGATGCCATGGTGAATTTGTAATTGGGACTGGTCAGCTTTACCAACCAAGATAACCCAGAAAGTTATGCGATCTGCCCAAGGTGTCATTAAAGAATGGGAAAAGGGGCTTGGTGCTGCACTGAAAACAGTGTTTGGAAAAAATAGTTCCATGTATACAGTCCACCACTGTATCCAGACCTGTCAACACATTAGTTACATGTACCCAGGCACAGGACTTCAGAAGAAGACAGAAAATACCATGGACACCACTTAATAGCTTTATTGCCTCAGGCAAGTCCTATATGAGCCTCAGTTTCTTCATTTCTAAGAGGACAGTAATACCTAATAGGCAAGGTTATTAAAAGATTAGAGGCAGTGTATATATAAATGAATAGAAGCTACTATTTATTAATACACGTTTATGCATGTATGGAGCCATTTGTTCCCAGTTTCCTTTGACAAAAGATTTGAAATAGTCTGCAACAAAAAGCAACAGAAATAAACAATAAGGAGCAAGGAACGCTGAGATACTAACCATAAATATAAACTTGGCAATTTCTATTTCAAATTTGGTTTTGAGTTTCCTGGCAGCCAAGGTGCAAAAGGAAACCTGAGAACATGTACAATTCCAGTTATCTGAAAGGAGGAGGGGTACTACCTTTTCGGGGGTGAAAAGCTTTTCTTGTTCCAAATTTCAAAAGCAGTTATCTCAGGAGGAGTTTTTCTACATTGGCTTGTAAATTACCTGAAACCTTGACTATTCTTTAGCATGAGTTTCCAAAGCTTTAGAACTACTAATTAATACAGTAATTGGGACTGGAACGAACTTCTGAAGGTGAATGACCCAGATTTCTACATTTCGGATCACAGTGGTATTCTGCAGCAACTATTATCCCACAATTCTTCAAATTCTCTCAGATGAGCTCTCCCTAACACGTACATTGTAAGATCACACAAAGGGCATTTAAAGTCACCACTTCCACCCCCAAGCAAATGTTTTTATTTGTAACTCATGCAGCAGCTTTAGGCAGAGGACAGATCTAAGCAAAAGCAGAGATGTATTTTTAGATGAAAGAGCTAAACTGAAAGGACTCTTCCCTTTCCAGACCCAATTCAGGCCTACGAAGGCCACATGAAGGCCTATGAAGGTGCTCTCCCCTCAAGACCAAGGTCACATTTCAGGGGTATTAGCGCACGAAGCAAACAGCCTTTGCAAAACGGTGCTACAGGTGAGCTGTCCCACCCCAACCCCAGAGGCATCTCCACTAATCCGCACTTGCTACCACGAGCTCCTGAGGAAGATACTGAAATAAGCTCCTGTCCTCCCTCACCTTTACTTTAATCCCCACATAGGTTTTGCTTTTACCATATGGTAATTAGTTCCAAATCACAAGTGCAAGCACTCACTCTGATTGGAAAATTAGCAGATTTCAAACTCAGGTAATTTGTCCCTAATGAGGAACTTGTTGAACTGAATTTAACAATTAACTTGCACACTCTTTGCTGCCTGCGGCTACGGCAGCAAAGCCAGGAAGAAGGAAGGGCAAGCCGAGGGTCAGGGCCCAGCATGACTTTGGGTGCAAGATGACGGTTAGGATGAGGCAAGGTGTGAAATGGGGCTGCAGGAACATCAGGAACTTGATTTCAAATGGATACATACAGGCAGACCTCGGAGACACTGCGGGCTCACTTCCAGACCGCCACGATAAAGCGAATATCACAATAAAGCAAGTAACACGAATTGTTTGGTTTCCCAGTGTATATAAAAGTTATGTTCACACTATGCTGTATTCTATTAAGTGTGAAATGGCATTACGTCTAAGAAACGTACATACCTTAATTAAAAATACTATATTGCTAAAAGACGCTAACCACCATCTGAGCCTTCAGCAAGTTGCAGCGGTAACATCCAGGATCGCTGATCATAGATCACCATAACAAATACAATAACAATGAGAAAGTTTGAAATATCGCGAGAATTACCTGAATTGTGACACAGAGACACAAAGTGAGCAAATGCCGTTGGAAAAATGGCCCCGATAGACTTGCTTGATGCAGGGTTGCCACAAAGCTTCAATTAGTCAAGACGCAATAAAACGATTTACACCTGTATGGCCAATTTCAAATATACACCAAAGTAGAGAGAAGAAGAACAATGAGCCTCCATATACCCATCACCCAGCTCATGGTCGCTCTGGTCTCATCTGTGCCAAGGAGACCCCAAAGCCAGACAGGGAGGAGGAGTGACCGGAAAAGGAAAGAGCTGATGGTGCATCTCCGCTCTCGAATTCCCTCAGATTCCAAGCTCCTCAGGGTACACGTGGGTTAGGTGAGTTTTAATTCATTGCTGGGATGGCTAGTGCCTCTGCATCGCCATTTTTGAATACAATTAGCAAACGGCTGACCCTTGTTTTCCAGTGACCACTTGACCTCTACCTGCAAGCCCAGGCCCAGGTGACCGCAGATAGTGAGGATTCCTGGGAGCTCTGCACAGCACATGGAACCAGTGTCACCTCTCCCACTCCAACCCTGTGCTCTGATGATCGGCTCCTGCCTTATCTCCAGAGGTACTCTGGTATCCAGATCATGCCTGACGCTCTGTCTCTAGGATCTGCTTTGCTCTTCCGTCCAGAACTGCGCTGATCAACACCATACCATAGGCAGCTGCTGACTACTTGAAACATGGCTAGTGAGACTGAGGAAGAAACTTTTATTTAATTTTAACTAATTTAAATTTAAAAACTGGTACTTAGGGCTTCCCTGGTGGAGCAGTAGTTAAGAATCCATCTGCCAACGCAGGGGACATGGGTTTGAGCCCTGGTCTGGAAAGATCCCACATGCTGTGGAGCAGCTAAGCCCGTGCACCACAACTACTGAGCCTGCACTCTAGAGCCCACGAGCCACAACTACTGAGCCCGTGAGCCACAACTACTGAGCCCATGAGCCACAACTACTGAGCCCGTGAGCCACAACTACTGAGCCCATGAGCCACAACTACTGAGCCCATGAGCCACAACTACTGAAGCCTGCACGCCTAGAGCCCATGCTCTGCAACAAGAGAAGCCACCACAATGAGAAGCCCGTGCACTGCAACGAAGAGTAGCCCCTGCTCACCACAACTAGAGAAAGCCCGCGTGCAGCAACGAAGACCCAACATAGCCAAAAATAAATTAATTAAATTAAATTTTTAAAAAAACTGGTACTTAATTCAATTTTTGGAAAACTACATTTGGAAGAAGAATCTACATTTTCAACTGTAAATTTTATGTAAAAATCTAAATACAGATCCAGGATTTCTGATGAAAATTTTGCATCCGAATTTAGACAGGCTGGAAATGTCTCGACTTTGAAGGTTTAGTAAAAATAAAAGAATATAAAATGTCTAAGAATTTTAAAATATTGATTACATGTGGAAGTGATAATCCTCTGGATATATCTGGTTAGATAAATTACTAAAGGTAAGTTCTCCTGCTTCCTTTTACTTATTATTAAAATGTGGCTAGTAGAAAATTTTAAACATACAGAACTCACAATCTTTCTTTCGGACAGTGCTGACCTAGAACCAGTGTCCTCTCTTCACTTGATACTGTCCTCGAGGAATATAATCCTGAACCCAAAGCCCCATCCTGTGACCAGGGCCCCAACTCTCTGAAACAGGTTAGGCTGTACCGGCTCCACCTGGATTTTCCTGGATGATCGTCACCTGGATCAGTTTCTCTGCTGTCTCTTGGAGAATTCTGAGGCCAGCCGCTTTCACACAACCACCTCACTAAGTCGTGAAGACACAGCCTGCAGGAAACTAATTTCAGATGAAGTGCATGGATCTGACCTGGCGTAGGGGAGAGACTCCAGGTTCTCATGATACTAAAATCAGTGAAAAGTATATTCACATAACACAGACAGCTAATATGCTCAGAAGGGATCCTGTATCACGTACCAACCTTGGTGAGGATTAGTACGAGAAAATAAAGACCACCAAATCGTAATCTGAAACAAAGCTGCATTTATTTGCTTGCCTGGGAAGGGAGCACAACGTCAGCTGGTCTCTCCGTGTAGTATCTGAAAGGATGAGAGTGAGGACAAAAAGGGAGAAGGTACACAAAATCTAGTGAGACTCAGAGTTCACTTGTCTGGTTGGCTCCCAAGGCTGAGTATAAACTCCTCTTTGCAATTGGTCATTGCACTGGTCTTCTTTGCAATTGGTCACTTCTTCAAAGTGCAGGCACCGTTCCTAAAGATGTCCAGGGTGGGCTACATAAAGCTCCAATGGGCTCAGTGTCACTCCGCTGGCATATCTGCCATGTTGGCTTTCCTTAACAGGATCGGTAGCACGTTAGTACAGCCGGGTTAATGCAGTAAGAATCACCGGTTACCTGCCTCTTCACTCACCTCTTTTGGAACTGCCAAACTTCCTCTTTTTGGTTAGGGCAAAAGGCAGGGAAACATACATGTGTACTTGGGAAAAATACTTTTATATACACAGGTTGTCCTTCAAAGTTGTAAGAACGAAATACGAGAGGCCTCCAGATACTTGTACAGAACTGTTCATAGCCCCAATATACACAATGGCAAAAGGTGGGAACAACTCAAATGTACATCAACAGATGATGGATAAACAAGATGTGGCGCACACAAACCAGGGAATGTTCCTCAGCCCCGAAAAGGAATGAAGCGCCGACACGTGTGACGATGTGGACGAGCCTCGGAAACATTACGCCAAGCGAAAGGGGCCACACAGAAGAGGTCACGTCGTCTCTGGTTCCATTTTGAGGAAAAATCGAGATGGGGGAGTCTGTAGAGACAGAACGCAAATCGGTGGTTTCCTGGGCTGGGGGAGAGGAAGCTGGGAAGTGAGTGCTGAGTGGGTACAGAGATTTCTCTCGGGCGATGAAAATGTTTTGGAAGCAGACAGAGGCTGTGGTCGCACCACATTCTAAATGCAGTAAATGCCAATGAATTGTACACTTTAAAATGGTTGATCCTTATGTCAATTATACCACAGTAAGAAACGGAAACAGAAAACTTCAGGGGTCTTCTGAGCCCCACTGAAACGAGAAAGAAGGTAAAAAGAGATGAGGAAGCAGGGACAGCTGACCAGTTGGTGACCACTCAGGGGAGAGGGACTCCACTTCAGAATGTACCAAAGTTGAAAACACTTGAAAGACAAACCCATTTCCAGATGTTTAGATATTTACCTTCTGCAAATAACCCTGGGTTCTCAAAAATGTAAACGGTTTTATAAAGAGAGAAGACAACATCCCCCTTTCACAGCCAGCGACTGCAGCCTAGAGGAGAACAGCTGGGCTCTGGGGGTGGGGGGCACCTTCTAAAGGGCTGGGGACATCCACGCAAGCAAGGGCCCCTAAAGCATGCTGCGCACTGGGAGGTATCCCATGGCCTCAATAGCAAGATGACAAGCATCAAGTTTTGGTAGCGTTAGCTTGTTTTTGTTTTTTTCCCAAACCAAATGTATAAAAATTGCATTTCAGACACTGGTGCAAAAAGCTTTTAAACTAAATAAACAAATAGGAAAGTGCACTCTCTTCCGAAGGACGTTTCTAATCCTTCGTAGGCCGCGGCAGTATATCGTAGGTACACTGAAAGCACCTATAAACAGCTACAACCTTCCTGTGGCACGCTAACATGGATGGACCTCGAGGACAGGACACTAAGTGAAATGAGCCCGTCACGAAAGACAAATCCTGTACGATCCCACTTCTACGAAGTATCTAAAGCAGTCACACTCAGAGACACAGAAAATAGAGGGGTGGGGGCCAGGGCTGGGGCGAGGGAAACAGGGAGCTGGTGCTCACGGGGATAAAGCTTCACTTTTGCCCGAAGAAAACAACCCTAGAGATCTGCTGTACAGCAACGACAGAAGTCCACTTAACACTACCGAGCTGTACACGTAGAAGGGTGACGCTGCTACAGTTATGCGTTAGTAGCATCTCGTTAGAATAATACTAATTTTGACTTGACTGGTGTTGCAGTTTTATTGCTTGAGAGAAATTACAGGCTTCAGGAGTTTAAACTGACCCTAGTTTGGATGTGGATACACTTGAGAACATCGCAATAAAAACAACTGTCAACAGCCACCGCCCAAGCGATGGCTTCGGCGAAACCCTGCCAGTTTAGTAAAGCACTTCCCCGTCTCTGTGTAAAAATCATGGGCTTGTGCCTCTGCAGAAAGTTTGTACGTCTAACAACGTAAAAGAGCGACACATTAAAACAAAACCCAAATGCGGGTGAAACTCGAAATGCACTCGGTCGCTGCTCTTGTGTTTTCTTAAGGAGAGAAAATCAGCCAGGCCTCAGGGCTTGGGAACGGCTGGCGGGCCTCTATCCGCGGTCCCCGCGGCCTGGCTGCTGGGCTGCGGGCCCCGAGGGCAAGGCGCGGCGGCGCGGCGGCGCACGTGCACGCTGAACTGCAACTGCGGCCGCGGGGCCGCCAAGGCCCAGCCCGTCTGCTGCAGGGGACTCAGCACGGGGCTGCTCAGGCCAGAGCCCGGCGGGGACAACACGAGCACCTGGGGCGGCTGGAAGCCGTCCTCTGCACCGAGGTGAACAACCACGGCTTCCTCGGCACGCACGACCGTGTTGGGAACGGCGGCGCCCTGTGAACCTGAAGCCTGTGCCCCCGGATCCTGTACCCCCAGACCCTGTGCCCCCGGAACCTGTGCCTCCGGACCCTGTGCCCCCGGAACCTGTGCCCCCGGATCCTGTACCCCCGGAACCTGTGCTCCCGGACCCTGTGCCCCCGGAACCTGTGCCCCCGGAACCTGTGCCCCCGGATCCTGTACCCCCGGAACCTGTGCCTCCGGACCCTGTGCCCTCGGACCCCGTGACCCCAGTCCTTGGGACGCCGGCAGCCGAGGAGGCGGGGCGCAGGGCCACTGCAGGGGAAGCAGCTGGGGGAGGCGCGGCTGCGGGGCCGGCTGCTGGCTGCTGCACAGGAGCGAACCGCGGGGCAGCTGCACCACAGGAAAGGGTCTGAGATCCGAAGCGTTTTTCTCTGGAGGAGGAGGAGGCTGCGGCGGCGGCGGCGGCGGCGGCGGCAGAGCTCCTGCGGGCAGGTGGCCCGGCTGGATTCCCCTGGGAGCTGGGGCTCTGGTGGCACAGCTTCTCCCCGAGGCCTGGCCTCCACGTCTGGGGCCCACTTCTCTGATGACCTTCAGGCCAACGGAGATGACCGTGACCCGGGAGACCGAGGTCGTCTGTGATGAGCCCGCAGTGGACAGGGCGGTGGCAGGAAGCGTGCTAACTGGGCTCTGCTCCACAGAGGATTTCTGGGAAAGAGCTGGTGGCTTAGGAGCAGGGCCAGGAGATGCACGTGCCTGAGAGCTGCCTGCCTGCTGTGAAGTGAGACTCTCACCCCAGGAGCTCCTTCCTGAGTGCCAAGGAAGTCGCATGGGTGGAGGTGGATGTGTGGCTCCGCTGTCGGGCACTGAAGACTGAACCCACCCAGTCTTAGGCTGTTCTGGTTCTTTCCCTGGAGAAGGTTGCCTGAGACCGGCTGAGCCACTGGAGCTGTGTGACATCTGCACTGGACACTGGGTGCTCTCCTGGACCGACTCCTCGGGCCGACTGACCACTCTCCCAGCATCAGACTCTGCCCCGGGCGGGAAACTGTAGGGATGGTCATCTGCGAAGGAGTGGGGGGGAGACAGCTGTCTCTCCCACGTGGCTTCTGTACCGGACCCTTTTCCAGAGGCAAGTGAATTATCAGTCAGCTGCCTGACGGTCAGCCTTGTTGCCTGGGACTGGTAGCCAGCGTCACCTCCAAATGCAAGATCACCTTGTACCTCATGCACTGGCCAGACTGTTGGTTGTGAGTCATCACATCCGACAGACTTCTTCCCTTTAGCATATTTCTCCATGTCCACTTCAGAAGGTACAGCCAAGTCACAGCGTCTCTGTTTCCACATATCTACACAACTTCCTGCTTTAAAAGTTTTGAGGCCGTAATTCCCACCTGTTTTACTTTCTCTTATTCTTTTGCAGGAAGTCAGGGCTCTTAGCTCAGGAGAAGGTGGACGAGACAGCTCCTGCTGCCGATTCAGAGAGGCCATAGAGTACCTCTTGAAGTTCCTTTTCATGGGAAGAGTGTTCATCTTTTGTTTGTTATAGAGCAGTCTGTTTGCAGTGCACGCTACTGATACAGAAGGGTCTAGACACAGTGGTTCAGCTGTAGCTAAGATCAGTTGGCTCTCAAGCAAAAGTTTGTCCTCCTGGGTCCAATTCTGGTTATCGCTGGCTATGGCCTCTACATCCCAGGCTAAAGTCTGCATCGTGGGACGTAAGAGAATATGCCTGCTTTGGTAATGGGGAGCTTCCCTGTCGCTGGACTGCCTGTAGTCCCGTATTTCTGCTATCACACACCCGTGATGAAAAACGTTAACCTGAGACTTTTCCAGGAGACCCACTAAAACAGGAGGTAATTCTTCTGCATCCAAGTATTCGAGCAATTCCCCTTCTTCATAGGGCAGTCGGATGATCTCCGAAGATGATCCATTTTCCCCCTTGAGCATCAGCGAATAGCCCTCCTTTCCTGGGTACAGGTTGACCACCAAACACGGCAACGACTCTCTCCTAAGAAGCTTCTCTAACAGGTTCACGTTGCTTGTTAATTCCTCCGTAACCTCAGGCTCTTTTTCACATTCTTCAACATAAATGTCATAAAGTTTTTCATAGAGAGACTTCTCCCCATTAGATGGGTATTTCCTTTCCGGAGGTCTCTGTCGGGCACTTGCAATGATATACTCCGCACGATCCAAAGCTCGTTCTAGAGCCTGCTCCATTGCGGTACAAAATGGGGGCCCTAATGGAAGAGAAAATGTAAGTGAGCGGATGAACCGGGTGAAAACCCTGTCTGCAGTATCGACGAGCATTCTTGCAAACGCGGCCACTCCACAGTGGCGCGACCAGCCTCACCTCCAAAAGGACACCAAGACACCCGCCCCCGAAGAAGCAGCGCGCAAAATACCTGCGATTTAGGGAAAGACCTAAAGGCGTGCAAGCGGCCACCGCGCTGGATCTCGCTCGCCTCGCGTGGCAGCAGATGACCCGGATGTGAATGTAAGCGATTCTCCGCCCTCCACGCCCCCCACCCCCGCACATCCCCCCGAAGGCGCGCGCATCCGTGCGTCCGCCTGCGCAGATCATAGGCTCAGGCGTCATCCTTCTATTGCCTCTTGGGCACAGGCCCGCCCCCTTCACTTCTGGTTTTGGGGTCTGCACTTCCACCAAGGGCTGGGCTTCGCCACACCTTCTTTTCTTATAACCTTGAAAAGCACAAGCAGCCAACAAAATAAAAATCTATCATTTTTCGGTGCGGCTTTAATACGCACCAATTTGCGTGGTACTGCAGTTGCCGGGAAGGTCATGAAAGGTGGTCATTTCTTGGCGATCACTTCACCAAGCATTATTCACTGTTTTGGGAATGTCTTGTTTGTTCCCAGTGGCAGGACTGCTCCTGCTCCTGGTGTCCATCGCCAATTTAACACACCCAAAGAGTCCCCATATAGGGCTTCCCTGGTGGCGCAGTGGTTGGGGGTCTGCCTGCCGATGCAGGGGACACGGGTTTCGTGCCCCGGTCCGGGAAGATCCCACGTGCCGCGGAGCGGCTGGGCCCGTGAGCCATGGCCGCTGGGCCTGCGCGTCCGGAGCCTGTGCTCCGCAGTGGGAGAGGCCACAGCAGTGAGAGGCCCGCGTACCGCAAAACAGAACAAAACAAAACAAAAAAGAGTCCCCATACATAGCTCTTGCCTACATGCAGGCTCGCTGTATTCGGTGCAAGCATCAGAATTCTTCATTGATTCTTCCAGTGATCTCCTGCCTAATGGTGTTCATAGAGATGTGCACGTAACATGACATTCTTTTACAGAAGTACTTACCTTTTATTTCTCTAGGTATTTCAGAAAGGGCTTTATAGTCTCTTTCAAAGTGTGTGGTAGGTACCTTATATCGTCTAAGAATTCCATTCAGGATTGTTCGTTTTAAAAGGTGGTTTGCATCTGATAGGTTTGAGAACTGTTGTTCCAGGTGACGGCAGTACAGTTTAAATGGTTACTCTAACTGTAGACCATAGCTACAGTCCTAGTGGTGGTTTGGAGTGGTATGATTGAGTCCTAGGTAATTTATGGGCCATTGTTTTCCATTAATATTGTTGCCTTGCAATCTGCCAGCCTTTTTGGACAGGTTTTCTCTGTTTTCTGTTTTCAAGAATCTCTTGATGTTTAGGTGTAGACATAATGATAATACAATATTCATAGTGAAGTCACAAATGAGAAGAATCCAAGATAAACTGGTGAAATTCCTGAATTACAGACTACTATAAAATAAATGTGTTTTTCTAACCAATAGCAATTATGATAATTACATATTACAGTAGATACAGTCTACTGAAATAGGATTAAAAACTCCTTGACTAAGAGTTCCTTAAACATGTCCCTCGTTCAGCAATAGACAAGAATAATTTTCTCCTGGCATATCAGTTGTCTTTGGGCAAATGTATACAGTCGTCCCTCGGTATCAGCGGGTGATTGGTTCCAGGACACCCGCCCGCCCCCGCAAGGATGCTAAAATCCTCAGATGCTCAAGTCCTTACAGTAGGCCCTCCATGTCCCCATCCCTGGTTCTCCCTCTGCAGATCTGATTATATTTGATCCGTGGTGGGTTGAAACCGCAAATGCGGAACCCGCGGATATGAAAGGCCAATGTGAATACTTGTGGATGCCTCGGGGGGGCTTGAAATCGGTTTAGTTTCTTAGCTCCTTAAAAGCATCCTTCCCTGTCTCTCTCTTTTCCCCTCCACATGCCCACCTTTAGGCTAAGCGTAAGACTGGATAGTTAAACCATAGTTTGCTATCCAGTCATCCAAATAGCCAACTTTAATCAAGCCCAACTGAATGAGGTGAACAGGAGCTCTGACCCTCACTCAAAGCACTGCCTATCCTTCCAACTTGAACAGATGAACTTAGCTGCCTGCCGGCCTCTTGCAGGCTTCTCACCAACCATGATCCCCTTCACCTTCTGTCCTCAGGAATTTGCTGTGTGTTGGGTCTGGAGAAGTACCAGTCTGGGACAGTATTCCGTTTAGGTGGAGAGGCTAATTAGAAAGGGAAAGCTCTGCTTTCTTGGGGATCTGAGGTAGATTCTGTTGGAGGGGAAGTGGCACAGTGGACCTGTGTTGGAGTCAGGTTATCCTTCTAAAAAGTAAAGTCCAGGATTTCTGGGGGCTGCTCCCAGCCTGCAGACCAGGCCTGGTAGCTTCTCAGCATGACAGAGGAGGAGGGCTGGGGCTAGGGTGAGGCAAGCAGGAGCCCAGGGTGTAGGGTGCAAGGAGACAGCCACCCTCGGCTTGTGCAGGTCCCAACAGGGCCGGCGCCCTGGGTGCCTGGCTTGCTCACCTTGCCCCAGCCCCGCAGACAAGGCCCCTCACCACCTGGCGCCTGTCTGCTCCCCACCTCTTTCCTCTCCTCTCTTTCCTTTGCTTTCTGTGCTCTGAGCATAGTCACCGGGCACCGACAGGCCCACCCCTTCAGGGCTCTGTGCCCTCTCTGCTTAGTCACCTGCCAATCTCCACCCATCACCTCAAATATCCCTTCCTGACTTCCAAGGAGCTCGCCTCCTCGTCTCTGCTGTTCTGCCAAAGCACACGTACCACACGCCGTATCAGAGCCAGGCTTCGCATCGGAAGGGAATCGAGCGTGTGTTTGCACCGTTCTCCACACCCAGCCTCTGGATTCTCTGAGGGCAGACACGATGCCTTTTCCGTCTTTGTCTGGTCACCAACTTGGTCATCACTTGGCACAAGAACGAAGGAACGATTGACCCCCTGCTCTAGTTACTTTACTTCAAGACTCGTGTGAAGAAACATTTCGTCCCCTCTTTAGCGGTGAGAAAGGCGTCCCGAGCCGGGTCTTCTGAGCGTCGTGCTGTAGTGCGCCAGGGCGTCTGAGCCTCGGCACTAGTGACATTTGTGAGGGGGCGTGTTCCTGTGCACCGTAGGGTGTTTAGCAGCACCCCTGGCCTTCCCCACTAGACGCCAACAGCACTCATCCCCCGTTGTGGTAACCCAGAACGGCTCTAGATATTGCCCAAGAGGCCTTGCGGGGGCAAAATCATCCCCCTGGTGAGGAACCCCTCCACTACCCTGCTCTGTAAGCCATGAGCTTGATCCAAATGCAGCCCCTAAGCTGACATCCCCGGGCACCCCTCTCTCAGTAGAGAGGTGCATCTGCCCACTCTGTCATGGGATGGGCGAGATGCTCAGTTGTGGTCCTGACTGTGTCTTCGGTTGGGCTCCCCAGAAGCAAACCCTGACAAGAGGATTCGCGTGCAAGGAGTTTATTTGGGAGCTCATCCCGAGAGACACCGGTCAGGGGAAGGGCAGCTCAGTCAGGGATGGGGAAGAAGGTGATCAAAGGCACAGTCATGAGCAGAAGGCCGCTGTGGACAACCGGTCCCTGCTGGGGCCCTTTGGGAGACAGTACGGAGCAAGCTCAGGTTGTTCTACCCTAGAGGCAAGGAAGCTGGGCTGTTTCTCCATCCACTCCTCTCTCTCATTTGACTGACGACAGTCCTGAGGGCATTATTTCCCATCACTCTGGGTTGCCACATGTGAGAGCCACCCATGCTCCTGTGGCCTGGGTGCCCTCAGAGAGAGCGTCAGGAGTGCTTGCAGTAATACTCAGTCCTCGTGTACAGGATGGCAAGTACCTCGGGGAGATGGGCAGGGCCCCGGCAGCATGGGCTACACCTGTGGCTGAAGAGCCATGGAAGAATGCGGCCATTCACTCTTGGTGATGGAGACAGTGTGCTCTGTAATATAGGTGGGCGTGTGGAGACGTGAAATTGTACTCCATCCAAGTGGACGGGGCGATTTCACGTGAGGTTTTTGTCAGCTACTACAGCCCACGATGCCAACAGTGGAGAGTGTGGCCCACGCCTTACTCTTCCCCGGGAGGACCCCCAAGGCAGTCTGGCCACACGTGCGCTGGGTGAGGCTCTGTCCCTGGCTGTGCGTGTATTCCGGTGAGCTTTAGCTGGCCAGACAGTGCTTACCATGGCTCAGCACCCCCTGCACTTGAGCTCCCTAATTGCCTGCTCTTTCCACAGCACGAGGTTTTTTGAAAATGTTCTCAGTGCACACCATCTTTGGAGCCTTCTGAGCACATCAACGAGCACACTGGCTGATTCTAAGGAGTCCAACTGCTGCCGTCCCCTACAGCAGCTCGACAGAGATGCACATGCTGAGAAAACCCATGGCCAGAAAAGACATGCTAGAGGAGGCAGAGAACTGAATTAATTACAAGATAATTAACCTAATTTACAGTAGTCAACTGGTTTGTTACACATTCACTGAGTGGAGCATGAAATTTGTTTTAGTTATAATATACATAGAGTAACAGTTACCATTTTCAGTGTACAGTGCCGGGAGTTTTGAAAAATTTTGTCAACCATGCAGCTGTCATGCAACTGTTCCGTCATGCAAAAAAATTCCCTCGTCCATATTTGGAGTCAATTCCTCCCTCACCCAGAGTTCCTAGCAACCATCAATGTTTTTGTGCCTATATATCACCTTTTCCAGAATGTCACATAAATAGAGTCATAAGTCATATAGCTTTGGGAACCGGCTTCCTTAACATACCTACATTTAAGGCTCATCCATGTTGTTTCTTTTATTATTAGTTTGTTCCTTCTTATTGCTGCATAGTATTCCATCGTGTGGTGGTACCAGCGTTTGCTTACCCATTTAACAGTTAAAAGATATTCTGGTCGTTTCCACTTTGGGGTGATTATGAACAAAGTCAGTGTAAACATTTGCAAATAAGATTTCCTGTGAACATAAGTTTTCATTTCACTTGCGTAAATATCCAGGCATGGCAATGTTGGGTCACGTGGTAAGTGTGCATTTAACTTTATAAGAAACAGTCAAACTGTTTTTTAAAGTGGTTGTACCATTTTGTGTCCCCAACAGCAATGTTTAGAGTCTCGGCCACATCCTTGCCAGCACTTGGTATTGACAGGTTCGTTTTGTTTAAAAGCATTCTAATAGGTGTCTAGTGTATTTCATTGTGGTTTTAGCTTCTATTTCCCTAATGACTAGTGATACTGAGTACCATTTCCTGAGCTTATTTCCATTTATATGTTTGTTGATGTGTTTCTTCAAATAGTTTGCCTATTCTTTATTGGGTTGTTTTCTTATCATTGAGGTTTGAGAGTCCTTATACGATCTGGATACAAGTCGTTTAGGAGATACGTGTTTTGCAAACATTTCCTCCCAGTCTGTAGCTTGTCTTTTCATTCTCCTAACAGTGCCTTTTGAAGAGCAGAATTTCTTAATTTTTACGAAGTCCAATTGATCACTTTTTTCTTTTCTAGGTTATGCTTTTTGTATCAGATCTAAGTAATCTTTGCCTAACCCAAGGTCACAAAGCTATTCTCCTGGGACTTCCCTGGTGGTGCAGTGGATAAGACTCTGTGCTCCTAATACAGGGGGCCCAGGTTTGATCCCTGGTCAGGGAACTAGATCCCACGTGCATACTGCAACTTGAGTTCGCATGCCACAACTAAGGAGCTCGCCTGCCACACCTAAGACCCCAGGCAACCAAATAAATATTTTATTTTTTAAAAAGGGTATTCTCCTATTTTCTTCTAGATATTTTATAGCAGTAAGCTTTATATTTAGGTTTATTATCCACTTTGAGTTCATTTTTGTATAAGGTGTCAGGTATAAGTCAAGGTTCATTTTTTACATATGGATGTCCAAGTGTCCCAGTATCATTTGTTGAAGAGATTGTCCTTTCACCGTTGAACTGCCTTCCCACCTTTGCAAAAAATCAATTGACCATATATGTGAAGCCCTATTTCTGAACTGTCAATTCTGGTCCACTGATCTATTTGTCTATCTCTGTGCCAATACCACTGTGTCTTAATTACGGTAGCTTTATAATAAATTTTGACACCAGGTAGTGATAAAGCTCCAACTTTGTTCTTCTTTTGCACAGTAATTTTGGCAATCCTAGTCCTTTTGTCTTTTCATACATTTTAGAATCATCTTGCCAATTTCTACAGATTGTCAGGTCTAAACTGTAGTTCCACTAATTATCTGTGTGCCCTTGAGCAAGTTACTTGATTCTCTTGTGCCCCTGTTTCTTCATTTATAAATTGGGTTGTTGATGATGATGATGGCTACTTCGTTTAATTGTTTTGAAGTTTAAGTGACATAACCCATATACACCATATCCGTAGAAAAATGCCTGGGACATAGTGAGAACTCATTAACGGTTAGCCATTTTTTGCCTCACCACCACCCTTCCGATTGCCTTTTCTTTTATTTCTTTAAGACAGTGGGGCCCCATGGTGAGGACAATGGACTGGAATAGGGTGAGACTGATGGCAGGAAAAACAGGTTTGGAAGTGACTGCAATATCCCAGTGGCAACTGATGAGGTCAATGTTAGTGAAGATGTGAAGGAAATACTTGAATCACTTCTCAGGTAGATTGAGCAGGGCTTGATAAGTAATTGGTTATAGGAGTTGAAAACAAGGAAAGTTGAATTTGACTCAGAATCGCTAGCTTTAAGAGATTGAGTGGCTTGTGGCAACTTACATGGTATCACATATAATTCACAATCTTTTGGGGGGGGTCAAGACTGTAGCAAGTTGGGGAATGGTGGCCTTCTTTAGACTGTAAACTGCCACAAGAGCAGGGACTGCTATTTTTGCTCACTACTGCTTACCTACGGCATAGCTACAATGCCTTGCTAGGTACTCACAGTAGACAGAATAATGCGCCCCCCCAGAGATGTCCAATCCTACTCTTTGGAACCAGTGACTATGTTACCTTCCAGTGCAAAAGAGACTTTGAGGGTATGATTAAGCTATGGAGCCTGAGATGAGGATAGTATCCTTGACCCTCTGGGTGGGCCCAATATAATCACATGGGTCCTTCTAGGGGAAGGAGGGAGGGAGGAAAGTCAGAGAGAGAGAGAGAGAGAGAGAGGAGATTGAAAGACGCTTCGCTGCTGGCCTTGAAGATGGAAGAAAGAGCTATAAGCCAAGGAATGCAGATGGCCTCTAGGAGCTGGAAAAGGCCAGGAAACAAATCCTCCCTAGAGTCTCCAAAAAGGAATGCAGCTTTGTCAACACCTTAATTTTTTCTTAGTGAGATCGATTTCAGACTTCTGCATTCCAGAAATATAAGATTATACATTTGTGTTGTTTTAAGCCACTACATTTGTGGTAATTTATTATAGCAGCACTAGAAAATGAATATATGTTTTATGTGATAGTGTTGAAAAATCGTGAAGACCTGTATACTGCTGCCTGTAGTTTACTGAATCCAGGTTTGTAGAACCTCATTCCTCTCTAACAGGAGTACCACCTGGTTGTCTAATATCTGATTAAAATCGAGGGGGAAAAAAGATGTACGAAAAAGATGCATGCAGCCTTTCCCAGAACATCTACTGTCATCCTTTAATTTTATAAAATGCTTTGTTTCCAAGATCCCAAATGTCAGAAACAAGTAAGAGGCTTAGCGTCTTTGGGGAACGCAGAACGAACCCAACCAGAACAATATAGTGGTAGGAACTTAGGCTCTGAAACCAGGAAAAACCAAAACCAAGAGGCATATTTTGCTAACGGGGCTGTTTCCAAGTGCTTCTCCCAGGCCACTGCTGATTGCATCGTGGAGGAAGAGGCCACCAGCTCCCCATTTTCCTCTCAGAGGACTGCAGGGGAATGTTCCATTTCTGCAGGCCTTTTGGCCTGGTCACTTTCTCAGCACATACACTGCCAACCCCTTTCTGACCTCAGTTCACAGTTTACACTCAACAAATCCAGCTCCCTGCCCTGGGTGTAACCAGAGACAGGGATAACCCCATGACGTAAACCTAGATTATGTAAACTGAGTTTTTAATGTAAACAGAGATCACCTGTTCTTTAGCTCTGTTTAGCTTTATAGAATTACAGTGGCTAACAGTTGCCGTGTACGGAGTGTCTGCATGCCTTAATCTCTCAAAGCCTACTATAGTCTCAGTTTTACAGATGAGGAAATAGAGACCCAGAAGGTTTTAAAACTCGTCAAAGCTCAAATAATTAGAGCAAATCCAGGAATATATATGGTTTTTCCTAGAAGACAAACTTTATCTTTCCCCTGAAATTAAAATGTGCTGCCTAGAAGCCTTTGGGCTTCCTAACATTTATATGGAAAATGGCAGATACTCTATCTAGCAAGGACTTTAGGAATCATAGCATCTATTTTTTTTCCCTATTTCTAATTCTTCCCAAGGTGAAGCATTTATTCAGGTGAGGCTTACAGTCCATCAGAGCCTCAATTAGCAGAACTTCAAGACACTGGAAAGGGGAACATCACAAGAAAATGAGCAGATCCAAAATGTATTCATTCCCAGGAGACTTATAATGAAAACAACATTCAGGATCAGGATCTGGAAGCAAAGCAAGATCGGCATCATCATACAAAAACTCAGTTACAGAGCTTCCCTGGTGGCGCAGTGGCTGAGAGTCCGCCTGCCGAGGCAGGGGACACGGGTTCGTGCCCCAGTCCGGGAAGATCCCACGTGCCGCGGAGCGGCTGGGCCCGTGAGCCATGGCCACTGAGCCTGCGCGTCCGGAGCCTGTGCTCTGCAACGGGAGAGGCCACAGCAGTGAGAGGCCCGCGTACCGCAAAAAACCCCTCTCCCCCCCAAAAAACTCAGTTACATCCACTATACCATACCTGCTGAGGTCAGAAAGTGGGCTCCTGCTACCACTTGGAAGCCTTTCCAAGGACAAGGGCTAAAACCAAAACCTTTCTCATGGGAACCTACTGTATAGCATGGGGAACTCTGTTCAATACTCTGTAATGACCTATATGGGAATAGAATCTAAAAAAGAGTGTATAGATGTACGTGTATGACTGACTCACACTGCTGTAGAGCAGAGACTAATACAACATTGTAAATCAACTAGACTCCAATAAAAAATTAATTAAAAAAAAAAACCTTTTTCATTATCCACAACGCTCTAATCCCTAAGCCAGTCCATAGATTGCATGTTTTTACAAGAATTACCAAATATAGCTCAGAAAATGGAAAGTATGCTTGGTGCTCAGAAAAATAAAAATATATTTGTGTATATATATATATGTGTGTATATATTTTACAATTTTATAAATGCTAAAACTCCATATTTAAATATTATTTAAATAGCATATTTAATGCTATTTAATAGGTTTTGGTATATATATAATGTTAATTTTTGGTAACAGGTTTTGGTATATATAATGTTAATATTTATATAATACATGTATATATTAAAATTATGTGTATATTCAAGGTCACCACATTACCTTACCCAAAGAAGTCCCTATAGACAAAGTACCTCCGACTTAGTCATCCTACATTTTGAAAAGAGTAAAAACTTAATATATTTTTAAAAGAAAAAAAATTGTCATCAGATCCATTTTAATATGGCTGACTAATGTTACTAAATATATAACACTGTCTAATACTAAATTACAGTTGAAATGCATTACTAAGAAAAGATGATAACCCCAACTATAATTTTAGTTTTGTCATATATAAAAGCTAGATACGACTCCCGGCCTACATTTTTCTGGAAATATCGTTCGTTATCTGTTCATCTGTCTCAGAGAGTCAATGCCTTGTGCCATCGCCATTTTGATAACAATCTAGTGTCTACAAGGCCAAGGTATGACGGTATCGTCTCTTGTAAGAACCTCTCACATCCGGTGTGACACTTAAACTCTAAGTGTAACCCAAGCCTTAGCTCCTCCCTACTCTCTTCAAATGTGATGTTCTTTTCTATTACGTTTGGAGAAAAAGGGGTTTGTCATCTGACTGCTCCAGAGTCATTCAGTCGGCACCTCCTTTTCTGCTTTGCGAGCTCCTGCTCGGGGCCACCCCAGGCAGCCTTTCCCTCCCCTGTAACGATGCTGTCATGGAGCACGGAGGGTGGGCCACATGCTCTATGGTGGCCTGCCCTCCATTCCCCCACGACGGCAGGTGAGAATGTGTTTAAGACTTTACTGACCAGTTGGGGATAACTTATTGGTATTACAGGGTAGAAAGTACTTTTTAACTGGGTGCTAAATATGAATTCTCTCATAGTGCAAAGGAAAAGAACAAAGGACATTAAACACTTCATTGAGGAGGGTGGGGTCCTTGTGACGGGACATCCCAGTTCTCGGCCTTGCTGCCAGGCCCACTCTCCTCTGACCCTTCCAGAGAGAGAGAAGGAGCCCCCTTCTTCAAATGTGTTCAGTGTACAGTTTTCACTCCATTACAGGAAAACTCCACTCACTCTCCTCAGGGGTTAGCACTGTGCTGGGTTGATCATCTTCTGTGGTGGGCACTCTTTGGGCCCCATCCAGGCTCCTCTCCAGGCTTCCGTGTGCTTTTGCTTCTAATGGTCTAAAGTTGAGACTCTTTGATCTGCTTTAAAGAGCCAGGGACAGGCAGGCACAGGAATGTGAAAGCCCCGCTCCCTGGCCTGAAGTTGGGACAAACTCAGAGGCGTGACATACTCCAGAGCTCCCCAGCAGGGTCTGGCTGAGGCTGGCTCTTCACCTGAGATCACACTCTCAGGGTTCCTCCCCTTCCCAGTCCCCCGCTTCTCTCACCCCTTTAAAGGTCTCCCTGGAAGCACTTACTTTAAAAAAATCACTCTCATACGAATCCTCACCTCAGGGTCTTCTTCTCGGGAACCAACCTAAAGCAGCACCTTTCTACCCATTTTTAAGTGTAGTCAAAGGCTCCATAATTCTCAGGCAGTACATTCCCAAAGTGCAGCAGGACAGCCCAGGGTCTCTGGTGTGATAAGTCAAATCCTTTTGAGTTCTCTCCCCAACAGTGTGGGATGAAACTGCGCCACTTTACCGCTCCAGTCCCCAGTGGGTAAATGCTGGGCAAAATAAACATCTGTCCCAAGGACAAAAAAATCATTCTCAGCAACAAAGTTAAATCCAATTAAAGAGGACAAACTTTCCCCAAAGCAATACAACTTGCAAAGAGGTGCTCTACCCAAAATTAGATTCTGTAATTGGCCAAGCTGATTCTCTTCCCTTCTTCTACCTCCTGCCCGGTTGCCAACCATACATAGGAAGTAAGTCCACCGCGTGCTGTTGTGAAAGAACAAGCCATCTACGCTGAGAGCCATTTTTAGTAATACAACGACTCCACAGGGGCTTTGACAAAAAACGTCTCTTTTCTCTGGTCCAGTGATTCTCAAACTATGGTGCCAGGACCACCAGCAGCAGCATCTGGGAACTGGTTAGAAGCACAAATGCTCTGACCCCTGCCTGACACCTAGTGAATCAGAAGCTCTGGGGTTGGAAGCCCTCCAGGAATTCTGAGGCATGCTCGAAGCTGAGAACCACTGCTTCGGTCAAGTCAGGCATCTTCTGTCTTTAATCTCTGTAAACATTTTTTCAAATTCTCAGGAGAGAAAGTAGGATTGGCTGTTACTAAGGAGTTTCAATCCTCGATGCAATCATCTATGGCAAGGAGAAAGGATGAGTAGAATGAGGGGAACTCTGAGAACAAAGAAGCCTCCGTGAACTACTGCATCCACCATTATTCACTGGTCTAGGAGTCATGGAAGAAGTCATCTATGATGTACTAGAATACAATGGATCAGGTCAGCCAAATATAGAGGTCTTCATGACAGTGATTTTGAAAAATGGAAACAAAGCAAGTTTCTCTGCTTCAGACTGTTTAGCAGTGCCTAATATTGAGATGAGCGCTCCTCTAGTGTGTTCTTATAACGTGACTGAATTACCCCATTAGTGTACATACTGTCAAAATTGCTTGCTTTTTTTTGTCCCTATATTGGAAGCATCTCAAAGACAGGGACTATTTCTTGTTCACCTCTGCATCTCTAATGACGGTACCACAGTTAGGTGATCAATAAACATTTCTTACATGTTGAATAAGTAAAAAGAAACGAGGCATCAAAATAATGTAGTCAATTCCTAACTAGAGGAAAGCCCTGGGATTAGGATTGAGGGTTAGGTTCTTCCATTTACATAAGTGACTCAAGGCAGCTCTAAACAAAATCCAGGTAGACCCAGAAGTACTTTGTGGTAAAGTGGTAGGGTAGGGTGACAACAGAGGAAACATTTTACAAAGGAAAGGTCCTTTTTTGTTTTTTGTTTTTGGTGCTTGCAGAGTGTAAACTCTTTCCTCCCCTACCCAGTTCTATCGAGATATAATCAACATACAGCACTGTATATGTTTAAGGTATATAGCACAGTGATTTGATTCACATATATTGTGAAATTATTGCCAGAGCTGTCCAGGTCTTTGCTCAAAACCCACCAACCACTGCCTTTAGCAGGAGTTAACATAATCTTTAAATTAAAGGGTCCAGAGATAAGAAAGGAAGCTACAAAAACAAACAAACAAAAAACACAACGAGATGGAACCAGCTGGGACCAAGACAGCAACGAATCTGACCTCCAACAGACCCTGAGTCTCATTATTTGCTGATTTTACTACATTAGCATATTTAAATGATATGCCTACTGGTGGCCATGACCAGACATTAAGGATCAAAAAAGGATACAAAGGGAGTGGCACCCACTCCCTCGGAAAAAGCCCTGCCCCTTCCCCAGTAGACTAATGCATATGCCTCCCCACCACTGGCCTCACTCCTCCTCCCTGTGTCTTCACTCTTTAAAATTAAATCCCTCTCACCAGGTGGGCAAGAAGATGACCTGTGAACTTAGTTCCCCTTCTCCATTCTTTGGCCACTGAATAAAGCTTGTGCTGAGTCGATCTCAGCTCAGTTTTGTTATTACTCGGCTGCTCTAACCTGAGCGGAAAAAGAACCCTCCCCTGCCGAAGCAGAGAGCCTTGACCCAGGATAGGGCCTGAACAGGGTCCATACGACAATAATTTTAGTTAACATCCATCATCTCAAATAGGTACAAAAGAAAAAAAGAAAAAGGAAAAAAAGGTTTTTTACTTTATGTTAAGAACCCTTAGGGTTTACTCTTAACAACTTTCCTATATACCACACAGCAGTGTTAACTATAGCCATCAGGTTGTACCTTACATCCCTAGTACTTATCTACCTTATAACCGCAAGTTTGTACCTCTTGACCACCTTCCTCCAACTCCCCCTCCCCTCATCCCCCACTCTGGTAACCACATATTTGATATCTTTTTCTATGAGTTTAGGGTTGTTTGTTTGTTGTTTGTTTTAGATACCACATATAAGTGAAATCATACAGTATTTGTCTTTCTCTGTCTGGCTTATTTCACCTAGCATAATACCCTCCAGTTCCATCCATGTTGTCGCAAATGGCAGGATTTCATTCTTGTTCACGGCTGAATAATATCCCATTGTGCATATATATACCACAACTTCTTTATCCATGCATCTGTTCATGGACTAGAAAGGTCTTTAATTGGAATCTTAAATTGCTTTTGCCTCACAAAGGAGAGGCCTGTGGTTGCTTTTCAGACCCCAGAAAATAACATTTTTTCCATTAAAATCTACTGTTTTACTGTAAGGAATTTATGCTATTTCCTGGGCTCTCAAACCCTTTGTGAAGCTCCAACCATTTGGAGGACAGGGCAAGTTTTGAGGGGAGGGATGTGAAATCTGAAGACTGAGTACAAAAGGGCTGGGGGGAGCAGAGCAAACATAAAGAAAAGTGGGTTTGGGTGGGGTGCTCGAGACCTTTGCCAAGCAAATACGTTGGGGAGGGGGAGATGGGGAATGTCATCTGGTTTTTTAGAAAGGGGGTTTTAAGTTAAGGACCATTTATTTTAAGAGGCATAAACGTAAAACTACAATTTAAATCGCCTTCCAGGAGTGAAGACCTACAACTAATTCATAAGCAGAAGGGGATCAGAAAATGCCACATCTGTGGGACTTCCTTGGTGGCCCAGCGGCTAAGACTCTGCACTCCCAATGCAGGGGGCCCAGGTTCCATCCCTGGTCAGGGAACTAGATCCCACAGGCCGCAACTAAGAGTTCGCATTCTGCAACTAAAAATCCCGCGTGCCACAACTAAGACCTGGCACAGCCAAATAAATAAATATTAAAAATAAAAAGAAAATGCCACCCCTAAATATGCCACCTTGACATAAGGATTATTTTGAGCTAAAGGCAGTTAAGAAGCAACAAATGCAGAAAGAACTCTCTGCCCTCTTCCTATCTGCCTAGAAGCAGAGCACAAATTTCTCCTTGTAAAAGTGTTCCCACTCCCCTCTCCCACACCAGGAAGAGGAAAACCACCATTATCACCTGACACAGAACCTCAGTCCCAAGATGGGTCCGCATAACAAACCTTACTAAACAGCTTTTATCTTCCACTTGTTTCTCCCATATATTTTACCTGCCCACAATTTACTGCCCCTGGAATCCCAAACCCCTTGTTCTTTGTCTTATCACTTCTCCACAAACTTATCACCCCTTGTTAAAATGGAATATAAGCCCCTGGATCTAAGTGCCTGTTGGGGTCTTTACTTCCTTTTCTGTGAGGCCCTCATGTGCATATGTAATAAACCTTTTCTCCTGTCAATGTCTATTGTCAGTTTAATTAGCAGGCCCCAGCTACTGAACATAAAAGCATATAGGAAAAGTTTCTCTCTCCCTGCAGTATTTTCTTGGGTCCTAGAGAAACAGTTTTTATCTTAAGATGTGGAAAAGAACAACTTTAGTTTTTTTCCACAAGTTTTGGATTTTGTCTTCCTCTCTTTTGTTGTATGTGTTCATCTTGGTGGTTTCCTTGATTTTTCCAGTCAGTGATATCTGCATGATTCAGATCATCCCAGGCTTCCCTGTACCCAACCTTTGACGTAATTGATGATAAAGGAAATATAAAGACTTTGAGACATAGTTTTTTTTTGCCACACCATGCGGCATGTGGGATCTTAGTTCCCCGACCAGGGATTGGACCCGCGCCCCCTGCACTGGAAGTGTGGAGTCTTAACCGCTAGATCGCCAGGGAAGTTCTGAGACATAGTATTAAGGTGAATTTACTTCTGAACAAGAGAGGGGAAACCTGATCGAACACAGCAGGATTAAGTCCTATGGGATGGAGTCTTCAAACTAACTATCAAATAATAATTCAGAGACAATTAAAGTATTGAGGATTTACTTATATTTAGGGACTACACAAGGGAGTACAGCTCCCACGGAGACCCTCTCAGACCAAAAGCAAGGGTGGGACTTATAAAAATCAAACCGAGAAAGTTTCATAAAGGATGACTGGTTGAACAAGACCAAGTTTGTCAGTTCAAGATTGGTTCATTGTAATGAAGCCGGGCACAGGCCATTTACGGAACCCCAAGTCTGGTTGTGGTTTTTAGGAACTGTGTTTACCCATCAAGTCTGTTATGTTGACCCCAGATATGCAGTTGAGTTATACATAGGCTGCAAAAAGTCACAGTTGCATCATGAAGCCATTTTTCTGCTGATTTGGACCAGTTTTCCAGTAAGTGGCTGCTCAGTTCCTTTTAGTGGGGCCCTGACCACGCACTGCCTTGCAAGTTCTCATACCCTCGTGGCTCAGGATTCTGCAAACCTCCTACTTTGCTAAACCCAGGGTTTGTCACTGTGACCAGGAACATCTCCATAATTAAAAGTTGATGGTGACAGACATTCTTCGCTTGACCAAACTTCAGTCAGGCTCTTGAACCTTCTCCTAGGCCCATCTGCACACTTTCTTGTAGAACCTATTTTTGGCAAGAACCCTGCTAAATCAGTTTAACCAGAACTCCCTCCCCTGGATATCTGATCGCCCTCAATATATGATCAGGTTCCTCATCCTCCACCATCCCCCAGGTAATGTCTGACCACCCTGCCTTGTTTTCAGTAAAGAATCCTATTAGGTCAGTTGAGCTAGAACCCCCCCCACCCTTACCCCTGATGTTTTCTCTTAGTAATTTTCTATCCACTGACCTTCCACCCTGCTCCTTGGCTATAAATTCCCACTTGCCCATGCCATATGTGGAGTGGAATCCAATCTCTCTCCTCCAGTGGGCCCTATACCTATCCTGAGGGTCTGGAATATACTTTTCTTTAACAATGATTCATATCTGAAGGGAGAATATATTAAGTGGACAAGGTAGAAAAGAATGTATCTGTGTTGGGAGGTACCCAAGACCACCCCTAGGTTTGATTATTCACTAGAACTCACAGAACTTTTTTTTAATTGAAGCTGGTTTTTTAACTGGAGGCTGGTCACACAGGCAGCCTCTGCCTAGCAGGTATAAAAATTCTCGATTCTCGGAAGGAAAGCAGGTGTTCAGCATAAACCATATTGTTCGTACAGTGCAGGCACAGTGAGCTAGTCTTATCAGCTAAGAGTGGGAACTCTCTCCACAATCGAAGTTTCCATATGCCATTCAACAGCCAGCCTAAGCAGGCCTTTAGCAGGCAACCTAAGCAGGCTTTCCAAAGGACTGCAGTCAGGCCTGCTATGTGAACTCTTTTCCGCACATATCCTCATTTGAAATCATTCTTTATCACGTTCAACTGTTTTATTTAGGGCACCATGGACAACATAAATATTTCTATAAAAGATTTATCAATCTTAAGGAAGATATCTACTTCTTCACTTAAGTTTTACAAAGATTTTGCTCCCTGGATTAATTTTTTCTGTCAGATCTCCCAGACAAGGGATCAGCAAATTATGGCCTGTGCGCTAAATACAGCTTGCCCTTGCTTTTGTAAATAAAGTTTTATTGGAACGCAGCCATGCCCATCCATTTATATATTGTTTACAGCTGCTTTTATACTAGAAGGGCAGGCTAGGATAGTTGTGACAGAGATTGTATGGGCCTCAAAGCCTAAAATATTTACTATCTGGTCCTTCAGAGAGGAAGTTTGCTAACTCCCATCCTAGACCATAAGAAGTGCAAATAATCAGCTTTCTTTTAATACTCCCAAGTATGTTCTTCAAAATATGTATTTCCTGTTTTGAATATAGTGTTCGTCTAATAAGGAGAAAACATTGAGAATAAGACCACTAGATGGGCATTAACTCTTGGGATGGTTTTCTCCATCTAAGTAGTTTACCTCTGCCCAGTACACAGAATTGTCACAATAATGGCTAAAATGTTCTAAGAAAAAGTGTTCTCCAATAATACAAAGAATTGTTGCTATATTTATTTTTTTATTATTATTTTATAGCACCAGGCTTCAGAGTGCTGGAAGAAATCTGATATTGGAGAAAGTGACCCCTTCTCTTGGTTTTGGAAATTCCCTAGTGATCATTTATGGGCTTTAAGACAGTTGGTTTAAAATAATTTCTCCGAAGGCAATTTTCAGAGGAGAGGGTAGGCTGTTCCTTGAAGTCTTACCACTCATCCTGATCAAGCTTGGGATGTACAAACCCTACGGTCAACCTCACATTGTTTTGGATGGAATAGAGCTGAAAGCAGTTTCTAAATGTCCCCGCCTCAAGGATATTATACGGACAAGATTTACTAATAGACAAAGAAAGAGAAAACCAGACCAAAACAGTTATTGTGAATTTCAGGAGACCAGCTGTCCATGGACGTCGAAATTCTGCACAGGAAGTTTAGGGTTAAAAGTGCAATAATCGGGCTTCCCTGGTGGCGCAGTGGTTGAGAGTCCGCCTGCCGATGCAGGGGACACGGGTTCGTGCCCCGGTCCTGGAAGATCCCACATGCCGCGGAGCGGCTGGGCCCGTGAGCCATGGCCGCTGAGCCTGTGCGCCCGGAGCCTGTGCTCCGCAACGGGAGAGGCCACGACAGTGAGAGGCCCACGTACTGGGGGAAAAAAAAAAAAAAAAAAAGGGCAATAATCATTTCTAACTGCGCTGGGACTTGTAGAGGCAGGAATTTGTAGAGGGGTCATTCCAACACCCAGAGCAGCTCTCAAGTGGTACTACCCTTGAGTCTCCCTCATGTGGGAAGACAAGATGAGGCCCAGGAACTCTCCAAGCTCTAGACACAGAAGCAAATCTCTCTTCAACAGGGGTCTGCTGCAGAATGGATAACAGGGGGCCGAGACCACAGGTGGTGGGAGTGACTCTGAGAAGTCCATAATCAAGGTGAACGAAAGGAAGATACAGAACCTTCTCACGCACTTCTAGCAACCTAGGCAAAAACACTGAATTGCAGAAGCAGCCCTATCTGATATCCATTCATTCATTCATCCGTATTCATCCACTCAGGAAATATTGATTATGTGGTATGTGCTAAATGCTAGGTGCTGAGTAAAAACTGCAGCTTACAGTATAGTGGAGGAGGCGGACATGAAATAAATAGGCGCAGTATAACGTAATGGTTAGTAGAGTGACTTCAAACTACTCGGGTTCAAATTCCAGCTCTGCCACTTGCTATTCTGAGCAAGTTCACTTAACCTCTCTGGGACTCAGTTTTCTCATCTATTAAGTAGGATTAATAATAATACCGACCCTCTTTGAGATGAACCAACTGTAACTGCACACAACGTGGGTGAATGTTGAATGAAAGAAGCCAAACACAAGGGTACACACTGTATGACTCCATTTACGTAAAGTTCAAAAAGAGGGAAAATGAAATCTATGGGGTCAAAAGTCAGGATAGTGGTTACCTGAAGGAGACATGAGGGGGACTCCGGGGTTCAGGTAATACTGTGTTTCTTCTTTGTCTGCTGGTTACACGAATGTGCTCACTTTGTGAAAATTCACTGGGCTGAACATTCATGTGAACTCTTCTACATGTACATAACAGTTCCATAAAAAGTTGGGAAATAACTATAGGAACAAAGCTAAAAGACAGATTTAGGGCTTCCCTGGTGGCGCAGTGGTTAAGAATCTGCCTGCCAATGCAGGGGACACGGGTTCGAGCCCTGGTCTGGGAGGATCTCACATGCCTCAGAGCAACTAAGCCCGTGCACCACAATTACTGAGCCTGTGCTCTAGAGCCCGCGAGCCACAACTACTGAGCCCGCGTGCCACAACTGCTGAAGCCCGTGCGCCTAGAGCCCGTGCTCCGCAACAAGAGAAGCCACCGCGATGAGAAGCCTGCGCACCACAACGAAGAGTAGCCCCCGCTCGCCGCAACTAGAGAAAGCCCGCGTGCAGCGACGAAGACCCAATGCAGCCAAAAATAAATAAATACATTTATGTAAAAAAAAGACATATTTAGGTAAAAGACAATTTTTATGCACAAACATGTCCTTTATAGTTTTATTTATCCCTATGAAAAAGTAGAGACAGCCTAAAAGTCCAACAGCTTTTTAAAAGATAACCATGGTGACTGTAACAGAAAAATTCTCACAATTACTAATTGACCAAAACAGAACATAGCATTTTGAACACATACTACAACTTTATTTCTGTAATCATTAAAATCTATTATTAAAAAGGAAAAATAATGAGCTCATTGGGTTGTTGGAAGGATTAAATGGGATATTACATTTCAAGTGCACAGAAGAGTACTTAGCATGTAGTAAATGCTCAGTGATGTTAACTGTTACTGTTTCTATACAAATATATAACTGCACACTGTGAGAAGAAATATAATGAAAAATGTGGTGTTATAAGAGTAGATCCAGGATCCAGGTTAGGTTTTCAAAACAAAGGATTCCTGTCTTCCAGGACGCCATGATGCCGACCCAGAGCATTAACCACTAAGAGGCTTTGCACTCAGAGTCCAGAGCCACCAACCTCGGCACAGGCCACAAATGAACACCCAAACAGAAAGGACTGCAGACACTCACTGATAACAGCAATAATACAGTACATGGACATAGCTTGTTATGGTTTAAGAAGTATTTTCACACAAAAAGACTCATGTAGGTATAACAACAAACCAGTGAGGTAGATAATATTCCCAGTCCTCAGATAAAGTGACTGAGCTGTAATGACTTCTTCTTCTTTTTTTTTTTTTTTTTTTTTTGCGGTACGCGGGCCTCTCACTGTTGTGGCCTCTCCCGTTGCGGAGCACAGGCTCCGGACGCGCAGGCTCAGCGGCCATGGCTCACGGGCCCAGCCGCTCCAAGGCATGTGGGATCTTCCCGGACCGGGGCACGAACCCGTGTCCCCTGCATCAGCAGGCGGACTCTCAACCACTGCGCCACCAGGGAAGCCCTGTAATGACTTCTTTAACGTAACCCAGAAAGGGGAAGTACTGAGGTTTGAGCTTCATTTGTCTATATGTCCAACTTCAAAACATGCATTTCCCCCAGTGCCCCAGACCTTCCACAATCTGGGCAGCTATAAACAGACACAGAAGACACTCTGCATCCCATTCCTGTCCCTTGGAATCTGGGAAGGAAAGCAGAAGAGTGCACTCTAGCCTTTCCTTCTATTGAAGGACTACTGTCTGGGAAGGAAAGAAATTGAGCCAGTCAGATCTCCTTGTACACATGCTAATGACAGACCTCCTAGCAAACACTCCAATAGTATTAACTAGTAGGACAGTCTTTATCTATGCAATACTTTGAGGAGGATGTACTTGGTTTGTCTGGCATTGTTTGTGGTAAACAAACCTGGAACATACGTATTTATGGGGCACGGCTCCCTGGAAAATGTAAGTTATGTAACAATCAGAGTAGAAAAAATGGAGACATACCATCACCAAAGTAGCTTTCTTTTCTTGTAAGTGATGACTTTGACATTGCTTAGAGATCTTATATGTTAAATCTGACCTGGTATGTGTCTTAACGTGGCAAGAAAGGGCCAGGAGAGCTGCACTGGTAGTCCCTGACTTCCCATTGCTTTGTCTGTGCTCATTACTTGTACCCTTGAAATTATCAGTAAAGCTTGATGCTGGGTAAGATGTGTGATTCTTGTAAGTCTGATTTGCCAGTTTGATCCCTGTGTTAGCTCAGAAACGATGGGTATATAGCAGTAAGTACAGCTGAATTTTTGGGGTGTCCAAGGAGCACACTCAATGTGAAAACATCTTCAGACCACAACCCTTAGGGGTTGAGCCGCATCAGGGGACACCCCAGGAGCTCCAAAGACATGAATAGCCCAAATGAGGGCAGAGTCACTCCAGATGGGGTTTCACTTCCCAAAGGGGACAGGATGATTCCACTGAGAGACAGACAGGTCTTTCTAGATGGTCACAAGTTCCTGAACCAGAACCTTAGCCCTGGAAAAGACTCAACATTATTTTTCACTACTACTCAAATCCACACCCTGGTTCACATTCCAAGTTTGCCGGTGGTACTTTAAAGACCATTTGATAGAAAAAGAAAGAAGAAATCTTTCTTCAGAAGGCTTACCTGGTCAAAAGTCACCTCTTCTACAATGTCCCTGACTGTCGTGCTTGGTTTCGAGCACTTTAATTAGCAACTGGTCCCTAGGGAGACCCCCAGATACTCCTTGCATTCTTTCCTTTTGTCATAAGTAAGCCCAAGTACTACCCACAAGCTTAGACCCAGGACTACCTTGTCAATACTTCAAATACTAGGCAAATGCAGAATTTTCCATTACTCATCCATAAGCTTCTCTTACTGAAGCAGGGAAAGGAAGTCCATAGGAAGTCACCTTGT
Source organism: Globicephala melas (assembly GCF_963455315.2). Taxonomy (NCBI): domain Eukaryota; kingdom Metazoa; phylum Chordata; class Mammalia; order Artiodactyla; family Delphinidae; genus Globicephala; species Globicephala melas. The sequence goes on from NC_083335.1 coordinate 105,885,660, forward strand.
CATAGCCAATAGGTTGACGATGGCTCAGAATAAGGCAAATGTGCCATCCTCCCCACCCTACCCCTGCAAATGCACAAACAAAAGTTGTTCTTCGATCATTAGATAGAGCACAGTCTCCTGTGGAGGCATGCTGTTATTACAAACATAAACGCCTCATCTCCTTGTACGTAATCCATCTCCAGAGAGGATTCTTCTGCTCTGCTTGGAAATTAGGTCACAACTTTTAACTCAAAGCTATAGTATATGAAAGCTAGATCTTCCAGTGTGAGCATCTAAGGAGGTATCATAGTGGAGTAGGGGGGCCATAGCTGACCAGGAGGAAATGAATAAAATTATCTAAGCGGTTTCTGGTGGTTGTATCTTAGTTACTGAGCCTCATTAAAATATTTATCTGGTCAATACATATTGTAAAGCATGCTGTGTTCTGTCTTACATGTGGGAGTAGACTCTGTCTACTTGGCTAATGGGTACAAAAGCCTGAAGGCACCAAAGTTAGGTGGAGTTTACTGGCTTTTTATAATTCTTCATTAAAAAAAAATCCCACAGGCACACAGCAGGCTGGCCGTAGGCAAAACTGAGAGAGATGAAGTGTACCTTTGGATTTACCATTATTTTCTTTCTCTCCCTGAAATAGCCATTCCCCTCATACGAAAAGTATCCTTTCTCTAAATGTTACAGTCCTGAGCTCACCCCCCAAAATACCTTGCTGTGTCCCAAAGTTCTCTATCGGGTAACAGAAACTCTGAAATTGTAACCATCCACTTCATTCATTCATTAATTCACTAAACATTATTGGGCACTGTTTTGTGTCAGACATTTTAAGTTGCTGGGGACAAAAGAATGTGTAAGAAAGATCCTTCCCTTCCTTCTTCCCTGCCCACAAAATCCTATTATTTTGGCCTCATAAAAATCTTTTGGAGGGACTTCCCTGGTGGTCCAGTGAGTAAGACTCCAAGCTCCCAATGCAGGGGGCCCGGGTTTGATCCCTAGTCGGGGAACTAGATCCCGCATGCCTGCTGCAACTAAGAGTCCACGTGCCGCGACTAAGACCTGGCACAGCCTGCCTAAATAAATACATAAATAAATAAATATTTTTAAAAATCTCTTGGATTCTCTCTTCCCTTTCTACATCCCTGCCACCATCATTCTGACTCAGCCCTGGTGAACTAATATTGGATCTGCTGCAGTAGTCTTAACTACCCATCCTCTTTGCATCCTTTTCCTTCAAACCCAGTCTCCACATATGAATTAATATGCCTAAAATGTTCTTCTTGCTCCAAGCTGCCCTCAGATCCTCTATGATCTGATCCTTACCTGCCTTCCTAGATGTACCCATTCCCATTCTGTAATAGTTATGCCAATCTGCTTAGGTTCTTGGACTACACTATGGTCCTGTGCCTCTGTGCCTTACCATGTGGAAGATTTTTTGCTAAAAGTTTTACTGAGATATAATTCACGTACCATACAATTCACCCACAAAAGTGTATAATCCAATGGTTTTTGGTATATCTACAAAGTTGTGTAACCATTGCCACATTGATTTTAGAACATTTTCGTCAGCCCCAAGAGAAACCCCTTACCCACTGGCTGTCACTCCCCATTTCTCTCCAATCCCCTCTCAGCCCTAGGCAATCATCAATATACATTTTTTCTCTATGGATTTGCCTGTTCTGTACATTTCACATAAATGGAATCATGTATTTAGCCTTTTGTGTCTGGCATCTTTCATTTGCATAATGATATAGCATGTATTAGTACCTTATTTCTTGTTATTGACAAATAATACTCCATTGTATGGATATACCACGTTGTATTTATTCATTCATCAGTTGATGGACATTTGGCTTCTTTCTATTTTTTGGCTATTATGAATAATGCAGCTATGAATCATTCATGTACAAATATTTGTGTGAAAACACGTCTTCAGTTGTCTTGGGTATACACAGGCATACCTTGGAGATATTGCACGTTGGGTTCCAGACCACCACAATAAATTGAATACCACAGTAAAGCGAGTCACATGAATTTTCTGGTTTCCCAGTGCATATAAAAGTTATGTCTACACTATACTGTAGTCTATTAAATGCACAATAGCATTATGTCTAAAAAAATGTACATACCTTAATTGAAAAATACTTCATTGCTAAAAAATGCTAACCATCATCTGACAACACAGGGTTGCCACAAACTTTAATTTGTAAAAAACATAGTACCTGTGAAGCGCAATAAAGCAAAGCACAATAAAATAAGGTATGCCTGTATCTTGGAGTGGAAGTGCTGGATCATACGCTAACTCCATGTTTAACCTTTTGAGGAACTAGCAGGCTGTTTTCCAAAGTAGCTATATAATCTTACATTCCCAAGAACAGTGTATGAAGGTTCCAGTTTCTCCACGATCTCACCAGCTCTTAATTACTATCCGTTTTTTTGATGAGAGACATCCTAGTGGGGGTGAAGTGCCATCACACTGTGGTTTTGATTTGCGTTTCCCCGATGATTAAAGATGCTGAGCATCCTTCCATGTGACTATAGAGATCTTCTTTGGAGAATAGGTACCTCTCTGCTTTACACTCTTCCCTTGTCTTGAATGCCCTCTCTCCCACCTTGGTCCCCATTCCTGGTTTGTTGAGAACTTCTACTTATCCTTCAAAATCTGGCTTAACCATCATATTCTCTCTGAGGTCTTCCTTGACTCTCCCAGGTAGAACTATCTCCTTTGAGCCACTTGTGTATGCTCTGCAACACTTATCACCCTGTGTTGTCTAACACGTAGGAATGCCCCCACACCACAGACTTGGGGCTTGGTCATGTAACTTGCCTTAGCCAATGGAACATGGACAGTTATGACTTATACCACATCCTAATACAAGCTCTCATGCTGTTCTCGATATGGCTTTGTTCCCCTTTTTGACCTTCTGCCTTCCACCATGAGAACAGCTCCAGATAGTATCTGCTCTTCAGCTTGGGTTCCAGAATGAGAAGACACATGGAGCTAAGTTGAGCCCAACAGAGCCCAAAGGTCCCCAAATGAATTCTGCCAAATTACAGGTTTTTGCTACTCGAAGTGTGACCCAAAATGAAGCATCCACGTTTATAATATTTACAAATATTTATATTTACAAATATTCAGTGCAATGCTTCTCCTCTGAAAGAGGCTGAGAAATCTTACAAACTGATGCTTAGGAGGAATCCTGAAAAGTGATCTAGTAACACTTTTCATCTCAGATAGGCTTCACTTCAAACACGTGAGAACATTTTTAAAAAGAATTCCAGTAAAGAATAACATAGTAATACAGGAATAAATTTAATACCTAATGCACATGTGTAATGGTGGGATTCTGCTTTACATCTAACTTATTTCTTCATGCTATAGTTTAAATTATTTTCCTAAACCTTGGAGAAACGGAGGAAAACTGATCTCTGCTTCTGCGATAGAGATTTTTATCTAGGAGGTTCAACCATAAAACAGTGGTTTAAAAGATACAGGCACCCCTATGTTCATAGCAGCACTATTCACAATAGCCGAGACATGGAAGCAACCTAAATGTCCAGCGACAGATGAATGGATAAAGAAGACGTGGTACATATATACAATGGAATACTACTCGGACATAAAAGAGAATGAAATATTGCCATTTGCAGCAACATGGATGGGTCTAGAGATTATCATACTAAATGAAGTAAGTCAGACAGAGAAAGACACATACCGTATATCACTTATATGTGGAATCTAAAATATGACATAAATGAACCTATCTACAAGGCAGAAACAGATTCACAGACATAGAGAACAGACCTGTAGTTGCCAAGGGGGTGGGGGAGGGATGGACTGGGAGTTTGGGGTTAGTAGATGCAAACTATTACATATAGAATGGATGGACAAGAATGTCCTACTGAATAGCACAGGGAACTATGTTCAATGTCCATAATGGAAAAGAAAATAAAAAAGAATGTGTGTGTGTGTGTATGTATGTGTGTGTGTGTGTATATATATATATATATATATATATATATATATATAACTGAGTCACTTTGCTGTACAGCAGAAATTAACACAACATTGTAAATCAACTATACTTCAATAAAAAATAAATAAATAAAACAGTGGTTTGGAAAGAGAGAAATTTTGTCCCTCAAAGGACATTTGGCAATGTCTGGAAACATTTTCGGTTGCCACATCTGTGGGAGAGTGGTGATGGTGGAGGGTACTACTGGCATCTTGGGGGTAGAAGCCAGGGATGTTGCTAGACATCCTACAATGCATGGGACAGCCCCCATAGCAAGAACAAAATCTAGCCCCAAATGCCAATAGTTGTAAGGTTGAGAACTCCTGCTATAAACTATCAAGACTGGTGGTAAGGATGGGTGAAATGAGTCTCATTATTTTTTTTTATTACTGAAGTATATTCACACTTAACCTTTGAGACCATCCCATGGCCTCAGTTGGCTGCACTGCCAACATCAATTCCTCATCCCCACCCCCCAACTTTCCCTTCCAACAGCCATCAATTTCTCAGGGGTGGAGCATTTGAGCAAAACTAAGCCAGTAAGTACACTCCATCTCTCTATACAATGATTTGTTCACAGGTAGGCATGTGGCATGCTCTAGGCCAATCAGGGTGAATATTAGAACTGCTGCTGGAAAGGCAGCAAGTTCTCTTTCTCCTGCTAGAAGTGAAGGAAGAAAAAGGAACCTTAGGTATTGCCTGCAGCCATCTTGAGACTGCAACAGGATGCATCTTTAGGTTGAACGACTCTGCAAAAAGCAGAGTGGAGACACAAAATCCTTGCTGATGTATTTAGGCTACTGGATCAAGGCTCTCCAAAAGCCAAACTAGTCTGTAAACTTTTTGCTTGCAAGGGTTATAAATCCCTTCATTATTTAAGCCATTTTGAGTTACATTTTCTGTCACTTGCTATCAAAAGCAACCTACTAATATAACCATCCTTAACACTTTTCTCCAAGATTGAATGTTGACAGTGATTCCAAAAGGAGGGAATGAATTAATCTAGGATGGTCAGGAGTATGTATGGTTTGAACAAACTTTGCAGGTGATTCTCACGTTCCTTTGCTTCTCTCCTCTCATCCCCAGTGCCATAGACTGAGCGTTTATGCCCCACCAAAATTCATGTTGAAACTGAATCCCCACTGAGATGGTATTTGGAGGTGGGGCCTTTGGGATATGATTAGTGCATTTATAAAAGAGACCTCCAAAGCCCCTTGGCCTCTTCTGCCACGTGAGGATATAGTGAAAAGATGGCCATCTACGAATCAAGAAGCAGGCCCTCACCAGACACCAAATCTGCCAGCCCCTTGATCTTGGACTTCCCAGCCTCCAGAACTGTAAGAAATAAATTCATGTCGTTTATAAACCACCTGTCAACTAAAAAAAAATGCACAACCTAAAAGTTGAGAGTTATGTTTTATTCGGGGGACATACTGAGGACTTCAAGCCTGGAGGCAGCATCTCAGGTAACCCTGAAAAAACTGCTCTGAGGAGGTGAGGGGGGAGCTAGGATATATAATAGTTTTGCAACAAAGGGCAGGTAGTAGGAACAAAAGATTACTGTTAATTAATGAAAGCTAGAAATCTCAAGTTAAGGAATTTAGCACTTTTCTTTGTACGGGAAGATGCAAGAGTCTGGGCTCACTGAAACCATGCCTTTGATATGCGCCTCAGCTGTCTGGGGCCAGTATCCTGTGTTTTCACATCCTGAGTTCCCTCAGGGCTCACCGTGGGGAGTGGCTGCAGTCCGATGGCTGCTAGATGGCAGGTATTCTTTGTTTCCTTCCGTTCCCTCAGGGCTCCTCAGCTCACCTCCCGGTGACTGTGACATGCTTTGTTTATCGATATGGCAGGCAGTATTTTATTTCTCACACCCAATCTATGGTATTCTGTTACAGCAGCCTGAACAGACTAAGACAGAAATTGGTACCAAGAAGTGGGGTGCTGCTATAAAAGAATACATAAAAATGTGGAAGCGGCATTGGAACACGGTAATAACTAGAGGAGTTTTGAGGTGCACGCTAGAAAAAGCCTACATTTCTGTGAACGGGCTAAGACACCCGATAAGAAACATTATTTTCCTTTTTTTTTTTGCGGAAAATCATCCCCTGGGTTTTCTTCTTTGAAATACCTGCCGCAAAGTGAAGGTGAAAATCAGATATCACTCTAGCTCAGTGGTTCTCAGTACTCGCTACTGCACGTGGGAATGAACTGGGGAGCTTATTTTTTTTAATTGAGGTATAGTTGATGTACAATATTATGTAAGTTTCAGGTGTACAACATAGTGATTCACAATTTTTAAAGGTTATATTCCACTTATAGTTATTATAAAATATTGGCTATATTCCTTGTGCTGTATAATATATCCTTGTAGCTTACTTATTTTATACATAGTAGCTTGCGTCTCTCAATCCCCTCTCCCTATCTTGTCCTTCCTGCCTTCCCTCTCCCCACTGGTAACCAAGTTTGTTCTCTACATCTGTGAGTCTGTTTCTGTTTTGTTATATTCATTAATTTGTTTTGTTTTTTTGTTTGTTTTTTGCTGTACACGGGCCTCATCACTGTTGTGGCCTCTCCTGTTGCCGAGCACAGGCTCCGGACGCTCAGGCTCAGCGGCCATGGCTCACGGGCCCAGCCGCTCTGCGGCATGTGGGATCTTCCAGGACCGGGGCACGAACCCATGTCCCCTGCATCGGCAGGCAGACTCTCAACCACTGCGCCACCAGGGAAGCCCCATTAATTTCTTTTGTTTTATTTTTTAAGTTCCACATATAACTGGGGAGCTTTAAAAGCTCCTAGTACCCAAGCCACATCCAGAGATTCTAATTTAATCAATCCAGTGTTTGGCTTCCTGGTCATAGAATTTTTTAAAGCTCCCCAAATGATTCTAATGTGCAGCCAGAGTTGAGATCTCCCTGGGCTTCACGCAGCATAGAATCTTATAAATGCCGTTCAACAACCTCTTTATCTGCCAGGCTGACCATTTTGTTCTTAGTCAGTGATTTTTGTGTATGGTTTTTGGAACTTTTCGACATTGTCTGAATCATAAATTTTCATTAGCTACAGATGAGACGAAATTGCATGGTTTCCCAAAAGAAAATTACTTAATACTTTATGCTTGCTTAATGTTTCTGATTAGGAAAGACCCAACATGGGAATAGAAGTTTCATATTAAATCAAATCAATAGACCATGAGACAGAAAAATGTTCAATGAACACCTCTCTGGGCATCTTAGAGGGGTAAGTTCCTGGGCTATTAAAGACAGGAACTGTCACACATACATATACACACACACACACCCCCCACTAATAACCTATTTCCTTCGGTCTAATTTATTCCCAAATAGCAGAAATAGGGACTATTCCATTGGCTTCAAAACCTGTGACACTTCCTCATCTCTCTCAGGCCCCAATGCTAGGATATTACAGATGCCACAAAACCCAGACTGATCAGGGAATTGACATTCATCACCTTGATGCAGCATAAACGTAGGGATTTTCTTCTTGCAGCTGAGGATCACACGATGTAGAAAAATAATTCCAACTGGTCACAGGATAAGAACAGTGAAGACCTCAACAGAACATTAGACCCACATTGCAGGAGGGTTATCCAGGAAGAGAAGGAACCAGAATTCTCTGGTTAAGTCTATTTCCTATTGTTCTGACAAATCCAGTTCCCATCAGAATGTTCACATGCCCCCACCTTTGACTGGACATGTGGAAACACTGTAGCATCAAGTGCTGCAGAAAACTGTTGTCTCCACCTGGAACTGCTGTGTTCTACTGAGACCAGGAACTGGTCTCCCTGTCGTTGGTTGCCTCACACTAGAAGCTGTTCCTTCCTTGCGCAGTAAGTCAGATTGCCTCAGCACCTACATCAGAAAGGCTCTAGATTCCATTCATCCAGAACGCGATAGATAGCAATGTCAGGACAGGTTGGAGAAAAGCAAATTGGAAAATCCCTCACTTCAGCAAAATATAGGAATTGGCTGATGAGGGGAAAAAGCCAACACTTAAAAGAATTTCCAAATGCCCATCATGGTAACAAATAGCTATCTGTTATATTTCTCTTCTTTTTTCCCCAATTTGCTGCCTTTGCAGGATCCCCTCTAAATGCTATTTTGAATTCTCTGTAGCAGTTGATAATTGAAAGTTATACACATTCTTGTGGATAGATTGAGCACCATCATAGCATGATCCAAATAGGATTCTGCTGGTTTCTGAGGTACAAGAAACATCGTTTTTATATTTCTTTTTTGAATTAACTTACTTGGAAATAATTTCAAATTCACAAGCTGTAAAAATAAACATTGTACAAAGAACCCTGTATATCCTTTACCCAGATTCACCTATTCTCCACCCCTCTCTCTTTGCAAATTTCATACGTCATGGCCCTTGATCCCTAAATATTTCTGTGTGTACTTCCTAAGAGTAGAGCTAGTCTCTTCCATAACCACAGTACAGTTACAGACTAAATGGATGCCAGACATTGGGTTCATTGTTAGCTGCTGGGTTTTTTAGAAGTAATTTTTGTAATATTCTGTAATTCTTGGTAAATAATTTTGAGCTTTCCTCTGGGATGCAGTTAAGTTACTTGGAAACAATTTGATTCTTTCAAATCTTGCTTTTCAGCTCTGTTACGCTGAATCAGACCAGAGCAGCCTTTAGTCTAGGCCTAGCTCGATCCCACTATTGAGATAACACCTTTCTAAATACTCTACTTAATGCCCACATAGTACAAGGGTTCTCCAGTCTAGCAAAAGGGAAGATGAACTACTCCCAAACTTGTGTGATCGCCAAGAAGTTTTCCACTTGATACTTTTGGGAGATTATTTCCCTGGCCTCAGCTAGTTTCCTTAAAAACTCATGTACAAAAAAAAAAAAAAAAACTCATGTACAGATCAGCACTAAGCGGACGATTCAAGGGAGCCCCTCTGCAGACCTCCAGAGTTCAGTCTCCAGGCAGCACTCTCCTCTCTGGTCCCCCGCCCTGCGAATCCTAGCCACCGTGGCCTCTCCAAATTCTCAACTATGTCTCCGCAACTCAGGAAACCTGGGGGTTCTGTTTGCGTTGCCCGTCCCTGCACTGAGGTTTGCAAACTGGCTCCAGGCAGTAAACAGGGGCAATCATAGGGTTCACCTTGTTTGTGTCTCTTCTCTTAGGGATCTCTGTCCTGTGCTGCCTATCGTCTAATGTCTGCGAACCATCGTTTCGTACATTTTCTCTGCTTCTTTAGTTGTTTAAGGTAGGAGGGTACATCTGGCCCCTGTTACTTCATCATGGTCAGAACAATGTTTTTGCCTAATCTACTGTCCATATTTCAATTTTGTCAGTTGACCTAATAATGTCCTTTATGGTATTTTCACCTCCCCTGCAGTATACGGTTCAGTTTAGGCTCAGGTGTTGCCATTTAGCTGTCATGTCTTTTCAGACTCCTTTAATCTCAAACACTTCCACGGCCTTTGCCTTTTATGACACTGACATTGAAAGAATACTGTCCCACCTCCTTTTCCTCATTCTGTGTCCAGCTGATATTTCCTCAGGATTGGATTCAGATTATACATTCTCAGTCAAAATACTACATAGGTGACATGTATCCTTTTCAGGGTATCACCTCTGGAGCTACATGATATCCATCTCTCCTTCACTGGTGATGTTAATTTTGGTCACCTGGACTAGGTGTTGTCCAATTTTTCCATTGTATACTTACTATTTTTTTCCTTCCCTTGCTGCTAATGCGCCATCTCTGGGGAGACACTTAACAACCATGGAATATCCTGCCCATCAAAACTTCCCCTACATTTAGTATCTATTGATGATTCTTGCCCGACTGAGGCTTTATTATGATGGTTGCAAAATGATAATCTTCCAACTCTAGGACTCCCTCCACATTGACCCTTGGCATTGTCCTTGTAAGCAAAAGCCCACCACCCTTCTCCCCCATTTATCCATGTATATACCTGTTTTTCCATTGGTTTATAATTCAGTACTGTAATTAATTATTTTGGTGCTCAAATTGTCTAAGATTCAGCCTGCAGAAGCCCCTTCAAGCTGGCTGCTCTGTACTTGTGGCATGTCCCTAACATTTTTCTGATCACTTCCTTACTTCCTGACATATCAGGATATTCCATGCTCCTCTTGAATCGATCTTGCTACTTCCCTGGAATCAGCCAGAGAAACATAGTTTTAAAGTGTGAAATGAAACTCTGACATACACAACTGGCTTTCTTCAAGATCTCAATCCAGGAGAAAAGAAAAAATTCTCTCGGACAACCAAGTCATTTAAACTTGTGTCCCACACTACCAATTAAGAAGCACAATAACTGACGAAAGCACTATATATAATGCTACCTATAAACCCACTAAAATGGAAAATATTTGGAATATAAACTGACTTATACTCTCTTCTATCCATAAAAGTTACTCACAAGTTAGTTCATATATGGTTAATTTACATATTCCGGATCACAGAAGTTTCATTACATTAATATATTTTGCATAGCACTTTATAAGCATCAGCTGTGTTCGACTGCATTAACCCAATTTCTTCATCTTTCCCAGTATCCATACCATTTACTGTGTGACTTTACACATCTTTCCATCAAAAGGCCAGGTATACAAGCCCACTCCTTAATTTTCAGTTCAGCCACGTGGCTTGCTTTGACCAATGATAGATATGACACAGGACAGGCTTGTAAAAGTGCTTCCACAATGGGGCTTGTTCTCTTGCGATCTTGCACTCCTGCCATTTCCATGAGAAGGATATATCTGGGTTAATCACGCTTGTCCAGCCCTGGGGGGATCGGTCAACGTTCCAGCCATGTGAATCCAGGCAACATCGGCAGAGTTGCCCAGGAAGCCCAGCCTAGATTAGCTAAAACCTGTAGATCTATGAGAAACAAATATTTATTGTCATATACCACAGAGGCTTGTGATTGTTACAAGGCAAATGCTAACGAATATGTTAGCTAATATAATACTCCAATATCCCTCACTAGACAGGTAGAACGGATATCATTACCCTCTCTTTACAGATGTGGACATGAGCTTCCTAGAAGTCAAATGATTTGAGCATAGTTCTAGAGCAAGTAGGTGGGAGAACAATATTTCAGAACCTAGGTTTTCAGAGTTGGATTCCAGGGCTCTTTGCACTGCACCTCTTAGTAAAGCTGCCTCGAAGAGTGGAGTTTAAGGGCATTCCTGTGGAGTCACATGTTCATCAGGGGTCCTACGACAAATGCTTGCCGAGCTACACTCTTCGCTTGGCCACCTAAGACTACGGCTGCTTCACCCTTCCTGACTGGAAACCACCAAACTTGGAGCAGAGAACAGACTGGCATGTGTCATTATAATTGGTCACAGTAGTAGCCAGTTTATTCTCTGTTCCGGAAGCTATAACCATTTGAGTTCAGCTCACAACTTATTACAAATTGAAATGAATATCCATGTTCTTCTGAGTAAAGAACCACACACTTCAACAACAACAAACAACCAAACAAAATAAGAATTACGGAATTGTAACTAAAGCCTAGAGTTTGATAAAGCAGGGCTGCTACATTTTCTTAATGTCTTCACACAGGGGAAATCATTAAAATGATATTTAAGTTCTTTTTTGTACCACCGTGAAAGATCTAAAATTTTCTTTAGCTTAGAAAATATCAACAGGCAGTGTGCTGGGCACTCCCGCGGCTCCGTCTCCTGCTACAATGGTGTGTAGACGGCACAGACCCAGGGGCGCCCCTCGCTCCCGCCTCTGACCACCTCCAGCCTGTGTACCACTCGCAACCTTCGGAACCAGCCGCTCAGCTGTCCTGGCCACCGGGACCGCCAACACCATATTTTGAGCTTAACTCCGTATTACCGATCCACCACGAGCTCCCAGATTCGTCAGAATGATTCCGCCGAGGTGGAGGCCGCCGTCAACCGCCTGGTCGACATGCATCTGCCGGCCTCCCGCACCTACCTCTCTCTGCGCTCCTATATCCACCACCACGACGCGACTCTGGAGGGCCTGGGCCACTTTTTCCGCGAAGTGCCCGAGGGGAAGCGTGAGGACGCCCAGCGCCTCTTGAAAATGCAAAAGCAGCGCGGCAGCCGCGCCCTCTTCCAGGACGTGCAGAAGCATCTCAGGATGAGTGGGGTGAAACCCAGGACGCTGTGGAAGCCGTCGTGCTCGCGGAGAACCTGAACCAGGCCCTTGTAGACCTGCACGCCCTGGGCTCTGCCCGCACAGACCCCCGCCTCTGTGACTTCCCGGAGAGCCGCCTCCTAGATGAGCAGGTGAAACTCATCCAGAAGATGCGCGCCCACCTGACCAACCTCCGCAGGCCGGCTGGTTCCCCAGGGGGGGCTGGGCGAGCCCCTCGTCGAAAGGCTCGCCCTCCAGCACGAGTAGGAGCCTCCGGAGCCCAGCGGCCTTTGAGGAGCCCCTCTGGCGTCAGGGCTTCTGCCTGAAGCCCTGCTCTGCAGCCACTAGGCAGCTTTTAACCACCCTGGAGCTCTCTCCCAAGCCTTGGACCAAATGGAAACAATAAAGCTTTTTGCAGCAAAAAAAAAAAAGAAAAAGAAAAAAGAAAGGAAGGAAGGAAGCAAGAAAGAAAATACCAACAATCTCATTAGCTCAGAATCGACATAGATGTCCATCGACAGATGAATGTATAAAGAACATGTGGTGTATATACACAATGGAATATTACTCAGCCATAAAAAGAGAATGAAATAGGGACTTCCCTGTTGCCGCAGTGAATAAGAATCTGTCTGCCAATGCAGGGGACACGGATTCGATCCCTGGCCCAGGAAGATGCCACATGCCGCAGAGCAACTAAGCCCGTGCACCACCACTACTGAGCCTGCGCTCTAGAGCCCACGAGCCACAACTACTGAGCCTGCGCTCTAGAGCCCGTGAGCCACAACTGAAGCCCATGCGCCTAGAGCCCATGCTCCGCCACAAGAGAAGCCACCGCAATGAGGAGCCTGCGCACCGCAACGAAGAGTAGCCCCGCTCATTGCAACTAGAGAAAGCCCGCGCACAGCAACGAAGACCCAACACAGCCAAAAATAAATAAAATGTTTTAAAAAATAATGAAATATGCCACTTGCAGCAACATGGATGGACCTAGAGATCATCAAACTAAGTGAAGTAAGCCAGACAAAGACAAATATCACATAATATCACTTATATGTGGAATCTTAAACAAAAATGATACAGAACCGACAAATTGGCCAGATTATATTCACCACGGGGATACTTATTAAATTATAGACAGCTGGACCCTACCGCAGACCTACTTAATAATAATATCCAGGGGAGGAACCTGGGAGTTTTTATTTTTGACAAGCAATCAGGTGATTCTTATGCTCAACCAAGTTTGCGTTTAGATGACGCAGAGGCAAAGAAGGGTTATAAATTGTGATTTTTTTAATGGTTAGTTCCAGTTCCGATGCCTTAAGAAAATCATTCATCTTCCCTGGACCTCAGTGTTCTCATCTGTAAAACTGTGCCATTGGACCAAATGCTGTCTGCAAGAGGCAAATCGAGCTTGTAGACTAGAGTGAAGTTTTAAAGTATTGGTTCTCAATCCTGGTTACACATTAGAATCCTCTGGGAAGCTTCTGAAAGTGAAGGGTGCCCAGACACCACCCAGACCAATGAAACAGAATCTCTGGGGGTGGTTCCATGTGTTGCTAGTTTTGAAATCTCCCTAGGTGACTTTAATGGATAGCCACGGGTACAAACCTCTGCTCTAAAGGCTGACTGTCGTCAGCCAGGATGATTCTGGTTAGTCTCCAGACACCTATTTCCTTGCCTGGAAACTGGGAAGCATATCACCTATTTTACGTGGCGCATAGCCCCTGTTGATGGAGTGTCTACGATGATGATTCTAAGGTCTTTGTCTACATTAAATAATCTGCTATAATTCAGGAAGAAAACTCACAGCTTAATGAAAGAAGTTCAAAACAAACTCACTGCCAATGCTGACATCACCATCCAGAATAGGAAGGGCCAGTGAACATTTTTGTGATGAGGGGACACATGTGCAGGGATTGGGGAAACTCACTGAAGAGATCACTCAGAGAAAGTGGTTCTTTCTAAAATGAATTCCAGGATGGTTTTCATCGGCCCTTATTGTTAGGTCTGTGGCTTTCCAAAGAAAACTCACCTGGTGATTGGTAGGTTGGACAGACAGAAGCAGCAGCAATGGGGACCTGTGCTCTTCTTGAATTACCCTTTTCGAATAGGCTGGGCTATCATTTGATCTCCACATTCTTTACTCATCAACAGGCCCTTGAGGGATCCACAAAAGCAGAGAAACTATGAAAGGAAACAGCTGGGAAGTGGCATCTGGCCTATAGGGTTTAGGAAGGAAAAGGCCGTTCTTGAACAGCTGGTTTGAGTGTTTTAACTCCCTTGGTGGTTTTATTGTGCAGTTTCCCAGGGGTAATGTTTTAGGCCACAGCCCATGAGTCTCACAGGCTGGCTTAGCTTTTCCCACCCACCCACGTGGCACACACACAGTGGTCTCTTCCTGGGTGGTGACTTTTCCTCCACTTCATGAGAAAGTTGTACGGTAGGTGAAATATGGCTTCCTGGCCCCACCAGTCTCTGGTCTTTTTCTCACCTCCCTCAGCCACCCTATGCTTTCTCTCCTCCCTCAAAAAAAAAAAAAAACACAAAAACACCATACAGGTTCTCAGGAATGATCTGAAATTCATCTACTGCTTTAGAAAGTTCAAAGACCTTCTGAAACCCATCCATGGGTCTCCTAGTTAAAAACTAGATTTTTTTTTTGGCTGAGTTGGGTCTTCGTTACTGTGAGCAGGCTTTCTCTAGTTGCGGTGAGCAGGGGCTACTCTTCGTTGTGGTGTGTGGGCTTCTCATTGCAGTGGCTTCTCATTGTGGAGCACAGGCTCTAAGCGCACAGGCTTCAGTAGTTGTGGCACGCGGGCTCAGTAGCTGTGGCGCACGGACTTAGTTGCTCCGAGGCATGTGGGATCTTCCTGGACCAGGGCTCGAACCCATGTCCCCTGCATTGGCAGGCAGATTCTTAACCGCTGTGCCACCAGGGAAGTCCCGATTTTTTTTTTTTTAAAGATAGTTGATAGCTCTCTGTTATCCACATTCATCATAGCATTTTATTTATTTATTACCTTTTTTTGGCTGCACCGGGTCTTAGTTGTGGCAGGCAGGCTCCTTAGTTGTGGCATGCGAACTCAGTTGCAGCATGCATGTGGGATCTAGTTCCCTGACCAGGGATCAAACCCGGGCCCCCTGCATTGGGAGCACGGAGTCTTAACCAGTGCACCACCAGGGAAGTCCCCAGGTAGAGATTTTGAATAGGAAGTTTGATGTTATGAGTAGTTCATGGGAGAGGTCCAGGCTGGAGATATAAATTGAAGAACCATCTATGTATTGATGGTACCTAAAGCCATGAGACTAGATGAAGTCATTGAAGGATTGACTGTAAATAGAGAAAAGTGGGAGAAGGAGTGAGTCCAGGGACAGTCTGACATTAACAAAGCAAAATAAAGTGCAGAGAACATACATTGAAAGAGCAAATATTGAATGAAGATTAAAGAAAAATTATTGAAATGAGCAAAAATTCTCAATTGTTGAAGAAACGTGGAAAATCTGGAAATCGTTAGTGACTCTTATCAGGCAGATGAATTAAAAAAGAAAATCTCTGCTAGTATATTTTTGAAAATCTACCTTCTAAAGACTTAATGATATTTTTGTTTGCATCTCTCCTACTGGCCAGAGACTCTATTTATTAATCAGGTCCAATGGAAATTTTAGAGCATTAGCAAGATAACTCAGGGCCAACCTTAGCAGTAATTGCAGCAAAAAACAAACAAAAAATGTAAAAGTCACACCTAATCATTGGAACTGTCCTAGAAATTAAGGTGCAAAGTGTTTTGTGGTTTGTAGGTTGCTGCTTCCTTTCTCTAAACCCAGCTATTTTGTGATACCATGGTGTTGTGATTCTTAGCTGGGGATAACTCTGCTCCCCACAGGGAACACTTAGCCGTATCCATAGACATGTTTGGTTGTCTTAACTGGGATGGGGCTGCTATTGGCCTCTAGTGGGTAGAGGCCAGGGATGCTACTGAACACCCTACATTGCACAGGACAGCGCCCACAACAACGTCAACAAGCAGAGGCTGAAAAACCCTGACTCAGGCTATGGCTATTTACCTCAGGGAGTTTATAACAGAGCAATAACGCCAGGAAAACATCCAACTTCATTTATTTTTCAGTAAAATGATAAAAAAGGTGCACAAGTGGAAGAAGGTGGAGGGGAGACACAATTCAAGAAAAGGGGAAAAGAGGAAAATAAATATGCAGTGCAACAATTACGGGCTCTGAGAAGTTCTTAGATTCAATAAACAACTAGTAGAGGTGGCAGCACAGAATGACGTAACAGGCTGTGGGAGTGATCTTCGCTCACATAATCTCACAGACCTACAACGTTCCCTGGGATTTGCTTTACTGAATCTGGGACCTGATCACAGGAGTAACGCATTAAGTCTCAATGCCAGTGATGGAGGGTTAACCCGAGAGGAGACCAACAAGCAATGTTTCTTTACCTTCCCCAATCTTTGATCCCGGCAGTTGCAAGGCTGCGGCTGGTCCCTCTAATTACCCACAGCGAGAGAGGCGGCAAAAACCTAGAACTACACCTCAGCGGGTAGAGAATGAACCAATTGACTACTGTAAATTAGGTTAATTATCTTGTAATTAATTCAGTTCTCTGCCTCCTCTAGCATGTCTTTTCTGGCCATGGGTTTTCTCAGCATGTGCATCTCTGTCGAGCTGCTGTAGGGGACGGCAGCAGTTGGACTCCTTAGAATCAGCCAGTGTGCTCGTTGATGTGCTCAGAAGGCTCCAAAGATGGTGTGCACTGAGAACATTTTCAAAAAACCTCGTGCTGTGGAAAGAGCAGGCAATTAGGGAGCTCAAGTGCAGGGGTGCTGAGCCATGGTAAGCACTGTCTGGCCAGCTAAAGCTCACCGGAATACACGCACAGCCAGGGACAGAGCCTCACCCAGCGCACGTGTGGCCAGACTGCCTTGGGGGTCCTCCCGGGGAAGAGTAAGGCGTGGGCCACACTCTCCACTGTTGGCATCGTGGGCTGTAGTAGCTGACAAAAACCTCACGTGAAATCGCCCCGTCCACTTGGATGGAGTACAATTTCACGTCTCCACACGCCCACCTATATTACAGAGCACACTGTCTCCATCACCAAGAGTGAATGGCCGCATTCTTCCATGGCTCTTCAGCCACAGGTGTAGCCCATGCTGCCGGGGCCCTGCCCATCTCCCCGAGGTACTTGCCATCCTGTACACGAGGACTGAGTATTACTGCAAGCACTCCTGACGCTCTCTCTGAGGGCACCCAGGCCACAGGAGCATGGGTGGCTCTCACATGTGGCAACCCAGAGTGATGGGAAATAATGCCCTCAGGACTGTCGTCAGTCAAATGAGAGAGACGAGTGGATGGAGAAACAGCCCAGCTTCCTTGCCTCTAGGGTAGAACAACCTGAGCTTGCTCCGTACTGTCTCCCAAAGGGCCCCAGCAGGGACCGGTTGTCCACAGCGGCCTTCTGCTCATGACTGTGCCTTTGATCACCTTCTTCCCCATCCCTGACTGAGCTGCCCTTTCCCTGACCAGTGTCTCTCGGGATGAGCTCCCAAATAAACTCCTTGCACTCGAATCCTCTTGTCAGGGTTTGCTTCTGGGGAACCCAACCGAAGACACAGTCAGGACCACAACTGAGCATCTCGCCCATCCCATGACAGAGTGGGCAGATGCACCTCTCTACTGAGAGAGGGGTGCCCGGGGATGTCAGCTTAGGGGCTGCATTTGGATCAAGCTCATGGCTTACAGAGCAGGGTAGTGGAGGGGTTCCTCACCAGGGGGATGATTTTGCCCCCGCAAGGCCTCTTGGGCAATATCTAGAGCCGTTCTGGGTTACCACAACGGGGGATGAGTGCTGTTGGCGTCTAGTGGGGAAGGCCAGGGGTGCTGCTAAACACCCTACGGTGCACAGGAACACGCCCCCTCACAAATGTCGCTAGTGCCGAGGCTCAGACGCCCTGGCGCACTACAGCACGACGCTCAGAAGACCCGGCTCGGGACGCCTTTCTCACCGCTAAAGAGGGGACGAAATGTTTCTTCACACGAGTCTTGAAGTAAAGTAACTAGAGCAGGGGGTCAATCGTTCCTTCGTTCTTGTGCCAAGTGATGACCAAGTTGGTGACCAGACAAAGACGGAAAAGGCATCGTGTCTGCCCTCAGAGAATCCAGAGGCTGGGTGTGGAGAACGGTGCAAACACACGCTCGATTCCCTTCCGATGCGAAGCCTGGCTCTGATACGGCGTGTGGTACGTGTGCTTTGGCAGAACAGCAGAGACGAGGAGGCGAGCTCCTTGGAAGTCAGGAAGGGATATTTGAGGTGATGGGTGGAGATTGGCAGGTGACTAAGCAGAGAGGGCACAGAGCCCTGAAGGGGTGGGCCTGTCGGTGCCCGGTGACTATGCTCAGAGCACAGAAAGCAAAGGAAAGAGAGGAGAGGAAAGAGGTGGGGAGCAGACAGGCACGAGGTGGTGAGGGGCCTTGTCTGCGGGGCTGGGGCAAGGTGAGCAAGCCAGGTACCCAGGGCGCCGGCCCTGTTGGGACCTGCACAAGCCGAGGGTGGCTGTCTCCTTGCACCCTACACCCTGGGCTCCTGCTTGCCTCACCCTAGCCCCAGCCCTCCTCCTCTGTCATGCTGAGAAGCTACCAGGCCTGGTCTGCAGGCTGGGAGCAGCCCCCAGAAATCCTGGACTTTACTTTTTAGAAGGATAACCTGACTCCAACACAGGTCCACTGTGCCACTTCCCCTCCAACAGAATCTACCTCAGATCCCCAAGAAAGCAGAGCTTTCCCTTTCTAATTAGCCTCTCCACCTAAACGGAATACTGTCCCAGACTGGTACTTCTCCAGACCCAACACACAGCAAATTCCTGAGGACAGAAGGTGAAGGGGATCATGGTTGGTGAGAAGCCTGCAAGAGGCCGGCAGGCAGCTAAGTTCATCTGTTCAAGTTGGAAGGATAGGCAGTGCTTTGAGTGAGGGTCAGAGCTCCTGTTCACCTCATTCAGTTGGGCTTGATTAAAGTTGGCTATTTGGATGACTGGATAGCAAACTATGGTTTAACTATCCAGTCTTACGCTTAGCCTAAAGGTGGGCATGTGGAGGGGAAAAGAGAGAGACAGGGAAGGATGCTTTTAAGGAGCTAAGAAACTAAACCGATTTCAAGCCCCCCCGAGGCATCCACAAGTATTCACATTGGCCTTTCATATCCGCGGGTTCCGCATTTGCGGTTTCAACCCACCACGGATCAAATATAATCAGATCTGCAGAGGGAGAACCAGGGATGGGGACATGGAGGGCCTACTGTAAGGACTTGAGCATCTGAGGATTTTAGCATCCTTGCGGGGGCGGGCGGGTGTCCTGGAACCAATCACCCGCTGATACCGAGGGACGACTGTATACATTTGCCCAAAGACAACTGATATGCCAGGAGAAAATTATTCTTGTCTATTGCTGAACGAGGGACATGTTTAAGGAACTCTTAGTCAAGGAGTTTTTAATCCTATTTCAGTAGACTGTATCTACTGTAATATGTAATTATCATAATTGCTATTGGTTAGAAAAACACATTTATTTTATAGTAGTCTGTAATTCAGGAATTTCACCAGTTTATCTTGGATTCTTCTCATTTGTGACTTCACTATGAATATTGTATTATCATTATGTCTACACCTAAACATCAAGAGATTCTTGAAAACAGAAAACAGAGAAAACCTGTCCAAAAAGGCTGGCAGATTGCAAGGCAACAATATTAATGGAAAACAATGGCCCATAAATTACCTAGGACTCAATCATACCACTCCAAACCACCACTAGGACTGTAGCTATGGTCTACAGTTAGAGTAACCATTTAAACTGTACTGCCGTCACCTGGAACAACAGTTCTCAAACCTATCAGATGCAAACCACCTTTTAAAACAAACAATCCTGAATGGAATTCTTAGACGATATAAGGTACCTACCACACACTTTGAAAGAGACTATAAAGCCCTTTCTGAAATACCTAGAGAAATAAAAGGTAAGTACTTCTGTAAAAGAATGTCATGTTACGTGCACATCTCTATGAACACCATTAGGCAGGAGATCACTGGAAGAATCAATGAAGAATTCTGATGCTTGCACCGAATACAGCGAGCCTGCATGTAGGCAAGAGCTATGTATGGGGACTCTGTTTTGTTTTGTTTTGTTCTGTTTTGCGGTACGCGGGCCTCTCACTGCTGTGGCCTGTCCCACTGCGGAGTACAGGCTCCGGACGCGCAGGCCCAGCGGCCATGGCTCACGGGCCCAGCCGCTCCGCGGCACGTGGGATCTTCCCGGACCGGGGCACGAACCCGTGTCCCCTGCATCGGCAGGCAGACCCCCAACCACTGTGCCACCAGGGAAGCCCTATATGGGGACTCTTTGGGTGTGTTAAATTGGCGATGGACACCAGGAGCAGGAGCAGTCCTGCCACTGGGAACAAACAAGACATTCCCAAAACAGTGAATAATGCTTGGTGAAGTGATCGCCAAGAAATGACCACCTTTCATGACCTTCCCGGCAACTGCAGTACCACGCAAATTGGTGCGTATTAAAGCCGCACCGAAAAATGATAGATTTTTACTGTTGGCTGCTTGTGCTTTTCAAGGTTATAAGAAAAGAAGGTGTGGCGAAGCCCAGCCCTTGGTGGAAGTGCAGACCCCAAAACCAGAAGTGAAGGGGGCGGGCCTGTGCCCAAGAGGCAATAGAAGGATGACGCCTGAGCCTATGATCTGCGCAGGCGGACGCACGGATGCGCGCGCCTTCGGGGGGATGTGCGGGGGTGGGGGGCGTGGGGGGCGGAGAATCGCTTACATTCACATCCGGGTCATCTGCTGCCACGCGAGGCGAGCGAGATCCAGCGCGGTGGCCGCTTGCACGCCTTTAGGTCTTTCCCTAAATCGCAGGTATTTTGCGCGCTGCTTCTTCGGGGGCGGGTGTCTTGGTGTCCTTTTGGAGGTGAGGCTGGTCGCGCCACTGTGGAGTGGCCGCGTTTGCAAGAATGCTCGTCGATACTGCAGACAGGGTTTTCACCCGGTTCATCCGCTCACTTACATTTTCTCTTCCATTAGGGCCCCCATTTTGTACCGCAATGGAGCAGGCTCTAGAACGAGCTTTGGATCGTGCGGAGTATATCATTGCAAGTGCCCGACAGAGACCTCCGGAAAGGAAATACCCATCTAATGGGGAGAAGTCTCTCTATGAAAAACTTTATGACATTTATGTTGAAGAATGTGAAAAAGAGCCTGAGGTTACGGAGGAATTAACAAGCAACGTGAACCTGTTAGAGAAGCTTCTTAGGAGAGAGTCGTTGCCGTGTTTGGTGGTCAACCTGTACCCAGGAAAGGAGGGCTATTCGCTGATGCTCAAGGGGGAAAATGGATCATCTTCGGAGATCATCCGACTGCCCTATGAAGAAGGGGAATTGCTCGAATACTTGGATGCAGAAGAATTACCTCCTGTTTTAGTGGGTCTCCTGGAAAAGTCTCAGGTTAACGTTTTTCATCACGGGTGTGTGATAGCAGAAATACGGGACTACAGGCAGTCCAGCGACAGGGAAGCTCCCCATTACCAAAGCAGGCATATTCTCTTACGTCCCACGATGCAGACTTTAGCCTGGGATGTAGAGGCCATAGCCAGCGATAACCAGAATTGGACCCAGGAGGACAAACTTTTGCTTGAGAGCCAACTGATCTTAGCTACAGCTGAACCACTGTGTCTAGACCCTTCTGTATCAGTAGCGTGCACTGCAAACAGACTGCTCTATAACAAACAAAAGATGAACACTCTTCCCATGAAAAGGAACTTCAAGAGGTACTCTATGGCCTCTCTGAATCGGCAGCAGGAGCTGTCTCGTCCACCTTCTCCTGAGCTAAGAGCCCTGACTTCCTGCAAAAGAATAAGAGAAAGTAAAACAGGTGGGAATTACGGCCTCAAAACTTTTAAAGCAGGAAGTTGTGTAGATATGTGGAAACAGAGACGCTGTGACTTGGCTGTACCTTCTGAAGTGGACATGGAGAAATATGCTAAAGGGAAGAAGTCTGTCGGACGTGATGACTCACAACCAACAGTCTGGCCAGTGCATGAGGTACAAGGTGATCTTGCATTTGGAGATGACGCTGGCTACCAGTCCCAGGCAACAAGGCTGACCGTCAGGCAGCTGACTGATAATTCACTTGCCTCTGGAAAAGGGTCCGGTACAGAAGCCACGTGGGAGAGACAGCTGTCTCCCCCCCACTCCTTCGCAGATGACCATCCCTACAGTTTCCCGCCCGGGGCAGAGTCTGATGCTGGGAGAGTGGTCAGTCGGCCCGAGGAGTCGGTCCAGGAGAGCACCCAGTGTCCAGTGCAGATGTCACACAGCTCCAGTGGCTCAGCCGGTCTCAGGCAACCTTCTCCAGGGAAAGAACCAGAACAGCCTAAGACTGGGTGGGTTCAGTCTTCAGTGCCCGACAGCGGAGCCACACATCCACCTCCACCCATGCGACTTCCTTGGCACTCAGGAAGGAGCTCCTGGGGTGAGAGTCTCACTTCACAGCAGGCAGGCAGCTCTCAGGCACGTGCATCTCCTGGCCCTGCTCCTAAGCCACCAGCTCTTTCCCAGAAATCCTCTGTGGAGCAGAGCCCAGTTAGCACGCTTCCTGCCACCGCCCTGTCCACTGCGGGCTCATCACAGACGACCTCGGTCTCCCGGGTCACGGTCATCTCCGTTGGCCTGAAGGTCATCAGAGAAGTGGGCCCCAGACGTGGAGGCCAGGCCTCGGGGAGAGGCTGTGCCACCAGAGCCCCAGCTCCCAGGGGAATCCAGCCGGGCCACCTGCCCGCAGGAGCTCTTCCGCCGCCGCCGCCGCCGCCGCAGCCTCCTCCTCCTCCAGAGAAAAACGCTTCGGATCTCAGACCCTTTCCTGTGGTGCAGCTGCCCCGCGGTTCGCTCCTGTGCAGCAGCCAGCAGCCGGCCCCGCAGCCGCGCCTCCCCCAGCTGCTTCCCCTGCAGTGGCCCTGCGCCCCGCCTCCTCGGCTGCCGGCGTCCCAAGGACTGGGGGCACGGGGTCCGAGGGCACAGGGTCCGGAGGCACAGGTTCCGGGGGTACAGGATCCGGGGGCACAGGTTCCGGGGGCACAGGGTCCGGAGGCACAGGTTCCGGGGGCACAGGGTCTGGGGGCACAGGTTCCGGGGGCACAGGGTCCGGAGGCACAGGTTCCGGGGGCACAGGGTCCGGGGGTACAGGATCCGGGGGCACAGGCTTCAGGTTCACAGGGCGCCGCCGTTCCCAACACGGTCGTGCGTGCCGAGGAAGCCGTGGTTGTTCACCTCGGTGCAGAGGACGGCTTCCAGCCGCCCCAGGTGCTCGTGTTGTCCCCGCCGGGCTCTGGCCTGAGCAGCCCCGGGCTGAGCCCCCCGCAGCAGACGGGTTGGGCCTGGGCGGCCCCGCGGCCGCAGTTGCAGTTCAGCGTGCACGTGCGCCGCCGCGCCGCCGCGCCTTGCCCTCGGGGCCCGCAGCCCAGCAGCCAGGCCGCGGGGACCGCGGATAGAGGCCCGCCAGCCGTTCCCAAGCCCTGAGGCCTGGCTGATTTTCTCTCCTTTAGAAAACACAAGAGCAGCGACCGAGTGCGTTTCGAGTTTCACCCGCATTTGGGTTTTGTTTTAATGTGTCGCTCTTTTACGTTGTTAGACGTACAAACTTTCTGCAGAGGCACAAGCCCATGATTTTTACACAGAGACGGGGAAGTGCTTTACTAAACTGGCAGGGTTTCGCCGAAGCCATCGCTTGGGCGGTGGCTGTTGACAGTTGTTTTTATTGCGATGTTCTCAAGTGTATCCACATCCAAACTAGGGTCAGTTTAAACTCCTGAAGCCTGTAATTTCTCTCAAGCAATAAAACTGCAACACCAGTCAAGTCAAAATTAGTATTATTCTAACGAGATGCTACTAACGCATAACTGTAGCAGCGTCACCCTTCTACGTGTACAGCTCGGTAGTGTTAAGTGGACTTCTGTCGTTGCTGTACAGCAGATCTCTAGGGTTGTTTTCTTCGGGCAAAAGTGAAGCTTTATCCCCGTGAGCACCAGCTCCCTGTTTCCCTCGCCCCAGCCCTGGCCCCCACCCCTCTATTTTCTGTGTCTCTGAGTGTGACTGCTTTAGATACTTCGTAGAAGTGGGATCGTACAGGATTTGTCTTTCGTGACGGGCTCATTTCACTTAGTGTCCTGTCCTCGAGGTCCATCCATGTTAGCGTGCCACAGGAAGGTTGTAGCTGTTTACAGGTGCTTTCAGTGTACCTACGATATACTGCCGCGGCCTACGAAGGATTAGAAACGTCCTTCGGAAGAGAGTGCACTTTCCTATTTGTTTATTTAGTTTAAAAGCTTTTTGCACCAGTGTCTGAAATGCAATTTTTATACATTTGGTTTGGGAAAAAAACAAAAACAAGCTAACGCTACCAAAACTTGATGCTTGTCATCTTGCTATTGAGGCCATGGGATACCTCCCAGTGCGCAGCATGCTTTAGGGGCCCTTGCTTGCGTGGATGTCCCCAGCCCTTTAGAAGGTGCCCCCCACCCCCAGAGCCCAGCTGTTCTCCTCTAGGCTGCAGTCGCTGGCTGTGAAAGGGGGATGTTGTCTTCTCTCTTTATAAAACCGTTTACATTTTTGAGAACCCAGGGTTATTTGCAGAAGGTAAATATCTAAACATCTGGAAATGGGTTTGTCTTTCAAGTGTTTTCAACTTTGGTACATTCTGAAGTGGAGTCCCTCTCCCCTGAGTGGTCACCAACTGGTCAGCTGTCCCTGCTTCCTCATCTCTTTTTACCTTCTTTCTCGTTTCAGTGGGGCTCAGAAGACCCCTGAAGTTTTCTGTTTCCGTTTCTTACTGTGGTATAATTGACATAAGGATCAACCATTTTAAAGTGTACAATTCATTGGCATTTACTGCATTTAGAATGTGGTGCGACCACAGCCTCTGTCTGCTTCCAAAACATTTTCATCGCCCGAGAGAAATCTCTGTACCCATTCAGCACTCACTTCCCAGCTTCCTCTCCCCCAGCCCAGGAAACCACCGATTTGCGTTCTGTCTCTACAGACTCCGCCATCTCGATTTTTCCTCAAAATGGAACCAGAGACGACGTGACCTCTTCTGTGTGGCCCCTCTCGCTTGGCGTAATGTTTCCGAGGCTCGTCCACATCGTCACACGTGTCGGCGCTTCATTCCTTTTCGGGGCTGAGGAACATTCCCTGGTTTGTGTGCGCCACATCTTGTTTATCCATCATCTGCTGATGTACATTTGAGTTGTTCCCACCTTTTGCCATTGTGTATAGTGGGGCTATGAACAGTTCTGTACAAGTATCTGGAGGCCTCTCGTATTTCGTTCTTACAACTTTGAAGGACAACCTGTGTATATAAAAGTATTTTTCCCAAGTACACATGTATGTTTCCCTGCCTTTTGCCCTAACCAAAAAAAGGAAGTTTGGCAGTTCCAAAAGAGATGAGTGAAGAGGCAGGTAACCGGTGATTCTTACTGCATTAACCCGGCTGCACTAACGTGCTACCGATCCTGTTAAGGAAAGCCAACATGGCAGATATGCCAGCGGAGTGACACTGAGCCCATTGGAGCTTTATGTAGCCCACCCTGGACATCTTTAGGAACGGTGCCTGCACTTTGAAGAAGTGACCAATTGCAAAGAAGACCAGTGCAATGACCAATTGCAAAGAGGAGTTTATACTCAGCCTTGGGTGCCGACCAGACAAGTGAACTCTGAGTCTCACTAGATTTTGTGTACCTTCTCCCTTTTTGTCCTCACTCTCATCCTTTCAGATACTACTACACGGAGAGACCAGCTGACGTTGTGCTCCCTTCCCAGGCAAGCAAATAAATGCAGCTTTGTTTCAGATTAACATTTGGTGGTCTTTATTTCCTCCTACTAATCCTCACCAAGGTTTATAATTGAAGCAATTGCCTCACTGATGAAGAAGAAAGAGTGTACCCCTGGAAATACAATCCCAGAGTCTGTATTCATTCAAACACCTGTAAAGGGAGGACTTCCCACATGCCTTGTACTGTGTGAGGGCTTAGGTGGGATGCAGAGAATACAGATACCAAGGAAAAGTAAAGTACCTCTTCAGAATGTAGATCTCATTCAAAATTCACGTCATTTTATCCTTCAGCAATTTAAGGTAAATTCCCTGTAGGAGAAAGTCTCAGTAGAATAATGAATGTTACATATCTGAAGATGAGTACACAACAGAATAGGAAATAGCAGAAGACTCAAGATTTCAGTGGCTTACCACCCTGCCACAAGTCAGAGGTTAGGACACAGACCAAGGAGATGGTGGAAACAGGACTCCAGAGAGAAAATATTACCCAGCTCATGAAGTCCAGGTGTGTGTATCTGCACAGAGAATTTGTACTTGTTTATAAGTGATAAGTTAAAAAATCTATCATTCCATTCTAGATTGCTATTTTGAGAAAATCTTGGGGAAAATACTCCTAAGCAATGTTTGTTTATTTCTTTAAAGTGACAGAAACATGTTAGGTTCCTTGCTAGACCCATCTCCAACATCCTGTTCTTACTTCTGCCACCTCTCAACAGATACCGATATTGTCTTTGGTTTTTGTTGTGTGTTGCTTCCTGAAATAGCACCACGACCACCTGTTCCTTAGAGAAAGCTGAGTTCATTCTTTCTGGCAAGGGAGAGGACAACCTTGACAGGGTGTTACTAGTGTTTTAGATAGTTAAATGTCTTTTCCCATAAAGTCTAATAAAATAACCCTTCATCTCAAGTACTTCAGTATTTGATCTGCAGGGAAAATGTAAAGCTTAGCTGCTTTAATTGCATTTTGAAAAACACTTAGGCTCTAAAATACAGGATTTTTCCCTCTGTTCTCACTTCCTGCTGGGCACTATTCTGTTTTTGCATGTTTTAATTCACTCAGTCCTTGCAAGGACCATGGAAGGAAGGTACAGTTATAGATGAGGAAACAAGGCATTGGGCAGTTAAATAATTTGCTCAAAGTCACCCAGCTATGAAGTATCAGAGCCCAGATTCGGATCCAAGCCTCCTGGGGTCAGAGACTATGTCCTTTACCACACTACCCTCTCCACTGCCTCACTGAGGGCAAGACATAGACCTGTCCCCAGTGGACTCATCATATGATTGGAAAGACCTCAAGATGTGTGGATGAAATGACAGATCACAATCTATCACTTAGCCACATCTTGGTGTTTGAGAGGAGCTAATAACTGACATCTTTGCCACGGTTTGGAACCATTTGACAGAGATAGATTCAGGACTCAGCTGAACGTCAATATATTCTCTTTATACGTTCTGCTCATATATTCAAGGACACAATTTAGATCTGGGCCAAGCGGGTTTTCTAATACTGCACCCCGTATTAGGGAGATTCTTCCACTCGCTCACAGGCAGGGCTAGAGAACTACAGAGCCCTCCCTGTGGGTCTGGCTCTCTTACAGGGGAAATTGAGTGGGCAGAGCAAGGCCAATTTTACTTTACTGAAGAGCTTCTTAATCCCTGGACAATGGGCCTATGGCATTTGGTGAAGGCTACGGATCCTTTCTCAGAATGACATTTTGATGTGCATAAAGTAAAAGATAACGGCATTACAAAGGAAGCCTGTTACGCTAAAATACAACCCTGAAAGTATAAAGTTATGATAAATAATAAATATGCTTCTTGGTTAATGCATTAAATAATAAGATGTAGCAGAGGAACTAATAATTACTATAATTTCAAAGCAGTGCTGAGCATGAATGATATTTTGAGGTACCTGCAATAAGTGGAATATGTGAAAACATCTGTGATTTCTATTCAATACAACTTCATAGACACGGTTAATACTACTGTGGTTTGTTCTCTATATTCATTTGTAGGAAATAATATATTTCACTTAGAGATCAGAGAATGTAAATATATAAAGCATTTTCTTTTCTCATTAAGTTCATGGATCCCCTAAAAGTGTCCATGAGCCCCAGGTTAAGAATACTTGCTCTAACGGAAGGTCCTCCCCCAGCAAAAGAAATAGGTAATAAGCGTCATCTCCGGCAGTGTATGCTATATGAACAAGCCCGCCGGTGATCAAGTCTGCTCCCACTGTACATAGTGGCCCGATTACTGAATGGTTATCACAGCAGCTTGGAAAGGAGTTGCTTACAAGGTGTACATTATTCATTTAATCCTCGGAATGACCCTATTGGTAGTTAATGTTGTTAACTCCATTTTCAAGTGAGGAAATTGAGGTTAATGTAATTTGTCGAAGTTCGCACATCTGAGGAGGGGTAAGCATTTGAATCTAGGCAGTCTGGCTCCAGAACCCACAGTCTTAACCACTAAACTGAACCTGCTCAGTAAGTTTAGAGGGCTAGTCTAAGAATACCTGGGGCTAAGTATAACTGCCATTTATAAAGTTCTTTTCCTAGAAAAAAGTTTAAATAAATCATTGGAAGACAACCCTTCTGTAGACTAGGGCTTCTTCCGTATAGAGATCGGGAATTACTGAACACCCTGTAGTTGCCAGTTATCCACTGTATCGAATAAGCATTATCCCAAAGTGACCTTATTTTGGCCGCCTGGACCACAAATCGTCTGGGGCTGGAGCAGAGTGGAGAGCGGGGCTTCCACTGAATTCAGCTTCCCGATGGGAGGGCACGTCACTTCTAATGAGCTCTGTCGAGAACTCTGAAAGGTCTGAGACTCTATGCTGCTTGAAAACTAACAAGTTAGCCTTAATTTCATGGATGCTGGCAGAAGACAAGAAGACTGGGTCAGGGCTTCCCTGGTGGCGCAGTGGTTGAGAGTCTGCCTGCCGATGCAGGGGACACGGGTTCGTGCCCCGGTCTGGGAGGATCCCACATGCCGCGGAGCAGCTGGGCCCGTGAGCCATGGCCGCTGAGCCTGTGCGTCCAGAGCCTGTGCTCGGGAGAGGCCGGAGACCAAGGACTTTATTACTCGTAGCACAACAAGGCAGCATGCATTTCATGTGTGCATTGGTTCCCTTGCCCACCCAAGTCCCATGGGGACAACAGAGAGGTGGGCCCGAGTGAATGCCGCACATGCAGTAGATGTCTGTCACAAGGGAAGAACCCAAGCTTAGGAAATAACAATATGTTTAAAGGGGCTGCAAACAAACCTGCCTAATTTTTGCTCTGGAGAAAGACTTTATCTTTGTTATGACAGTCAAGAAACAAATTTGTCTTTGGCTCCATTAGGGAGATACTATCTCTATTTCCTCAGGCTGTTTACCATACAAACTTCCTGGAAAGTTAGTCCAGAATAAAGGTTATCAGTGTCTCTGCTCACAAGACATGCAGAAACAAGGGAAACATGGAGAACTGTCCCCCACCAGACTTCAGGTGCTGGCAACTGGAATTCCCAGACAACTCCTTTAAATAGCTAGTGTCCAACTCCAGATGGCAACACTCAAGCAGTTTGTGTGTCCCTTCATCGATAAAGTTGTTTTCTCATGCTCATTCTATGAAAGGAGAACAATACGGGTGCAGGTCCCTCTACCAGAATGCGAACCCACACTAGGTATCCAGGGGCGTGTGGTGGCACTGGCACTCTTCTCTAATGAATGATGGAAGGAAGGGGACCTGTGCCTTCTCTTCTCTTGCTACCCTGCCCTTCTAAGTTTTCCTTTCCCCCAATAAAGCTGATGACTCAATTCATTCCAGGCCCTACTGCATAACATGTGATACCCAAATGGTCTCAGTACATAGATAAAGAAAAGTAACAGACAACTAAGAGTTCCCAGCAGCCAGAAGGAGGAACATAAAACAGAACAGGCACCCAGCAAAACAGAATTGCTAGAGGAGGACAGATGACAACTTTTTTAAAAATCACAGGGCTTCCCTGGTAGCGCAGTGGTTAAGAATCTGCCTGCCATTGCAGCGGACACGGGTTCAAGTCCTGGTCTGGGAAGATCCCACATGCCACGGAGCGACTAAGCCTGTGCGCCACAACTACTGAGCCTGCGCTCTAGAGCCCGCGAGCCACCACTACTGAGCCCATGTGCCACAACTACTGAAGCCCACGCGCCTAGATCCTGTGCTCTGCAACGAGAAGCCACTGCAATGAGAAGCCCTCACCACAACGAAGAGTAGCCCCCACTCGCCGCCACTAGAGAAAGCTCGTGTGCAGCAACGAAGACCCAACACAGCCAGAAATAAATACATAAAATAAATAAATTTATATTAAAAAAAAAAAACAAGAAGAAGGGGATCCCCCAGGGTTCCTTTAAAAAAAAATCACAAACTTTCTGTAAATGGATGCTATGGCTTTAAACTTAAAAATACATTAGTTGGGGACTTCCCTGGTAGTCCAGTGGTAAAGAATCTGCCGTCCAATGCAGGGGATGTGGATTTGATCCCTGGTCGGGGAACTAAGATCTCACATGCCGTGGGGCAACTAAACCTGCATGCCACAACTACTGAGCTTGCATGTCTCAACTAGAGAGCCCATGTGCCACAACTATAGAGAAGCCCACGTGCCACAATGAAGAGCCTACACCGCAACAAAAGATCCCGCGTGCCTCAACTAAGATCTGACACAGCCAAAAAAATTAAATAAATACATTAGTTGAAAATATCGTATATTAACACATATATGTGGAATCTAGAAAAATGGTACGGATGAACCTGTTTGCAAGGCAGAAATAGAGACACAGACATAGAGAACAAATGTATGGACACCAAGGGGGGAAAGACGGGGTGGGATGAATTGCGAGATTGGGACTGATATATATACACTAATATGTATCAAATAGGCAACTAATGAGAACCTGCTATATAGCACAGGGGCTCAGTGCTCTGTGATGACCTAAATGGAAAGGAAATCCAAAAAAGAGGGGATATATGCGTACATAGGGCTGAATCACTTTGCTGTACAGCAGAAACTAACACAACATTGTAAAACAACTATACCCCAATTTAAAAAAAAAAAAATTAGTTGAATTAAGGGAGAGGATACCTACTGTTGTGGCCAGAGTTAGTAACCTGGGTGAAGGGGAAGAAAAATCTCAAGGCATGATATCTCAAAAATATAAAAAAATGGAACTTATAGAAAAAAAAAGATAAGAGACTTGGAGGATAGATCTAGGAGACGTAAGAAGCAAAAATAGGAGAACAAGGAACCGATGGAGGTAAAGTATGATGAAGCAAGTAATAAATGCAAGTTTCCCTGAACAAAACAAAGGCCCAAGTTTACAGACTCAAAAAGTACACCAACTTCCCAGTAGGTGCCATGAGAGTCGGAGTAGATAATCTACCCATTATAGTAGGTTAAATTATTGTTCAACAAGTACTGATTCCCTCCCCTTTAACATGGAGCAAATTGCACTTCCCTAACTTTTTTTTTTATAAATTAATTAAATTAATTAATTACTTTTTGGCTGCATTGGGTCTTCGTTGCTGCGCGCAGGCTTTCTCTAGTTGTAGTGAGCGGGGGCCATTCTTCATTGCGGTGCATGGGCTTCTCATTGCAGTGGCTTCTCTTGTTGCGGAGCACAGGCTCTAGGTGCGCGGGCTTCAGTAGTTGTGGCACGTGGGCTCAGTAGTTGTGGCTCGTGGGCTCAGTAGTTGTGGCTCGTGGACTCTAGAGCTCAGGCTCAGTAGCTGTGGCGCACAGGCTCAGTCGCTCCGCAGCATGTGGGATCCTTCCAGACCAGGGCTCAAACCTGTGTCTCCCCTGCATTGGCGGGCAGATCGTTAACCACTGCACCACCAGGGAAGCCCCGTACTTCCCTAACTCTTGACTTTGAGTTTTATCATGTGACTCACTTTGGCCAATGGACTATTAATGGATACGATACAAGAAGAAACTTGAAATATACCTGCATAGTGGGTTCACCATCATGTGCTTCTGCTTTCTGCCCTGAGAAGAGCATGCTTTGGGAGGCTCTTGATCCAAGGAGGATGAGAAATACATCAAGCAGACCTGGACCCAACTTGGACCTCAGAGTCAAGCCCAGCATAGATTTGTAGATGTGTGAGTGACCAATAAATGCTTATTGTTTAATGCCAATGAACTTTTTGGGGTACTTTGTTACACAGCCTTACGGTGGCAATAGCTGATAGGCCTAATTTTACTTAGGCATATCCTGGTAAAATTATAAATCTCAATAATTAAACATAAATCTTAAGTTTCTAGTCAGAAAGAATAAGTTGTCTACAAATAAAAAGTAAGATAAGTATTAGGCTTTTCTTATACAACACTGGAAGTCCTGGAAGCTAGAAGATGTTGAAAAAACAACTAGGAGACTACTGAAAGTAAAGGACTACAACCCAAGAATCCCATACCCAGCCAGTATTTCATTCATCCATCCTGGTAAAAAGCTTTTTTTAAAAAATTTTTTATGCATTAAAAAAATGGAACAACCACATGCTCTATTCGAGAAAAATCATTCTAACTACTCAACCATAAAAAAAAGAATGAAATAATGCCATTTGCAGCAAGATGAATGGACCTGGAGATTATACTGAGTGAAGTAAGTCAGACAGAGACAGACAAATATCATATGATATCACTTATATGTGGAATCTAAAATAAAGAGGGACTTCCCTGGTGGTCCAGTGGCTAAGACTCCATGCTTCCACTGCAGGGGGTACTAAGAGCTGGCATGCCGCGTGGTGCGGCCAAAAATAAATAAATAAATAAATAATAAAAAATAAAAAATGGTATAAATGAACTTATTTACAAAACAGAAACAGGCTCACAGACATAGAAAACAAACTTATGGTTACCAAAGGGGAAAGGGGGTGGGGGAGGAATAAATTAGGAATTTGGGACTAGCAGATACAAACTACTATATATAAAATAGATAAACAACAAGGATAAAGAGATAAACAATAAATAGATAAACAAGGATAGATAAACAGATAAACAATAAATAGATAAACACCACAGGGAACTATATTCAATATCTTGTAATAACCTATGAGGGCAAAGAATCTGAAAAAGAAGGTGTGTGTGTGTGTGTGTGTGTGTGTGTATACATATCTGAACCACTTTGCTGTACACCTGAAACATTGTAACTCAACTATACTTCAATTAAAAAAAAAAGAAATCATTCTAACCAAACAACAAATGAACAAAAACAGAGGCTTCACATACTAAAGTTTAAATTAAATGGATAATAATTGGATTTCTAAAAATAAGTAATATGTAGTTTAATCTAAACCAGTCATAAACAAATGTCTTGGAATATGTAATGTGAGTATTAGATAAGGATTCTTAAAATGAAAGAGGTTGCTGCAAAGGCAATTTTAATAATAATTTAGAACTAAACTATTTCAGAAAAACCTAGACGTTGGATGTGGTGAGCATGGAGGTAGAGTGAAAAAAGAGCATTTGAAATTTCTCAGAGCAGGAAGGGGAAGAGAAATTAAAATAGCCTAACTATCATCTTATTGGGGTAGGGGAGTCAGCGAAAAATAGACTGCCTTGGTGAGAAAAATAGTTGAGGGGTCTTGTTTTCAAGTAATGGTAACAAAATAGGTAATTGATTAAGAACACTAGAGAATAACAAGTTGCCATTAAAAGAACGGAAAGGTACAATGGAATGTCCAAATTAACGAGGGCAAAAAATAGAATGGAGAGCAACTTAATAAAACTGGAAAGGAAAGAAAAGAAATAGTAAAAAGAAGAACTATCAGGGCTTCGCTGGTGGTGCAGTGGTTGAGAGTCCGCCTGCCGATGCAGGGGACACGGGTTCGTGCCCCGGTCCGGGAAGATCCCACATGCCGCAGAGCGGCTGGGCCCGTGAGCCATGGCTGCTGAGCCTGCGCGTCCGGAGCCTGTGCTCCGCGGCGGGAGAGGCCGCAACAGTGAGAGGCCCGCGTACCGCAAAATAAATAAATAAATAAATAAAAAGGAAAAAAACTATCAAAGTCAAATGTTATAGCATAAATGCATCACAGAAGGAATAAAACCAAGTATACCAGTCGTTTCAGTAAATGCAAACGGACTTAATTCTATGAAAAGGCTGAACATGTCAAAATGAGTTTAAAAAAGAAACCAAACCCAGCTATAAGATAAGTTATAAGAAAAAGAGAGAGAGAGAGAGAGAGAGAGAGAGAGAGGTAGCAAGGCCAATGCCATAAAAAACAGAAATGGCAACATTATGATCAGGAAAGGAGGAGCTGAAGATGAAAGAATCTGCGAGAGACTGAAGAGGGACACTGGAACAACAGAAGGCACAGTTTAAGAAGCAAGTGTCAAAAACTTGTATGTTCCAAGCAACATAGCCGCTAAATACATAAAGAAGAAAGCCTAGGATTGAGTATCAAAAGATACCCACATTTACAGATTAGGAAAAGAGTAAGCTGGGGACTTCCCTGGCGGTCCAGTGGGTAAGACTCCACGCTTCCACTGCAAGGGGCATGGGTTCGATCCCTGGTCAGGGAACTAAGATCCCACATGCTGCATGGTGCAGCCAAAAAAATTTTTAAATAAATAAAAAGAATAAGCTGGAATGGGAGGCTGAGAAGGAGTGAGCAAGAAAGGAGAGGAAGAGCAGGAAGGCGGGTGATGTAATTTCTTGAGGTCTCAACCTACATACAGGTAAAGGCAACCCCAGCCACAGTGGTCAGACAGCCTCTCCACCCAGCACCAGCTCCAGGGTCAGAGAAGACAGAACCTGGAGGACAACATTCCCTTCCCTGCAGGCAGCCTGAAAGAGACACAGGCCTTTTCACACAACCCTCCATTCTCCCACATCTGCAATTTGTAGCAGACTGTAACAGAGATGCACAGTGCAGAATTAGGTTCTTTTATCTAAATGGGAGTTCTGTAGGCTTGGGGTGTTGTTAAGAAGGGAGCAGCTGCCCAATGTATGGGTGACATTGTGGAAATAAAAAGAGGGTGCCCATTATTTCCCATTAAAAGATCCATTTAACTTCCTGAGACTTAAAAAGTCAGTCCATGTTAAGACAATGTACTGTTTCTGACCCACTAAAAATCCCCTTTTCTCTTCTGTCGACTAACCAGGAGTCTATATTTACTGTCAAGTTTTAGCAATAGTTTTAGGGAATTTTTTTCTAATATCTATAGGAAATACAACTGTTTAATACTGGCAAATACAGGTCCCATTTCTGTGCCATAAGCTACGCAGAGCTTTCATTTTTCAGTGATGAGAATTTGTGGCAACCAATACATTTTCAAAACACTCTCATTATGCACATTGACCGCCCTTCTCAACACACATACACAGGCTCTCTTTTTTTCTGGAACAGGCAGTAAATTATGAAAGAAAAATAACACACTGCACAAAATACAGATACGATCAGGATGCCACTTGCCTGGGATTTCTACCTCTTCCTAGCCTTCAGGGTGATGTTGGCATTTTCAATGTGCAGGGAATCGGGGCAGGAGGATAAACTGCAGCTGGCCTGATTTGAACAGGGAAAGGGAAGTGAAAGAGCAGCTTCTTCCCCTGGTCGGGGGATTGGGGAGCTACTATTAAAGGGTATAAACTTGTAACTAGTAGATAAATAAGTCCTGGAGATCTAATGCATAGCAGAGTGATTACAGACAACAGTACTGTATTATATACTTCAAAGTTGCTAAGAGACTAGATCTTAAACGTTCTCACCACAAAAAAGAAATCTAATTATATGACGTGATAGAGGTGTGAGCTAACTCTACGGTAATTATATTGCAATATATAAGTGCGTCAAATCAATGTGTGATACACCTTAAACTTAAACATGTTATATGTCAATTATAACTCAAATTTTAAAATAAATTTTTAAAAAACTTCCACTGAGTAGAACATTTGAAAATAGCTAACAGCATCCGCTCAGGAATTTACCTTAAAAAGAAACAGACACAACCAAAATCTAGAGCCACGTTACCCAAAGTGTGGGCCCCTGGACAGCAGCATTGGCATTCCAGGGGAGCCTGTTAGAAATGCAGTCTCTGGACCCTATCCCAGACCTACTGAATCAGAATCTGCATTTTGTAAAGATCCCCCAAAAGTTTGCAAAGTGCTGCTATGGAAAAATTTCCCGTCGAGCTAATAAAGAAGAGAGACCCAGGCTTGTTGAAGTGGGTTGCAGCCTGGGCCTTTGTATGTTTACCAAGTTGCTCAGGGGACTCTGTTACCAGCCGAAGTCTGAGCATCACTGCACGAGAGCCGTGCTATTCGACACAGTAGCCATTAGCCACCTGTGGCTGTTTACATCTACGTTTAGATTTAATTGAACAAAATTAAAAATTCACTCACACTAACCACATTTCAGTGCTCAAGAGCTACATGTGGCTAGTGGCTACTCTACTGGACAGTGCATGTATAACACTTGCATCATTGTAGAAAGTTCTGTAGGGCAGCATTGGGTTCATTAGTTCTCAATCTTGGCTATATGTTAGAATCACTGGCCACGGTTTTGTTGTTGTCGTTAGTTTGTTTTAACACAGAATGCTTATTTTAGGCCTCCTCCTATAGGCACTTTATCTTCATAGAAACTTGACTTACTGTTTTCTAGTAAGGACACCATTAGGAAAACTAAGCTCTTGATCTCAATAAAACCTCACATATTTATACTCAGATAATCATGTGCAATACTGTCATTTTGAAACAAAGCAGGAGCTCATGGGGCCCTCCCAGGGACAAAAGCCTTTCTGCATCCCCCATTTCCTGTTTGTAGGGAAAAGGCTTCACCCCCTAGACCTTCCTTGAGTTCCAAAGGGCAGATTCAAACAGTTACTAATTAGGGAAAGGAAGGAATACAGAAACAAAGGAGGAGCAGTCAAGAAACAACAGTGCAGTAATTAAAGCAGGGTCCTGGTTCCTCCTCAAGGGATATACATAGCAATATATCTCTGAGTTCTTCTGCAGGAACTAAGGCCCCCACCCAGGTGGAGGATGGTAACTTCAGGCTGAGCACAAGCACGTGGACCCCAGACTGGATGGAACCAGAAGGCTGATGACTGAGATTCCTGGAACACCACCCTGTTATCTCACCACCAACAATCAGAGGAAGGTCATATACCTGCATATCTCCCCCCAAATTTTGCATATAAAAACTCTTCCCTGAACCGGCAACCTACTGTATAGCACAGGGAACTCTGCTCAATACTCTGTAATAACCTAAATGGGAAAATAATTTGAAAAAGAATAGATGCATGTATATGTATAACTGAATCACTTTGCTGTATGCCTGAAACTAACACATTGTAAATCAATTATACTCCAATATAAGATAAAAATTTTTTAAGACTGAAATATAGGTTAAAATACAAAAAACAATAAAAACTCTTCCCTGAAACCAATGGGGAAATCGGGCCTTTTGAGCATGAGCCACCCGTTCTCCTTGTTTGGTCCTGCAATAAACCTTTCTCTGCTCCGAACTCCAGCATTTTGGTTTGTTTGGCCTCCCTGTGCATCAGGCACACGAACTTGGGTAGGACAACAATTTAAGTTTGCTGGACTCCAAGCTATGGTGCCAGGCTCTACATAGGTCATTTCATAGATATGATAGGTTCTTCATTTCCCTTGTTATTAGTTGAAAAGATCACATGAAAACACTAAGAAAAACTTGAAAAGATTTCACACAACCATCACACTATTTCACACTATGTCTCTGACACAGTCATCTTTGTTCAGAGCCACTACTCTCTAGTCCTTGCACATTTGCATATAGAATCTGATCTTACACAGGCCACCCCAGCCTGGCTGTCCAATAGGTTTACAACAATTACAAAACTGAATCTCAATGAGATCAGCCCCCACCCCAACCTTCAGAATATACAGAAATATTGTCAAGTGCCTGCCTTCCTGCTCCTTGGGGGGGGCTTCTGCTTTGTCCCACATATATTTTTTGCACAAACATAATGTGGTTCTTCAGCCTCTGCTCCTACAAGGACAGTGGTGCCCCAGGGACCCAGGTTGTTTTAGGGATGTCCTTTGCTGCTTGTGACTCCTAGACATGCTGTTTCTCCTTGTCCCAGCCCAAGGCCCTGGAAGATCTACTTGACATTTGACTACATGGAAACATCTTCCCTCTGATCAACCATTCCCTAATCAAGTGCGTGCATTCAGACTCTCCCTCCTTTGGGGTTAATAAGGAGTGGCCCTTATTTTCAGTGGGGTTCAGTCCTAGAGGGAGGAGAGAGCTGGTGGTCCCACACAGCTAGTCACTGTCCTTACCGGGGCTGGACTAGGGTGAGGCAAGTGAAGTGTTCTCTCTCCGAGTTGGGCAAGGGCAGGATTGAACATTAACTTAAAATTTTGATACTGAAAAAAAAATTTTTGCTACTGTGTCCCATCATGGATTTTTTTTTCTGATTTTTTAAAATATTGCATTAAAATATTTTTATCTTGATTATCGAAGATTTTTTGTTGGTTTCTTTGCTTGGCACTCTGTTAAATTTCATGCAGGTGCCTTGCTGACTTCACCCTATTCCCAAGCCCTGAT
Source organism: Globicephala melas (assembly GCF_963455315.2). Taxonomy (NCBI): domain Eukaryota; kingdom Metazoa; phylum Chordata; class Mammalia; order Artiodactyla; family Delphinidae; genus Globicephala; species Globicephala melas. The sequence goes on from NC_083335.1 coordinate 105,924,245, forward strand.
CCTTTCTATCAGGTTCCTCTATCCCTCATTCAGATAGATCCTTGATGGGCTGACCGCTCATGCCATCAAGCCATACCTGTAAATCCCTCCCGGTACCCAGCTTAGGCCCTGAGCTACACAGTGATGATTGCCACCTAGTTGTAATCACATTATTCACTATATTATATTTAATTTTCATAAACAATTGTTTCATAAACAATTTTCCTTGTTTCTAGGTTGCCTCAGTTGCCTCTTTTAACAGCCGCAAGATAGTCCACTAGTCTGATGCACTATACTTAACTATTCTCCAAATACTGGATAATCAGCTTCCTTCCTCCCTCCCTCCCTCCCTTCCTCCCTTTCCTTCCTTCCCTTACGCTGCACCACGCAGCTTGTGGGATCTTAGTTCCCTGACCAGAAACTGAACCCAGGCCCTCAGCAGTGAAAGCACTGAGTCCTAACCACTGGACCACCAGGGAATTCCCTTAGTTCCCCTTTCTCATTCATTAATGAGCCCGTAGATCTACAAAGGAACTGAGTGTGTCTCTGAGTCAGTTCGCACTGTGGGAGACGTTTTCCCTTTAAGGTATCAACTAGATGAATGCACAATGGAGACCCTGCTATTACTGCCACATCTTCAGAAAACATCTCCCACAGTACGAACTGACTCAGAGACACACTATATAGGGAGCTGTTAACACGGTATTTCACACGTATACAAAAGAAGTCACTAACAGATCGGTTCCAGCTAACAAAGGCAAAGACAGGAGAAAGAGGAGAGAAGAAGAAATGGAAGACATTTGAAAATGGTTGCATTTGTTTTCTTTCCCTTAGCATCTCTTCCAATGCTAATCGGATGGCGGCCAGCAAAGAGGCCAGGGCAGATGTCTACCAACAGAAGATCGGCACTAACATACCTGTAGTCAAAACCCAATTAGCGGGGACTTCCCTGGTGGCACAGTGGTTGGGAGTCCACCTGCCAGTGCAGGGGACACGGGTTTGAGCCCTGGCCCGGGAAGATCCCATGTGCCGCGGAGCAACTAAGCCCGTGTGCCGCAACTACTGAGCCTGCACTCCAGAGCCCACGAGCCACAACCACTGAGCCCATGTGCCACAACTACAGAAGCCTGTGCGCCTAGAGCCCGTGCTCCACAACAAGAGAAGCCACCGCAATGAGAAGCCCGGGCACCGCAATGGGGAGTAGCCCCCGCTCGCTGCAACCAGAGAGAAAGTCTGCACGCAGTAACAACCGCAGCAGTACAATAAGTGGGCATCTTCACTTTTCTTTGAGAGGTGGGAAGATTAACAAGGGGCTAGAATTGTCACTGGTAAAGGAGCTACAGTGAGTCCTGTTAGTCAAGGGAGGCGATGGACTGTTAATCGATTATCTTCCCAGTTGAGGAGTGGCCTTGGCTCTCTCTACTTCCAAACATGGTCAGAGTGGCCTTCTCTGGACATTACTTATCTTCCACATGCACTATTTATCTTCGGTTGGGAACATCACAGGCTAGCTGCCAGCAGGGCTATTTTTCATTTTCACAGTCCCTCCTTTGGCTAAGGGCAGACAAGTGCAGCTCGCAGGATGCTAATCTGTGGAGCCCAGATCCACACAAGTCAGGACATTCTGCCCTTGAACAGCTGGATCAGTCATCAAGGGAATAAATCTGGTCTTTCATGGGGGCCCCAGGAGATCCTGGGCCTCTACTCCCATGTGTTTCTGACAGGCTGTTTCTGCTTTCTGTCTGCCAGCGTCCTTTGATACTGCCTGCATTTCAGTTATGCCTTCTCCCTCATCTGTTTTTCGGAACAGAACAGATGCAAATGCTGGGTCTTAGCTTCAGCTACTACCAAGCGCAGATCCCGAGGTGACAGCACGTGTACAGGTAGTTCCCTGTGGAAAGTGATCCCTTTCAGCAAGGGTGGCTCATCCGCACTGGGCCCAGCTGAGGGTCTATAGAAGATCCGCCTGAGATCTTCACATTCATCAGATCTTCATCAGACCCAGAAGAAGCAATTCTCGACCCACCGGTCCATCCTCATAGCCAAGGGTCAGCCCTGAGTCCCTCACCCTTCCAGGTATGTGAACCTGCCAGAGTAACTGAGCGGCCCCCATAGGTGTCCCCTGGCTGGCAGACGTGAAACATTTCTTCGATATGTGAGAGATGAATAGACCAGTGAAAAAAATGTTCTGGCATTTTGCCGCTGAGAGTTTTCAGTGATTTCTTTTTTTTTTTTTGGCTACACCGTGCGGCATGTGGGATCTTAGTTCCCCGACCAGGGATCACACCCGCGCCCCCTGCATCCCTGCATTGCAAGTGCGGAGTCTTAACCACTGGACCACCAGGGAAGTCCCCTTCAGTGATTTCTATGACCACCATGTTAGCAGGATCAAGTTCCAAACTTCTACGAGTCATTAGCCAGAGTTCTGCCTGCCTCTCCCGGGCCACAGAACCTGAACGGTTGTTTCTGTCCTTGTGGGTGAAACCCCTCAGCTCATGCATCTCCCCACAGACCAGACCTCTCTAGGCCCAGTAATGAGAAGACGGACAAAAGAGAGAAGACAGACAGACTAGCTTTATCCTGCTCCTGTGCCATTAAACTGGCCACACACCTCCTCAGGACAACGTACCTCTAATTTTAGCCGTGTAACTCTGGACAGTAAAGTTTAAGCCTTCAGCAGGTTAAGAAAGACTTGCCAGAACTGAAAAGGAACCAAAACGTAACGACTGAGACGGGTAATGTACATAAATAGCTGGACCCGTTTGTCTCTTGTTCAAAATCCTATTCTATTTGCGAGCAATTTTCTTCTACTTCAAACCCTCTCATTATATACCCTTTCATTCAAAATGTTAATTCTCCCTCCTCGTGTAATTTAACCATCCACTAATCATTTCTGGGATGGAAACACATATTCCTAAGTGAAACTCTTTTGAAGAGCTGAACTAAGCAGACAGTGGGTTTGTTTCTCTCGTTTCTTGTCTGATGGTTAATAGAATTGCCAATGAAGAACTTTTTCAAAGTCTTAAACATGATCCATGACAATGCTTTTGTGCAAACTAAACTTTGGGAGGCCAGAGAGACGTCTGTATCTCAGTAATTAAAGTGAAAAAAAGACAAAAATATTAAAAATATGTTACCCCAAAATGATATTTACAAAAATGACTTGAGAGTCTATAAAAACACAGAGCAACTCTCTTCCCAAATAAAAGGAAAAGTACAGAGATATGGAGTCTAACCTTGGATGTTCTGGTTACTAGCTAAGTGACCTTGGGCACATGTCTGCATTTTCCACCAAATTTGTGAGTCCATTTATAACAAAAATGATACAAATTGGATAAGAAGTTTCACATAAAGGAAGAATATCAATGTGATAGGGAAGAAGTTACATACTCTCTCTGGTTCGTTTCTCTACCATCACTTCTATCTAGCCTTCCCTGCTGCTCAAGGAACTATCTAATCAGAGTAATTCACCATCTCCTTAGCAGAACAACCCTCTCTAGGGTGTCAGCAGTGAGCAAGGCCAGCTAAGGCTTTCCTGTGTTTGAAGTTGAGAGATAAACGAGCAACTGGCTCCAAATTCTATCTCACTTATAAATTTAAAATGGAATCTGCTTAGGGTCAACGGTTCCTACTAAATCCAACGTCATCCTTTATCGCTCTTGAGAAAAAACGTTAAAGATCTGAGCATTTTGAGACCCTCCACTCCCTCCTGTCCTCACGAAATAAAAAATTTCCCAGGTCATCGAATGCATGGTGTGGTAAATCACATGAGGGCCCAGTTTCTCACCCCTCCCCATGTCCACATCCTTTGCCATGTAATTTGGTAGTGCCTTCCTGCTGAAGTACTCAGCCAGGTGCAGAGCCTGGATTTTTAGGGTCCAGTGCAAAATGAAAATGTGGGACAGCCTTATTCAAAAAGCAGCAAATGAGTGCTGTTAGAGCTACTAAAATATACAGCTTTTCCTTTCTTCCACAGCCTCTCTCTCAACATGTAATGGTGTGTTTTTTTCTCTTTTTTTGTTATGGTGTTTTTTATTTGCTATTTACTGTCATTCTAAGTTTAACAATTTTTTTAAATTAGCATAAACTTTGCAATTCATCTTTATATTTTTGAAGAAGTGACACCTGAGGCTGGGACATCCGTGCAAAGTGTACAAGGCAGGGACCCCGTGCAAAGATAAATATGCAGTGTCTGCCCTGGGCTGAGGACTCCTCAAGTGTGGAGACACATTCATCTTTGAATCCCCAGTGCTGGGCATGGTCCCGGGTACACAATAAGCAATAAATACATATTTAAGGGAGAAAGTGAGGGAGGAAGAAAATGAACTTGAAAATCTGTTTTGCTTGTGAGAACGTGGAGAAATTGGCACTCTGACACATCGCCAGTGAGAGAGGAAGATGGTGCACCTACTCTGGAAAACAGTCTGGCAGGGCCTCAAAAACTTCAACAGAGAGCTCCCACATGAGCCAGCAATCCCCCTCCTAGGTATAGTCCCAAGACAAATAAAAACATACGTTCACACAAAAACATGTACATCAACGTTCAGAGCAGCATTATTCATAATAACCCCAAAGTGAAAACAACTCAAAGGTCCATCAACTGATGAATGGATAAACAAAATGTGGTCTCTCTATACAATGGAATATTATCCTTCCATTAAAAAAAAGAATGAGGTACTGATTCACGCTACAACAGGGATGACCCTTGAAAATACTGTGCTAAGTAAAAGAAGCCAGTCACAAAGGACCACATATTGTATGATTTCATTGGTGTGAAGTGTTCAGAATAGGCAAGTCTGCAGAGACAGAAAGCAGACTGGCAGAGCGGGGAATGCGGAGTCACTGCTAATTGGAAGAGAGTTCCTCTTTAGGGTAATGACAATGTTTTGGAATTAGATTGCGGTGATAGTTGCGCAACTTTGTGAATATAGTAAAAACCACTGAATTTTATGAATTTCATGGTATGTGAGTTAAACCTCAATTTAAAAAAAAACAGTTCTGCTTGGGTCCATTTCTTACTAGCGTGTGACCTTTGAAAAGTTATGTAACCTCTAGGAACTTCAGTCTCCCCAACTATAAAGTGGGAAACTAATACTTCTGTAGAATTGTTCGGGAGGACCGGGTTGGATATTAAATGTAAAGCAGTGGCACCATGCAGTCTTTAAGCCTCTGCTCTTACCTGCTGCCCTCAGTGTCAGGGAGGGTCTCTGGCAGGATTCGGGGCAAAACTGACCCCATGGGGTCCCTCGCTCACCCTCTACCCGCGGCAAGTAGAATGTAGAACATCTGGCGAGGGAGTGGAGGGATCAGAGTTCTCTCTCTTCTCTCTCTGTAAGTGGATTCTCTCCCCATCTCCCCTTGGGATAGTCAGATGGAGTGGATGAAGTTTCTTCTTGGGAGGGGCTCTGTGCCTTGGAGGGACCAGGTGAGACCCAGGGACAAGGCAGCTAGGTCACTGCCTCCCTGAGCTTGGCTGGCCTCTAGGCTGTAAGGGGCAGAGTAACAGGGCTTCTCGGGGTTTCTGCTTGGTCCAGCCGCCCTCAGCATGTTAGTGTGGAAGAAAGTGTGAACAGTGTACATGATTTCTTACTGGACCCAGATGCTCAGCAGGAATTACAGTTTCAGGGAGGAGAAGGGAGTCCCAGTGTCTGGCACAGCCAGGGCTAAACAGACCCATATGGCACTCCAGGCAGCAAAAGAATGCTCTTGGGGCTTCCCTGGTGGCGCAGTGGTTAAGAATCCGCCTGCCGATGCATGGGACACGGGTTCGAGCCCTGGTCCAGGAAGATCCCACATGCCGCGGAACAACTAAGCCCCTGCACCACAACTACTGAGCCTGCGCTCTAGAGCCCGTGAGCCACAACTATTGAGCCCACGTGCCACAACTACTGAAGCCTGCGCACCTAGAGCCCATGCTCCACCACAAGAGAAGCCACCGCAATGAGAAGCCCGCGCACCACAACGAAGGGTAGCCCCTGCTCGCCGCAACTAGAGAAAACCCGCGCGCAGCAACGAAGACCCAACGCAGCCAAAAATAAAAATTAATTAATTAAAAAAAAAAAGAATGCTCTTGAACAGTATTTGCTCAAAATTATTTTGTGGATGGTAGTGATAAGGAGTGTTTTCGTATTTCCACCAGAGGGCGCTGTCTGACTCCTTGATGGCCACTCCAATGTTCTATAATTAAGTGGAGTTAAGCAGTACCATATGAACAATTTATTAAAGTTTTAACACCATGAAAGTGACTCCTAAGTCTACACTTTGAATCCTAAACTTTCCTCCAAACACTGGTCCTACATTTTTAGTTTTATGTTTCTTATTTCCGCCTGGACGTTCTGCTGACCTACGGAACTCACTATGCCCCAAACTGAGTTCATCATCTTTCTCCCCAGCTGAGTTCTTACCTCTTTGTGGGCCTAAGACAGCCAATTCCATTCTGCAGAACTTGAACTGCAAAAAGGAGCCCAGTTAAAACCCAGTCACACTCTGCTTGCCATGCCAGGCCCTCAGGAGAAAGCAGCATCTTTTTCTACTGTGCACAAAGGTGCCAAAATGGCCCGCAGCGACCCAGGGCACCACGCTCATCTCACGTACTCAACTTCGTCATTGGCACTAGGTGCTTTTCCCTACTCCATCTTCATCTTTCTTCCTGAAGACCCATCACAAATGTTGCCACTGCCATAAAACCTCTGAACTGCTTCCTCTCCTGCACTCCCACCAATTTTTTTTTTTTTTTTTTTTTGGCGGTACGCGGGCCTCTCACTGCTGTGGCCTCTCCCGCTGCAGAGCACAGGCTCCGGACGTGCAAGCTCAGCGGCCATGGCTCACGGGCCCAGCCGCTCCGCGGCATGTGGGATCCTCCCGGACCGGGGCACCCGCGTCCCCTGTATCGGCAGGCGGACTCTCAACCACTGCGCCACCAGGGAAGCCCCCCACCAACTTTTCAGTCAACTCTTCTCCAGCTAAATTTTCAAAGCATCTTATTATACTTACTGTGGCATTTACCCCTTTCTGCCTGGTACTCAGCTATTTTTTTGTGGTAAAAAACATAACATTAAATTTACCATCCTAATCGTTTTAAGTGTACAGTTCAGCAGTGTTAAGTACATTCACATTGTTGTGCAACAGATCTCTAGAATTTTTTTATCTTGCAAAACTGAATCTTTATGGGAATGTAAACTGATGCAGCCACTATGGAAAACAGTATGGGGGTTCCTTAAACAACTAAAAATAGAGTTGCCATATGACCCAGCAATCCCACTCCTGGGCATATATCCAGACAAAACTCTAATTCAAAAAGATACATGCACCCCAATGTTCACAGCAGCACTATTTACAATAGCCAAGACATGGAAGCAAGTTAAGTGTCCATTGACAGAGGAATGGATAAAGAAGATGTGGTATATATACACAACGGAATACTACTCAGACATAAAAAAGAATGAAATAATGCCATTTGCACCAACATGGATGAACCTCGAAATTATCATACTAAGTGAAGTCAGTCAGACAGAGAAAGACAAATATCATATGATATCACTTATATGTGGGACCTAAAATAGGATACAAATGAACTTACTTACAACATAGAAACAGACTCACAGGCGTAGAAAACAAACTTATGGTTACTAAAGGGGAAAGTAGGGAAGGAATAAATTAGGAGCTTGGGATTCGCAGATACAAACTACTCTGTATAAAATAGATAAACAGGGCTTCCCTGGTGGCGCAGTGGTTGGCAGTCTGCCTGCCGATGCAGGGGACACGGGCTCGTGCCCCGGTCTGGGAAGATCCCACATGCCACGGAGCGGCTGGGCCCGTGAGCCATGGCCGCTGAGCCTGCGCGTCGGGAGCCTGTGCTCCGCAACGGGAGAGGCCACAACAGTGAGAGGCCCGCGTATCGCAAAAAAAAAAAAAAAAAAAAAGATAAACAACAAAATCCTACCGTATTGCATAGGGAACTATATTCAATATCCTATAATAAACCATACTGGGAAAGAATATGAAAAAGAATATATATATGTGTGTATAAATGAATCACTTTGCTGCACACCAGAAACTAACACAACATTGTAAATAAACTGTACTTCAATTTAAAAAAAACTAAAAAAATTTAAACTGAACCTTTATATGCATTAAACACCAATTCCTCCAGTCCTTGGTAATCACATTTCTACCTTCTGTTTCTATGATTTGACTACTTTAGATACTTCATATACATGGAATCATACAATAATTGTCCACTTGTGGCTGGCTTCTTTTGCTTAGTACAACGTCCTCGAGGTGTATCCATGTTATAGCAAGTGACAGGACTTCCTTCTTCTTTAAGGCTGCATAATACATGTGTGTGTATATATACACACACACATATATGTATGTATACAACACATTTTCTTTATCCACTTATCTGTTAGCGAACACGGGGGTGGATTATTTCCACCTCTTTGCTACTGTGAATAATGCTATGATGAACATGGGTGTGCAACTATCTCTGCAAGATCCTGCTTTGAATCCTTTTGGATAGGTACCAGAAAGTGGGGTTGCTGGGTCACATGGTAGTTTTTATTTTTTTCAGGATCCTTCTTACTATTTTCCATAACAGCTGCACCATTTTACATTCCCATCAACAGTGCACAAAGGTTCCAACTCTCTGCATCCTCATCGATACATGTTCTTTTCTGTTCTTTTGATAACGGTGCTTTGCTATTTTAGTACATGTTGCTGTATTAGTTTCCTACGCCTTCTGTGACCAATAACCACAAACTGAGTGGCTTAAAACGACAGAAACTTATTCTCTCATAGTTCTGGAGGTCAGAAATCCAAAATCAAGGTATCGGCAGGGCTGGTTCCCTCTAAAGGCTCTGAGGGAGGAGCCATCCCCTGCCTCTCTTCTAGCCTCTGGTGGCTGCCGACAACCCTTGGCATTCCTTGCCTTGTGGGAGCATGAGTGTAATCTCTCTCTACCTCCATCTTCACACGGACATCTTTTCTGTGTCTTTTCCTTCTCTGTCTCTTTTAAGGACACTGTCATTGAAAAAGCGCCCACCCGATGGGGTCGGGGAACACAATTCAACCCACCACAGCTGTCACTACTAGACTAAGCTCCTTGAGATCAGGATCTATGTCTTGTTCATATTTGTTTACGCCCAAGTGCCTAGTACAGTGCCTTAAACATAGAAAGGGCTCAGGAATTCCCTGGCGTTCCAGTGGTTAGGACTCGGCACTTTCACTGCTGGGACCCAGGTTCAATCCCTGGCTGGGGAACTAAGATCCCACAAGCCGCACGGTGCAGCAAAGAAACAAACAAACAAACAAACATAGAAAGGGTTCTATATGCCTACTGAGTTAATAGGTGGATGGACTGACGGTTGGTCAGATGATGGATAGTGTCTAACCTGTTGGATGGACACCTGATGCAGTCAGAATTGGGAAGTGTGCATTAGGGATTCACATCCCCCATAGAAACTTCATAATTGCTCCAGGTAGGACCTTAAAATACAGTGCACAGAACTCAATGAAAAACCACTCATGGCTTCACAGCCACGTAGCTTACATAAAAAACTTCCCCCAGTCCTTGCAAATAGATCCCAGATGAAGGCTGTCTGGCCTTGGGAGATTAAGGTAAACTTGGCTGAGACACTAAGTTGCACAATGAGAGTCCCTCCCCACAGTTTCTGCAGATTCTCAGCTCTCTACTTCATGGTCCTGATTTGTTGTTCCTGTGTGTGTTCTTGATTCCTTTCCTTGCCAAAGGTCAGACCCTTTACCAGATGCTGCACAAGATTCCCAACTCGCCTCCCACCACAAGCATTTCATAAGTTTAGAACTTTACAAAGATTCGGGGGGTACACAGTACATTCCCCCAGCCTTCAGCCATTGCCTCACTCCACTTTCTCCGCGTTTCACTTTTCCCTTTCCTCTCCCTCTCTGGTTCAAAACACAAATTCCTTTCCTCGTCTTATCCCAGGCCATTCTATAGTGCTGTTTACACTTCTGGCCCTTTTGCCATCTCAGCCTCTACTGTAAACAGGCTTATGTTTAAAACTTAAGGGAGGTAGGCAGGCAAGAGAAGAGAAAAGAAAAGGAGAAACAGAGGGGGAGGAGCGTGAGAAGAAAGAAAGAAAGGAAGGAAGGAAGGAAGGAAGGAAGGAAGAAAGGAAGGAAGGAAGGAAGAAAGAGAGAGAGAGAAAGGAAGGAAGGAAGGAAGGAAAGAAGGAAGGAAGAAAGAAAGAAAGAAGGAAGAAAGAGAGGGAGGAGGGAGGAAAGAAAGAAAGAGAGAAAGAGAAAGCGAGAAAGAAAGAAAGGAAAGAAAGAGAGAGAGAAAGGAAGGAAGGAAGAAAGAAGGAAGGAAGAAAGAGAGGGAGGAGGGAGGAAAGAAAGAAAGAGAGAAAGGAAGAAAGAAAGAAAGGAAGGAAGAAAAAGAAAGAAAGGAAGAGTGCTTTCCTGGTGGCACAGTGGTTGAGAGTCCGCCTGCCAATGCAGGGGACACAGGTTCGTGCCCTGGTCCGGGAAGATCCCACATGCCGCACAGCGGCTGGACCCATGAGCCATGGCCGCTGAGCCTGCGTGTCCAGAGCCTGTGCTCCGCAACGGGAGAGGCCATGAGAGTGAAAGGTCCGCGTACCGCAAAAAAAAAAAAAAAAAAAAAAGAAGGAAGGAGGGGGAAGGAAGAAAGAAAGGAGGGAGGGAAGGGAAGGAGGGAGGAAAAAAGGAAAGGAAGAAAGAAAGGGGAAAAAGAAAAGAAAAAGGAAGAAAGAACTGCGACCTTCCAAGAGTTCTCATACCAGCTATTAAAATAATATTATTTTCTCTTCTTGTATTTTATAAATATTAATAATAACTTAATGTGGGAAGTTCTCTGAGTAGGGAGAGAAACTGAACCACATCCTCTCGTCCATTTGCTGTAGACTTCCCCCAAATCTTGGCCTTCTTACCAGAGTGAAGCAATCCTCTTCTCAAGTTTACATTTAATTATAATTGCAACCGTCATGATGATTAAGCCTCTCCCTTTGTCATTGTCTTTTCTTGGCATCATTTCTTTGGCTCAGCTTGTATGCTATAGACCTCAGATGAATCACAGAGAATCTGTGTTCTTAACTGTGGCGAAACCATAGACAGCATTTTGTTTATTCCCAGAATCAGTTCCAAAACAGCTGTTTAATGTTCATCCTTGGTTTTTGTCATCTTACTTCAGGGAATTGTAACGGCAGCATCTTCTGTTTTTAATTCCCCTGAAGAAAAAGGAAAAAAAAAAAAAAAAAAAAAGAACTCCCTGAGTCGGTGTGCTGTGTGTAGGTGCTAGTTAATGACTTATTTCCTCTCATTTCCTTAATCAGGAAATTTCATAGTTTGGCAGCGGCAGTGTTCCCATGAACGTGGCTCTGACCTGAACCAAGCTCTGTGAAATACTCGACCATGAAAACATCTTGCTCTGCAAGCCTCTGACTGTTCCAAACTGAGGCCGACCAGAAGCTTCCATTTGACACAGTGGTGAGGAAAGCTCGTCAATTTTTCATGGGTAGCGATGGTTCCATCTCTAATAGAATCAATCAGCTGAAAAGTAATACATTAAGTCGTCCATCATCTGGTACTTTGGACACAAACTGACTGGTGGGTTTTACTTTAGGGACATTTCCTTCTGAAAACAGGCCACTGAATGATGGATACACAATACCCTGAGGTATGAAAAAGCACTCAGGAAAATCAAGACGAATTGTGCCTTATCTGGGTGCAAGAGACTGCTTAGTTTAGAATCATTACTTACCAAAATGGTCATTTTTAAATGTCATCAGCCATGTTTAAATTGCTTTTTACTAATGGTTCTTCACCCTGTTGCTGAGGACAGCTTTCCAAAAAAATACTGGTAACTGACCCTACCCCCAAAGACTGTAATTCATTGATCTCGAGTGAAACCTAGGCACTGGTCTTTTTAAAGCGCTCTCTTTTTAAACCCTCTTGCACTGTTGGTGGGAATGTACATTGATACAGCCGCTATGGAGAACAGTATGGAGGTTCCTTAAAAAACTGAAAATAGAACTATCATATGACCCAGCAATCCCACTCCTGGGCATATATCCGAAGAAAACCATAATCTGAAAAGATACATGCACCCCAATGTTCACTGCAGCACTATTTACAATAGCCAGGACATGGAAGCAACCTAAGTGTCCATCAACAGAGGAGTGGATAAAGAAGATGTGGTACATATATACAATGGAATATTACTCAGCCATAAAAAAGAATGAAATAATGCCATTTGCAGCAACATGGATGGACCTAGAGATTATCATACTAAGTGAAGTAAGTCAGACAGAGAAAGACAAATATCATATGATATCACTCATATGTGGAATCTGATTTTTTAAAATGATACAAATGAATTTATTCACAAAACAGAAACAGACTTACAGACTTGGAAAACAAACTTATGGTTGTCAAGGGGGGAGAGGTGGTGGGGAGGGATAAATCAGGAGCTTGGGATGAACACACACACACTACCATATATAAGACAGATAACCAACAAGGACCTACTGTATAGCACAGGGAACTCTACTCAATATTCTGTGATAACCTAAATAAGAAAAGAATCTAAAACAGAATGAATGTATGTATATGTGTAACTGAATCATTTTGCTGTACACCTGAAACTAACACAACATTGCAAATCAACTATACTCCAATAAAAGCAAAATCTAAATAAATAAATAAAGTGCTCTCCGGGAGATGCTAACATGCAGCTGACTGGAGCCACTGCTTTCTGCAAATCACAACTGCAAACAACCTTTGAAACCTGTATGTTGTGTAATTGTGATTGCGCACTTTGCAGTAAGTCAGCTTGGTATGTAATGACCTGTCTTTGAAGTAGAATTTGTTCGCCTTCAATCAGAGATAAATTAGCCTGTGACAAGTAATCTTTGGCAAACCTCACACTCACTTCTGTTCTTTCTCTCTCTCTCTCTCTCTCCCCTTTTCAGCCTAATTTTCATTCCACACCATCTTTCAGAGACCAAACACCTCTGAGGCCAGTTCAGGTCACCAAAAGGTGAGCCCTACAAGGAAACTCTTAATATCCCAATACGCCAAACTGGTCTTTGTCCAGCATCTTCCATTTCAGGAAGTGGCCCCCAAACCCACCCTTTTATTAAGACAATAAGTTGGACTCAACCTTGATCCTTTCCTTTCCCTCAGCCTTCACATCTAATCCCTTGCAGCCCATCACATTCAATCACCTCAACCTCCAAACATAACTCACATTCACCCACTTCTCACCACCTCCTGGGGCCACCTGCCTGCTCCAACTATTAACACCTCCCACCCTGACTGCAAATGCCTCCCGCCTCCTTGTGCTTTCACCCCATTCAAGCCACTCTGAGCCCAGCAGCCAGAAAAATCTTTCATGTGGCGATGTATACGCTACTTTCCTGCTGAAAGCCTTTCAATAGTCGCTCATTTCAAGTGGAGGAAAATCCAAACTCCTCACCTTGGCCTCCAGGATCTGGCGGCTGTGCTGTGTCTCACCCAGACTTGTGCCCCTCCCCCATTCCCCTTTCCCTCCCCCTCCCCCCTCCCCCCAACTCCCTCAGCAGGATCCACTCACACTGGTTTCTGCCTATTCCTGGAGCAAAACAGGTGCTGCCTTTGGTGACTTGCCTGGCTGGCTCCCTTACCCTGCTGTCTCCTTTTGAGCGTCCCTCTTCAAAAAGGCCCTCCTTGACGATTTCAACTCTGTCATAGCGCTCTATTTCTTTCCTTTCTGGTAAGTATTTAATTTACCTGTTTTCTGTCTCCCCCCATTGGAATTGAAGCTTCATGGGAAAAGGAGTTTCTCTTATTCACAGCTGTGTCCCCAGCACCTAACAGTACACCTGGCACGTAGTAGGATCACATCAACTCTTTGTGGAATCAATGAATGAATAACTGGGAAGAGAAGCAGGAGGAGTAACTGGATAACCTGAGGCCACGCACCTCTGCGTGATGAAGGGTTGACTGCAGCTTCTGAGAAAAGGAAAGGCAGCTTTTACTTAACGTGCCCACTATGGCCGTTAGCGGTTGTTGACACGTTTATCACCCAAGACATTCTGGTAGCGTGCATCAAGGAGGGCTCTGGTTACAAGCACAGAAACCAACCAAAGCCGACTGAACCAAAACAAGAATCAACTATAAGGCTGCTGGCCTGCCTCATGGAACCTAAGTGGAGATTGGAAAGGGACTAAAATCAACGAACTCAAATTCTTTTTTTTTTTGTGGTACATGGGCCTCTCACTGTTGTGGCCTCTCCCATTGCGGTGCACAGGCTCCGGACGCGCAGGCTCAGCGGCCATGGCTCACGGGCCCAGCCGCTCCGCGGCATGTGGGATCTTCCAGGACCGGGGCACGAACCCGTGTCCCCTGCATCAGCAGGCGGACTCTCAACCACTGCGCCGCCAGGGAAGCCCAACCACTTACTTTTTTATTCAAATATATTGATGGATCTGTTTTTATAGACTCAATCATCAGTGTTGGAAGATGATGCTTCATAAGGGACAGAGACACAGGCTGCTTCATCAGTGCAGTATTTAATCAGGAATACCTCATCATTTGAACTTGCACTGTTAGCAGTGAAGTAAGATGGATCGTATAACAAAAGAATCTCTTGGTGGCTGAGTCACTTGGTTTGAAAAAAAATGACTCAAAGGCAACAACTTAAAAGAATCCATCAAGCTTTCACGCTTTATATGTACTTATTCTTTGCTTAATCCAATTCTCCTCTTAGAAATCATTTGTCATGCCTTGATGCATAAAATATACTTATTCTTTCCTTGATCTAATTCTCCTCTTTCTATGGCATAAAGTTAATTCTCTTTTTCTCTTCTTTCTCTCCCATACAGGCCCAATTCAACACCTGGAAGCCTCCAGGAACTAAAAAAATCAGCCCAAAGCCTGGATCCTCAAGAGGTAAACTAGTCATAGGGAGCAAACAGAAGAGACAGCCAGGAGGGGGTGAGGATGAGCGTGTCCCAGCAGCTAACTTGAATTTTCTAGTGGATATATTTTGAGGTGTCTACCTAGCCAAAAACCAGTGATTCCTCATGTCGTCAGGAATTGTCCCTCCAAATTCCCTTACCCTTGCTCCCATTTTTCAACGGGATCCCCTTGGAGGGAGTGTTTGTACATGTCTTCCCGCGTCATTGGCTGCATGTTACTGTCCGAGGTTAAACACCTTACCTAGGGCAATCAGAATGGCTTTCTCAGGAAATTTGGAGGTTCAGTTCTGTGAGACTTGAGTTCCATCTAGGTTCTAGGACAGCAGAGATGTAAAAGTTCAGAAACTGTGAGTGGCAAGTGTGCAGAAAGTTGATCTGCAGAGAAAGAAGAAAGAAATAGTTGTGCAGAGAAAAACAGGGTTGGGGAGTGGGGAGAGAGAGATCGAGCCCCAGCTTTCCTAGAATTTGAGTTCCGGGCTTCCCTGGTGGCACAGTGGTTGAGAGTCCACCTGCCGATGCAGGGGACACGGGTTCGTGCCCCGGTCCGGGAAGATCCCACATGCCGCGGAGCGGCTGGGCCCGTGAGCCATGGCCGCTGGGCCTGCGCGTCCGGAGCCTGTGCTCCGCAACGGGAGAGGCCACAACAGTGAGAGGCCCGCGTACTGCAAAAAAAAAAAAAAAAAGACCCTGTGTGCCGCAACTAAGACCCGATGCAGCCAAAATAAATAAATAAAATAAATATTAAAAATTAAAAAAAAATAAGTGGTTGAATTTGGGTGTAGGATTTTAAGTTTTTAAGGAACAATGTCACGCAAGATAGAACAACAGACATATTTAGGAAAAAGGCCTCCTCAAAGGCCATATGGTATACTGGTCAATATTCTAGCTTTGTGGCCTAGTGATTCAAACCCTGGTTTCTGCCTCTTTACTAGCTGTGTGATCGTCAACAAAATATTTAATTTCTTATCATAAAATAGGAGTAGTGATAGCATTTGGGTGAGGTTTACTTGAAATAATGGATTGTATCAGTTAGGGATTTTGCTAGACTGCAAACAACAGAACCCCTGACTAAACAGTACCTTCAACAAACCAGGGGATTCGTTTTTCTCACTCACCAAGAAACCCAGAGGTAGGTAGTCACTCACTGGCCTTGGTTAAAGGGGCTCAAAGGTTTCAGAGCCGAGGTCTTTGCAGTTCCCATGACCTTTCTCTCATGGGCCCAAGATGGCTGCTGCAGCCTCAGCCCTCACGTCCATATTCCTAATAGCAGAAAGGAGGGAGGGGTGATGACTGAATCAAGAGAGCAAAACCTTTCCCAGATGTTGAAGTCAGGGCAGGCTAAGAGCTGTAAGAAACAAGCCCCACTCATCAGCAGATTAGCACAATACTTTACTTCTCACTCTTGCCAGGGTCAACTGATAGCAAAGGGTAAGGGTTGTGGGGACAGGGTGGGGTGCAAGGGCTTCCAGGCTTAAACTGGGCATGAATATCCCACCAGCAGGCAAGGGAAAAGAGAATATGGGGAATTACGTAGGAAGGTTTATGGAGCAGGTTGAGAATCGAGGGACTATATTTTTATTCACAGTTTATTGGCCAGAATTCAGTCAAGTGGGTCCACATAGATGTAAGGGGAGCAAGAAAATATAGTCCCTGAATGGACAGTTCCTCCCGGCAACACCTCTATGTCATGGAAAGGGAGCATGAATCTTTGGGGATACAGCTGTCTCTGTCACATTGGAGATCCACAGCGACTTCTCCAGAAATTTTATCGTGTACAACCATGGCACCTGATCATCCCTGCCTGCAGTAAAGGCTGGGAAATGTCATTTTCAGCCGATATCATTGCAACCCTGCGTAGATTAGGTTTCTTTTAGTGAGGAAGAAGAGACTGTGTAGGCAGCTAGCAGTGTCTGTCACATGAGAGCACAGTGCCTGGCCCTTAGTAAATACTCAGTAAATGCTAGCCGTTGTCACTGCTGTGATAGCTTTCTTAGGGAAAGATATCCTATTTGACATAGCTGTCTCTCCTGCTGGAAGTTACTTACTCGGCACCCTGGTTAATTGATCGCTGAGCCTGGAATGAGAAGACTTGGGTTTAAATCCTGGTTTGGTCCCTTCCCATCTTCTCTGAGCCTCAGTTTCTTTATCCAAAAAATGGGAAGGGTTCAACCTGCCTCACAAGTTTGTTGTGTGGATTAACTGAGACAATGAGCCCACATGGGCTGAAAGCGTTATTTTATACATATTACATACGCAATACTAAAACTGAAAGTCAAGTGGAAGAAACCCACAGGCCCATTGCATTGCTTTCCTAGGGCTGCTGTGACGAATACCACAAACTGTGCGGCCTAAAACACAAGGATACAGTCTCTCCCGGTTCTAGAAGTCTGAAATCGAGGTGTCGGCAGGGCCAGGCTCCCTCTGAAGTCTCCAGGGGAGAATTGTTCCTTGCCTCCTCCAACTTCTGGGGGTGGCTGGCAAGCCTCGGCATTCCCTGGCTTTCAGCTACATCACTCCAATCTCTGCCTCTGTCATCACAAGGCCTTCTCCCAGCGTTCTCTGCGTCTCTTCTCCTCTTATAAGGACACCGTTTAAGGGCCCACCTACTCCAACACAACCCCATCTTAAGCAATTATACCTGCCACGATCCTATTTCCAAATAAGGTCACATTCTGAGGTACTGGGGGCTAGGACTTCAACATATCTTTTTGGGGGGGAACACAATTCAACTCACAAGATTCATCAAATGATGAATGGCTAAATAAAATGCGATATAACCATATTATGGAATATTATTCAGCAATAAAAAGGGATGAACTACTGACACATGCTACAATGTGGGTGAACCTCAAAACATTCTGCTAAGTGAGAGAAGCCAGATGTAAAAAGTCACATATTGTATTGTTCCATTTAGACGAAATGTCCAGAATAGGTAAATCTATAGAGACGGAAAGTAGATTAGTGATCGCTTAGAACTGTGAGAGGGGGGACTGGGGAATTACTGCCAATGGGTACGGGGTTCCTTTTCGGGGGGAGGGGGACGACAATGTTCTCAGATTGACCGTGGTGAGAGTTGTGCAAAGAAAATGAGCAAATGCAGCCATCAAAAAGAATGAAATAATGCCATTTGCAGCAACATGGATGGACCTGGAGATTATCATACTAAGTGAAGTAAGTCAGACAAGTACCATATGATATCACTTATATGTGGAATCTAAAATATGACACAAATCAACATATCTACAAAACAAAAACAGACTCACAGATGCAGGGAACAGACTTGTGGTTGCCAAGGGGGAGGAGGGGGAGGGAAGGGAAGGAATGGGAGTTTGGGATTAGCAGAGGCAAACTATTATATATAGGATGGATAAACAACAAGGTCCTACTGTATAACACAGGGAACTATATTCAATATCGTGTGACAAACCATAATGGAAAAGAATATGTGTGTGTGTGTGTATATATATATGTATGTATGTCTAACTGAGTCACTTTGCTGTACAGAAGAAATTAACACAACCTTGTAAATCAACTATACTTCAATAAAATTTACAAAAAAGAAAAAAGGAAAATGAGCAAATGAAACTCTGCCGTTCTCAATAAGTTTAGGCCTCTAACCTTCAACAAATTACATTTCCAGGGTCCTGAAAGAACCTGTGCATGTCATCCTATAAATGCTGATGGAAAGCTTAAAGGAATCCTTTGCTGGGAAAGAAGAAAATAAGACTTTCAGGTCCTCCCTCCAGCACCCTCCCTCCAATTCTCCACGGGAGGAGGAGATGCAGCTGACCAAGGGGACCGGGGAGAACTGACAGTCACTGTTGTCAAAGTGCATGCTCTCTGCCCAGCCTCTGGAAGCCCCCTCATTCGGAATGCAATGAGTTCCTCGGTATACAGCCAGGACATCACCCTGTATCTTGGCTTAGCTCAATTTTGAGTCCCCTGTCATCACTGGCTGGAGTAACCCCACTGTTTTCTCTTCCCTTTCCTTAAGCCTAAATTTGCATGTAAGCGTTCTCTTTGCAGGTCAACTTTGGCAAGCCATTCGAGGCCCTGTTGTAAAACTTTCCATGAAATTATCCCTACAGTGTCACAACAGGATACGAAAACTTGGGACATATATTATCACCAGACTGTTATTTAAACTTGTATTTTTATTTCTATGTCCCACAGAATCTAAATAGTCCAACTCCACTTCATCCTGCAAAGAAGAGGGGGCAGAAGCTCGTGTTTACAGAGAGAGGAAAGGCAACTGAGAGCTGCTGTTTTGATCTTGCATACTGCCACACGCCTGGTCCAGGGCTGGGGGCTGTCTGTGATCCAAAGACCCAGAATCTGCTCTCGAGAATCTTTGGATCTTGTTGATGACAGTGTGAGTGGTGAGTGAAGCAGGAAGAACTGGTGCACCTAAGATTTGTGACTTCAAATGCCTCCCAAACTCCCCCGTGTTCCCTATGTCCCTCTCTGGGTCTTCAATGATTTCGCCACTTTCTCTCTGTACATTGTTCCAAAGAAAGTTTCTCTGGCTATCTTTTCTTCTTTCTCCATCTTTCAATAATACTTCTTTTTGAGGTGACTCTTTCCTCCCCCCACCTCAGCCCCCGAATCAGCAGGCCATTTCTTCTGTTTCCAGCTGCCCCAGGGTTAAATACAAATGTCTGTTACATTAACAGGAAGAAAATAGAACTGAAAGAAAGTTTGCCTAATTTGTAAAATAAAAATGAGTTTCGATCCCAGTAGCTTATGTATTATTCTTGTAAGGACAGGGTTTACATCGATCATCTTTTCCATGGCAGTCAAGTGTGGAACGTGGTGAAGTTAGAAATGTAATTGTGTAGACGTAAAAAATTACATCTCTATAACCATCATTGGGACACTTTTCTCAAGATGCTATTTCGGTGTCCTTCAGAGCAATAACGATATCAATTGAGAATGTAAGAGAAGCAACTTAAATGTTATGGCTCGTTTACTTCTGGGAAGGCTAATGTGCTCCAGACCAAGACTATTGCTCATGACAGAAGGTACTCGCAGAGAGGCTGGAAACGCTTCAAGACCATTAAAATAAAATGCCAGTCGTTCCTGCTGTTCAAATATTCTTCAACTTCTCCTTTAAGGCACCAGCACATACGAATGTAATTGTGTTATTCTCTCTGATAGCTGGAGTCTATCTAAGCCAAATGCTTAGGAATTCTGGACTACTGGGGCTACCAGAAGACAAATGAGGTGGATAAAATGTGTCTTTTTTGTGCTGGCACGTTCAACATTTGAGCCCCGTTACCGTTTGTGTTGAAACGTATTCAAAAATGAAAGTGCCTGAAGTGTCCTTCCTCAGCTGAATTGAAGAAGAGGTTGGGGAAATGCATAAACCACCTCGAGATCTCAACTCAGAAATCTGAGAGCGAGAGAGAGAAAGCATCACACACCTGTGCTCGGAATTATTTCCCACACTAAAATTTCTCTAGAGTTAATGGTCCATTTGTGAATCAGGAAGTTGTCATCTTGATAAAGCTGTCCTCCCCACCCGACCCTCCCACAGCCCGCTAACTCAAAATTCTCTCCCTGATGAGCAAGTGGACCACAGTTTCAAAAAGGCACGTTGGATCAGAAAAGGGCAATTTTAAAAGCCAGTGCTGTGAAAGGTGGTGCTTCCCCATCGCACGGGGAAATTATTTCTGTTCAATGCCTGCCTTAGGAGGGGAACACTTAAGGTTCAGGGACCCCATTGGCACATCATGACTTTGCCTGGGACACTGTGCCAGTTCAAACTGTCACAGAGTACGGGGAGGGAAGAAAAGCCTAAATCAGTTTCTATTCTTTAACAGAAAGCAATACTGTAGTTTAAATTAGCAAGGCGCTGCTGAACCACTATTTAAAATGCGTTTGCACTGACATCCCAAGAAAGGTTTTTTTCTTGTTTAATTGCACTGTCAGTGTGGAACGCTTTCACTTAAAACCATTCTGAGGTAGACCTTTTAATAGAAAGTGACAATTTAAATTGCCATGATAGCAACGTAAATGGTGCTTAATTCGTTACTAAACTGATGTCGCAGTTGGCTCCAGACCACTTTGTTAAAGCCGAAGAAAAGGTGCTGGGGGAAGGGAGGAAAGTAACTCAATGGTGAATCATTAATTCCTTTTATATTCGCTGTAATAATGTTAGCTGTGATGAAGTTATCTGGCTCCCAATAGATGTAATGTACATTTCTATTGAATTCCACATTATTCCTTTCTAACGTCACCCTGATTAACACCTATACCAAGGAATTGCTCCAGTCACAGGTACTTTCTTCTCTGCAGTTACTCTGTTTTCTTGTCTTCATTGCAATGGGCCAAAGACAGGAGCTGTGGCTTCCATTTGCTTGTTGCAGTCTGGAAGTGTACGTGCTAGATGTATCTACCGCCGTTCTTTATTCTGCCTTAAATAAGTCGGATTCTCCTGGTAGCCCATGGAAATGACTCTCACTAGCTTTCAAGAAGGACTGTTCCCAGAGCTGAAGGTGCCATGTGAGTTGAGGTCAAGGCTGCTTGAGTGCTGCCATTAGTCAAACTTGATTGGTTTAGGGGCCCAGTGGGTGCGGGCAGCGTAAAATCTCAGGCAGTACTAGATCTGTGAACCTGGAGAGGCGCTCGTAAGTGGGTTACAGTTGAGTTTGGAGCACTGGGGACAGTGAGAGGGATGGTGACGGGTTGGGAGGGATGGGCGAGGAACCGAGAAGCCTGTGGGATTGAGGGCCACGCAGAGTCACCTTCACAGTCTCCTGTTCAGTTGTCTCGGTTCTGAAACATACCCCCTTAGAAGTAAATTAATCATTCGGTTTTTCTTTTAAGCACAATAAGTAAACTAGATTATTCTAGAATCACCATTTTAAAATACACTGTACATGCCTCTTTATCATGTAAAAATTACCTCAAACAATCAACAGTTGTAACTGGGCTCACGGTAGGGAAACATACTTCCCATTTTAAACTTAAAACATATTTAGGACAGGGTTTCTGAATAGTTTCTTGAGGCCATACAATTTAAGCGTACTGGGAATGATTTTACAGTCTTCAAATTTTCCCTAAATCAGGCATTACAATTTCTGAAATTTCCATCACTCAAAATTAGAAGTGGCTACGGTGATCATCTGAGTCATGATATTAGGGTCTTGGTTTTGGTATCTGGGGATGGGTTACAAAGAGACCATGAAACCATACACAGATTTTTGTGTAGTTGTTTATTACTAAGGAGAGAGAGTTCATTTCTTTCATTAGAATTTCAAAGGAGTTTGCAAACCAAAAAATAGTTAAGAACCATTCATTCCATCTTACTTTACTGAAAACCAGAAAACGGAGGCCCAGAGAGGTGGTTGACTTCCCCAGGTCACACTGATAGCTCTTGGCCGGTCTAGAGAATCCCTGTCTCTGATTCACAGTCCAAAACAGTCTTTTTAATTTTTTTACAAATCTTCTTCCTTTTGCAAAACAATGGATACTGCAATGCTGTGTTTTTCTGAAAGCCAGTCTCCTGGCAAACTCAACTTTCTGGAACACAACTGTCCCTGGCAGTGGCAAAAGAGGCCCCAGAGCCACTGAAACTGTTGTCACCACGTTTCATGCACTATGAAAGGACCTGAGAGATCACCGAAGAGACCGTTCATTTATTCTTTCACTTATTTAACAAAGATATATTGAGCTAAAAGCTTATTAATGCTTTTGTAGACAAAATTCTGACAAATTTTGTTATCCAGTTGCACAGAAAACAGCAGAATGTGAGCTGGAAGAGGACTGCAGAAGGCAGAGACACGGATCGAGAAGTGTGAGATATTTCCTCACAACCTGACAACAAAAGGAAACAACATCCACTGTTGAAGAGCAGAGATTCCAAGCCGTGAAGCAGAGAGCAAGCGAGTTGTCACACTGTTTGTGAACACGGAGCTGGGCAGAGTATGTGTTAGGAAGCTCTTCATTTAAAGGGTTAAAATGTACGCCGTATGATGAAAACGTACGTCCACACGAAAACTTGTACGTGAATCCTCACAGCAGCACCATTGAGAACAGCCTGGAGGTGGACACAGGCCAATGGCCATCACCAGGTGAACGTGATCTATCCATACAATGGAATATTATTTGGCCATAAAAAGGAAGGAAGCCATGAGGCATGCCACAATGTGGATGAACCTGCAAAATATTATGCTAAGTAAAAAAAAAAAAAACAAACGGCCACAGAGGACTATATGTTGTATGATTCCATTTACATGAAATATCCAGACTAGGCCAATCTATTGAGACAGAAATATTAGTTGCTTGGGGCTGGGAAGGACGGTGCGGGGGGTGATAACTAAAGGACACAGGATTCCTTTTTTTTTTTTAATTTATTTTATTTATTTTTGGCTGCGTTGGGTCTTCATTGCTGCACGCCGGCTTTCTCTAGTTGCGGCGAGCGGGGGCTACTCTTCGTTGCGGTGCGCGGGCTTCTCATCGTGGTGGCTTCTCTTGTTGCGGAGCACGGGCTCTAGGCACCCGGCTTCAGTAGTTGTGGCTTGCAGGCTCAGTAGTTGTGGCTCGTGGGCTCTAGAGCGCAGGCTCAGTAGCTGTGGCGCATGGGCTTAGTTGCTCCACGGCATGTGGGATCTTCCCAGACCAGGGCTCGAACCCGTGTCCCCTGCATTGGCAGGCGGATTCTCAGCCACTGTGCCACCAGGGAAGTCCCTGGGGTTTCTTTCTGAGGTGATTCAAATGTTCTAAAATTGACTGTAGTGATGGTTGCACATATCTGTGAATATACTAAGAAAACACTGAATTGTATACACTTTGAATGGGTGAATTGTATGCTGTGTGAATTATATCTCAATAAAGCTGTCATTTTTTTAAGTGTACGATACACAAATGCTTAAAGCCTATGCTTTAACCCTGTGGAAAATAGATTTTCCCTTTGGAGACAAATTTTGAAACTTCACTGGTCTTGAAGAAGAGGTAACAAATGAGGTTAATTCACCCCAGGTTCTTAGTGGGTCTGCTTTAGTTACAGTAAGAAAGGCTGCCGCAAAATCTGTGGGAGAGCACAGAATGTCAGAGGAAACAGCAAGGGAGGGAGGAGAGAGAAGAGTTGTGAAAAAAATTTATATACTTCTATATTATATATAATATTTGTGTGTGTGTGTGTGTGTATGTCTCACAATGTCCTATAAGAGGATAAGCCTGGGCTTTGCACTCAGTCATCTAGTTCCCTTAGCCACCTTCAGGAAGATAATTCTCAAAACAGGAAGGGGGAGGCTGAGTCTTGTTGGAGGAAGCTAACTGCCGGTGTCGAGAAAAGGGGGTAATCAGTCTCTTGCGTTTAAGGGTCAAAGGAGTGAAACTGCCTGGTGGCGTGGGGCTGGGGGAGTGCAGAAGACAATGTGAAGGTGTTGACAGAGGGTATGGCCCCTCCATTGTCTCTGGGGACACAGGAGGAGCCCTCTGGCACCATGGCGATCCTCAGGACTGCAAAGAGAGCAAGAATTTTGAGTTGCACTAAACACGAACACCTGAGCCAGCCCGGGTCCAGCACGTCTAGGGCATCCGAGCACTGGAGAGGACCCACGTGTGTGGCTGGTGGGATGGGACACTAAGAACTATGACCAATGGAAGCCTAGGCCCGGAGCTGAGCACACCCGGTTGAGCTAGTCACCAAGGGAGTGCAGCACGCTGGCCTCGGGGGTAGGGGCAGCACAGGCCAGCAGCCAAGGAAGACTGGCGTTCCCTGTGATGAGAGGTGGCAGCGAGTCCCACCACGGTAAGGCCAGCCCCAGGCAACAGGCAGCTGGGATCTTCCGTTTGGACTGTGTGAGGCGCAGTGTTCTCAGACCGCCTGGAGGGCCGTGGAGGAGCCTGAGAGGTTGATGTTGGACTTCCGGCCCACCTGGCACATGTGGTCCTGAACCTCTCTTAACTGAATTTGGAAAAACGAAAGAGATGGGGCATGCTTATACCCTGAAGTTTGTGGAGAAGTTCATGCTGTTTACAGTGAGCATAGTAAGCCCTAGAAGCTGTACGGAACTTTGAATTTATGATGTTTTTCACAAGCATCATCCCGTATGGCCCTCACAAAAGTCCTGCGAGAAGGTAGGTGGTTGACATTATTCTCCCCATTTATCAGATGAAGAAACTGAGACTTAGTGAATCCAAATGAACTGCCCAGTATCACTTAATTAATAAGTGCTGAAGCTCTGACGTCAGCTTTTCTGACCCTTAGTTCAGTGGGCCTCCTACAACACCGTGATGCTTTTCGAAAAAAAAGAATACATAGGCCACCCAAAACTTCGGAATTTTCCTGGCTCTGGCCTGAAAGGAATGATCATGGTCCAGAGCTGTATTCTGAAATAACTTCAGTTTGGCCCCAGCTGCCTTTTCTTGCTTTAGTCTAGGACACTGGCTCAAAGAAAACCTCTCTCCATGCAGCCGGCCTCTTCAGCTGCCCCAGACTAAGACTGGCCCAGGCCCACCCAGATCATATGCACCCTGACCCGATCCTGCCACCTCTACCTGCCACGCCAATCGCTTCTGAACTCACCATGTCACAGACAAGTGGATGCTACACTTTGTTGGGCTGTCTCCAATGTTACTGCTGCCTTGTACTGTTAATTATCTGGGTCGTTGTGTAGATTCTGTCTTTCAAACTAGAGTGGAAGCTCCTTGAGGTCAGGGGCCTCGTTTCACTCGCTTTTGATTCTCAGCGGTGTGTAGTGCATAGAAGGGGCTAGTAAACTGCTTTAAATGAATGCTTATTCCTTTTTCTCAAACACATAGTGGCACTCAGAAAATATTTGTTAATTGCCTAGATGGCAAATTTACTATTCTCTAGTCAACTCCCATGCAAAAAAAAAAAAAAAAAAATCAAGATCCTCACCATCTCTGCCCACCCTGACCCTCACAGACCTATTTCCTCAGGCAGTGACACACTGATGACACTTTGCCCTGTAAAGTCATGGTTAAGAGCAGGGGCCTGGGGTTGCCTTGGTTCAGTCCTCTGTGTCAGTATTGGCTGTGTGACCTCAGGCAAGCTCCTAGCCTCTTGCTTCCTGCCTGTGAATTGGGGCTGATGAGGATGAAACCAGTTCTTATCACTTAGGGTTGTTATGGGGATTAAGTGAGTTAACACGTGCTTAGGACCGTTCCTGGAACATGGGTGCATGATGGTTAAGTGCAGCCTGTTAAGATTACAAGTTTAGGGTTACCCCAGCCCTGCCCATACCAGGTAACCAGTCCACCGGCACCATGGGCGTTCCTCACTCCCCTCAGTTGAACTTGAATAGATAAAAAGCAGATCCTAAAATCGCCCCCCAAGAGGAGGAAATACGTATTTAGCAACTGTTTTTTCTGCCAACATTCCCCTCCATCTTCAGGATGGGCCTTTAGAGTCACAACAGGTCATGTCATGCTTCACCCAACGGCAGCAAATCCTCAGTCCAGCAACGGAATTGGGAATTTTCTCACGCCCCCAGATTCTCAAAAGTTTTGTAGGCTTCGGTGCGGGTCACTTCAGGGGACCACTTCACTATCAGCCATTCACTCATCCAATCAATCCACCATTTATACACTGATTTATTCACTTATTCATTCATTTGTTTAACAAATACTTATTTAGCACCAGCTATGTGGTAGACATAACCCCAAATGGATACATTTCCTAATAGTTTACACCCTAGTCATTTACAGATAATAGACGAATGAAATATGTAGTAGTTTTAGATAGTGATATATGCTAAGAAGAAAAAATAAAGCAGGGAAGGGGGGATGAAATGTTGGGGATGGATATTAAAATTCTAGATAAGCTGGCCAAGGACCCAAAATCTGTATTAGTCGAGGTTCTTCAGAGAAAGAACCGACAGGATGGAGAGAGAAAGAATGAGAGAGAAAGAGAGTGTAAGGAATTTGACTCACATGATTATGGGGGCTGGCAAGTCTGAAATGTGCAGGGCAGGCCAGCAGGCTGGAGACGCAGGGAAGAGTTGATGTTGCAGTCTTGAGTCAGATTGCTTCCCGGGAAACTCAGTCTTTTTCACTTAAGTTCTTAATTGGTTAAATGAGGCCCACCTTGTTGGAGGAGGTCATGGAGAGAACGTGACCACCGTTTGAGCCACAGAGCTGGACCTGCGCAGTCAGAGCCTCCTCACCCCGCTCCTTGTCCTTGGAGTGTGCCTTCTGCCCACCATTCTAATACTAGGAGCTGGTTTCAAGGCTGCAGCCTCTATGTCGACTATTTTTTTTTCTTTTTTTTTTTTTTTTTTGCGGTACGTGGGCCTCTCACTGTTGTGGCCTCTCCCGTTGCGGAGCACAGGCTCCGGACGCGCAGGCTCAGCGGCCATGGCTCACGGGCCCAGCCGCTCTGCAGCATGTGGGATCCTCCCGGACCGGGGCACAAACCCGTGTCCCCTGCATCGGCAGGCGGACTCTCAACCACTGCGCCACCAGGGAAGCCCTCTATGTCGACTTTTAAGATTCTGGTAGGCAGGTGCAGAGATCTGCTCATCTGGTGGCACCCAAGACAAGCCTCGTGGATAAGTTCCCTTGCTCATTAAACGTGCCACCTACTAACCTGGAGGGGCTGCCTCTTTCTTCAGTGTACAGGGGCCAGTTTGTGAACCAACACACCCACATTATGGGGGGTAATCTGCTTTGTTCAAAGTCTACTGAGAAGGGGGTTTGGGGGAAATTTTTTCAGAATGTGTGTGTGTGTGTGTGTGTGTGTGTGAGAAAGAGAGAGAGACACACACACAGAGAGAGACAGAGACAGAGACAGAGAGAGAGAGAGAGAGAGAGAGAGAGAGAGAGAGAGAGAGAGCCATGCAAATAAATATCCAGGAAAGAGAAATCCAGGTAGAGTGAGAAGCAAGTTCAAAGGCCTTGAAGTGACGTACGGCAGGCACGCTGCTGGAGTGAACAAGGGGAGGAGTAATGGAGAAGAGATCAGAATTCCAGGGGGCAGACCATGTAGGGCCCTAGTAGGTCTTCCTAAGGACTTGGGTGTTATTCTGAATAACATGCAGGGGAGGGTTTCAACAAAGCAATGACCTGATCTGACTTGGGTTTTCACGATTACTGGCTGCTGTGTTGAGAATGCAGGTGGGCAAGGACGGAAGCTAGGAGGCCAGTTGCGAGGCTATTTCAATAATCCAGGTGAGAGATGCTGGGGGCTGGGATCAGCATGGTAGCAGTTAGAGGCAGGGACAAAGGTCAAGGAGAAGCAGCTGAATTCTGGATATAGTTTGAAGACAGAGCCAAGAAGATTTGCTGACAGACTGGATGTGGGTTGTGAGAAAAAGAAAGGAATCAAGGATGACACTGAGGTTTTGGGCTATGAACTAGCAGAGCTGCCTCTGGGGCGGTGAAGTTTGCAGGAGTATCTTGGAGTAAGGTCAGTGTATATCAAAGACTCTATTTGGGAGAGATAATGGGGGTGCCTAACACATATTGATGTGGAGATATCATGTGGGCAGCTGGACATACAGGTCTGGAGTTTGGGAGTGAGGTCCAGGCTGGAGCTAGAAATTGGAGAGCTATCAGCATATAGATGGTATTTAAGGCCCCGAGACATTAAATGAGATCACTCAGAAAGTGAGAGTGGATACGAAAGAGGTCCAAGGATTGAACTGCTAGGCACTTCAGCACTGGGAAGTTGGGAAGATAAAGAGAAACCAGCAAACAGAATGAGAAAGAGTGATCGAAAAGACGAGACAATAAGTGTCCATCGACAGATGAATGGATAAAGATGCGGTACACATACACAATGGACTACTACTCAGCCATACAAAAGAATGAAATAATGCCATTTGCAGCAACATGGACGGACCTAGAGATTATCATACTAAGGGAAGTTAAGTCAGACAGAGAAAGACAAATACCATATATCATTTATATGTGGAATCTAAAATATGACACAAATGTACTTCTTTACAAAACAGAAATAGGCTCACAGACATAGAAAACAAACTTATGGTTACCAAAGTGGGGGAGGGATAAATTAGGAGTTTGGGATTAGCAGGTACACTCTACTATGTATAAAATAGATAAACAACAAGGACCTACGATATAGCACAGGAGACTATATTCAATATCTTGTAATAAGCTATAATAAAAAAGAATCTGAAAAAGAATATATGTTATATATATAAAACCGAATCACTGCGCTGTACACCAGAAACTAACATAACATTGTAAATCAACTCTACTTCAATAAAAAGTTGTTTAAAAAAAAAAAAAGAAGACAAAGGGGTGAGTGGGGTATTGTGGGAGCCGAGGAAGAAAGGGTTTCGAGAAAGTGACCATATTGTCAAGTGCTGCTGCCGAGGACTGAGAAGTGACCATTGGACTCACCCGAGTGGGGGTCATTTGTGACTAGGGCAGTTTTGGTAGAGAGATGGGGACACAACCTGACTGGGTGGGCTCATGGGAGAAAAGTAGCAGAGAAATTGGAGACAGTGAACAGAAGCAACTCTATTATTTAGTACAGAAGAAATAACAGTACATGTGTATGCTGGTGAGAACGGTCCAGTAAATAGGGATAAATTGGGTGATGCAGTAGAGAGAGGAGGACGGCAGCAGCCATGACCTTGAGAGGGAATGGAATCTAGTGCACAGGTGGAGGGACTGCTGTTGGCCGGGAGCATCAACAAGTCATCTATCTTACCGAGGAGGAAGCAGAGTAAATGGGGCCAGATGCAGGGGGCTGGGTAGCTATGGTGTGCGAACTCGTGGAAGTTCTAATTCTTTCCATGTTCTTAGTGAAGTAGGAAGCAAGGTCAAGCTCAGCTGAGAGAGTGAAACTAGGGGGAGGAGAGGTTGAAAATTTGAGGAGTTCTTCAAAAATACAGTGCTGAATTTTGCTTATGAGTTGGGGGACAAGTTCTTTACTCGGTAGTTAGAGCACAAGACACACAAAGCCTGCAATGAGCTAACCCAAAGCTTAGGTTCTTGGTAAGATTAGTGTTCACAGAAGTCGGGGAAGAGGAGGGTGCAAAAGATCCCGAGATGCCTGCTGCAGGACAGGAGGTACCCCATCCTGTTCACCGGGTAGCAACTGAGGCTACTAGTAATTTGCTGCGTTGGCTGGTGTTGGACCCCAGTGTGAGGCCTGTTGGTGCCTCCAGAAAGCAAGAGACGAAGAGCCCTCCCTCCACCTTGCCCATTTGCTCCCTTCAAATGGAAGATGGGATGTAGAGGGTCAAGCAGGGCCCCCCCACACCTCTGAGTGGCCACCCTACTCCTCTGTTGACATGGGGTGACCGCGGCAGTGAGGTGAGCCAGGGGACTGCTATGAGGAAAGAGGGAAGAAGCCCGTTCTAACTGTTCTACACTCCAAAGAGCTCCACGTGAAGGCAGCGTTTCTCAACCACGGTCCCCAGACCAGCAGCATCATTTTACCTGGGAAATTGTTAGAAATCGAATTCTTAGGCTATGTCTGAGACCTCTACATCACAGCCTCTGAGGGAAGGGGCCAGCAAGCTGTGTTTTAACCAGGTCATTCTCATGCCAACGGAAGTTTGAGAAACGCAGCTTACAGGCAGCCTGGAAAAGTTTCTATCTGCTCTTATCCAGTAGTGCCACCTATTGGGCAAGCTCTTCAGATGCTGAGAGATTAATACAAACACTGGGGAATTTCCTTTTATCTTTCTGTACTTAACTTTACAAACCCAAAACAAAAGGCAACCTTCTTAGGACCCTTCACATTATGCAAACACTAATTTTACATGGCTGTAACGAATATATCGAGACGCCTATATCTTGGTTTTTCCATAAAACATTTTGTACCCACTTTCTACGTATTAGTCCAATAGAACTTATAAAGTCATTATTTTTATTGTAAAATTCCACTATAACAAAATTACATAGTCACGGTGACTACATTTTTCAAAGTAAACTGGACACAGGGTCTGACAGAGTATAAACAAACCGATGGAGACAACGTGGCCTAATATTTGGAATTAACACCATCCCAGGAAATCACAGAAGTTTGTTATCATATCACAAATTAGTCCATTGTTCCATGGTTTTAGATGCTTGAGCCCTTTCCAGTTTTCAGTAGTTATAAATAATAAAGCCGTAAGTACCTTTGTACAATAAACTGGGGTTTTTTAAGTTATTTCTTTGGGATTAAAAGAAATCTCTAAAGTAAAATTTCCAGCCCAAATGTCTGATAATATCACAGCATTATTTAAAGTTAACAAAAAAACTAGAAATAGTCCAAATGTGTAACTTACGGTAGAGTCATCACGTACTATTCTACAGCCATCATCAATCATGTTTACCACAAGCTTAAAACAACAAATTAGCAGGGGATTTTGTCAAGGTTGTGGCTTCCCAGCATCTTTGGAACACCTTTCCTGTGTTGGTCCTGCCTGCATTGTAGAAGCCAGAAAACTTGCTTTGTCAGCTTCTCTTGCAGACAGATTTACACGTGACCTAGGATTCTTCCATCAGACATACCAAGGTAAGACTTTGATTCAAAAGTGAGCAACGAGAAGAAGCAGGAAACATATGGAATCCACTTTCTGGTGAGGGTGGCACTGGCTTCCAGCGTTCAGAGGTCCTGGTATCCGGTCCTCAGCATCATGGTTGCGAACTCTGGGTCCATGTCCAGGGGTCTTCACCTGGTGGTGTGGTTTGACCATTACTGCTGGCTGAATAACCTTTAAGCCCATCTCTCTGGCCCTGTCAGAGATCTGTGAACTATCTAAGTTTCTTTAATAAATTCCCTTTCTGCTTGTGTGCTTGTTCCAGTCCTTTTGCAGTAGAACAAAACATCTTAAAACTTAGTGGATTCCATGGCTTAAAGTAGGGTTTCTCAACCTCAGCACAGTTGACATTTGGGCCACATAATTCTTTGGGAGGGGGCCTGTCCTGTGTCCTGTAGGATGTTAAGCAGCATCTGGTCTCTACCCACTAGATGCCAGGAACAGCCCCCGCCCCTAGTTGTGACAACCAAAAATAATGTCTCCAGACATTGCCAAATGTCCCTTGGGGGCAAAACCTCCCCCAGTTGGGAACAACAATCAAATATTGGAGAATATCTTGACTGGGAGGTTCTGGCTTGGGGTGTCTCATGCGGTTGCATCCAAATGGTGGTTAGAGCTGGGGGCTGGCTGGGGATCTTTCTCATGTACTCTCAGGACCTCTCCACATGGTCTCTTTGTATGGACTAGTTTGGGCTTCTTTCACAACATGGTGACCTCAGGTTAGTTGAACTGCTTATGTGGAAGCTCAGGGCTCCAAGAGGGTGTCCCAAAGAACCGGGCACAGGCACACCTAGAGATACTGGGGGTTCCGTTCCAGACCACCACAATAAAGCAAAGATCACAATAAAGCAAAGAGCACAATAAAGCGAGTCACACAAATTTTTTGATTTCCCAGGGCATATAAAAGTTAGGTTTACACTATAGTGTAGTCTATTAAGTGTGCAATAGCATTATGTCTAGAAAAACAATGTGCATACCTTAATTGAAAAATACTTTAGGGGGCTTCCCTGGTGGCTCAGTGGTTGAGGGTCCGCCTGCCGATGCAGGGGACATGGGTTCGTGCCCCGGTCTGGGAAGATCCCACATGCCGCGGAAAGGCTGGGCCCGTGGGCCAAGGCCGCTGAGCCTGCACATCTGGAGCCTGTGCTCCACGACGCGAGAGGCCACAACAGTGAGAGGCCCGTGTACCACACACACACACAAAAATACTTTAAGGCTTCCCTGATAGCACAGTGGTTAAGAATCCGCCTGCCAATGCAGGAGACACGGGTTTGAGCCCTGGTCCAGGAAGATCCCACATGCCGCAGAGCAACTAAGCCCATGTGCCACAACTACTGAGCCCACGTGCCACAACTACTGAGCCCACGTGCCACAACTAATGAAGCCTGTGCGCCTAGAGCCCATGCTCCACAACGAGAAGCCACCACAATGAGAAGCCCGTGCACTGCAACGAAGAGTAGCCCCCGCTCGCCGCAACTAGAGAAAGCCTGCGCGCAGCAATGAAGACCCAACGCAGCCAATAAATTAAGTAATTAATTTTAAAAAATACTTTATTGATGAAAAATGCTAACCATCATCTGACCATGCGGAGTTGCCACAAACCTTCCATTTGTTAAAAAAAATTTTTTTTCCAAAGTGCAATAAAAAGAGGTACACCCGTAATGCCTTTATGAACTACCCTCAGAAGTTACATGTTACCATTTCCACCATAGTCACAGGATTCAAGAGGAGAGTACACGGACTCTGCCTCTGATGGGGAGAGGGTCACGGTGCCATTGTAAGATCACGTGGGATGGGAGTTGTGGAAACTTTGGAAAATCTTATCTGTCACAGTGCTCAACATCATTACTCACCAGAGAAATGCAAATTAGAAGCACAATGAGACACCACAGCATACCCACCAGGATGGCTAAAAAGAAAAAGACTCACAATGCCAGGTACTGGGAAGGTTGTGGGGGAACTAGAACTCTCATACGTTGCCGATGGGCATGTAAACTGGCACAACAAACTCTGAAAAAAACTGCTTGCATTGACTAAAGCTAAACGTATGCCCAGTCTATGACCCAACAATCTCTTTCCTGGGTTTGTAACCCAAAGGAAATAAATGCATATGTTCACCAAAGACACAAAGGAGAATGTTCATAGAAGCTTTATTCAGCAGAATTAGAAACGGGAGAAAAACCAAATGTCTAGCAATAGGAGGATGGATATATAAATTGTGATCTCTTCATTCAATAGAATGTTACAGTGCAATATAAAAGGACTAACAACTTTAAATACAACAATATATGAATTTGAATTTCATAGGCATTATGCTCAGCGAAGGAGGTCGGACATGTACACATAGTGTAATTCCATTTCTGTAATGTTCAAAAACAGGAAAAACTAATCAGTGGTAATGGAAACAGGAAATGGCTACCTCTGGTGGGAGGACGGTATGAATACTCACTGGGAAGAGACACAAAGAACTTATGGAAGGCTGGGGATAATCTATATTTTGGTCTGGGTGGTGGTTATACAAGTGTATACCTCTGTAAAAATTAATCAAGGTATAGAGTATATTAGCGCCCTTTAATAATTTATTTCAGTTCCCAACAAAAAGTAGAAATAAAAGCCCTTTTCTGTTTAAAGTAGCTCTTGGATTCTGTCAGTTACAACTAAGACCCTCCTCACCTAAGAAGGATGGTGGCCCTCAGCACTGGAAGGCCAGGGTCACACTACAGCCACCATATGCTCCTGTGTGGCCAGCCCCTCTGCCAATTAGGCCCACTGGAAAACCATCTCCACTCAGGATGCACCCAGGAGAATTTTCCTATAGGACAGAATTCCACAACCAAGCATGGTAACCCTAAAATATTAAAAGCTGACGCACCAAAAACTGTAGCTGTTGATTACACCAGTGGAGAGCTGCTTGCGCACAGCTGAAGGATAAATTAGGAAGCCGAAAGGTTACATTGAGAAATTTTCCCAGAACGCAGCACACAGAAATAAAGGGATGAAAAGAATGAAGAGGACTGTAAAGACAGATGGAAGAAACATTCAGTAGCTAAGAAGAGTTCTCTAAAAGTTATTTCCAAAAGGAGATAATCGAAGCAACATCCAAAAGATACAAGTCAAGAAATTCCCAGGATTGAACCCAAACACAAGTCAGATTGAGACAGACCTCTGAGTGCAATCAGTAATAATGATAAAAAGCACACCTAGGGCTTACCTGGTGGCGCAGTGGTTGGGAGTCCGCCTGCCGATGCAAGAGACACGGGTTCGTGCCCCGGTCCGGGAGGTTCCCACATGTCACGGAGTGGCTGGGCCAGTGAGCCGTGGCCGCTGGGCCTGCGCGTCCGGAGCCTGTGCTCCGCAATGGGAGAGGCCACAACAGTGAGAGGCCCTTGTACCGCAAAAAAAAAAAACACATCTAGACACTGTAGCAAATTTTCAGAACTAGAAGGATGAAGAGTTCCCTAAAAGCTACCAGAACAAAAAGATCTGAAAAAAATGAGAATGCGGTTGACGTGAGATTTCCTGTCAGCAAAACAGATGCAAAAATATTGTTAATCGCTGAAGTCAAGTGATAAATACATGGGAGTTCAGTACATTATTCCCTCTACTTTTCTGTAAAATTATTTTTTATGATAAAAATGTTTCTTCTCTGTTTTTCTTTTCTTTATGGATGCAAGAAGACAATAGAGTAATACCGGCAAAGTGCCGAGGGAAAATATCTTTGAACCTTGAATTCTATATCTATTCATTTTGTCGAAGAATGAAGGCAAAATAAAGACCATTTTCAGATTACAAGGACTCAAAAATGCCGTCATACCAGAAGCTCCAAGAGAACTTCACCAAGGAGAAAAATGAAACTAAAAGAAGTGATGGGGGAATTCCCTGGTGGTCCAGTGGTTAGGACTCTGTGCTTTCACTGCCGAGGGCCCGGGTTCAATCCCTGGTCAGGGAACTAAGATCCCGCAAGCTGCGTGGTGGCGCCAAAGAAAAAAAAAGTGATAGGATACAAGAAGCAATGGAGAGCAAAGAAATAAGGAAAATATGTGCTCAACTTAAGCTATTACTGCTTATAAAAATTATGTCCCTTAACAGCAAACTGTAACGAAAATTCAAGATATATCAACATGAAATTGGTGGGACAGGAAGAAAGAGGTGAAATTTAGGGAAATAAAAGTTTCTAAAGGTCTCATTTTGTCCAGGTTGGTTATACAGAAACTAACTGACCCTTAGAGGAGCGCTCCTCGAACTTGAATGTGTATATGACTTATCCGGGCATTTTGTTAAAGAGCCATTTCTGATTCAGCAGGTCTCAGGTGAGCCTGAGATTCTGCACTTAAAATACACTCCACAGAAAAGAGAAGCCCCTACACTGTTGGTGGGAATGTAAGTTAGTACAGCCACTGTGGAAAACAGTGTGGAGTTTCCTCAGAAAACTAAAAATAGAGCTACAATATCATCCAGCAATCCCACTCCTGGGCATATATCCAGACAAAACTATAATTCAAAAAGATACATGCACCCCTATGTTCACAGCATCACTATTCGCAACAGCCAAGACATGGAAACAACCTAAATGTCCACTGACAGATGAATGGATAAAAAAGGTGTGGTATACATATACAATGGACTACTACTCAGCCATAAAAAAGAAAGAAAGAATGCCATTTGCAGCAACATGGATGGACCTAGAGATTATCATACTAAGTGAAGTCAGACAGAGAAAGACAAATACCATATGATATCACTTATATGTGGAATCTAAAATATGATACAAATGAACCTACCTATGAAACAGAATCACTGACATAGAGAATAGACTGATGGTGGCCAAGGGGGAGGTGGGTGGGAGAGGGATGGATTGGGGATTTGGGATTAGAAGATGCAAACTGGTATATATAGAATGGATAAACAACAAGGTCCTCCTGTATAGCACAGAGAACTATATTCAATATCCTGTGATAAACTATAATGGAAAAGAATAGGAAAAATAATGTATATATATGTATAACTGAATCACTTTGCTGTACAGCAGTAATTAACACAAAATTGTAATTGAACTACACTTCAATTTAAAAAAAAAACAGAAAAATAAAATACACTCCACAGACTCTAAAAAATACAACAACCTAGTGACTATAACATAAAAGAAGCAGACTCACAGATATAGAGAACAAATTAGTGGTTACCAGTGGGGCAGGGGGAGGGGCAAGATGGGGTGGGGGAGTGAAGAGGTACAAACTATTGGGTATAAAATAGGCTAAAGGATGTATTGTACAACACGGGGAATATAGCCAATATTCTGGAATAACTGTAAATGGAAAGTAATCTTTAAAATTTTATAAAAATAAAATAAAATAAATAGTGAAATTAAATTAAATTAAAAACCACACTCCACAGAAGGCACTTTGAGCAGCAAGGCTTTAAACTACATTGTGGTTAAAAACTGTGTTGACTCAGGGTGAATGTATGCTAAACTTCCCTCACTCGGTTTCAAAAATGTAAAAACGATAGATACAGTGTTTAAAAAAATACTCAGGGACATGATTTTTAAAATCGTGGACCGGAAGGGAAGTGGAAACCCACAGCAGTAAGGACAAGTTTAACAATGTGGGCCCATAGAGTCCCGGAAGAACCTGACCCAGATAGTGAAGTCTGGAATTTCTTTTTTTGCTTTATTTTATTCTATTTTTTAATTTTCATTTTTCAGTTTTATTGAGATATAATTAACATACAGCACTGTATAAGTTTAAGGTATACAGCATAATGGCTTGACCTACGTAATTGTGAAATGATTACAATAAGTTAACATCCATCAGCTCATATAGATACAAAAAGAGAAGAAAAATGTGCTTCTCCTTGTCATGAGAACTTTTAGGACCTACTCTCTTATCAACATTCAAATATACCACACAGCAGTGTTAACTACGGTCATGATGGTGTACATTACCTCCCTGGTACTTATTTATCTTATAACTGTAAGTTGGTACCTTTTGACCACAAGTCTGGAATTTGAAATCCAACCAAGGAGTAAGGAACACCCACACACCCCCATTTCCAGTGGGGACACTGCTCATGGTCCCCCGGCTATATGTGAAGGTGAACAAGGCCCACCTATCCACTGGAAACAAACTGCCCCTGATAGAGCAAGAAAGCAGAGAGACTGCACAGTCAGCCACCAGGTATGCATTTTGTGTGAGCTCCTGCTTTGGAAGCGTGATGTGCCCACAGAGCAAAAGCCCTGAGCCACTGACTTTGGTCCTCAAGACGTTGGGCTGAAGCCCATAGTAAAACCACTTTCCAGGGACAGTGAATGGGAGAGAAAAAAAGCCTCCATGAAGATGAGCGTTCCAAAAAAACCTACAAAGGCCACAATGAAACCCAACACCCGCACAAGGAAGCCAACATCTAAGAGGAGTCATATAAAAGAAAGTCGAAATAATAGAACAATTTGGAAAGGATTTTAAAATAAGTGTATTTAAAATCAACAAACAAAAGCATGTGCTACGAATCAAGAACAGATGGAATTCTTGATAAAAAACAACACACAGGCAGTGCACTGGGCACTCCCGCGGCTCCGTCTCCTGCTACAACAGTGTTTGGACAGAACAGACCCAGGGGCGCCCCTCGCTCCCGCCTCTGACCACCTCCAACCTGTGTTCCACTCGCAACCTTCGGAACCAGCCGCTCAGCTGTCCTCAGCCACCGGGACCGCCAACACCATATTTTGAGCTTAACTCTGTATTACCGATCCACCACGAGCTCCCAGATTCGTCAGAATGATTCCGCCGAGGTGGAGGCCGCCGTCAACCGCCTGGTCAACAGGCATCTGCCGGCCTCCCGCACCTACCTCTCTCTGCGCTCCTATTTCCACCGCCACTACGCGGCTCTGGAGGGCCTGGGCCACTTTTTCCGCGAAGTGCCCGAGGGGAAGCGTGAGGGCGCCCAGCGCCTCTTGAAAATGCAAAAGCAGCGCGGCAGCCGCGCCCTCTTCCAGGACGTGCAGAAGCGTCTCAGGATGAGTGGGGTGAAACCCAGGACGCTGTGGAAGCCGTCGTGCTCGCGGAGGACCTGAACCAGGCCCTTGTAGACCTGCACGCCCTGGGCTCTGCCCGCGCAGACCCCCGCCTCTGTGACTTCCCGGAGAGCCGCCTCCTAGATGAGCAGGTGAAACTCATCCAGAAGATGCACGCCCACCTGACCAACCTCCGCAGGCCGGCTGGTCCCCAGGTGGGGCTGGGCGAGGCCCTCGTCGAAAGGCTCGCCCTCCAGCACGAGTAGGAGCGTCCGGAGCCCAGCGGCCTTTGAGGAGCCCCTGTGGTGTCAGGGCTTTGGCCTGAAGTTGTACTAGACAGTTTTTTTTTAATAATGTATTTATTTATTTTATTTTTTTATTTTTGGCTGCATTGGGTCTTCGTTGCTGCGCGCGGGCTTTCTCTAGTTGCGGCGAGCGGGGGCGCTACTCTTCGTTGCGGTGGCTTCTCTTGTTGCGGAGCACGGGCTCTAGGCGTGCAGGCTTCAGTAGTTGTGGCATGTGGGCTCAGTAGTTGTGGCACGTGGGCTCTAGAGCTCAGGCTCAGTAGTGTGGCACGTGGGCTTCAGTAGTTGTGGCTTGCGGGCTCTAGAGCGCAGGCTCAGTAGTTGTGGCACACGGGCTTAGTTGCTCCGCCACCTGTGGGATCTATCCCAGACTAAGGCTCGAACCCGTGTCCCCTGCATTGGCAGGTGGATTCTTAACCACTGCGCCACCAGGGAAGTCCCACTAGGCAGCTTTTAACCACCCTGGAGCCCTCTCCCAAGCCTTGGACCAAATGGAAACAACAAAGCTTTTTGCAGCAAAAATAAATAAATAAATACATATTAAAAAATAAAAACAACACACAAATAATTTTTAGATGGAGTTATTAGTCAAGGTCCAGTCAGGAAAAGAAAAATCCCTCAACAGAGGGAACTTTATACAAGGAATTTATGACACAGGTGATGGTGGAACGGAGAAGCCAAGGAGGGATGGTGAGGCATCCCAGAGATTAAAAACAGCAGGAAGGGGCTTCCCTGGTGGCGCAGTGGTTGAGAGTCCGCCTGCCGATGCAGGGGACACGGGTTCGTGCCCCGGTCCGGGAAGATCCCACATGCCGCGGAGCAGCTGGGCCCGTGAGCCATGGCCGCTGAGCCTGCGCGTCCGGAGCCTGTGCTCCGCAACGGAAGAGGCCACGACAGTAAGAGGCCCAAGTACCGCAAACAAACAAACAAACAAACAAAAAGCAGCAGGAAGCTGCTACCGCCCGTATGATTGAAGGGACAACAGAAGGAGGTTGTGTTGGCAGAACCCAGCATTTACAGCCCGCTGATGGGAACTAGAAGCACAGCAGGTGCTGCGGCCCTGAAAGGTGAGGCTGTCTGGCGGGAGATGGAGGCAAAGACGAGACACAGTCACTTCCAGAGACGTTACCCAAAGCCGAGACAGAGGGAGAGAAATATGCAAACTTACATAGAAGGGATCA
The DNA here is from genome assembly GCF_963455315.2 of Globicephala melas. Lineage (NCBI taxonomy): Eukaryota > Metazoa > Chordata > Mammalia > Artiodactyla > Delphinidae > Globicephala > Globicephala melas. The sequence continues at coordinate 105,964,154 of NC_083335.1, forward strand.
TGGGATATGAAGGTCCTTGCAATATGGAGGGAACAGAGCATCAGGGAACAGGATGGGGAATGAATCTGAGAACTAACTGACGAATGCCCAACATGCTGAGATAAACAAAATAATGGGTGGAAAAAGTGAATTTGTGACTTAGAGGACAGCTGAGGGAATCACTCATCAGAGGCTGCACAGTGATAAAAAGATTTAAAATATGAGGACATAATTAAGAACTAAGAGAGTAGGTTGAGAGGCACCAGGACTTATTTAATGAAAGTTCCAGAGAGTAAAACTAGAAAAAATCAGAAAGGGGCAATATTTAAGGAGATAATGTCTGAGAATTTTAGAGAACTGAAGAAAGACAGAGTCCCTAGATTGAAAAAGTGATTTCTAGGAAAGATGGGCTGTATTATTTGTACCAATCAACTAAAAATATGAATAACTAACAACTGAACACATGAATAGATTTTTAAAAATATGGATAACTAACAAACAACTAAACACGTGAATAGATTTTTTTAAACCTTAAGAGCATTTAAAAGCTAATGAAAAAGCAAGGAAATACCAGGCCAAAAACCAAGAGAAAGCAGGAGTCTATAGAAAGAAACAAAGTTTCAAAGCCCAGGATCACTTTTACCCCCAAGAGATTTGCTAATAAGGAACACTTGTGCTGCAGTTTTAGCAGCTTAATGGGGAAATTTGGACGCAAAACAGCCCAAGGTAGAGAAAGTAATAGGAGGCCTTTCCTATGTTAAGCTGGGACCCCACTGGCTTGGTGATATTTAGAGCAGGAAAAAAATTCCTTTCCTGTGAAGTTGTGACCATGAACTTATAGCTTAGGTTCACAGTGCCTGAGTAGTTCTGGGAAATTAGAGCTGTGTACCTGATTTAAAGTGGTTCCAGATTGGGACTACCCCATGAAGAAAAGGCAAATGGAGAACTTCCTTTTGGAGAAAAGCAGCTTCATTCTAGCTTCAGTGAATCTTCAAAATAAAATTTCAAGTACAGTAATCAGTATAAAGTCAAACTAACCAAACATATAAGAGAACAAGTCACCATGAGTGGGAACCAGTTGAAACAACAGACTGCAGAATCAGACTTACCAAAACTTCAGAGATTAATTGAAAAAAAATGCTTATATTATTTAAAGAAATAAAATACATTATTGAAAATATCTGCAAAAAAACAAAAAACGGGCGCATGAAAAATACAAGATGAGCCTGGAGCATCTTGAAGTACCAGAAAGTAAGGAAGTGCTCAAAAAAAAAAAAAAAAAAAGGATGGGAGTATGTCAGTGGAATACAGGAGAACACCTGAATGAGCTACCAATTGTTAAAGCTGGAACAATTTGGGCAAGAGAAACAAGACAAATCATGTAATACTGAACTACAACCTAAAGTTATACTTATAAAAAATATCCATGAGTCCATACTGATATAAACAACTGAAAAAAAAGTTGATGGGGGAGAATAGACAAATCTCCTATACTGAAGAATTACAAATAATTTATGTAGATACCCCCCCTCAAGGAGGTGATGCTTAACTCCTCACCCCTTAAGTGTGGGCTGTGCTTAGTCTTGCTTCTAAACAGTACTGTATCAAAAGGGGGGAAAGTAACTTTATAGTGGAGAAACCTAGCAAGCACTACGTCAACCAGGTGATCAAGGTCAACATTGCCAGTGAAATTGCAGAAAGATACATTTCCTACAAAGGAGAAACAGACTGACAGTGGACTTTTCAACAAAAATAGCAGAGGCCTAAAGAAAATAGGAAGTTAATTTCTGTGAGCTGAAAGAGAATAACAGCCAACCTAACAAGCTATACTCAGTGAAAGTATCCTTCAAGAATAAATATGAAATGTATTTACAATAGCCAAGACATGGAAGCAGCCTAAATGTCCATCAACAGAGGAGTGGATAAAGAAGATGTGGTACATATACACAGTGGAATATTACCCAGCCATAAAAAAGAATGAAATAATGCCATTTGCAGCAACATGGATGGACCTAGAGATGATCATACTAAGACAAAGACAAATATCATGATATCACTTATATGTGGAGTCTAAAATACGATACAAATGAGCTTATTTACAAAACAGAAACAAACTCACAGACATAGAAAACAAATTTATAGTTACCAAAGGGGAAAGTGGGGGAGGGATAAATTAGGAGTTTGGGATTAGCAAATACAAACTACTTCGTATAAAATAGATAAACAATAAGGTCCTACTGTATAACACAGGGAACTATATTCAATATCTTACAATAAAATATAATGGAAAAGAATATGTATATGTATAACTGAATCACTTTGCTGTACACCAGAAACTAACACAACATTGTAAATATACTTCAATAAATAGATAAAAATAAATTAAATAAAAGAAGGCAAAAAAATATTGACTGTACAATACAATAATAATAATGTTTTGAAAGGCTAAGAGACACAACTACAATGGCATATAGGCCAGGAGGGGGTATAATGGGGCATTCTACGGTCCCTGCATGGTCCTGGGAGCAAGCAAAATTACCATTTAACATTAGACTTTTACTTATTAAAGATACATGTTTTACCTCTATTACAAGTACCACCCAGCAATTTTACTCCTGGATGTATACCCAAGAGAAATGTGTGAACATGTACACCAAAAACGAAGCACAAGAATCTTCACAGCGTTTTCTTATAATACCCTACATTAGAATATAATCTGCAAAAAAAACTGAATCACTATGCTGTACACTTGAAACTAACACCATATTGTAAATCAACTGTACTTCAATTTTAAAAAAGAGAAGCACTCGGATGGCCTTTAAATTGAAGTCAAAGTTCAATTTCTTAAATATCAGATCCATGGAACGGGAGAGAAGCTTGGATAACACTGGAGAATAGTGGTAGAAGATGTGCTTTTTCAAGTTGAAAATCTATTCTGACTTTTAGAATTCTAAAGTTAAACTTCTCCTCACTGGGATTTCAGTCCAATGACATCTAGAGAAACATGACTTTTTTGGTGTCTAATACAAGATCATGAAAGTATTTTTAAATGGTTCAAAAAGCTCATTTGTTATGAACTAACATTTTAGAAACAACTTTTCAGTGACCTATGTGACAATAAATCAGAAACATACTGATTAAGTTTACCCTGAACTAACAGGCAAAGAGATAGAAAAGACACAGTTTAGACATTTCCAAAGGCAATGCATTTGGCCCAGTTTTTGAGTCGCTAAACAAAACAAAGGACATTGATTCTTTTTTTTGTCTATGATGCTATCACAAGCTATGAAACTAACTCCAACATTGCTTTGTGTATTTTCTTCCTTTTTAAAAAAAAATTTATTTATTTATTATTTTTGGCTGCGTTGGGTCTTTGTTGCTGCGTGCGGGCTTTCTCTAGCTGCAGCGACCGGGGGCTACTCTTCATTGCGGTTCACGGGCTTCTCATTGCGGTGGCCTCTCCTGTTGTGGAGCACGGGCTCTAGGCACGTGGGCTTCAGTAGTTGTGGCTTGTGGGCTCAGTAGTTGTGGCTCGTGGGCTCTAGAGCGCAGGCTCAGTAGTTGCGGTGCACGGGCTTCGTTGCTCCGTGGCATGTGGGATCTTCCTGGACCAGGGCTCGAACCTGTGTCCCCTGCATTGGCAGGCAGATTCTTAACCACTGTGCCACCAGGGAAGTCCTGCTTTGTGTATTTTCATTGCAATTTTTGTCTTTATACAAATTTTGTCTTCTTCGTAATATTAAGATTATTAATTATAGAAACAAAATAAAACTAATCAAGTAATCGTGCTATTACTAAATTTTAAATGTTTTAGTTAGGTGCAGTGTTTGGCAATGAAAGACAATTTGGGAGTTGGATATGATTATTAGAAATTTTTCCCAACTTTGCATTTTTTACAGCTTGGTATTTTTTCTATTTTACTTAAACTATAGATATATTTTCTCTTTTGGGGGGTATAAGCTTACTTTGTCTCTTCCTAGAAATGTATGTATCTAGTAAGAGCAATAAAAAGAAATTAAAACATATGTATTTAAATGTATTATAAATAAAACACTTGTGACAAAAATCTATCCATTCATTAGCTAGGGATAGAAAATTGAAGCTACTGAAGTAAAATTAATGGGGGACAAAAAAGGGATCCTCACAGCGGCAATATTTGAGACACCTCCAGATGTTGATAGAGAAAGGGTATATAAATTGAAGTATATTCAGGCAACGGAGCAAAACAGAACCAGGGAGTTCCAGAGAGTCTCTGTAACTGGAGTAGGTTGACAACCTTTCCCAGCACAGTCACTGGAATGAATGAATTGATTTGCTTCACTCTGTTGAGGATTAAAGGATTAAAAGTTCCAGAAGACTGAGTCACCCTCACATACTTTGGGCAACATGCTGACACTTTGGCTCTATTGCAGAAATTACAGGAAGAATCTGGCAGATGGAGCATTCAGGGGCCTCTGTAGGAGTTCTGCCAGATCCTCGATTTATCATTCCACCAAGATTGTACACACCTAGGGAATTGCCCAGAAATAATCATGATTGCTGTTGGGAGGGTTGAATGAATGTTGGGTGGTACCCCCTCCTCATGAAACACCCCATCCCTTTGGTCACTAATTATTCACATAACCCATCTTCCCATATATACCCTTCCAAAAATTCTGTTGTTTAAAATAACGTGATTGTTTCCCCTTACAACATAAAATGAACTCACACTTCCCAAAGAGAAACCAAGGTCTCCTCAGTTTCTGCATCCAGCTGCAAGATAAAGATCTTTGGATCAGATCTGTTCCTCTTCTAATTCCAACACAATTCTGGAACCTATGGTCTAAATAGCACAAGTTTATCCATCTTCATTTATATTGAGAGAGAAGTCAGTCAAAGATTTGAGAAATTCTTTAAAATATATAAATACACATATTTGGCAAACTTGAGGATCAGCAATAGGCTTTGTTTTTGCCACTAGTTGTGAGGTATCCCTCCTCCATCACACAATCCTAACTGCTCTTGCCTTGCAGGTGTGAGGCGTCCCAAACTTGAATTCCTGAGCATCTTTGCCCTTGTCAGTTTTGCCTGTTTAGGCATCCGGTAGTCTTTAACTTTTACGGAGGGGAGCTTCCTGAGTTCCATTCATCCTCTGCCTTGCCCCCATAGTGTGGCAGCAAACTATTTTGCATTGATCAGAAGCAATTAATTAAGCCAACATCATAACCCCCTTGTGTTTGCATTCACACAGCAGTGCTGGGAAGAGACGAGCAGTTTTAGTACCAGATAACCCCCAGGGCTGTCTAGATTAACGTCCTAGCTGAAACCAGTGGCTCTATCTCACCCCAAAGGGGGAGGCTGCACATGATCTCAATTTCTCACAAGCTCTCCCAGTGCTATCAGCAGTGGGCAGCTGGTGTTCTCAGAACAGGAATGAAACTCCCCTGGGTCGTTGGCATCCAAGCTCAAATTCACACCCTTCCCCCAACCCCTGCTACACACACACACACACACACACACACACACACACACACAAACACACAACTGCTCTCATAGGAACCCTATAAAAATGGAGAAAACCTGCCAATAAGTATATGAAAAGATTTTCAACCTCATTAATAACTAGGGGAATGCGAACTAAAACAACGTGAAGTTGTTTTTCTCTCACCAGACTGGGAAATATGGCATTCTGGCAAGATTTAGAGCAAACAGGCACATTCATTACTACAGGAAGTGTAAATTAACACAGCCATTTTGTTGGGCAATTTGGCAATGTCGCTAAGACTAAAGATGTGCATATTATACGACCCAGCTCTTCCCCTCATAGGTGTCTGGCCCAGAAAAACACACTCTGGCATAGACAGGTAGGAAATGTTCACTGCAGCATTGTGTATAACAGTGAAAATCTGGAAACAACTTAAGGTCATCAGTACGAGATAGATAAGTAAAATGTGGTGTTTTCCATTTCATAGCTAAGAATGAACTAGATCCACATATATCAACAGGGATTTCAAAACTGGTTGAGATGGCTGAGTGGAAAAAAAAAGCAAGGAGGAGTGAAAAAAGTGAATGATATTGCAAGAGAGTGTTATTTTTTGTAAAAGCAAGCACATGCATGTCTATACAATTTTTTTAAGTTCTAGAAAGATTTACTCCAAACTCACAATAAAGAGTGGAGAGGTAGGGAGGAGAGGGACCTAGATCAGATTACTGTCGAAGAGGAGTTTATCTGTAACATACTTATTTTCACCAGGAGAATGTGTTCGTGTTTTATTCTCACAACTGAAGATTAATGATAAAAACAACACATGTTACACTGGAAAGTATACTTACCTTAAAATGCTCACTCACCTGGTGTATGATAAAGACCTGTCTTTTGTGACATCCTCTTTGTAGGACTACAGACCGAGTGACCCCAGAAGTTCCAGAAGTACTCCTCTGGAGACGCAAGGTCTAACAGGCTAACCAGCCAGGCACAGGAGCGTGTCTTTATGAGACTTATTAAGCCAATTCTAACAAGAACTTTCTGAAGCTTTTGAAAATCCATCAAAATTACTGAGTCAGTATCGGCCCTTGAATTAGTTATCTACTGCTGCATAACAAATCATCCCCAAACTTAATGGTTCAAAACATTTGTTTTGCCACAGTTTCTGTGGGTCAGGAACCAGGGTCTCTCACAGTGTTGCAATCAAGATGGTGACTGGGGCTGCAGCCTCATCTGAAGGTTCCGTGGAGGAAGGATCTGCTTCTGAGTTCACTCACATGATTGTTGGCAGGATTGTGTTTCTCACAAGCTGTTGGACTAAGGGTCTCAGTTCCACTGAGGGCCTCAGTTTCTCACTGGTTGTTGGCCAGAGGCCGCCCTCGGTTCCTTGCCATGTGGACCTCTCCATAAGGTAGCTCACACGTGGCAGCTGTCTTCATCAGAATGACAAGCAAGAGGCACCAGAGAGAGACAGTTTGTGACCAAGACAGAGGTCACACTCTTTTGTAACTTAATTTGAGAAGGGCTTTCCCAACCCCTTTGTCATATTCTATTCATTAGAAGCAAGTGACTAGTGCAGCGCACACTCAAAGAGAGACAAGCATCATTAGGACTCAGTTCAGAAGCTGCTACACGGCCGCATGGGAACTCCGTGCTCTGTTTATGCTGTGTAAAAATGGGGCTGCTGGTGGGGAAGGAGGGAGTGCCCAGAAATGGAGGAAATATTAGTATCCCAAAGAGTCCTGAAAAAGAATTCCTGGTGGTGTTAGAGGGCATATTAGCAACTCCAGTACATGGCACACTTCCCTGTGAGCTGATACCCATTCCCCTGAGAACAGCACCTGACACAACCTGTCCTGAGAATAAAGAGATTTAAGTCAATTGAATATTGTTAATAGGGAATTATCACATATACAATATTGATTATTAATTTTCAACAAAAATAGTACAATTCGACAACTCTAAGTGATTTCTGTGATTTTCTTTTTAAAATTTTGTTGCAGATTTTGACACATATGGTGGCCAATTATATCATAACGACATGTAAAGTTTTTGCATGTAAGCCAGGATCTGAGTATTACTAAGAGAGCAGTCATTTTAAGCTAAGAGCACCTCAAGTGAGCATCACAACTGATAAATTCAACAACATGTGACCATTTGTACCTAACAAGATATTAGACTCCCAGAAAAATGGCCACGCCAATCATGATGCATCACTTGACTTTTCAACCTTTCTCATGAAGATTAAAATCTCTGGTTGTTGTAAAAATTAAGGGTCATCTATCGGTGTTTTTCAGCCTATAGTATGTGAATTATTAGTGGATCAGATGGGACATTGCCATGGGGCTGAACAATCTTCTGGGTGGCTAATCTGAAAACTACATGTGCACATATGGAGTTTTTCTCCTCTCTCTGTCTCTCTCTCTCTCATCCTGTGTTCTCCAAGGGCTTGTGCTGAGCAGCGGACAGCAGCAACATGTAGTCTCTCCTTAAAACTGCCCCGGGAAGCCGGCAATCCCCAACAGAGAGAGACACAGCCAAACATCCCCTACTCCACTGAGGCCCTATAACACTCGAAACAAGCTCCATGATCACAGCCAGCATCACAGCCATACAAACAGGATCTCTCAGACGAAAACATGAGCACGCAAAAATCACAGAACATCTGAGGAAAGTCATGGCCATAAAAAACAGGCACCAAGCTCAACCAACACAAGAAATACCAGAGTTGCCTCTGGTATTCATGGAGGAATAGTTGCGTGTGTGTGTATGTGTTTTTTCATTTCCATTCCACCTTGAGAAGCCTGAAATATCTCAAGGCTGAGGTAATAGGAGGAGGCTTTTAAAAAATGTAATTAAAGGACTTCCCTGGTGGCCCAGTGGTTAAGACTCTGCGCTTCCAATACAGGGGGCACGGTTCGATCCCTGGTCAGGGAACTAAGATCCCACATGCCGCATGGCACAGCAAAAAAAAAGTAATTAAAAGCTGAGAAGGAGCCATGAACTCTTTCAGCATAATTCGGTTCAAAACATACACCAACAGGAAGTTATCCTCCACAGAAGCATCTGATTGCTTTGGAACTATTTCTCCTACAGATCACAGCAGCACAATGAACTCTTCCGCTGTCCACTTCCACCCTCAGGACCTCAAGTTTTCTTTCCCGCCCCCATTCAAAAGAGGAACTGCGTGACAACCCATGACAGAGATACTAAAAAGATCAAGGAATATGGGGAAGGGGCGAAGATGTTGGAAATGGTTCAAGGAGGTTGCGCTCTACCGGCAGCAGGACACAGGTGCACGAGATGAGTTGAATGGATGAGGACAAGGAGCCAAGTTCTCCTTTACACTCCAGATGTCTTGGATTATGAAGTAAAGAACCAATTCCACGTGTTTGCTTGGCCGAGGGTGTGTGTATACTACCTCTTTCACCTCTCCGATCACTTACAAAACTTCACTTTCTCCCAAGGAGAAGACAAAGAGAGGGAAGGGTTATGCATGAGGTAGTTATTGACCGTCCTGTCCCTTCCCCAGCATAGCAGGGGATACAGGGACTGAACTACATTTGGGGTGCTATCAGTCATCTTTGAGTTTTAAGGTGTGATATCCAGCTGGACTTCAGATTGAAACTTTTGTGTTAAACTTGAACAAGAGAATATTTTCACCATGAACATTAGACCATCAGATCAAGGATGGTAAAGAACAGAGTCACCCAGACCAAGGCCATGATAGACCTGACATTGACTCCAGATGGCCCAAAAGAGGGCCAGGGTGAGGTCTGAAGTCAGAGTGGCAAATCTGGGGGAGAATATGCTGTTAGAAGTGTATATACTGGAACGAAAACCCAAACATATGCAGCATTATGTAAGTCTACCAAATGGAGAAAGTCTGAAGTTGTAAATGACATGTCATTTAAAACATAACCTCCACAGATGTCCAGTTTCTTACAAAATGGAAGTTGTTCCTGGATGGGGGCAGGGGCCTTGTGACTGACACGTTTGCAGTGTATTCGCTCAGGGCCCTCCTAGGTTCCACCCACACCATCAGCCCCTGGGACTTAGCAGACTCTGAGGCTGGTCATGATGTAGGCTTTGACATCACTGATATGGATGGAGTACTTGCTACCAGAAACATCATCAGCTGGTGAGAAGTACCTCTTAAGGTACCAGATCAAAAGACTGATCTGTGACTAGAGATGCTGATGAAATGGAACACAGGCAGAGGCTGCAAGAACAGAGCATCAGTGAAATGACTCTCACGTTAGGGTTGTTCATGGACCCTAGGTCACCAAATCGTTTGTTTGTCTGCTTGTTTGTGTTTGAGAGCTGCGTCACAACCCTAGAGAGAGCAGCAGAATGGAAAACGGCCTCAATTCATAGGCCCAATCTATTAGCACACGTTAGTGAGAAGGGGGAAAGGCACTACTTAACTTCTTCAGACTGGAACACCTCTTACAGCAGGCGTCTCCTGGCAGACAGCAAGGCTAGAAGGGCCAGAAGCACCAGGAGCAGAGGTTCTCAACCGTAGCAGCACGTGGAGTCACCTGGGAGCTTTGTAAAAATCCTGATGCCTTGGCCCCTCCCCCAGAGGTACACCGCTCAATTGGCCTGGCCTGAGTCCTGTGCAGGGGAACTCGTTAAACGATCCCAGGTGAGTCTAATATGCAACTAGGGTTGAGAACCTCTGACCCGAATTAAGGGCTTGTAATCCTAAATTATAGTCAAGATTTATTAAGCCATCTTAGATTTCATTAAACTTCAGAATTCTCATTGTTGGTGAAGCCAATCTGAGGAAGAGAAAAAGGTTACCGTCCATGTTCACCAAAAGCAAGATTTAACAATAAAGCTCAGGCTAAAGATTCTAGTGTAGATCTAGGGGAGAGAAGCGATTCAAAAATATGAAACTGTGGGAATTCCCTGGTGGTCCAGTGGTCAGGCCTCCGTGCTTTCACTGCTGAGGGCCTGGGTTCAATCCCTGGTCAGGGAACTAAGATCCCGCAAGACGCGTGGTGTGGCCAAAAAAAAAAAAGAAACTGATATATAAAATAGATCACTAATAAGGACCTACTGTATAGCACAGGGAACTCAATACTCTGTAATGGCCTATGTGGGAAAAGAATCTAAAAAAGAGTGTATATATGTATATGTGTAACTGATTCACCTTGCTGTACGCCTAAAACTGACACAATATTGTAAATCAATTATACCCCAATAAAGATTAAAAGCAAAAGAAATTGTACCCAAGATAAGCAAAATCCCAGTGGTTTGGATAAAGCAGAGTCTGAAACACGAGTAGGGCTCCCTCCCTAGAGTTCAGTTGGGAGACTACACCCACTAATTTGCTTTAGGTTGAAAAGATGAGTCAGAAGAGGGATGGCAGTGAGTTTTGGACCATCCATACCGTGGCATTTTGGAAATGGAAACAAATGGAAATGAAGTTGAAAGTGCTACCTCTAAACATGGGGAGATTCTATCACTATATGGCTTGGGTTTGTTTCAAGTTGTTAAGGAGGATGGCCATCCAACAACAGCCTGCAAACGTGAACATCATCTACTTGGTGAGTGTCTCCTCCTTTTCACATTACACCGTGGAGTGTGCCATTCCCTGGCTCTAAGGTTTGTAAGAAGGAATCATGGTGTACTCAATCAGGCTCAGCCTGGCATGGTCTCCCGGAAGCCAAAAAACTAATTAAACTAACACCACCCGGAGAAGGACGGAGACTGAACTGGAAGAGAAGTAGTCTCTGGGTGCCACTATTAAATACCAGGATTCTCTTCACAGAGACTTTGAAATACTTCCTCGGGAAAACTGTCGCAGGAACAACAATTTTATTTTCTTCTTTTCTTTCTTTTTTTTGGCCGCATCGCACAGCTTGTGGGATCTTAGTTCCCCAATCAGGCATTGAACCCGTGCCCTCGGCAGTGAAAGCACAGAGTCCTAACCACTGGACCACCGGGGAATTCCCTTAGAGTATGAGTATGAACAATTTTACCTCACTATGTTAAGTTTCTAATGGAGAAGATTCTTCTGCATGTTGCAGCTCTTGGGTTTTCATTTGTTGTGGAGAATCCACAGGTAATGCATAAGGAGATTTTTTTTTTTTAAGTAGAGAACATAGAGATTCCCAGTTGGAAGAAGAAGAGCAAGGAGGGGGGACAAAAAAGAAGTTGTATGGACTAGATATTGGAGGGGATTTGAGAAGGTTGGAAGGTGATGTTCAGAGCTCTCTTACCAGCAGTCTATAAAGTGTATTCGGGAAGCAGCAGTGGGGAAAAGGCATATTTAAGATGTTAGGTAAGGACTTCCCTGGTGGTGCAGTGGTTAAGAATCTGCCTGCCAATGCAGGGGACATGGGTTCAAGCACTGGTCCGGGATGATCTCACATGCTGTGGAGCAACTAAGTCCGTGTGCCATAACTACTGAGCCTGCACTCTAGAGGCCGCGAGCCACAACTACTGAGCCCACGTGCCACAACTACTGAAGCCTGTGCGCCCAGAGCCCAGGCTCCGCAAAAAGAGAAGCCACCGCAATGAGAAGCCCACGCACCGCGACGAAGAGTAGCCCCAGCTCGCTGCAACTAGAGAAAGCACGCAAGCAGCAACGAAGACCCAACACAGCCAAAAACAAATTAAAAAATAATTTTTTTAAAAAAAAGATGTTAGGTAGGCATTAAAAATGCATTTCCTCTTTGGTTTTTCTCAAAAGACCAAGTAAAGCTGTAAATTACTCATCATGAATGTTGGCTGCTGACCTAGATTTCTTTGGATGGATGCCTTGCAATAAATGGATCACATAAGGCCGTGACTTAAATTAAAATTATTAACAGTAGATGCAGCATACACAAAATAACTTTAAATTAATGATTAATATCTGGAGAAAGATGAGAGGCTATCACATTCATAAAACAAGAACTGGCTGTTAAAAAACAAACCATTTAAAGACTGGAAAATACTCTCTAGCTGAAGAACAAGTTTTTCTGAGTGATTTTCTTAGAACACAGTGCAAATGGGGAACAAAAGAGATTAAAATGTTAAAGAAAAGTTAAAAGAACAAGGACAGATCCAGAAGTATCAGCTATGATTAAATAAAAGTTCCAGCACAGCTGAAGACAACAGAGGGGAAACTATAATAAAATAAGCGAGATGAAAATTCCCCAGAGGTGAAAAAAAGACACAGTTTTCATATTTAAAGAGCCAGTCAAATGCTAAGTACAGTAAATTTTTAAATATTTATCTGGACTTATTGCAGTGAAATCTCAGAACACCAAGAATAAAGAAAAAGATTCTTTAAATTCCCAAAGAGGAAAAATATATTGCCTTCAAAGCAACTAGAATAATATCATTCTCAGAATTCTCATCACTGCCTCTAAGTGCTATATGAAAGGAAATAATACAGCTTCAACTATCAAAATTGAGAACAGAATGAAGACATATTCAGACATGCAAGGACTCAAAGTTTACCTTCCCAAACCCTTTTCAGGAATTTAGAACATGTGACTGTGTAATTTTTAAGCCTAGAAAGAGAAAGACATAATATTAAAGAAAGAGTACATATAGCCAGGAAAACAGTAAGTAGAAATAATTCGAGGATAGCAGCTGTACAAACAGACGTGGAAAGAAACCAAGCCAGTTGAAACAGGGAAAGGAGGCTTCCAGAGAAAAACTTTTGGGAATAGAATCCAAACAACCTAATGCTGAATCAAAATAAAGAGCTCAAAAATGGCACTGCAATGATGAAACGACTGGTGAATGAACATCATACGTATGTAAATTTGAACTAACACGAAACAAGTGGGAATTGTAATTATACAATACAATGCAAATTTCAAACACCTTGATGAAGTAAAGTAACCAACAAAAAAGTGATAGGTAGGTTTTCTATTTCTGGCAACAGTGGACTAACTTGTTGCATACCAACTCTCTAACCAAGTACAACCGGAAAAACTAGGTAAGATATTTTTAAAAATCTGTTTGAAGGTATCAGAGCGAATGCAATGAGGTCTTGAGAGCAAGATAAAAGATGAGAAACACACAAAGATGAGACCAGCATTCATTGCTGGCTGCTTTTCCCTTCAAGGCATTTACTGATTTTAAAAACAGCAGCTGAAAAGCTGAGAAGCTTAGCAGAAGCAATGACTCATGGTCTGAGGAGCTGAGCAGTGCTTCCAATAGTCCCAAAGGGATGGGGGGAAATTAAGAGTTTAGGGTCCACCAAGGAACAGGGACCCTGATAAATACTCTGTGTTTTTAGCTGGAGTCTGAAGGGCCATATCTTAGGAATAAGGATGAATCAGAAATGAATAAACGCTCAAAAAGACTTACTCTCCGCTTCAAATCAGTTTAATCCCTGATTATATTAAGGAGAACTGCCTCTTTTTCAGCTGCCAGCCTAAAGCTAAAGTAAAACAATTCTATAAGAAAATAACACTTTACAGAGACTCAAATTATCTCTATAATTTTTCATATATATGTCAAACATTCCATCAAAAATTATTAGGAGGATTCTGGCCAAATGGAGTAAGAAGATTGAATTTACCCTCCCATCTGAAACAACCAAAAGATGAAAAAATATATGAAACACTGGGTTACAAGACACTGGACATTAGGCAACAAATGACAGTGATGGGGAGAGCTGGAAAACAAACAAGGTGAGCCCTAGGAGCACCCCACATTACTGTCTTTGGTGCCCACGTCATGGAGCAGGGAAGGGGAACTCAGAGATAGCCCAGTGACCTCCCCGAGTTGAAGAGACAGAGCTGAAAATCTGGGGAGATCAAAATGGCTAGAATCTTCAGGAATGAATTCCAGAGAGGAGAGAACTGCAAAAAGAGAGAGAACTCCAGCTCTCTGCACAGGGCCTCACTTGAGTATTCAGCAGAGTGCTAATCAGCACAGGCACGTCGGGAAACTGCCCAAGGCCAGGGAAAGAATCAAATGAAGAGATTAGAGGGAACAGTACTCAGAGTTAACACGGGGCCAAGAATACTGCCTGTTCCCACTAACCGGACTGGACAACCTCAGAATTCACAAGGAATTTGGCAACGTACTCTGAGGAATCTGAGGTCAGTTGAGGGGATAATTAACCCTAGGCTAAACACTGTTCTGATCCTGTCTAACAAATCTTAAAAACAAGACCTGAAAGGATCAAATTGTTTCCAAGGAACCGTGTCACAGAATAAAGCTCAGCAAGGTAAAATGCACAATGCCTGGTGTCCAATTAAAAAAATTACTAGGCATGCAAAGAAGCAGGAAAATACAGCCCAAAAGGGGGGGGGAATCAATCAATGAAACCAACCCAAAATGACACAGGTGTTAGAATTCATAGACAAGAACACTAAAAAGGGTTATAACAGTATTTCATGCCCTCAGAAGTTAAGACGTGGAAGACTTGTTTTTTAAAAAAAAAGACTCAAATCGAGATTCAAGAGATAAAAATTACAATGTCTGAGATGAAATTACACTGGATAGGATTAGTAGCAGATCAGTAATAGCCAAAAATTTTCCAAATATAATTAAAACTATATACTCACAGATCCAAGAAGCTCAGTGAATCCCAAGCACAAGAAGCATGAAGAAAACTGTACCAAGGCACATCATAAATCATATTGCTCAAAATCAGTGATAAAGAGAAAATCTTAAAAGCAGCCAGACAATTGTAAAAAAACAAAAACATGTTTACATAACAGATGAACATCATATTTCTCTTTGGAACAATGCAAGCAGTGAAGAAACATCTTTAGAGTATTAAAAGAAAACAAGTCAACCTAGAATTCTATACCAAGTGAAAACGTCTTTCAAAAATGAATGAAATGGAATATTACTCAGCCATAAAAAGGAACGAAATTGGGTCATTTGCAGAGACATGGATGGACCCAGAGTCTGTCATACAGAGTGAAGTCAGGAAGAGAAAAACAAATATCGTATATTAACGCATATATGTGGAATCTAGAAAAATGGCACAGATGAACCTATTTCCAGGGCAGGAATAGAGACGCAGACATAGAGAACGGACGTGTGGACACAGGGGCAGGGGTGGTGGGGCAGGAAGAGGAGGGTGGGATGAATTGGGAGATTAGGTTTGACATAAATACACTACCATGTGTAAAATAGATAGCTACGGGGAACCTGCTGTATAGCACAGGGAACTCAGCTCAGTGCTCTGTGATGACCTAGATGGGCAGGATAAGTGTGGGATGGGAGGGAGATCTACGAGGGAGGGGACATAATGTATACTTATAGCTGATTCACTTCATTGTAGAGCAGAAACTAATACAACATTGTAAAGAAATTATACTCCAATAAAACAATTTAAAAATAAAATATTTTTGTTTCAATGAAGGGAAATAAAGACTTCTTCAGACTTACAAAAGCTGAAAGAAGTCATCACACAATGCAGAAAGGATAGTCTTTTCAACAAATGGTATTGGGAAAACTGAATATCCACATGCAAAAGAATGAAATTGGACCTGTATCTTACACCATACACAAAAAGTAACTTGAAATGTATTAAAGATTTAAACGTAAGGCCTGAAACCATAAAACTCTGAGAAGAAAACATAGGGGAAAATCCGTTTCTCACTGGTCTTGGCAATGATTTTTTGGATACAACACCACAAGCACAGGCAGAAAGAACAAAAGTGAGACAAGTGAGACTACATCAAACTAAAAAGCTTCTGTACAGTAAAGAATACCATCAACAAAATGTTGCTACCTATGGAAGAGGAGAAAATATTTCCAAACCATATACCTGATAAGGGTTAATATCCAGTATATATAAGGAACCCATACAACTCAATAGCAAAATAACCAATAACCCAATTTAAAAATGGACAAAAATCTGAATAGACATTTTTCCAAAGAAGACATACAAATGAACAATGGGTTCATGAAAAGGTGCTCAACATCACAAATCATCGGGGAAATGCAAACCAAAACCACAGTGAAATATCACCCCACACGTTAGGATGGCTATCACCAAAAAGACAAAATATAACAAGTGTTGGCAAGGATGTAGAGAAAAGGGAACCTTTGTACATTCGCGGTGGGAATGTAAATTGGTGTAGCCATTATGGAAAACAGTATAGAGGTTTCTCAAAAAATTAAAGATAGAACTATCATACAACCCAGCAATCCCACTTCTGTGTATAGATCTAGAGGAAACAAAATAAGTATCTTGAAGAGATATCAGCATTCCCATGTTCATTGCAGCATTATTCACAATAGCCAAGATATGGAAACAATTTAAGTGTCCGTAATGGATGAATGGATAAAGAAAATGTGATATGTGTATATATAATGGAATATTATTCAGACTTTAAAAAGAAGGAAATCCTGCCATTTGCAACAACATGGATGAACCTGGAGGACATTATGCTAAGTGAAATAAGCCAGACACACAAAAATAAATACTGCATGATCTCATTTATACGTAGAATCTAAAAAAGTCAAACTCATGAAAGCAGAAAGTAGAATGGTGGTTACCAAGAGATAAGGGTAGGGGAAATAGAGAGATGTTAGTCAAAGCGTACAAAGTTTCAGTTATGCAGGATGAATAAGCTCTGGAGAGCTAATGTACAGCATGGTGACTAAAAATAGAGCTACCATATAGTCCAGCAATCCCACTCCTGGGCATATATCTGGAAAAGATGAAAACTATAATTCAAAAAGATACATGCAACCCTATGTTCATAGCAGCACTATTTACAATAGCCAGGATGTGGAAGTAACTTAAATGTCCATCAACAGTGGAATGGATAAAGAAGATGTGGTACATATATACAATGGAATATTACTCAGCCATAAAAAAGGAATGCCATTTGCAGCAACATGGATAAACCTAGAGATTATCATACTAAGTGAAGTAAGTCAGACAAAGACAAATATCATATCACTTATATGTGGAATCTAAAATATGATACAAATGAACTTATTTACAAAACAGGAACAGGCTCACAGACATAGAAATCAAACTTACGGTTATCAAAGGGGAAAGGGGGAGAGGGAGTTTATAATAAGGAGTTTGGGATTAGCAGATACAAAATACTATATATAAAATAGCTAAACAACAAGGTCCTACTGTATAGCACATGGAACCATATTCAATATCTTGTAATAAACTATAATGGAAAAGAATCTGAAAAACAAGATATATATATATATATATATGTATGTATAACTGAATCACTTTACTGTACACCAGAAACTAACACAATATTGTAAATCAAGTATACTTCAATTTTTAAAAATTAGAAAAGAAGTTAAAAAAATTTTAATGCACAAAATGCATTAACAGACACTGAAACAAAGAGGATACATGGATGGTAAATGAGCATATTAAAAAATGGCCAAAGTTACTAGTCATTAGGGAAATACACATTAAAACCTCAATGACATGGCATTACACACCTAATAGAATGGCTAAAAAAATAAAAGTTACAATACCAAGTGCTGACAAGCATGCAGAACAACTGGAAGTCTCATACATTGATGGTAATACAAAATGGTACAGCTACTCCAGGAAATGTTTTGACAGTTTCTTATAAATAAACATACACTTACTTACCACATTACCCAGGAATCTCACTCCTAGGTAATTACCTTACATAAATGAAAACTTATGTTCACAAAAACATCAATGTCTACAGCAACTCAAATCATAATTGCAACCCAAATGGCCTTTAATGGGTGAATGAATAAACAATTGTGGTACAGCCTTACAATGGAATACTACTGAGCAATAAGAAGGAACAAACTATTACATGGATGAGTTCCAAAGGCACTACACTGAGTGAAAGAAGCCACTTTCAAAGGTTATATATTGCATGCTTCCATTTATATGAAATTCTGTAAAAGGGAAAACTATAGTGATAGAGAAGATTATTGGCTGCCAGGGATTAGGGGTGGGATGAGGGTAGGATTACAAAGGGGCAGGCTGAGAGAGATTTTTAGGATGATGGAATCTTTCTGCATCCAGTTTGTGGCAGGGGTTACACAAATATATACATTTGTTAAAGCTCATGGAACTGTACACCAAAACAAAAAAGAATCATTCTTATTACACGTTAATATCTAAAAAGCTCTTAGACTTTTACACCAAAAAGTCAATTGTACTGTGTTATTTTAAAATAAAGTAAAATAGGGGCTTCCCTGGTGGCGCAGTGGTTGAGAGTCCGCCTGCCGATGCAGGGGACACAGGTTCGTGCCCCGGTCCGGGAAGATCCCACATGCGGCGGAGCGGTTGGGCCCGTGAGCCATGGCCACTGAGCCTGCGCATCCAGAGACTGTGCTCCGCAACGGGAGAGGCTGTGATGGTGAGAGGCCCGTGTACTGCAAAAAAATAAATAAATAAAAATAAAATAAAAAATAAAATAAAGTAAAATTAAAAAAGAATTTAATGTCAATACATAACCACTAAAATGGCTACAATTTCTAAGAGAATGACCACAACAAGCATTGGTGAGGATGTGGACCAACCAGAACTCTCAACACGGCTAGTGGAATTGGAAAATGGTCCAACTACATTGGGAAAAAAGTTTGGCTGTGTCTAAAATGTTAAACATAGACCATACAAACCAATCACTCCATTTACCCAAAAGAAATGAAAACATATGTCTGCACAAATACATAAATGTTCATGGCAGTTTTATTTGTAATAGCCTAAAACTGTAAACAATCCAAATGTCCACCAACAGGTGAGTGTATAAAAAGATAGTGGTATATCCATACAATGGAATAACACTCAGCAATTAAAAGGAATGAACTATTGGTATATGCTGCAATATGGATGAAACTCAAAACAATCATGCTGAGTGAAAGAAACATGACCAAAAAAAAAAGAAAAGAAAAGAAAAAGAAAGACAGAAAAGAAATGAAAAAGAATAGTAGGGTTAAGAGCAGATTACATGCAGCCAATGATAGAATTACTGGTAGGTCCAAAGAAACTATCCAGAATGAAGTATGGAGAGACTTAAAGGATGGAAGATATATTTTAGAAAGAATGAGACACAGGGGATACAATATAGAGACCTAAAATATATCTCATTGGACTCCCAGAAAGAGAGGAGAGAGAGAATGGAGAAGAAGCAACATTTGAAGAGATCACAAGTCATTCATCTCTGGTTTCAAGAAGCCCAACAAATCCTAAGCAGTATAAATGAAAAGAAATTCACACCCAGACATATCGCAGCAGAATTACAGGGGTGGGGAAAGCACACAGAAGGGAAGAAAACTGATTACCTTCCAAGGAGCAATAGTTAGGTCAACAGCTGACTTCTCAATGGGAACAATGGAATCCAGAAAACAATATAATGAAAATAACTGCCAACCTAGTAGTCTATATCTAGGGTTTAAAACAGGCAGAGAATTAAAATATATGACAACAGTAGCATTTAAGTTGGGGAGACTAATCTATAGTCCTTACATTTTCTCAGAGAATATAAAAGTACCAATTAACATTTGACTTTGATAAGTTAAGAAACCACATTGTAATGTCCAGGGTAACCATTATTAAAACAGTAAAAGAAATTCTTTTATTGGCAGACCAACAGAAGGGGAAAAGTGGAGTAGTAAAACACAACAAATCCAAATTAAAGCAATTAAATAGATGAAAGGTAAATATGCATCTAAATTTACTCAATAATCACTAAAAGTGGGAAAACCAGATCTTATGTGCCCAAGAATGTGATGCAATGTGAAGCACACAGCACCACCTATTAAGTATTCTTGCCAAAAAAATGAATATGAATCTAATCAAGGCTTCAGATCTAACTACCCATTTACAAGAAATAAGAGCAACAGAAGAACAAGTTAAATGACATCCAGAGGAAGCAACCAGCCAAATGTAGTCTGTGAGACATTCCATATAACAAACGACCTGATTTCTCTGAAAAATTAATTCCATAAAATCGGGTGGGTGAGTGGGTGAAGAACTTTTTTTTTTTTAATGGCTGTATACAACATTTGTTGTTTTTGCATTTGCTGCCAGGAATGTTTACCACAAGTTCAGGGTCAAGTTGTAGATAGTAATCTGTGACTCTTGAAGCATGAAGGTATCCATTCTTCCTGAGTCCATACCTGGACTCAGTCTCCACTTGGCTTGCTTGGGTTGGTTTAAGCTGTAAGCTAATTCAAACCTTTCTACACAAGCTGTGTATACATTCCACACACAGATCATCTATGACCCTGGTGGTGAAATCTGACAAGAACAACATAAAGTGGTTTATAGCACTTATTGATTTTAACTTGGCTAATGTCCCAAACTAGTTAGGAGATACGGCAGTACTCAGCAAACTTCTGTTATTTGAATAAGAGTCAATTAGGGAAATTTGGATATGGATTGGATAATATATGATAAGCAATTATTGTAAATGTTTCTACATCTGATGATGGTGTAGTAGTTATATTATTTTAATGCCATCTGTTTGAGAAGCATACTTGGGTATTTATCAGTGAAACTACATGATATCTAGGATTTGCTTTAAAACAATACAGCATAAAATGGGATGGGAGGTATAGATGAAAGGAGACTGGCAAGATAGTGATAATTATTGAATCTGGATAATGCGTAAGTGGGGGGCTATTATCCTATTCTGACTGCTTTTGTTTACGCTTGAAATTTTTTATAATAAAAATGAAGAAAATATACAGCAGGTTAGACAAGTATCAAATACATATCACTGATTACATTAAAACAATTACAGTTAACAAGAATTTTTAAAAATTTGCTTATATACTGCTTACAAGAGATTAATTTTAAAACATGAGGACACCATAAGTTTATAAGTAAAAATATTTTTTAAAAAGGAAAATGTTAAGAATGATACATTTGTAAGCACATAATAAGCCCCCAAACTTTATAGTATATGGGCATTGCAAAGAACCAAGAAAGCCAAGACACACTTGAAGAAGAATAAAATGGGTAGACTTGCCCTAAGAAATATAAGAATTATTCTTAAACTATATAAGTCATGGGACTGGTATCCAGAATACATAAAGAACTCTTTCAACTCAATAACAAAAAGACAGATAACCCAATTTAAAATGGGTGAAGGATTTAATAGACATTTCTCCAAAGAAGATATACAAATGGAAAGCAAGCATATGAAAAAATGTTCAACATCCTTAGTCATTAGGGAAACGCAAATCAAAACCACAATGAGATAAAATTTCACATCCATTAGGATGACTATAATCAAAAAGACAGTCAATAACAAGTGTTGGCAAGAATATAGAGAAATTGGCACCCTCACATGCTACTGATGGGAATGTGAACTCCTGCAGCTGCTTTGGAAAATAGTCTGGCAGTTGCTCACAATGTTAAACATAGAATTATCATATGACCCAGCAATTCCACTCCTAAGTATATATACCCAAGAGAAATGAAAATACACATACATGCAAAAACTTGTACACAAATGCTTATAACAGCATTATTCATAATAGCCAAAATGTAGTAAGTCAGAAAGAGAAAGACAAATACCATATGATATCACTTATATGTGGAATTTAAACTATAACATAAATGAACAAAACAGACTCACAGACATAGAGAACAGACTTGTGGTTGCCAAGGGGGAGGGAGGGTGGAGGGGATGGATTGCAAGTTTGGGATTAACAGATGCAAACTTATATATAGAATGGATAAACAACAAGGTCCTACTGTATAGCACAGGGAACTATATTCAGTATCCTGTGATAAACTATAATGGAAAAGAATATGAAAAAGAATGTATATATATGCATAACTGAATCACTTTGCTGTACAGCAGAAATTAACACATTGTAAATCAACTATACTTCAATAAAATTAAAAAAATAATAGCCCCAAAGTGGAACAACTCAAATGTCCATTAACTGATTAATGGATAAACAGAATGTTGTATATCCATACAATGGAATATTATTCTGTCATAAAAAAAGAATGAATTACTGACACATGCCACAATATGGATGACCCTTGAAAACATTATGCTAAATGAAAGAAGCCAGCCAAAAAGAGCACATGTCATATGATTCCATTTATTTGAAATGACCAGAATAGCAAATCTACAGACACTGAAAATGGACCACTGGTTGCCAGAGGCTGGGAGGAGAGGGGGACCAGAGAATAACTGCTAGTGGGTACAAGACTCCTTTTGGGGTGATGAAATATTCTAAACTTAGATCATGGTGATGGTTGCACAACTCTTTGATTATACTAAAAGCATGGAATTGTATATTTTAAATGGCTGGATTTTATAGTACGTGAATTATATCTTAAGATGTTTTTTAAAACTATAGTAATTCAAACAGTGTGGTAGAGTTGCAGAAAAAGACAAATGACAAATGGAACAAAACAGAGAACCCAGAAGCAGACCCACATATGTAGGAATATTTTCCATATTACAGAGTTGGCTCTGAAAATCAGTGGAGACAGTATTGGTTTTCAATAAAGAGCTGAACTTGTATCAATTCGAAATTGAAAAAACTTAAATTGGATGCCTAACTCATACATATCCTAAAACTGATTCTGTGGATTAAAGACTTAGTTGTGATGAGTCAAACTTTAAAGCTTTTCAAAGTAACGTCAGAGAGTATCTTCATTACTGTAGGAAAGGGAAGGCTTTCCTAAGACACATGAAGCACTAAACAAAATGAAAATATTTCAGTTTTAGTTCTTTAAGATGAAGACCTATGTTCATTAAACAAAACAATAGAAAGAGTAAAATGGCAAGCCACAGAGCAAGAGAAGATATTTGCAGGGATTGCTAAATGACACATAGCTGACAAAGGACTAATATCAAGAATATATAAAGAATGTGTATGGATCGACAAGGAAAAGGCAAACAATCCAACAGAAAAATGGGCAAAAAAAAATCCATACCGGCTTTCACAGAAGAGGTAACATGAATGATCAATAAGCATGTGAAAAGATGCTCAACATTATTCATATTTAGGGATATGTTAAAGCCTCAATGTAATTTTTTTTACACACACAAAGTTGGCAAGACTTAAAAGTCTGAAAATATGCTTTGGTGAGAAAGTGTAGCAATGGGACTTCTCATACACATTGTCACCAAAACTTAATATTTTCTTATTTTACTGGTGAGAGTGTAAATGGGTTCATTTTGAAACAAAGCTTGGCACTGCATGTTAAATTTGAATAATGTGAGAAAAAATATTCAGAAATAATGGCAATGTCTGTGACAATTAAATGCTCTCATTCTTGCTAGCTTAACAAGATTTATAACATACTGAGAAAGGATATGGGGAACTCTTATCCAGCACTATGTGCTAAGCACCTAATTAAGATCTTTTCACATGCTTCTTTATTTAAAGTTGAGGCAAAAGGTGTACCCAGACTGCTGGTATTTTATGGCAGGAAACTTCTGACTGAAGTTCCTCCTACTAGATAAAAATAACTCAGAAGCACTGTTAGTCCATGAGGACAAGCTACACGTTTACAAACATTGCCACTCTCTAGCTTCTTTCTTCAAGAGACATAGGTTTCAAACATTTAAAGTTTTCAGTACAATAATAATCACATGGTGGGATGTGGAATTAAAGAGATTCTTTCTTCTAGGCGCCATTTTATGACCATAAGACAAATCCAGAAGATCTTATATGTGAAAGATACGAATACTCACAGAAGCAAAATGCCAGTCAGAGAAGTAATAATTATACACATAATATATGGAAATTTCCTTCAGCTAAAGAAAGACTTGACCCATCAGCAAGAACAGGCTCAATAAATAACTTCCAGACATGATTAAAACACCACACACACACACAACTATATATATATAGATATAGATATATATATTGTAATGACATTTCTGAATTCCACAGATTTTTAAAAAACCATATAAACTTTAGGAAACAAAGGAAGAGGCAACATACACAAAAGAGAACCAGTGAAACAACATCTACTAACTGTGAAAAGTTTATACCTCCCAACTAAGGGACTGTGACCAAAAGTTTATACCTCCCAACTAAGATAGCATTTGTCTTAGTTGGGAAGGAAAAAGTAGATATTTTGGGGTAGTCAAGGCCTCAGAAAGAATATAATACACCCACATACCAGACATGAGGGAACAAACATTTGGTATGTGTCAATCAAATGACAATTTATTCAGCACAGAGATGTCAAATGGGGAAAGATGAATAAGAAACAACAGTAGCAATGAATCCTGCAATGTACACTTACATATAAATAGATTATGATAGCGTGACTGAGGATTTGTAATATAAGCGATAAAAAAGGATTTTTGAAATAGGAAACACGTATCAGACAAAACAGAATTCAAGATCAAACGTTAAAGAGGACAAAAATTGATGCTCTGTACAGTCATGAAGAAATGTCATGTATCTATGTAACAAAAATCTACAGATGCCAAATACGTAATGCAAAACTTGAAATACAAGGAAACTGAATAAAACACCAATATGATGGGAGATTTTAGTATTTTTTCAGAAATTTAAAAAGGATATAAATAAGCAGGTCACTGAAAGAAAAATCCAAAGAAGATATACTGATGGCCAAGAGGCACATGAAAAGCTGCTCAACATCACTAATTATTAGAGAAATGCAAATCAAAACTACAGTGAGGTATCACCTCACACCAGTTAGAATGGGCATCATCAGAAAATCTACAAGCAACAAATGCTGGAGAGGGTGTGGAGAAAAGGGAACCCTCTCGGCACTGTCGGTGGGAATGTAGATTGATACAGCCACTATGGAGAACAGTATGTAGGTTCCTTAAAAAACTAAAAAGAGAATTACCACATGACCCAGCAATCCCACTACTGGGCATATACCCAGAGAAAACCATAACTCACAAAGACACATGCACCCCAATGTTCACTGCAGCACTATTTACAGTAGCCATGTCATGGAAGCAACCTAAATGCCCACTGACGGATGAATGGATAAAGAAGATGTGGTGCATATATACAATGGAATATTACTCAGCCATAAAAAGGAATGAAACTGGGTCATTTGTAGAGACGTGGATAGACCTAGTGACTGTCATACAGAGTGAAGTCAGAAAGAGAAAAACAAATATCGTATATTAATGCACATACGTGGAATCTAGAAAAATGGTACAGTTGAACTGGTTTGCAAGGCAGCAACAGAGATACAGATGTAGAGAACAAATGCATGGACACCAAGGGGGGGAAGCAGCAGGGGTGGTGGTGGGATGAATTGGGAGATTGGGATTGACATGTATACACTAGTATGTATAAAATAGGTAACTAATAAGAACCTGCTGTATAAAAAAACAAATGAATAAAATAAAATTCAAAATAAATAATAAAAATCAGGTAGTCAAAAAGTAGCAAGAATATAGATTTGAAAATATAATCTATAAGCTCAATTTTATCTATAAATTTATATCAGTAATGGAAAAATATACATTATACTAATATGCCTGTATTCTATTCCCCCCCAAAAAAATCTTATTATGCCTTGTCTAAAAAGAAAACTATAAAATTCCAAAAATTGTAGAGGATATACAGGCTATACTATGAACCCAAACCAATAAAACTAGAGATCAACACTAAAGAGATTAATAAAAAAACTTTTACTACTCGGAAGTTAAACACTATTGTAAAGAAGAAATAAAAAGTGATATGTAGAACTATCTAGAAAGCTATGAAAAAGAAAAATTCATATGTAATGGACATAGCTAAGATTGTACACCAGAGGAAATGCAGCTTTCAAGGAGTTCGTTTGAAAAGAAATGACAATAAATGAAGTATGAAACATTAAGATATTTTAACTAGATAACAAAATAAACAAGAAAATAGGAAAAAATTAATAACAATGCAAGAGGAAATTGATTAAATACAAAACCAAAAAATATAAAGAATAAATAAAATTAAGAGCTGTTTCTTTGATATCATCTATGAAACAGCCAAACCTATGGAAGCCTGTTTAAAGAAAACTGAGAGAAAGAATATACAACATTCAGGATGAGAAAGGAGGTATCACCAGAAATGCAAGAGAATAAAATAATTATGAGAACATTTTGTGCATCTTTATGGCAATAAATAGAAAATCTAGAAAAGTGGTTCTCAACCTTGGCCACACATTGTCATCACTTGGGCAACTTGGAAAATTACTGATGCCTAAGTCCCTCCCAGAGATTCTAATTTAGTTGGTCTGGGGTGTGGCCTGGGTACTGGGTAGGTCAAAGGCTGCCTCACGTGATTCTGATGTTCGATCAAAATTGAAAACCACTGAATTCTTAGAGGGCTTGGACCATATGGTCCATGAACCAGCATCACCATCTCCAGGGAGCTTGCAAGAAATGCAGTATCCTGGACCCCACATCAAGCCCACGGAATCAGAATTAGCATTTTCACAACCTCCCCTAGGTGACGTGAATGCACATTAATGTTTGACTAGAAGAAATGGATGATTTCCAAGGGAAATATAGATACGAAAATTTATTTAAGAAGGAAAGCTGGTGGACCAATTAGTGTAGAAGAGGTCGTTAAAGTAAAAACTTACCATTTACAAAGAGGCATCAGACCCGAACGCTTTCACAACTGAGTTCTATCTAATCCTCAAAAGTCAGATAATGCCTCTGGTTTTTTTTTAATTCTTTTTTTTTTAATGCCCCTGGTTTTTAAACCATTCCAGATTATGGAAAAGTTTCCAAGTTTATCTTATGGACTTAGCTTTACATTGATAGTCAAACCTTGTACAAAACAAGAGAACACCAGAATTATGAACATAGATACAAAAATTCTAAATAAAATATTAGTCTATTTAAGCAACAATATATTTAAAGAACTGGGATTTCCCTGGTGGTCCAGTGGATAAGACTCCGTGCTCCCAGTGCAGGGGGCCCAGGTTCGATCTCTGGTCAGGGAACTAGATCCTACATGCCACAATCAAGACCTGGCACAGCCAAATAAATAAATTTATATATATATATATACACACACACATACATATATATATATTTAAAGAACAATAAAAATTACCTAAGTAGCATGATTTTATCCTGGAAATGCAAATATGGTTTAACTTTAGAAAACCCATCCATGTAATTCAGTATACTTCATTACATCAACAAAATCAAGTAATTATATCAATAGGTCGCTAAAAGACATTTGATAACATTAATTAGTCATTCCTAATAAAATCTCTAAGTAAAATAATAGTGGAAGGAAACTAACCTTGGTAAACACTACTTTTCCAAAACCAACATTATACTAAGCGGTTAAGTGCTGAAATATTGCCATTAAAAGCAGGAGTTAAAACTAATACAATGTAATATGTCAATTATCTTAATTTAAAAATTTTAAAAAGGGAAAAAAAAGCAGGAGTAACAGAAATGCCTGCTATAATATATACTATTCAGCATTGTTTTAGAAGTTCTAGCTAACCTAAAATAGAAAATGGAAATAATTGACATCTTTTTGCAATATGACTGCACACACAGAAATTCAAAAGACTACTAAAGCGAATTAGAATTGGGAAGATTACGTGGTAAAGTAGCTGGGTCCATGAAAAGTATATAAAGATCAATAGATTTTTCTCTTCTCTAACAGTATCTAGGTTGACTATATTATGATGGGTACAATCTCTGGCCAAGTTTTTCACCTATTAAAGAGATAGAGCTTGGTCTACTTTCCCAAAGGGATGGATACGATATATTAAGTGACTTGCAAAGATGCATAATCTCATTTTTGTCAAAAAAATTTACATTCCTCCAAACGTCCTCTTGCTCTCTTTACGTATCTATCTTTGTACAGTTTTGTATGAGCATGAAGGGAAGGCATACAGTCTGTTAACTATGATTACCTCAAGGAAGTCAGCTTGAAGGAAGTGTAGGGATGAGATCATTAAGTTGTCTTTATACTTATTTTGTATTGTACAGCATGTTACAATAACGTATTTTACAACAGAAAAATCTAATAAAACTCAGTCAAGATATTTTTTAAAGGATAATAATGTTCTGGGTAATGGGATAAGAGGGGAAGGCATTTTACTTTCTTCTCTGTATCATCCTGAACTTTCCATATTCTCTCCAAAAAGAATGTGAATTAAAAAAAATTTTAAGTCAAACAACAGTTTCAGAAATACTTGATGTCTGAAAATTGCTGAACATAGAATAGAATCAATGCTGTGGTTACAAGACACATAGAAGATTTATGTGTATGGACTAAGATTGGGAGAGAACAGAGATGAACAAGCCCCTTAATAAAGCAAAGTGGCATCGCGGATCATCATTTTTCCAAATTTTGTTATGAAAATATGCAATAAAAATAACTTGCAAGATTTCCATCTTTGTATAGTTAAATAAATTTGCCCTTTAGAAGTTGCTTTTTCTGAAGAAAAACTGAAGCATACTACCCTGGGAGAAACAGGAACTACACCTTTGAAAGTCTGTCACAACCACCACCTCGAGAGGAGGAAAACAGACACGAATATGCAAGGCCAAAGGTAAAGACCTCTGCTAGTGGGCCAATGCCAGAGGGTAACCCAGAATTGGACTAACCCTTTTTTTTTTTTTTTTTTTAATGAGAACGGCATAAGGGACCTCTCTTCTGCCTCCCCCGGGAGGGCTGGGGAGGATGCTGCAACCCTTCGATCCCGTTTGCTCCACCTCTCTGGTAGGAGACCAAGCAGTCTCTCTATAGCTCACAGAGGGTAAGGTGGGCCCCACACCTTTGTGACTGGCTGCATCAGTCAGGGCCTAGACTGGAAATCCATTTCCCTCCTAGGGAAATTCGGCCTCTGGGTCTCTCAATCCAGCTTTACTATATGAAGTCACACACCCAGTGGGTGGTTTCTTCTTATGTCTATTTTCAATGTGGTTAGAAACCAGAGAGGAGGACGGATGTGATTAGAACCTTCCAAACCCCATCAGATGGCTTTGGAATACCTCCCCTTATTTCAAAGTTCAGGCAAAAGGAAATGGGCTCTGCATTTAAAGCCAAACACAAGCATGAAGGAAAAGCAGAAATTGGCCTCTCTTGAAAAGTAAAATAATATAGGTCTAGTTAACTATTCCGTTTTCATCAATGTGTTTAGATATTTCTGTGGTCGTTCACATCATGAATGAATAAACGCCATCTAAAAGTCCTATGCAGGTTTTCTGTAGCCAACTATCCTAGTGGCTTTACAACACCAGCACGTCACTACAACGCCAAATCCCTTGTGTTCACCAATATCAGCAACACAAGTAACACAAGAGACCAAGAGAATAGGAAAAACCAAGTAAAGGAAAATAATTCTTGATTTTTTACTTTGACTTCAAACTTGGTTGACTAAGAATTTCCATCTCAGGGGCCATTAAAATGATTTTAAAGTCCGAGCAGGTGCAGATGCTATATCTACGTGCAACAGTGATACTTTCATTGGTGCTAGAAGTGCTGAACTACTGAAGTGGTCACATCACTTCCAGCTTATACCGTGTTGGGGATTTATTAACTGTGTGATTTAAGCCTCATGTCCATGTATGTGTGTGTGTGTGTATGCCTTGTCTATAGCCAACACTCCACTAGGGTAACTTAAAACAAAATAGGAATTTATTTACAATAGCAAAGACGTCAAAAATAACAGGAACAATATATAACAAATCCAAGAATTGTTTTATGAAAAAGGCAAACAATACATACACAAAAGATAAAACAAAATCCAAAAGGGCAAACTTAATTTTGACCTTATCTAAACAGCTGCAGAATGTGGCAAAATAGTTTTTCAGATATGAATTACTTAAGTAATGTTGGGCCAATTCAACACACACTTTTCAGTCCTTCTTTTTTACTTGGTGAATCTTCCTCCGAATTCTATTTACCTTTGGGGAATGTAACTTTGGGGAGGTCATACAAGATTTATGAAATACATACAGGCTATTTACATGTGTACTAAAAGATGTATGTATTGGCTGACAGGCTCACATTTCAAAAGGACTAAAGTGATATGAAAGTGAAGGTATAAACTGAGTCCCATTTCACCATCACTGCTTCCTTCTGGGGTTTGGGTGCGTGTGTGTGTGTGTATGTGTGTCTTGTCTACTACACAAAATGAATGCACCAGTAATTTTTTAAGTTCCTCAAGTGCTCTAAAACAGCGCTTCCCAAACTTGAGCATGCATCAGAGTCACTTGGAGGAGGTGTAAAGACACAGATCACTGGGTCTCACACCCAGTTTCTGATTCAGTGAGTCTGAGGTGGGGCTGAGAATTTGCATCTTTAACAAAGTCCAGGTGATTATAATGCTGCCGCTGCTGCCAGGCTTTGAAAACCACTGCCCTGAACTATCGCCCTTTCAAGATTTCAACTGGTCAAGCTTTTCCTTCCATGAATCCTAGAATTTGTGAGAAATAAAGGAAATTGTTAATACCGAGATTCCCAGAGTACTGAGCAGTACACTATCTGACTGGTTGGCATCACAGACCAGCAAGATGTTATCTGTCAGGTGTTTTACTACAATTAAGTTTTTCAGCATGGTGTGGTTTTGCCTTCTTTATGGCTCTGGACAGTGACATTCACCATGTTTTCCTGATCGTTTACCTCAAATTTTGATTATTTAGTGTTTCAACTATTAGGGAAACACCTGTTCCAACAGTTAAATAACTGTAGGATCTCATCTTTAAAAATCAAAGATGACTCAAATCTATTTCCTTATTTTCTTCTGAGTCCTGATAACTTTTACCTAACTTCCAATTTTTATTATAACAATGATCATTCTCTAGTATGTTAGCATCTACTAAAGCCCTCCAAACTGGGCACAAAGGGGTAACTCTAGGGCAGGGCTTCTGCTGTGGGGCTGGGCTGTGGACTGATGCTGAAATAAGTGCTCTCAAAAACCACTTTATGCATGGGAAAATTTATCTCAGGGGAATTAGAGATGCTAATAAAACAAATCCTTTATGAAGATAAAAGAAAAAATGAATTTCAAGGACATGCTCATCAAAGGACTCACCAATCACCTCTTAACTTCTCTGAAATGTTACTTGCAAATTCGCAGCACTGAAATATTATTAGTATTTAAATCCAAGTCACAAAATTCAAAGCGATCAAGCATTTCGCATTCCACTGCTGCATATAAGGAATTAAGAAATGGGGAAATGAAAATAATCCACTGCTTTTGATGTTTATTAGGTTTACAAAAACTGTACATATTTTTTTCTTAAGAAAAAGCATTAACTTAGTACTGGTATCAAATAGACTAAACATTAACAGGAAAATATTCTGATTTTTATTTTTGCACGTTATTCTCAAGTACACAATTACAATAATGTCACACATCCCTATATGATTTTCTTTTTATGTATTTTACCTTTTTTACAAAGTGTACAGAGGGAGGGACATACAATATTTAAGGATATTTCTACAGAACAATAACTTATATTATGTCCTTGTAAAAATCTGTACCTCTTTAAAACATTTAACTGAAACAACCTTTTTTTTTTAGCTTTGCTAATCAAAATTGTTTTAAGAATTAAAACTAGGTTGTAACTAATGTCAGTTCATAACAATGACTACTGTTTTTTTTCTCTTTATACAGACAAATACACCTTACCATATTCACTTGACCAAACCCTTAAATACCTTTTAAAGGTTTCAATATTGTGCTTTAAAGAAAAGAACTGTGTATGATTCCAGACCATGTAAGAGAAATATAAAGTGTGTAAATTGTTGTGTTCTTTATCTTTCAGTTTATTTAAAAAAATATACATGACCAATTGATATTTTCTGTATTAATTTTTACGGATGTTTTAAAATCAATAAATTTCCAATTTCGTTTGTTATCTTTTACATTATTTCTGGGAAAAATAAAAATTAAGGGAGATTTTAAAGGTTCTCACAAAAAAACAGACAGAGCTTTCAATAGTACTGCAGGGCAATGAATCACACGATGGTTAAGTTACTCTAAAAAAAAAAAAAAGCACATTATGGGGGCCAAGAGGGCACAGGCATTCCCTATGCCTTGGCTTTGACTGGTATTCAGGATGGAGTTATACCAGCCTAAAGCACTTGATTCAGAACTGGACTAAATCAACCTAGCACTTCAGAGGCTTGCCACACACCAAATATTAGATTTCTCACCCTATAAATATAACTCTTGCATACAAATATCAACAGCAAAGAGAAAGATGAAAGCTAAAAACCTAATAGCACAAAGGGGATGGAACACCATGATGAACTGGCAAGGCAGCACAAGTGGGGAGCAAACTCCAAAATCTCCCATGATGTACCAGATACTCATGTGCCGATAGCCAATTTAAGGGATCCCAAAACCTGTTTTCAGTTCTCCAAGATTCATCTTAACATAACCAAATTCTAACTAACCAAGTTCACTTTATGAATTTATGACTCTGATTCAGAACTCTCTGTTAAAAAGTGTTAACTTTCAAAGAAAAACGAAACTGTGAAAGACTTGGTGACGTTCCAAATAAGGCCTCAGATTTTCCTCATGCACTTAAAACACACACCTTTATCTTCTAATCAAAGCCAGCTTGAGTGTTAAGGTTTTGAAAGGTTGCCAGCTGTAACGAAGAAGTAACAGAGCAGGCTGAACTTGCCCAGTGTAAGTCGTAATTAGCACCCATTCTGTGGTACATGGAGCAACTACTTCCTTAGTCCCCTCACTTGGGGACACAGAATCCCTTCATGGGCTTCTCAGAGAGAACTGAGGGAGTTATGTTTGGATTCTCATTAGCTTTTCTGAAAAATATAAAGGCATGGAGCTGAAGTTATATGAAAACATTCTATCTAGAAACATCTTAACTTCTATTTTTCAGTTACCAAAGATATTTAAAAGAAAATACCTTTACTCTTTAAAAATACTAGTGTCCTTATTTTCCTTCTAATTCTTCACCTGAGTAGTCTCTCCAAAGAGCATGATTTACCAAATGCTCTCTCATGCATCCCTGCATCTTTCATGTTATTGTAAATTTAATACTTTTCATTATAGATTTTCAACAACTACTACTTGGGGTTGTGTGTATAAATATGTAAAATAAGCAATACACACAGATACATGTTATATATATGTGCATATACATAAGTCAGGGTACATTTACATATATAAAGTTGCAAAAGATCCTACAAGCCACGAATTACCTCTAGGAGATTCCAAATGCAGTCCTCATTAAGTCTCATCTGTAGCACACAACCATTCCAACACAAAGCAGCAAAGACAAAATACAACAGGATCAAGCAAAATTTTTCAATAAAGTTTTCTAAAAGTTTGCTATGCTGACAAAAGATGTAAATACTCCAAAGAAAGCACCCCCAAAAGTATATTTTGTCTGAACAAAACGAAAGGTAAACACAAACCCAGCCACTGCTCTTTACTCAGCGATGCCAGGGACACAAAAGCTCAAATGGAAACTTTCATTGTCATGTGGTCTGAAAATATTAAAACAAGATGAGTAAATGACTCCCATGTTAGGATAATTAGACCTGACCATAAAATCTCCCATTTATATTAGTAGATGTCTCTGACGATTTTATTGTGAGAAATTTATGGGAAAAAAAAATAAGTCAACATGAGTACTTTCAGAGTTACCAATCTAAAATTACCTTAAGTTAAATGGTCTTAGAAGAGTACCATCAAGGTAAGCAAGGTAAATATTTAAATAAATATAAAACTTCTAAGATAGAAAAACTCAGTATAGAATCAGGGATTACTTTATTAAAAGCTTGCTGCTGCAACTTGCTTGCTGCTGCAACTTGCTTGCTGCTGCAACTTGCTTGCTGCTGCTTTTCCCCATTTATTAAACAAACTGAATAGAATTCAGAACACACTACTGAACAAATGGTAAAAAAAAAAAAGTCAACTAGAAGCAATAATTCTATTTGTACACAGCATAAATCAATATACAGTATTGTATGTGAACGAGACTGTGGCTTTAAAATGAATTTTCTGCTTCAAGGCCAACATCTCTACAAAAGTCTGTAGAAGTATTGTTAGGGCAGGCCAACTTCTTTATGATGTCGCATTATGTGCTGGTTCTTTTCTGAAGGTCTTCGGAACCCTTTCTTGCAGTACTCACAACGGTGGGGATAGTCTTTCGTATGAATGGAGATAACGTGCCGTTTAAAGCCTGAGGCATCTGTAGTGCTATACTCACAGTACTCACACTGATATACTTTTCTACCACTGTGCGTCTTCATATGCTTTTTAAGCTCATTCTGTTGCCTAAATCCCTTTCTACATCTCTTACACCTAAACGGAAGATCTTTTGTGTGAACTGAGAGAATATGGCGACTTAGAACGAATGGATCTGCAATCTTAAAGTCACAATGTCTACACTGGTGCATTTTTTTACCCTTGTGGGCAGCCACATGTTTCTTCAGTTCTGAAGGCCTGTGAAAGCCTTTATCACACATATCACACTTATGGGGGTAGTCCTTTGTGTGAACTGAAATTATGTGTCGTTTCAAATCGCTTGAGTTCGAACTCTTGTGGTCGCAGTGCAAACACTGGTGTGTTTTGCTTTCTTGGTGGATAAGAGCATGTTGCTGCACCTCTTTGGTATCTGAGAAAGTCAGAAGACAAATGTCACACTTGAATGGCATCTCTTTACTATGCTTAGTTTTTACATGCGTTTTCAAGTTAGAAGAGTCTGCAGACCTATATTCGCAGTACTGGCATTGGTACGGCTTCTCCCCAGTATGGATTCGCATGTGCTTTTTGAGCTCTGATGGGTGACGAAAACCTTTACCGCACTCCACACATATATGAGGAAAGTTCTTGCTGTGGACCGCCAAAAGGTGGCGATTCAACAACCCTTGTTCAGCTGTCTCATATTCACAGAATTTACACTTGTGCATTTTGTTGGCTCCTTTTTCCTTATGCACCATTTTGTGAGTAAACAAAGCCCCAGCGTGAGAGAAATGCTTCCCACATTCGTCGCATTCGATGGCCTTCTCTGCCTTGCTGGTCAGCTTGTGGCTCTCCAGGTGGTTGTGTAAACTTATCTTCTTGTTGGTAGTGTAATCACAGTCAGTACAGCGGTACTTCTTCTTGGTAAGGTGTTCAGGATGGTTTTTCATGTGCCTTTTCAAAAAACCTCTCGACTTAAACTTTTTCCCACAAATCATGCAAGGATAGACAGTCAAGGGATGTCCATCAGGGCCAATAATTATTGCTAAGGAAGGAAAAGAAAGGAGCATGAGTGATCAAACCAAGTTCTGTTTTGGTTTCTTCAAGAATTTAAAGCATGTGTTCTGAACATTATTGGGCAAGTACTCCTATGTTAGGCTATTTGCTACTTAGCATCATTCCTTTTACAATTTTTCAACATAAGAGATACAGCAGCCTCATCAAAAAGAGAACCTGGTCTGGAAACTCCATTCAGTATGACTGTACCAACCTCACTCCCTCCAGTTTAAAAAAAAATAAATGAATATATATGTAACTTCTACCAACTAGTGACTGCAGCTGTATCAACTGAGAAATTGGTGGGAAATTATTGATAAAAACAAAGTTTCATAATCACAGTTTCTACTTTGGTTATTCTAACAATATAACTTATGTCAATTTAAATATGTCTACAGAATTTTAATATGCAAATCAGCATACAAGAATAGACAAGAATATGTCACAAGAACTGAAGTACTTGCCTTGCTGCTCTGTAAAGTATTCCTGCTTTATGCTGACATAATCAGATTCTTTAAATATATTTGGTTTTTAAAAAAAGTTAACGCTTCCAACATCTTTGAGGGATTTCTTCTCATATCCACATAAAAATCACCCGAGTTTTGAATTTTTTCATCCATGTTTTACCCGCTCCCCCTTTTTTCTTTTTTTAATCCAAGGAAATCATTCATGAATATCACTGAATTCTTAAAATTATATTTTCAAATTCAATACACAAAAGCTCTATGTGGTCTAGCAGCTAAAATGTCATCACAACACCTTTGGGGATACACACTAGAGTTTCATCTGAGAGCTCGCAAAGCACGCTGCGCTGTGGAACTCATGTGCCCTCACCTGTTTGGTACTGCCTGGAATCAGGTCTTCTCCTTTTCTTTGGTTTTTGTTTAGCCAGTCTGCCAAGCCCAGCAGACTCATCTATGTGCAAGAGGGCACTTGCAGTGCCATTCCGGTTTTCAATTCCATCAGAATTATTACCTAACAATGCGCATTAAAAAACAAAATTATACAGTATTATAAATTATAAAGAATTAGGGACTCTTTATTAACTATAACAACGAAAGTTAGCCATGATACTCATGAATGACAGAAATTCCCCATTCTAGGTAATGGGTTTTATGACCACATTTATTATAGCAAGACCATAGGAAATGCCTAGCTTCCAAATCTAAAAAACACATGTCAGCATTTTGCCCCATGGCCATGGACTCCCTTGTTGTCTCCCAAAATTGTAAAGTCATGGGCCACATATAATCAAGATGAAAAGTTTCAGCTTGAAAGCCTGTGTACTTCTTGCAGTACTTCCTTCTACGTAATATACACATGAAGGAAATTCCTGTTAAAAATAAAGACAAAAAGTAGACTTTATAATCTTCCTCTACTCTTATGCAAATCAAATAACCCTTACAGGGTACTGGTATTTCAGATTTCTGAAACCTAAGACCACAGAAACCGTTTTCAATCATGAATTCATGTTCAAGAACCAATTCAATCCCAAGAGCTGCAACGCGACTTACCGTAAGCTGCTGCCCATGCTATTGGCATGAAAGTTTTGATTTCATTGTCATCGATTTGCTGTTCATGTGCAGCAGCGGCTGCCGCTGCGGCAGCAGCATCCTCCTCTCCTACAATCACTTCCATATAAACTTCGTCTGCAATTTCTGCAACATCTGAGTAGAAAATTATAGAAACTTGTGTGACCAGGTTTACAGAGATCACAGGAAAAGATATTTTCACTTGAATTCAGTTAAAAGACAAGTAGAAAGAAGGTTCACATGTTATATACCTAGAACATAGCTTTCACGTAGTAAGCACTCAATAAATATTTACTGAATGAATCTTACATTTCTTGGCTTTTCCCATAATGTGCTTTTTTAATAATCTTATTTTCCATATTCTTTTCCATTATGGTTTATTATAGGATACTGAATATAGTTCCTTAATTTGTTTTTAAAGCAACATTCTAAGCACACATAATAAGTCATTGATGTTTCCCTTGAAATACAGCAGAATAATAATCTCTACAATAATCCTACTTGTTTCCTTCAGATACTGGCCATATTTTTTTAAAAAAGAAAAAAAAATAGAGCTACAGGAACATAAAATTCTCTCCCACAAAAAGGCCACCTACTTACTTAAATCTTCATCTTCTTGCTGAGAGTCGTTGACAGTCATATAAACCATCTTTTCCCTTGGCACACGAATACTGCTATTTTGATCAAGTAGTTCAACTCCATGATCATTCTCAGGCTCACTCTCCACAATGTCTACAGTGCCACCTATCAGACAAGATGAAGGCTCCAAGAATTTATGTGAAGACTTCATTTCCACCTGTTTCACTTACTACATTTTACATACTTTTCTACTGCTATATTGGAACCCTTGCTTAAAATGTTATCTTCAGAAAAGATTACAAATATTCTCAGTCTAAACCACCAAAAAATAATTAGGTTGAAGTGTTTGATCAGGAGGTATACTATGCTGAAGGTTTCCTCTTACCTAAGTCATCCTCTCCAGGGTCAGCTTTAAAAATGTACACCTTGATGACTTCAGGGCAAGTGCCATCCACTTTACAAGGATCGATTTCCGACTCTGCATCCATGGTCATCCCAGAGGAACCATCGTGTTCTATTTTGCCAGCATCATCCACTAAAAAGGCAGGAAATACATGACAAATAATAATAGCAGATATTTAAATAAAAGTTACCATTTTCAAAAGCCCTTTTTACAAATATAATCTCTAACTTGATTCACATAAAATTGGATGATTTTACCTAAACAAGTACACACGCAGCACATGGTGAGAAATGTGGCTGACTGCTAAGCTAAAGCCAGGTCACAGAGGGCTTTGTACAACCAGGCAGAGGGGCTCATGCTTGACCCTGGTAGGCAGGAGGTTTTTTAGTCTGGTCAGGTGTCACAACCTCACAGGGAACTTAAAAACACAGGCCCTCGCCAAGCAGTTCTACAGAATCAGAATTAGCAGGGGTGGGGCCTGATAGACAGATTTAAAGGAACCCTGCCCCAGGGATTCTGATCAGCAGTTTGAGAACTTCTGCTGTAGGTGGTGGGAGACTCTTAGGCAGAACAGTGACAAGGTCAGATCACCATTTCTGCTACACCATGCTGGCCTTGAGAAAGGTGGATTCAAAGGGATCAAAACATAAAGCAGAGATATCAGTTTTGAGTCTACTGCAATAATGCAGGTAACAGGTGACAAGGCCTCAAAAATTAGGACAGAGGTAGTATGGATGGGGAAGAGGGCTACACTTGAGTCGTATCTTAGGACTGAAATCGCAGAACCTGGTGCCCAACTGAAAACTGAACATGACAAAAGGAGCCAAGGATAACCATGGGGTTTCTGATATGGGTGACTGAATGACTGGAGGAAGAAATGGAAGGAAATTAGAGAAAGTATCTCTCTTCTGCATGTTTAATTAATTAACTTAAGGTCCAAGGGTAACATCCCTAAAAGCTCTAAGAGCCAGTACCTGTCCCTATCCCTCTGTGATCACAGAACTTTTTGCTTGTTTCTCGCAGAGTATACGATTCACTGTGTTGTCACTAGGGGTGTGTTGCCTCCGTCTTTCCCACTGATAGAGCAGAATCTGTATTTTAATTATTCAGTCTTTTAAGACAGAGTCTGGTGATAGCAGACACTCAGAATACTGATGAATCAATGATTCAAGGAATGGCTGAGATGTGAAGTCAGCTGCTCGATACTCAAATCTGAAAGCTGAAGGCTGACCCACAGATTTGGGAGCCATCGGTTCCATGTTAACTAAGCCTTGGGATCACAATGAGAACCTGCAGTGTGAGGAAAGAGTGGGCTAAGGATATCCTAGGGAATGTCATGGTTTAAGGGAGGGACAAGAAGAAGAGTTCACAAAGGAACCTGAGAAGGGAAAGCTGGACAGGTTGGTGGAAGGTCATAAAGGAAGCTAGGGAGTTAGAAGTTCCAAGAATCCTAGTAAGGCCCATGGCAATAATGCAGCATGCACCCAAGTCAAAGGGGAATGTCTGCACTGACAACAGTAACCTGGAAGTCACTGGTGTTCCTGCTGAAGAGCAGTGTAGTGAAGGCTATATAGGGTCAGATTAGAGGGGTTGAGGATTCAATGGAAGGTGTGAATTTCTTCAAAAAGTCCAATTTAAAAATGGAGAACAAAGGGTAGAAACTAGAATGCATTGCAGGATCAAGGACTTTTCTGTTTAATTGATTAAAAATACTCAAGCATGCTCAGTCTGTGAGAGAAAATACAATAAAAAGTGAGAGGCTGAAGCCAGAGAACCTGGTGAAATTTTGGGATCAAGGTCTCAGAAGAACAGGGAGAAGATGAAACAAGGCATAAAGATGAAGGAATTTTCCTTAAATAGGAGGAGAAATACGCTATCCTTCTGAGACCTGAGAAGTTAAACATGGATGAGAATGAAGCTTATGTTGTGTTTAGAGAAGGGAAAGGAAGACTGTAATGCACAAAGTTGGAAGAATTCATGGCTGGTGGCTTCAACTGTGGATATGAAACAGGAGGTAAGGGCCTTGGTCACCAGTAAGAGAATGGCAGATGGGTTAAGAGCTTGAGAAGCTAGAGAAAATGAGCTGATCCAGGACAAGCTTACCGATATGAAGGTTCAGAGAGACCAGCTGGTTAAATTCTCTGTGGTTTTTAAGAACTAAGAGAGGTTCCCTGAACTGAATATAACTACCTAAATTCAAGTATCTTGACTATGCTTTATAAAAATGACTTGTACAGGGAAAGAATCGACATTATGTCCTTATTTCTGGCCTGATGTGTACTTACGCTTTTTCAAAGCTAAATATTTCTATGACATACCCAGCTGACAGGGCCACTGTTATTTTCTTAAAGGTGGCTTTGGAACTTCAAACTGAGATGCCATTAGAAGGCTGAAGATCTCACCAAACTAGCAGGAGAGTCCTGAATAAATCTGTACGTCTTCAGAGAACTCATCTCTGAATAGTTTGGTATTGTTGATGAAGCTTGGCCTCTTTTGGCAAGGTTTGTCAAAACTGATTCTAACATGTACTGGAAAATCAAATGTCCTTGTGTTTACAAAGAACAAAGTCAGGCTAGCTGTTTTTGCATATGTTGAGTTTGTTGGTACTCATAAGATAAAATCTCTGATGACCAAAATCCAATCATTGTGGAGCTTGCAAAATGTCACGCATTTACCTGTAACTTAGAGTAAGACATTTGTTTGCTTTCATACATGTGTGGGAAACACATCTGAAATATACAGACTTACCAAAGCCTAGCAAAGCTATTCTATTATTAGACAAAAGTAGAATTCACCTTCAGATTTTCACCTTGAGAATGTGTCCCACTAACTCAACCTATGAAATTATTCTGAATATGAAATATTACAGAAGTGATTTGTTTTTTTTAAAAAAAAACATTTTGGTGGTCCTGTTAAGTACTAAAAATTTCACTGTGATTTTAAAGTTACCATTAAAAATGAATTTCTAAAAACAGACAAAGAAGGCTTTGATAAAACTGAGTCATCATACGTATGATTTCTGCATAAGTGCCTTTTTCTAATGCTGTAATGAAGAACTAAAGCTTCAGAATAAGGCCTCTCCAAAATAGAAGAGCATAATTTCTGGAAATTAAGGCCACCTCTAATAATAACTACCATTTGCATAGCATTTTGCAATTTCCTTAGCATTTCTATGTACTTTTCAATTTCCTTAGCATTTCTATGTACTTTTCAATTTCCTTAGCATTTCTATGTACTTTTATTTCATTTGATTCTTACCTTTTCCAGATAAAGAAAGGAAAGCTCTGAGATGATACATGATTTGCCCAGTCAGTAAGTAAATAAGTGAGGGGTGGGAGAGAGAGTGAAGAGGTACCTGTCTTTAGAACTCAGACCTCTATTTTCATCTTTTGATTTTTGAAGAAATATATGTTCACTGTATAAAATTTAGTATTAAAAAAATCACCAATAGTCTCACTAACCAGATATTGCATCATTAGGTAGTAAATTTTCTTCCCAGTTTTTTCTATTTAAAAAACGAAAATTGGCATCACAGTTTCCTCAAGCCTTATGTAATAATCATCTTTACATCTCATCTGGTATTTTAAACTTGAAAGCTGAAGAAAATTTGGCTTATCAACGATCTCATTAGCAATAGCAAAACTATAGCAAAATACAGGCGTACCATAATCTTAAGTTACATTTTCTCAGAACTTTGTAGAGATTGTTCCACTGTCTTCTAGCACTGAGTATTTCTGTGTGGATGTCCCTATAATACTTTATCCCCAAAGTTCACTAAACATCACTGTGATTATGACTTAGTGGTTTTATCATTCTGTCAACTTCTTGAAAGAAATATTCAATCTTTATTTCAGGAAAGTTCCTTGAAGAGTCCAATCTTTATTTCAGAAAAATTTCTTCCATTATAAATATTTTTCTAATTCATCAGTTATTCCCTTCTGGAATTTCACTTATGTGCATTTGTCTCCTTTATCTGTCTCCCATATCTATCCATCTTCTCCATAATCATTTATATCTTATTTTAACCATTTCATTTTTGTGATTTTCTAAAGCCAGGTGTCCCTCTGCCCCCGGTTATATATACTGAGGCATATTTATGCTTATAGTTGTTTCTGTGGTAGCTTTTATCTTGATCATATTTTTACTTTTCAATTTATTTCTGAATTCTGTCAGTTTGTTTTCTGCCTCTATTGTCTTGTAATACATTTTTTGAACCTTTGTATCTCTTCTCTGAGTTTTTTTTTTTTTTTGCGGTACACGGGCCTCTCACTGTTGTGGCCTCTCCCGTTGCGGAGCACGGGCTCCAGACGCGCAGGCTCAGTGGCCATGGCTCCCGGGCCCAGCCGCTCAGCGGCATGTGGGATCTTCCCAGACCAGGGCATGAACCCGCATTCCCTGCATCGGCAGGCAGACTCTCAACCACTGCGCCACCAAGGAAGCCCTCTTCTCTGAGTTTTAAGAGATCATGTTTGCAATTTCACTGAGCCTTCAGGTCAGTGCTAACCAAGAGAACTTTCTGCGATGATGGAAATGTTCCATATATCTGCACTAGCCACATGTGACTACTGAGCACTTGAAGTGTGGTTGGCGCAATTTAGAAACTATATATTTAATTCATCTTGCAATATATTGATATTAAATAAAATAATATTTCAGAGAGCTGAAGAACATGAATCTTCAAAGGGCTCACTATGCATGATAACACAACACATGAAAAAAGACCCACAGGACTTCCCTGGTGGTCCAGTGAGTAAGACTCCGTGCTCCCAATGCAGGGGGCCTGGGTTTGATCCCTGGTCTGGGAACTAGATCCCACATGCCGCAACGAAGATCCCATGTGCTGCAACTAAGACCCGGTGCAGCCAAATAAATAAATATTTAAAAAAGAAAAGAAAAAAGACCCACACCTAACTAAACAAAACCCTATGATATTTCAGACCAACAGGGATAAAGAGATGATCTTTAAAACTTCCAGAAGAAAAAGAAACATCTACAAAGCAATGAGAATCAAAATGGCATCAGGCTTCTAAATCAATTGCTGGATGACAGTGAAACATGCCATCACAAATTCTCAGGGAAAATTCACTTCAACCTAGACTTCCGTACCTAACCAAGTTATCAATCAACTTAAAGGGTAGAAAAGAAAAAATACTTTTAGTATACAAATCTAGACTCCTTAGGAAGTTATTTCAATATGTGGCCCAGTAAAATAAGGGAGTAAATCAAGGAAGAACATGGCACAGGGATCCAGAAAACACTGGACTAGTCTCAGGAAATGATGAAAGGAAAATTTTAGAAAACTGTCTGCATTATAGTAAGCCTAAAACGCAACTAATCCAGAATGGATCAGAAAGACAGAAAGCTTCAAGAGGGGAGTCACTGGAAAAAGGAGAAGTCAAAGAAAAAAAACTGGACAGAAAAGTAAGTCAAACTTGATAGTGTATTTCTTAGAAGGCACAAACAATTAAGAAAGAAAACCCGTGCTATAAGGGCATAATCAGTCTCAATGACAAAGTCTAATTAAGCTTGAAGTCTTTATATGACCAGTACCCACAAGGAGGACATGGATCAGTCAGTAAATCCCAGCATTTCAGAACCGGAAGCTACCTGATAGATCTTGAAACAGATTATTTTCTTAATTTGAAAGAAAAATAAAGATGATTTTACTTCCTAAATAAGTTACTTCAAGGGACAGCCTGAATATACGTATCTTTTCTAAAGGTTTAACAAGAGTGCCAGGTTATAAATGTTAGGATTGATGTTTAGGTGGGAAACCAAGCCTTTTCATAAAACCGTACCTCAGTATTGCTGCTGAAGAGAGAATTTGGTTCTCTGAACCAAGAGCCTATTCTAACTTACTCTGATGAGTCCAACAGTCATCTTACTACCTAATCACTTCAATTTTTTTTTTAACCTCTAAACCAAAATCCAATCAAAAGAAAAACTATGGAATAAAAACTTGGTATTCGGGCTTCCCTGGTGGTGCAGTGGTTGAGAGTCCACCTGCCAATGCAGGGCACACTGGTTCATGCCCCGGTCCGGGATGATCCCACATGCCGCGGAGCGGCTGGGCCCGTGAGCCATGGCCACTGAGGCTGTGCGTCCAGAGCCTGTGCTCCGCAACGGGAGAGGCCACACCAGTGAGAGGCCCATGCACCACAAAACAAACAAACAAAAAAACTTGGTATTCGACATCCTTAGGGTTCCGGTGTGGGCGGGTGGTATTGGAGAGTGAAGACACCATGGATGGGTAGTTCCTCC
Source organism: Globicephala melas (assembly GCF_963455315.2). Taxonomy (NCBI): domain Eukaryota; kingdom Metazoa; phylum Chordata; class Mammalia; order Artiodactyla; family Delphinidae; genus Globicephala; species Globicephala melas. The sequence goes on from NC_083335.1 coordinate 106,008,481, forward strand.
TAAAAGGATACCTAAGCTCACGATCATCTGTTATGTCCCAGACACTGTGGTGGGTAGTTTCGCTATATTTTATCATGAAATCAATGACAACAACCCCAGGACTTAAGTGTTTTATCTCCATTTTACAGATGTGAAACCGGAGCACCTAAAAGACTAACATGCAAGAAGCATTCTGCCAAGGCAGCAAGTGCTCTAGTAGATAAACACATTTAAAAGATCACTTTTAGGGCTCCCCTGGTGGCGCAGTGGTTGGGAGTCCGCCTGCCGATGCAGGGGACGCAGGTACGTGCCCCGGTCCGGGAAGATCCCACATGCTGCGGAGCGGCTGGGCCCGTGAGCCATGGCCACTGAGCCTGCGCGTCGGAGCCTGCGCGTCCGGAGCCTGTGCTCCGCAACGGATAAGGCCACAACAGTGGGAGGCCTGCGTACAGCAAAAAAGATCACTTTTAGACCTCCCACTCTTACCTTCCTCCTCAAGAACCCTCCTTCTGAGGTTAAAATTTCATCTTAATTTTATTATATAGCCTATAAAAGATTTGAAAGAATTGGTTATAATCTAATCTCCTTTAATTCTTGAAACTTTCCTAGAGGGGTTCAAAGGCTTAATGAAATTAGTCTTATTCTGTAGACAGGGATTAATGCAACAGAGACATTCAAGTGCCTAAGTTACAGTGATCTCCAGCATGGTGTCAGAGATATAATTAATGAAAAATATTTGCCAAATTGCACTGAATTGGTCTAAGACCCCTAGTTAATTAAGAACTAGTTAAGCAAGAACTGACTTCTTAACCAATTCAGGGGGAAAAGGAATGACTATTACAATCCCACCCTCTGCCTGCCTTTACCCCAAAATCCCCTGATGGGACAACAGGAAGGTCTTGAATGAAGCCAGTCCAGAGTTAGTCTTGCTAGCCCAGTGGATGCCACCAACAGAGATACTCTGTGTGGATAACACCAATGGCCAGTAGTTACTGATAGGCATGCTTTGTGCTGGATGCCTGGTGCGCATGACCTCTAATTCTCACAACCACTCTGTAGGTCAGGTAGTATTACTGCCTTTGCACAAATAAGGAAACTAAGGCCAAAGTGAAGTCAGTAACTTGCTGAGAAGCAGGAATGGCATCCAAGTTGAAGGCTGGCTGACTCTAAGCTACAGGTGCTATTTCCATACACCATGTTGCTTCTCTAGGATCCCTATGAAAGGACAGCCATGTTCTCTCTCTCCCTCTTTCCTCTCTCCTCCTCTCTCTCCACTGACCAACTCCATTATCCCACCAAGTAATCAGAGATCTGTTCCAAGGGCAAAAGCTATCAGACAATTTTTATCTAGGCCTCAAGCAGATAAACAGTAAATATGAATCACAAGGCCAATGTGAAGCGCCAACTGCTTCTAAGACTTGCAAGATGTAGACTTTTTAACACAATCTTGTTGTGGGGAGAGGGAAGGACTACAACATCTTTACCTTATTTGAGCACTTTATTCTTAGTATAAATCTGACATCCTGATTGGACGTTGAGAGCTTAATTCACTAATTTTAGTGTTGATTTCTAAATAAATTTCAGAATGCGTACAGTAAAGACAATAATTTTAGATGGATTAACACAAACCTTTTTGAATTTTACCAGAACAAGCTAGACATCTTCTCTAAAATAGTCTTAGTTCAATAAATAAGACTTCTCTCACATTTCAGAAATATTCCCATGTGGATATGTATTTTTTAAATTCTAAAATTTTATTGTGGTTTATCAAATGGTTTAAGGATGAAAACTGATAGAGTGCATATATTAAAAAAATGGTAAGACACATACACATGCAACAATCAGCCCACAGAACAAAGGAATAAACAAATATTTAACCATGTCTCCTATACTAATAGCCCCTAGAATCAATAAACAAGTCATTAGATTGTACTAATCCTCAGAGTTTATGCATTAAACATATAGAGATTTGGATTTATTTATCATTCATTCCCCGAACAACTTTTTATTGGATGTCTACACTATGACAAAAGTTGTGCTTAATTAGGAGCTAACATCAGATCAACTGGTCAAAACACCTAAACTAGAAGGCCAGGGCCACCACACACTGCATCCGCGGGGTGCTGCTGACACTGTAGCTGTACAGTAGACAGCGGCAGGCAGCAACCATGTATACAGACCCTCAGCTTGTCTAATGTGCTCTGCTTCTAGTGATGGTTTTACCATCTGCCCAGCTGCACAAGCCAGAAGCCTGAGAGGGAGCTTCAAACCCTCCCTCTTCCTCAACCCTAAATTTAATCCAAATCCTACTTTCTAAGTATGTCATGAAGCAGTTTCCGTCAAACTCTACTGATAGACCCTTATTTCAAACCATCATCATCTGTTCCTCAGCTGGACTACTATAACCTCCTCCCATAGCGTGCCTTTTTGGTTTCTGATTTTACTCTTACCTTGTCTGCTCTCGACAGCGCCGTTAAGGTTACTTTTCTGAACTGTAAATCTAATCATGTTACTATTAATCTGCTTACAACCCTCTAACAACTCCCCACATCAAAAAGGCAGAGCAGGCTTCTTAATATATTCAAGAGCCTTTATGACTGTGCCTTTCCCTATTTTGCCACTCACTTCTCATCATTTTCTCCATTCACCCCATCAGAGACATTATTTGCACCCCAAAGAAGAAGTCTCTGAACACTCACAGATCTTTCCCAGCTCCCTCCAAATAAACATGCTCTCCTCTCTGCCATTCCTCCCTCCTCGGCTGCCCACTGAACATTTCATTCCCCCTTCAAATTAAGTTCACCCCACATTATTTTTTAAAGATGTGATAATGGTATTACTGTTTATTTTTTTTTAAATCGTTATCTTTCAGAACTATATACTGAAATACTTATGAATGAAATGACGTGCAGAATTTGCTTCAAAACAATGTAAGAGGGAAGGAAATTCACAGGAGTAGAGATGAAATAAATTCAGTTATGTCTTCAACCAAGCTTCCACAGAACTTTGGCTTGTAACACTTTCATAGCTTTTAGCTCACCCAAGTGTACCCCAAATTTCCCAACATCTTTTCCCTTAGTGCTTCCAAAATGCTTTGTACATCCAGTTATATATGTTTTCACACTAAACTGTAATTATCTGCTTCTGTCTGTCTTCTCTCCAGGACTGTGAACTTTTAAAGTCAGAGACTTTCACTGTTTATCTCTAACGGCTAGCACAGTTCCTAGCTTATCGTGGCTTATCAATAAATGTTTGTGAATAAAGATACAAGAAAAAGTAAACATGGGCAAGAGTATAAAAATAATAGTTTATACACAATTCCTTTTTCTAATGTAAACATAAATTTGAAAAAAATAACATTTCTGAGGTAGAAAAACACTGGAAAAGGGTTTGGAGGCTGCCTGAGTAGATTCTGCTATGATGGGTTAAATAAGAAAATGTTTACGCCCCCTCTAAATTATTTCCTAATGTCCTTGAAATTGGGTATGCAGTAATACTGCAAATTTTAGTAAATCACTGGAACTCTATTTGCCTCTTCTGTCCACCAATAAGCACTATTTATCCCAAACTCTACTGCTCTGTAGTATTAACTTTGTACACACACACACACACACATGAAGAAGGGCAATATGAGAGTGGGGACTAGACATTTTGGAATAAAACACACTTGATTTCAAATGTTCACCCTAATGCTAGCTGGATGTGTAACTTTGGACAAGTTACTTAAATAGAGCCTCAATTCCCCAATCTGTAAAACAGTGGTAACACCAACGTTATAAGGTTGCTATAATTAACAAATTATATAGTAAGTCCTGGCACAAAGATATTATTTATTGAAGGTTTACTATTACCTATTTTTATTGTTACCAACTTGTTACAAATCTCCAGCTAAATAATTCTTGGGATAAAAAAGCTTAAGTTTTAAAATTCTTTTAAAACTGTCCATATTGACTTGATAACAATCAAACCATAAACACAATCCTAAACATTTTTCCCCAAAAAGAGAACTTTATTAAAAACAAACCTCACCAAACAAACTTAATTATATCTTCTGATGGAAATGCCCACTCACTCAAGGGCCATTAGAAGATGGGTCTGATGAGTCTGAGAGCATTTTGCACACATTAGTAACTGAACTCTTTCTTGAAATATTAATTCAAATGGACTTAAATTTTATATATATATATATACACACACACACACACACATATATATATATGCTACTACACCAAAATAGTTCAATAAGCATTAGTTAAGAACTAACCAATCTAATGATATATCAACATTCAGCTTTTATAAAAGCAGTTGCATACTGCAGAACATGGTGTTTTGAATAATCTTATCTTAGTGAAAAGGTCTTTGACCTTAGAATATAAAAACAACTAAATGGAGAGAACACAGCTATGTTATTACCCCACACTCACTGTCATCAAAAAGTTTTATTAAAGTTATGGTCTGCACCAAGTAAAATTTCCAAGTTTACAATAAACATGTTAAAAATGTTGATAAACTTTCACTTAACCCAACTAGTTTAAAGGTTCCAAGATTAAATTATTTGCTATAATTTTTGTTAATGTTTGTCTTCTTTAAAACTGCTTAAAATAACTGAAAGCACATATTTTATTAAAATGTGTACTAGAAATGAAGCACCATAAAGGTTTACATTAGAACAGACTCTCTGCCAAGTGATCGGGCTTTGGCAGGAGAAGCCCCATACTCCAGAGGCGTATTAGTTGTTTTCTTTGGTGTTACTATCAACAGTAAGTACACATACCCAAGTATGCTGGTTTTCCATAAGTACACACTATGTTGCCATAACTTGTTAATTTTGCTAAACCTTTAAAAACTCACTTATGGATTTTTGCCTGGCCTTTAAAATTCAGACTTTAATATTCAGGGTAGTAAATTTTACAAATTCACTACCCATTTCTGATAACATGAAAACAGTATAAGGATAGACATATAGATCAATGGAATAGAATTAAGAGTACAGCAATTCGGGCTTCCCTGGTGGCACAGTGGTTGAGAGTCCGCCTGCCGATGCAGGGGACACGGGTTCATGCCCCGGTCCGGGAAGATCCCACATGCCGCGGAGCGGCTAGGCCCGTGAGCCATGGCCGCTGATCAGCGTTTTTTAGCAATAAAATATTTTTAATTAAGATACGTACATTTTTTTAAGACCTAAAGCACATGTAACAAACTACACTATAGTGTTAACATAACTGGGAAACCAAAAAAATTCATGTGACTCACTTTAGTGCGATATTTGCTTTACTATAGTGGTTTGGAATCAAACCCGCAATATCTCCAAGGTATGCCTGTTTAGATAAACTGGATTTCATCAAAACTTAAAACTTATACATCAAAGGACGCTATCAAAAAAGTGAAGACAACCAACAGGAGAAAATATTTGCAAATCACATATAAGGGATTTGCATCTAGAATATATCAAAAATTCTTTCAACTCAGTAAAAAAAGACAAATAACCCAATTTAAAAATGGGCAAAATGGGCGTCCCTGGTGGCACAGTGGTTAAGAATCCACCTGCCAATGCAGGGGACACGGGTTCGAGCCCTGGTCGGGGAAGATCCCACATGCCGCGGAGCAACTAAGTCTGTGCACCACAACTACTGAGCCTGCATGCCTGGAGCCTGTGCTCTGCAACAAGAGAAGCCACCGCAAGGAGAAGCCCGCACACCGCAACGAAGAGTAGCCCTCACTCACCGCAACTAGAGAAAGCCCGCGCACAGCAACGAAGACCCAACAAAGCCAAATAAATAAATAAATTTATTTTTTTTAAAAAAAGGGCAAAAGATCTGAACAGACATTTCTCCAAAGAATACATACAAACGGCCAATAAGCACGTGAAAAGACACTCAACATCATTAACCATCAGGGAAATGTATATCAAAACCACAAGAGGATACCACACTTCATATCCACTAGGATGGTATCACCAAAAAGTATTAACAAGTACTGGAGAGAATGTGGAGAAAATGGAATCTTCATTCACTGCTAGTGGGAATGTAAAATGGTGCAGCTGCTTTAGAAAACAGTCTGGCAGTTCCTCAAAAGGTTAAACATAGAATTACCATATGACCCAGCAATTCCACTCCTACATATATACTCAAAAGAGAGGAAAACATATATCCAAAAAAAACTTGTACACAAATGTTGATTGAAGTCCTAACTTGTACACAAATGTTGATTGAAGTCCTAACAGCCAAGAAGTGGAAACAACCCAAAAGTTTATTAACTGATGAACAGACTAAAATGTATACCCATACAATGGAATATTATTCAGTAATAAAAAGGAATGAAGTACTGATACATGCTACAACATAGACGAATGTTGAAAACATTATGCTAGATGAAAGAAGCCAGACACAAAGGACCACATATTATAGGATATCACTGATATGAAATGTCCAGAGTGGGCAAATACAGAAAGTAGATTAGGGCTTGCTTAGAGTTGGAGAGGATGGAGAGGGATAATATGAGTGATAGTTAAAGGATATGGGGTTTCTCCTTGGGGAGATGAAAAAATTTCTAAAATTGATCGTGAGGATGATTGCACAAGTTTATGAATGTACCAAAAACCACTGAATTGCACACTTCAAACGGGTGAACAGTATGGTATGTGTATGAAAAGCTATTACCAAAAAAAAAAGTTTATTTCAAAACTTAAATTGAATCTAGGATCAGAAAGGAACACCTAACTTCCATTCATCTCCTACCTAACTGTCCTAATTAAAAGACATGAGAGATGTCAACAAGACCTAGAGTGACATTTCCTTGATCATATTAATATCAGAGGCACCCGAAAAATATTTTGTTTCCTGCAGCTGTTATAAGGCAGTGCCTGACTCATCATCACCAGATCTTCTCCAACTTTCCCTATTGTACAAACTGATGTTTCACAAAATAGCATCTTGACTATGCAGCTGCAGAGTGAAACTGTAGGAGGGTGAAGACCACTGCAAAGAAATTAGGGATGCCTGGCAGCTATCTCAGATTCATGGAGAACTAAGAAACAATTTGAGTAACAAGTGGATGATTCAAACACCCCACCTTTCAGAGAGCCAGAAAACTCCTAAGTACCATAAAGCAGTGCCACCATATCTAGCCCGACCAGAACCAAGTAACAGCCACAGCTACTGGTAGGGAAGAAATGTGTCATTAATACCTTGGATGAGACGTGATGTCCACAGACTTTCAGCTATAGCATTCATTTATTCAACAAATATTTCACATCTAATATGCCAAAGGATTTGATGGGAAATATACACAAGTAGCTAAGATGCAATAGACAGTTCCTGTCCTCAAGAAACATACAATCAATTTAGAAGCGATCACAACATCTAGAGAGCAAAGACTAGATGAAGAGGTCATCCTGACCTCAAAGGCAGCTATACTGTGACAAAGAATGTTTGTGCCAATGTACACTACCCATGACACTACTACTTGCTACTTTATCATCTTTTTTTTTTTTTTTTTTGCGGTACGTGGGCCTCTCACTGTTGTGGCCTCTCCCGTTGTGGAGCACAGACAGGCTCCGGACGCGCAGGCTCAGTGGCCATGGCTCACGGGCCCAGCCGCTCCGTGGCATGTGGGATCTTCCCAGACCGGGGCACGAACCCGTGTCCCCTGCATCGGCAGGCGGACTCTCAACCACTGCGCCACCAGGGAAGCCCTAAAATACATATGTTATGTACATACATAAAATATACTAAAATACAGTACAAGAGCAGTTTGTGTCTATCTGTATTTACTTTTTCAGGAACATTAAAATCTATATCAATTAGCACAAACCCAGGGCCTAAAAAAAAAGATGACTATAAATAAAATTTTTAGTAAAAATTTTGTAAGTCTGAGCTCTAATACAAGAATCTACTACACTATGTCAACCATTACTAACGAAACGTCTGGTTTTTTGGATGACTTTCTTGGAGGGTTGACTTCGTAAAAGAGTAATAAAGGTAAAAGACAGTATGCAGCTGAAGGTCGAACTAATGCCATGAACTTTACTCCTTAGCTAACAAGTTTAAGACAGAAAGGACAGAAAAGGGAAAGAGAAGTCAAGAACAGAGAGTGCTTTCTCAAGTATTTCACCAGATCCTCCGCCCCTCATAAAGCACAATGAACCCAATTCCCTCCTTTCTCCAGCCTTGCCCCTGGGTTGCCTAGTCGTGGGATAGAAAATCCGGTAGTTATATTTAAAAATAGCATTTCCATTTAAATAGTGCATCTTACATACAAACTTAGGTCTCCCAATCTCAGCTGGCCCCTGCAGTTCGTTCAGCAATCTATAAGTTCTTAGCTTCCTGCCCTGGCCCATCCCCATACGACATAGGCTTTTCAACCCTTTGCCACTACCCTTCAACTCCCACCCAACCTCTGCAAGTCCTTCTATATTAGCAGGTGAATTTGCTACACAGAGAAAATAGCTCCCAACATTCAAACACTCCTTTTAAACTTACTGTCCCAGGCCCAGGCTCTCCAATTTTCCTGATCCTTAACTGCCTTCCTGTCTCAGAGAAGGGGACTCTTTCTCTCTAGGACTCACCTACCAGCCTTCCACCACTGCCCTGGACCCTACTCCGTTCCTCTGCTCTGGAACCTGCTCCAACTGTTAGCCCTTCTTATATCTTCAGTCTCTGTTCAACTGTTTGTGTCCTGCACCTGTAAACCTACATATATGCTCAACACACTTCCACCATCCAACCAACCATCAAAAGCTGTACTCTTGCTGCTTCTGTCCCTTCACTGACCAAAACGGCAATTTATACAAACTGCTTCACCTACTCCACCACTTCCACCAACTTCTCAATCCATTACAGCTTATCTCCTCTATCTCTTCTCCACTGGCCCATGCTTTATTGAAACTATTCTAATTAAGATACCAATAACTTTTTATACAATTTTTAAGGTTACTTTCCATTTATAGTTATTACAAAATACTGCCTATATTCCCCATGTTGTACAATACATCCTTGAGCCTATATTACACCCAATAGTTATAATAATAAAAAATTTAAAAATTAAAAAAAATAAAGTTGCCTTCCCACAAAAATAAAACAAAAAGGATAATTCAAAAAAAAAAGTTATCAATGACCTCCTAACTGCCTAACGAAAAAGCCCACTCCCTCCTCAGTAACTAACACTCTTAGAAATTCTGCTTATCTTTGACAGTGTTAAAAACATTCTAAAGATTTTTCTCCTCTTCCTCTTCCTAAAACCTCCTGACTTTCATAGGCTCTTCTCTGCCTACTTCTTAAATGCCCAAAGGATCCATACTTGACACTCTTATTTGACAAGCACTCTCTGGGGACCACCACCCATTTCCACCTAGGGTACTACCTATATTCCGTTGTCCCAAATTTCTTCCTCTAGTCACAAACTCTCTCAGAATCACCAAATTCATATTTTCAACTGCCTACAGAAAACATCCACCAGATTGTCCCCAGCAAGCAACCTAAACTTTTAACAGGTCCTGAAACATTTTCTTTCCAACAAATCTATTCCTCCTCCCAGGTAATGGCATAACCAGGCACCCAATCTCCCATGGCAGAAACCTTAGTGTCCTCCTTGAATTCTTTCTCCCTCAAATCCTTACCCCTATTCTATCTATCACCAAATCGCATTCATTTTACCTCCTAATCTCTCTTAAATCCAGTTCCCCTGCTCTACTCCCATTACTATGAAGGTACTTAGGATCTTCTTTATCTCATGTAGGAACCATTCCAACTTCTCTCATGTAGGAACCATTCCAACTTCTACTACCAGGATTACCTTCCTAAAATAAATTCAAACTTGAAACAGGATATTACATTTTTCCTTGTCAGAGTGGCAAAAGTTAAAATGGAAAACAATACCCTATGTTGGTCAGAGTGTAGGGAAAGGGACATTCTCATAAACTTGGTGGAAGGAATTATATTAGGCAAAATACCGAGGCAAATATAACCAGACTTATAAATATGTATACCCTCTGATCCAGCAATATTATTTCTAGAAATTTATTTTAAGTAAATAAACAGAAAGTGCACAAAGATATGAGTACATCCTAAAGTTCCCATTATTCCCAACAGAAGTCAAGACCTTTTTGACATACTATATACCATTTGCCTAGAATGGCTCCCTCCTATCCATGTCCTTCTTCATCCTGCAAAACTAGGAACTCATCCTTGAGGTCAAAGGTCAGCAACTCCATTCTGTCTCCACAGTAATTTAGTCACACCTCTGCATCACAGTGTAAGCTATCTTTCTCTCCCACTGTAGACTGTAAGCTCTCCAAGGACAATGGTTTGTGTAAGTTTATTTTTATTTTTATTTTATTTATTTTTTGTGTGTGTTACGCGGGCCTCTCACTGTTGTGGCCTCTCCCATTGCGGAGCACAGGCTCCGGACGCGCAGCCTCAGCGGCCATGGCTCACGGGCCCAGCTGCTCCGCGGCATGTGGGACCTTTCCGGACCGGGACACGAACCCATGTCCCCTGCATCGGCAGGCGGACTCTCAACCACTGCGCCACCAGGGAAGCCCTGTGTAATTTTTATTTAGCACATATCCATATTTGTACTATCTACAAAAATGTCTGACACATAGTAGGGGCACAGTAAACACGTGTTGAATGAAGGCATTTTCCTCCTCTTTACACGAAGAACTCTCTGATTTCCAAAATCTTAAGAACTTTTAAAAGGTATTTCCTGGGCTGCCCTGGTGGCGCAGTGGTTGAGGGTCCGCCTGCCGATGCAGGGGACACGAGTTTGTGCCCCGGTCCGGGAGGATCCCACATGCCGCGGAGCGGCTGGGCCCGTGAGCCATGGCCGCTGAGCCTGCGCGTCCGGAGCCTGTGCTCCGCAACGGGAGAGGCCACAACAGTGAGAGGCTCGCGTACCGCAAAAAAAAAAAAAAAAAAAAGGTATTTCCTAAAATGCTGGTGGGCTCCAATATTTTATATTAAATTCCTGTTTTATAACAGGTATTTAAGCAAAGCAAATGGTCTCGTGCATTTATATAAGCAAATAGCCTGTGAGTCTTTATTTGTCTGAAGTTTAGTTCCTAAAGGCATAATCAGAATTTCCATACTGGGTCAGAACTGTGGTCTATCCAACTGAGGATTAGGATCCTCAGGATCTCTGAAAGTGGTACCAAGAAATACATTGTAAGAAGACATAGCTGTTCTCCCAGATGTTAGAGGTGTGTTCCAAAACACCTTACCTTTCTTCAATAACCTAGTATGAGTCCATCATACTTGAAATCATGTTTTGGAATATTTGTTTAAATACTATGCCAGAGCTCTTTTCCATGCTATCTGTTACATAAAGAGCATTTTACATAGTACATAGTATTACATAAGTAGTACTGTACATCCATATACAAGAATATACGTAGTTTGGGTATATATTTTTCTCTAAGTTGAACTCCTTTTAAGTTTCAAGAGGGTTCCTAATTCTAATGAAGGCTGGTAACAGCCTAATCACATCCTTCATGATTTCACAAAGTTCAGTTCTAGTCCTTTCAATCTCTGATCTCTAGACTGAAGAAATCTCATCTTTCTACTGTGTCCTTACAGAGAAATGATTCTACTCTGTACCATTCCACTTTTCTTAATTTTGAGTTATCTTACAGGCTCCAAACTGAAACAACAATGAAGGAAGGTTCATGAGATTTAATTTTATAGAAGTCAAGAAAATTTCACCCCTGATATAAGTTAGACAGCCTTCAAAAACACCTTTGACAAGCACTGTACCCCAAGACTTACAAGAAATCATAAGGTAGTCCTCACAGTTGCTTTTGTCATCATCTTGCTGGTCCACAGGAATCCCATTGGCATCTATGACTGCTTCAGAGGCACAATCTGCTACCAATACTTCTTCTGACACTACGTCAGCTGTCAGAGGATCAGTGACGATCTCTGCCTCTACGACACTATCATGAACAATGTGTTCAACATGTCCAACATCAGACACATGTATGGATTCACTCGTCAAGACGTGTTCTGGCATAGACATTGAGGCTGAAGTAATATCAGAAGCTAAAACATCATCTGGGACTGTGCAATGTGCTAAAGAAACTTCTTCGGTTACATCTGAGTCCAGCACTTGCTCAGGAATGATGACCGTTTCAGATACATCTGCTTCTTCCATGATATCTGGACATTGAACATCTTCTATAACAACGTCCTCGATAACATCTTGGATTACAACTGAGTCTGGGTCATCAGGAACAAAGTTATGCACAGTTATGTCTGAATCCACAACATCTGAAACAAAAACAGTTTCTTGTACTTCCACAACAATTTGATCACCATCCATGTGTGTAGCATCAGCTCCTTAAAAAAAAAATTAAAATCACAAATTTCAGGTAGACAAGCATGACTACCTCAATTAATATAAATGTTACTTAATTTCTACCAGGAAAACAAACTAGCTCCTCAGTTGTCTCAAACATTAAGATAGATTAAAGAAATAGAGATAATCTATTTTTGAATCATATCAGAAATAGAAATTCTTAATACAAGAACGTTTATACTCATCCCAAATCAATTAACAGGTAAGGAAATAAAAGAAAAACAAAGTAAATGAGGCAGTCACACACACAAAAGTATATTCATGAAAGTAATATTCTAGGCTGACTAAAACTAAACCCATATGCATAGGTACTTAAGGGATGATTATAAAAATTAATAAGTAAAGCAACTTCAGGTGGCAAATATACCATTTTCCTTCATTATATGTTTTTCACTTCTTTCCCTTCTTGCTCCATCTCTCTTTCAACTCATATTTTTTTCTCCCGTCCATCTCTCCCATGTTTTCTTTTACTTCCCTTCATTTCCCCTTTCTCCTCCTTTGTTCTAGAACAATATCCCACCAATATCCTCCATTTATGATTATGGAAATTCAGAAACTATCCTCCGAATCTAGAATATAAAAAGAATCGGGCCATAAATAAAAAGAGGGCTAGAAGGCCACAGTTAAAGAGAAAGACAACTGGTTAAGGAGCCTCTGTAGACAGATAAAATGAATAAAAGTGCAGTTGCTCTGGAGCAATGGAAGGTGAGGTTAGTTGGAGTGGGGCCTGCCCCAACCTCACCAGGGTAGTCCGCCTCCATTCACCTTCCTCCCATCCCCCCATATGCCAATCCCCCTGGCACTTCCTCAGAACATAAGAAACCCTACTCTAGTCCACTCTGCAGTTAACAAGTGAAGGTAGAGGGTTGAATCAATTGAAGCCCAGTGAGATTAAATGACTTCACCAAGATCACACAGTTTGCACAGGTTATGGTGCTCAGTAAATACTACTCTGAATAAATGCCACAAATGAGAATCGAAATCAGATATCCTTGCCAAAAACATAATGCAAGATAAAATAAAACAAATCTGGTACCTTGGCTCCTGATCCAGAGAAAAGCAAACAATATTTTATAAAAGTCTTACCTAAAAAGCTATTCAGTCGATTAGTGCTTCTGGATGTGACTCAGACCAGGCTGAGTCCAAGCAGCTGCCTAACTCAATGACTCTGTGTCAATGGCCAGGCCCTCAGAGAGACACATGGCTTTTTTTTTTTAAACAAACACAAATAATCAACAAGGGCCAAAGAACCTTTAAAAATGTAAGAAATCTTAAAGCCAGTTAATATCCATTTTATTTACACCTAGAAATAATAGAGAGTGCTTGCTTTAATTCCCACAGAACTTCTACAAAATGCTTTACTGTTTTCAATATTCTCAATATTAACATCAAGCAATAGATCACTGTAATCTCCATTTTGCAGACATGAAGATGAAAGTATTTAGTGGCAAGAGTACTGGTTAGAAAAATCTAAATCAGAGAGCAGGATTTGGACACTTATTAGTTTTGTGACCTTGGGCAAGTCATTTAACCTCTGAGTTTCGGTTTCCTCATCAGTGAAATGAGGACAGTAGTATCTGCCATGCATACCTCACAGGACTGCTGTGATGATCAAATGGGAATATATGGGAAGTGTTCTGAAAAACTGTAATGAAAGGTTTCATTATTATTAGGACACATGAAAATGGAGGCCCTGGCAGATTAAGTGACTTGCTCAAAGATAAACAAACACCATAAGTGTTAACAATCAGGGCTAAAATGCAACAGCCCTTCAATCTACCCCTTAGCCCAGGATCCAGGCTTGCTTGTGGCAACATTAAGCTAGTAAATGGTGTGCTTTTTTCTCCAAAGAGTTTAGTCTCTCTTTCAAGCACATTAATTATACTTCATGTTCTAAAGAAGAAAGAATCAAAACTTTGCATTTATCATTATCAAGCTGAAATTACCAAATGTGAGTCAAAAGACTCTCCCAAATTGTTAAGAAAAATACATAAACCCCCAATAGACTTAGAGATTAAAGAAGAGTTAAAATTAAAAATCGCTAATATTTAATTTCCTGATAAAGTTAATTGCTATTTCTTTAGTATGCAATACAGTCATTTCAAGTCCAATGGAAAACTCATTAACGTTTTATTTATAAGGGTAGCTAATTAGTGTGATACAAAACCATTTTATATTACAAAACCTAGCATAATCACTTCATTATGTTATATAACTGGAACCATGAGTAATCCAAAATTGTGAATACTTTTTTCCCATTTTTAGAACTTCATAAATTTAATTCTCCTTGTACAGTTTGGAGAGTGAGGTAAGACTCCTTTTGCTAACTTGCGAGAGAGAGGATTTTAAAAGTAGGATGGGGTCAGAACATGGAGGGCCTTAGGTTTATACTTTACCTGCCGGGTAATGGTCTATGTGGAAGAAAGTAGAATGAAGAGATGTAAGCAAGGAATATTTTCGAAGGGAGAACTTTAACAGGACTGAAGTAAACACTAAGGTTTTGATAATGTTGCTGTTACTGACAAGAATATGAGTGTTGGTTATGAGGGAGCCAAATTTTAAGAAGGGGAATAATAATATACTCACTTTAACATCTGTAAGCTTGATAGGATAACAAGATACCTAAGTGTAAATATCAATGACAGCGTCTAGCAATTTTTCCACTTGACAACCAACTCCAAATCTGGTAGGTGGGAAGTGGAACAACCCCAGTAGTTATACCTGTTGCATCAAAATATGAGTTTGGCTCTTGTGGTTGTAATTCAAGTCCATCTTCATCCATGGCCTTTAATTCTCATCAGTCACAGCTCCTAAATTAGGCGAAAAAGTAAACCAAGTATTACTTTTTTTAATATATGTATTAAAAAATGTCATCATACTATTTACATTTCTGAAACACCAAAAATTATGTGACAGATGAACATCTATCAAAAATGTGTCTATCTGAAATAAAAGGGAAAAGTTAAAATTAAATTGCCAAAAACATAATGATACATGGGCATCTATATGACAAGGAAAGGTGGATAAATCAAATAAGTCAGCTTTGCCTCGACTTTTTGAGATATTGCTTACATACATCATACATACATACGTACATACATACACACTGCAAACGTCTTGATGCATTCTGACACATGCATAAATCTATGTAGTCACTACTCTACCCAGATCAAGCCAGAGAACATTTCCAGCACCCCAGCACTCTGGTCTCCTCTCACTCTGTATACTCCTCACTCCCACAAGGGTAACCGGCTTTATTAAGGTTCAATTTATACTCTGTAGCTTATCGGGAGGAAATTCCTGCACAATTTTCATATTGCTTCTCTGAATTTAATGTAGTTTGCTATTTTTCAACCAGTACGTTAAACAATGGTTAAAGATTCGAAGTGCATAATTACAGTAAACACCCTTTGGGATTTCTGCCTAACTTACAATGACCTCTTAACTAATCCCCCAATCGGGCTTCCCTGGTGGCGCAGTGGTTAAGAATCTGCCTGCCAATGCAGGGGACACAGGTTCAAGTCCTGGTCCGGGAAGATCCCACATGCCGCAGAGCAACTAAGCCCGTGTGCCACAACTACTGAGCCTACGCTCTAGAGCTTGTGGGCCACAACTACTGGGGCCGCATGCCACAACTACTGAATCCCATGCACCTAGAGCCCGTGCTCCGCAACAAGAGAAGCCACCACAATGAGAAGTCCACGCACAGCAATGAAGAGTAGCCCCCACTCGCCACAACTAGAGAAAGCCCGTACGCAGCAACGAAGCCCCGGTGCAGCCAAAAAAAAAAAAAAATTTTTTTAATAAATAAATAAGCCACACACAAAAAAAAAATACAAAAAACTAATCCCCCAATCTAGAGAAGTAAATTCCTGCAGTGTATTTATACTCTCCTGGCCATAGTTGATTGGCACTAACTATAAAACGGTAAAAATAAGTTCATCTTTGAGCACAATAAAATCAAAGTCCTATCTCCGAGAATCGAAACCATGAGCAAAGGTCACTCAGTCTATCTTTCTCTGTCTCTGTCTCTCCCCTCTCCTCTCCTGGCGGCTGGAACATACGAAGTGAGGAAGGCCATTTTCCAACTTCAGCTTAGACTAGTGAGATAACATTTACAAGTAAATAATAAAAAGAGGGCTTCCCTGGTGGCGCAGTGCTTGAGAGTCCGCCTGCCGATGCAGGGGACACGGGTTCGTGCCCCGGTCCGGGAAGATCCCACATGCTGCGGAGCGGCTGGGCCCGTGAGCCATGGCCGCTGAGCCTGCGCGTCCGGAGCCTGTGCTCCGCAACGGGAGAGGCCACAACAGTGAGAGCCCCGCATACCGCAAAAAAAAAAAATAAGAAGAAGAAGAAGAATCCAGTGAATGCCCTGAGAAATAGAGGAGAGGGAGCAGGGAAGGGAGGCTTACCAATAATAGCTTTTTAGCTCCTGGTTCTAGACCTTTCTGAGGTCCAGCTACAGTCTACCTTGAGTTTTTGCAAGCCACCCCAATGACCTTACTGATTCCTTTTCTACTTAAGCCAAAAACTTACAACAAAAAAACCCAATCAAATAATATACTACTTAGTACTAATCATTGCTTCAAAGAGCACACATCAGGGATTAGGGCTTACTCATGTTGCAAATATTACATAAACCTCCTCCCTCACTGGTTTCCTTATCTCTACTTTCTCACTTTCTAATCCAACCTAAATGGTTCTATTAGATGCATCTTTCTTTTACTTTTATCACTTTTTGCTGATGATGTAAGTGCCGCATGCTGCTTACTAAAATTTCAAATAACAACAAGAAGAATCATTTTTCTAAAGCATCAGCCAGGTGATATCAGGCCTCTGTTCAAAAAATGTTTAATGGCTCTTTGCTGCCTGCAAATAAAGTTGAAACTCCTGCCATCTTCTAAGTTCCAGCTGCAAACTATCTTTCTCTCATTATCTTCCCTAACTCTCCTTCAAGCACCTCGCCCGACCACCATATGAACACACTTCAACCAAACAAAAATGCCCCATGTCCACATAACACCCAAACTCTATATTTGCCTCAGGGTTTCTTCTACCCAGAACACCTTTCCCCTATCATCTCTGCTTGGATCTTCCCCCAAGTCCCCTTCCCCCGACACACAAGAAAAAGCTGAAAATAATCTCTCCCCTCTCTGAATTTCTATAGCACTTTATCTTTTTTCCCTGACTCTACTTGTTGGCTGTAAATTATGATTATTTATGTCTTATTTTCAGATGCCAAACTTGCATTTATATACATATATATACTCCTTAATGAAATATCCATGAGAAACTCATTTAATTAATGTTAATATAAAAAACAGATTTTCAGCTTGTCAACTGAGACATATTCTATTCATTTTCAGGAAAGAGCATGTTTGACGTTATTTACTCAAAGTGCTTCAAACAAAAGGACCAAAAAACAAAAAAAATTTCAACTATAAAAAATGGAAAATGTACATGCTCTGAATAAGCTGTCACTGCTCTGTCCCCATCAAAATCACCTATAGCCATAACTTTCTCCCCTTTTAAAAATGTAATTACAAAATGATAAACATAAGCTAATTTTCTAAGCATAATGGCATAGTATACATGAAATCAAGCCAATTTAGAAGGCAATAAATGGGGTTCCTTAAGGTATTTAAGGCTCCTCTCCCCAATTTCCCTACATAAACCCAAACCCATCAACTCTAAGAATTCTCCACCTGCACAATAACTCCTTTTCTCAGCTTTTCTACTAGAGTTTGATGGATAATCCCCTCGATTTTGAAATTCTCTCCTACCTCAGTTTAAGTGACATCCTATTCCTCTTCCCATCTTCCCAACTGCTGTTTACTCTGCTGCTCCTCTCCCACTACTGCAACCCTGCCCAGGGTGGGACACTCAGCCCTCTTCTCTTCTTTTTCTTTATTCCAGGGTTTCAACTAGCATTTACACAAAGATGATTCCCCAAATCCACATACTCAGGGTAGGACCTAGCACTTCCACCAGACTGTCTGCTGAACATCTTTTTTTTTTGGCGGTGGGTGCTGCGTTGGGTCTTCGTTGCTGTGCACAGGCTTTCTCTAGTTGTGGCGAGTGGGGGCTACTCTTCATTGCGGTGCGCAGGCTTCTCATTGCAGTGGCTTCTCTTGTTGTGGAGCACGGGCTCTAGGCGCCCAGGCTTCAACAGTTGCAGCACGTGGGCTCAGTAGCTGCTGCACGCGGGCCCTAGAGCACAGGGGCTTCAGTAGTTGCAGCGCCTGGGCTCAGCGCTGTGGCCCGTGGGCTCAGTAGTTGTGGTTCGAGGGCTGTAGAGCGCAGGCTCAACAGTTGTAGCGCACATGCTTAGCTGCTCCACGGCATACGGGATCCTTCCGTACCAGGGATCGAACCCATGTCCCCTGCATTGGCAGGCAGATTCTTAACCACTATACACCCAGAGAAGTCCCATGCTGAACATTTTCATCAGGAAAAAACCTTGCTTTCTCCTGACATGACCACTAAGGCCTTTTCCTTCTTCCCTGCTTATATTCCGTCAGGTTGTCAGACTGTCCCTCCCTTCTCCACAACTTCCCAGGAATCTGTCCCTTTTTACTCCCACTGTCACCATTCACTCTCAGCTTCATATTTCCTGATCCCCAGGGAACAAAAATAGCCTCTCAACTGGCCTTTCGCTTTCTGCCACTCCCACAACAAATGACCAGGAACCTACAACTAAGGGCTGGTGCCAAATGCCAGGGCATTGCTGCAATCTGTGGGCAGACTAATCCTCGGAAGTACTGCTTTGATCATGGCACTCCCCTGCTCAGAAAGCTTCAGCAGTTCCCCAAAATTCAGGGTGCTCTAAAATATTAACCCAAGCTACCATAACACACTTATTTCCCAACATTTCACATCATACCCATTTCCTAACAGATATTCTGGCCCAAATGGAGGGTGTCCACTCATCTTATTTTGACTCAGGTAAGCAATAGTTGTTCAACAAACAGTTTTGACTGGTTATTTTTCCTTCTATTTTGTCATTATAAAAACTCAAATCAGAAAAAAACATGTTTTGAACTTCTAAGCAGAGATGACTATACTTCAACTTTGTAATCCCTGTGGGGTTAGAAGTAAATCTCTCTCACAACCAGAATGAAACCAATGTTCTTAGGATAGAACCTACTCAGGAGAGTTCTCAGGACTGTCATAAAGTAAGGGTGTGGAGCGCAAGCTGATGACGTAATGCAAAGTGCCCCTACCTCTGCTGCAAGAACCAAGCCCAGAGAACAGTTGAATCTGAAGACAAATAAGCAGAACCATTCAGAGAACCAAGAACCTAACGCTGTGGGCGAACACATACTAATGTTCAGTCTGATTATCAAATGCCCCCAAAATACTTCTGGGACGTCACTCTCACCTTAAGCTCCGTAATATATTCCCTTCCCAGATGCAGGAGTCATGATCCTAAAAATGCTATGGAAGAATTCACAACAGAAAAACGTACCATTTTAAGGGAAATATCGGTTTGAGAGAAACTCAGAAAATTCACAATAATTGTCTTCAATTCTTCAAAATAAAGCAATAAAAATACCATGCCAAGTTAATAGCTATAGCAGTGGCATTTTATCTGTCTTAAATCTGGGATAATGAATATAATTTTTTAACATCTTTATTAGAGTATAATTGCTTTACAATGGTGTGTTAGTTTCTGCTTTATAACAAAGTGAATCAGTTATACATATACGTATGTTCCCATATCTCTTCCCTCTTGCGTCTCCCTCCCTCCCACCCTCCCTATCCCACCCCTCTAGGTGGTCACAAACCACCTTGCTGATAATATATCTTTTGATGCCTAGACACTTTCACGATCTCCCTCTCGGGGAAGGTGGCTTATATTTTCACTTTGCTTTTTGTCATAAGCATACAAGAATCATTTGTCTGCTTTTGGTCTTCCCAAAACGCCATGCCTTTTAATTTTATGACTTGACTCTAGTTCCTCTCCTTAAGCCATGCTCAGAAAACCAAACTGTATCATACAGATTAGATGGAATTGCTCAAGCTACAGGAAACAGAAACAAAAGCAGATCCACCTGTAACAGAATTTTTCTTAGAAGGAAACTGGAACTGGTGAAAATTTACACTTAAAGCCTGATTAATATCTTCCCTCTTAAGCTATGAATTTTTTCCCACATTGTTCAATGTGGGAAATGCAGCTATCATTGCTTCAGATATCTAATTTTCAAATCTGGAATGCTATTTCACTTCTCTTACCAATTCGGCCCTTAAATGTCTCACAGTCATCCACTCTTAAATTCATCATGTCCCCTTTATTTTCACTGCTACCACTCTAACAAGCTCTGGTGGTCTTACATCCAGAACCCAGTGGGAATCTTCCAATCAAAAGATTTGAGTCCTTCTTGAACTCAAGAAATTTTCTTCTGTTTCAATACTTGCTTCCATTTTCTCTGTTCATTCTTACTAGAATTTCCATTATAGGATGTAAGAACTCCTAAATCTAGCCTCCATATTGCTTTAACTTCTTCTCCTGTATTTTCTTTGTCTTTCTATTATATTCTCAGAATCCCTAAACTCTTCCTTCTAAGCTAATTTGATCTTCACTCCATCTACTGAATTTTTACTTAAAAGATCATGTTTTAATTCCAAAATAAGCTTAGTTTCTTTTTCACAGCAATCTTTTTTTCAGTGGATACTGTATCTTCTCAAATATCTCTGAGAATTTTAAAGTTTATTCTGTACCCTATATTAACCTGTCTCCTCTGCTGTTTCACTACTCAGTTTGTTGAATTTGGTGCCTCTCTTTCAGACTGATGGTTTTCCTCAAAAGCACGGTTCTTACAGGTTGTCCATTCATATTTGTAGATGAAGGTCTAGAGTTACATTCTGATAGCTGGGCTGTATTTCCTCAGCCCAAGTGAGAATCCCTGCTTGCCTAGCAATGAACCTAAGTTCTGACCAAAGGAGTCCTGTCTAGAATGCGGTCAAGGGAGACAAAGGAACTATGTAACTAACCAGGCTTTCCTTTATGGTGGATGAGTAGCCCATCTTGCAGGTACTGGAGGTCCGATATCCCTCAGGATACCACAAGCTACCTAAAGCACTGCCCTTAACTTTCTCCCCACAGTACCCACTTTGGAATTTCCTATAGATGAATTTGCAATTCAGAGAGCCAAATTTTTGGCATTGGCTCAGGAGGAAAACCACTAGAGACATCTATACTGATAAGTAAAAGGCTTGGCTTTCCATAACTTTAATAATCTGGCTGTGCCCATGGCTTGCTCTTTATCCTAGGATGTCCCCACTTTTGACACTGGGGAAAAGACAGAATGACAATTTTGGGATGGTCCTTCCAACTTTCCAAATAGGGCCACAGGTTCACTAAGCTCGCTAGGGCTTTGCCATTAACTGATTCCCAATTGCTTTATTCAACCAGAAATTCATCATATTCTGGTCTACAAGTGGCATACCTCTCAGGTTTTCTTTTTTCTCTGAATTTTTATACTTCTTCCTCAATGTGATTTCAAAAGGAAGTAAAAATAAATGTGTGTCTTCTCTAGTCTATCTTGAATTTGAAGTCATTATGAATTTGTATGTGTCAAAACAGCATGGAAATATGTAAAAGCAAAAAAACTATGATAGAAACTGAAAAAAAATCAATAGTAGTGAAAAGTTACAACTCTTATCAACACCTGACAGATCAAACATTCAAAAAATAAGGAAAGATATATATAATTAATAAGATTAAGTTAATAGCTTTAATTAAAATTCTACTCCCTAATACAGTATTTTATTTTCAAAAAACCTTGCCCACCCTCTGTGCCAAGAAGAGGAAGAGAAAATGCTTCCTGTTGTAAATGTCAGAGCCCCGTCCTTCCTTGCCCTGTCCTACTTGGAACTTTTGTACACTTTGCTCAAAAATTCAATGCCAAGTTTTTGTTACAAATTAGTTTTTTCCATAAAACCATTTGAGCCAATCAGTAATTTCAAGGTTTTGTTTGTTTAAAGTCTAAGAGTTCGAACTTCCAAAATCTATTACAATTTGGTCCTAAAACTAACACAACATTGCAAATTAACTATACTTCAAATTTTATAAAAAAATTTTTAAAGAGCTTTTAAATAGGAAATAAAATATTTGGACCTAAAATGACAAGCTTTCTTAAAGTCTTATTTTTCCAAAGCCCCTATTCACGTTCAGATTGAGTTGCCAAAATACCTAAATGTCCATTGACAGATGAATGGATAAAGAAAATGTGATATATACATACAGTGGGATATTATTCAGCCTTAAAATTCCATCGTTTGTGACAAGATGGATGGAAGAGGACATTATGCTAAGTGAAATTAGCCAGATACAGGAAAAAAAAACCATTCTGCATGACCTCACTTATATGTGGACTCTAAAACAAACTCAGAGAAGCAGAGAGAAGAATGGTAGCTCCCAGGGGTTAAAAAGGAAGAGAAGTTGGAGAGATAATGTCCAAAGGATACAGAGTTCTGGAGATCCTCTATATGGCATAGTGTCTATAGCTAACAATACTGTACTGCACACTTAAATTTTGCTAAAAGGGTACATCTTATGTTAAGTGTTCTTACTAAGATGGAGAAGGAAAGGGAGAAGGAGGGGAAGAGGAAGAAGAGGCAGAAGAAGACAATGATGATGACAGGGTGGGAGTAAACTTTGTGAGGTGATGAATGTTTATGGCTTTGCTGGTGGTGATGATTTCTCAGGTGTATACTTATCCCCAAACTCATCAAACGTATACATTAAATGTGTAAAGCTTTTATATGTCAATCATACCTCAACAAAGTGCTTTAAAAATAAAAAATGTAAAGAAAATTTTTAAAGAGTTGCCAAAACACCCTCTGAAGTTAGTTGCATTGATGTGCTACAAACACTAAGCACTACACTTTTTAAATGCCTTTGTCTTTAAGACTATAGCTTGATGTTAGGAAGTACATACCCTTTTTTCTTTATATATACTTTTTTTTTTTAATTTTTGGTTGCATTGGGTCTTCGTTGCTGCGCACGGGCTTTCTCTAGTTGCGGCGAGTGGGGGCTACTCTTCGTTGCGGTGCGCGGTCTTCTCATTGCAGTGGCTTCTCTTGTTGCAGAGCATGGGCTCTAGGCACGTGGGCTTCAGTAGTTGTGGCACGCAGGCTCAGTAGCTGTGGCTCACGGGCTTAGTTGCTCTGCGGCATGTGGGATCTTCCCGGACCAGGGCTCGACCCCCGTGTCCCCTGCATTGGCAGGCGGATTCTTAACCACTGCGCCACCAGGGAAGTCCCAGGAAGTGCATACGCTTTCTACCTAGTTTTTGTTATGTAAAGTAGTACGGCCTCCTTTATGAAATACTGCTATTTAATGTACTCAATAATTTATCCACGTTCATCACATAAAACTCTACTGTATATCATAATGTCTAACAAATCTCCTTGGATCACTGTTTTTGAAGTTTTAAAAAAATAGTTTAGTTTATCAGCTTTTGCTGACACTCTGAACAGAAATCCTACTCACATGATTTCCTCTAATAACCACCTTTAGGTGAGGTATACTGGAGTGGACTTTGTGAAACACTTGATGTGATCAAAGGATGGAGACTGTTTTGACATAATATGGAGATTAATTTAAACTACACAATACACAGAAGAGTTAAACTAAATAAAACCGTCAGGGGAAATTTTTAAAAGGTTAATTTCTGGGCTTCCCTGGTGGCGCAGTGGTTAGGAATCCACTTGACAGTGCAGGGGACACGGGTTCGAGCCCTGGTCCGGGAAGATCCCACATTCTGCAGAGCAACTAAGCCCGTCCACCACAAATACTGAGCCTGCGCTCTAGAGCCCATAAGTCACAACTACTGAAGCCCGCGCGCCTAGAGCCCGTGCTCTGCAACAAGAGAAGACACCACAATGAGAAGCCCTGCTTGCCACAACTAGAACTAAGTGGTCACACAGCACTGAGCTGATCTCCCTGTGCAATGCAGCTGCTTCCAGCTAGCTAGCTATTTTACATTTGGTAATGTATATATGTCAATGCTACTCTCTCACTTCGTCCCAGCTTACCCTCCCCCCACCCCATGTCCTCAAGTCCATTCTCTACGTCTGGGTCTTTATTCCTGACCTGCCCCTAGGTTCGTCAGAATCTTTTTTTTTTTTTTTTAGATTCTATATATATGCACCAAAATAGTAACCTAATACCCTACACTTTCCCTCACCTACATGAACACACATGCTTCCTATTATTGCTCTTCCTAAATACATCACTTTGGGTCTGTTAGGCTCTGTAAACTCAATGCTGACACTAACAATGTTCTCTGTACATTTTAAATACTGGCAAGAATATAATATCAGGCCTTTCAACAACTGTAACAAAATTTTTAAACTGACATTTGCAAAGTTATGGAGCATTTTTACACTGATCCTCTGCTAATACAATTAGCAGTATGTTTTGTACCTATAACTTAATAAATCCTTTAATCATAAAACAAACAAAAAAAGAACAGGCTGGACAATGAAAGGGCTGGTTTGCAATACACCTGCAGACCTGCTTCTTTTTTTCTTTCCCTGTTTGCTCATCTTTTTTTTCCAGTTTTACTGAGATATAACTGACATTCCATATTCTATAAGTGTAAGATGTATAACATAATGATTTAACTTACATACACCATGAAATGACTACCATAATAGGTTTAGTGAATATCCATCATCTCATATAGATACAACATTAAAGAAACAGAAAAAAAATTCTTCTCCTTGTAATGAGAACTCTCAAGATTTACTCTTAACAACTTTCATATATAACATAGAGCAGTGTTAATTACCTTCATCATACGGCACATTACATCTCTAGTATTTATTTATAACAGGAAGTTTGTACCTTTTGACTACCTTCATCTAATCCCCCCCCCCCACCTATTTCTCACATGACCAACAATGGGCATGCTCCACTGAGTATCAGCGCCAGGTAGAGTATCAGCAGCATTAATCCCATGATCATTCTCTGGAGCAAAGCTAGGGAATCAGCTAATTTACATTGCACTCCCCGCCACCCCGCCCCAACAAAATCCATGCCTGCTTTTTTCAGGGATTTGGGGACATAGGAAACTACTACTAGATAATAATCTAAAAGGGAGGAGGAAACTGGGGAGAAGCACAAACATACATAATTTGAAATAAAGAAAAAACACATAGATACAGGAAAAGTAAAAAACTTGTAAGAAAACAGTCTATAATTCTATGCTAGCACACTGAAGAGAAATGTTAATTTACAAGCATTAACTCAATAAGAGATAGAGAACCCAATCACCATAAAATGGGGGGGGGGAGATGTCTGTTACCCTTTCAAAAAGCTCTAGGCTTTTCCCAAAGCTAGCTGAACACAGGAGGAAAGCCTCCTCAATTCTTTTTACAAAACGAATTTACCATTTTTTGAAAACACAATGATCCAAAACCTATGGGAGGCAGCAAAAGCAGTTCTAAGAGGGAAGTTTATAGCAATAAAAGCCTACCTCAAGAAACTAGAAAAATCTCAAATAAACAATCTAACCTTACACCTAAAGGAACTAGACAAAGAAGAAAAAACAAAACCCAAAATTAGTAGAAGGAAAGAAACCATAAAGATCAGAACAGAAATAAGTGAAATAGAAACAAAGAAAACAATAGCAAATATCAATAAAATTAAAAGTTTGTTCTTTGAGAAGATAAACAACATTGATAAACCTTTAGCCAGACTCATCAAGAAAAAGAGGGAGAGGACTCAAATCAATAAAATTAGAAATGAAAAAGGAGAAGTTACAACAGACGCTGCAGAAATACAAAGCATCCTAAGAGACTACTACAAGCAACTCTATGCCAATAAAATGGACAACCTGGAGGAAACGGACAAATTCTTAGAAAGGTATAATCTTCTAAGACTGAACCAGGAAGAAACAGAAAATATGAACAGACCAATCACAAGTAATGAAATTGAAACCGTGATTAAAAATCTTCCAACAAACAAAAGTCCAGGACCAGATGGCTTCACAGGTGAATTCTATCAAACATTTAGAGAAGAGCTAACACCCATCCTTCTCAAACTCTTCCAAAAAATTGCAGAGGAAGGAACACTCCCAAACTCATTCTATGAGGCCACCATCACCCTGATACCAAAACCAAAGGTACTACAAAAAAAGAAAATTACAGACCAATATCACTCATGAATACAGACGCAAAAATCCTCAACAAAATAATAGCAAACAGAATCCAACAACACATTAGAAGGATCATACACCATGATCAAGTGGGATTTATCCCAGGGATGCAAGGATTCTTCAATATACGCAAATCAATCAATGTGATATAACATACTAACAAATTGAAAAGGAAAAACCATATGATCATCTCAATAGATGCAGAAATAGCTTTTGACAAAATTCAACACCCATTTATGATAAAAAAAACTCTCCAGAAAGTGGGAATAGAAGGAACCTACCTCAACATAATAAAGGCATATACGACAAACCCACAGCAAACATCATTCCCATTGGTGAAAAACTGAAGGCATTTCCTCTAAGATCAGGAACAAGACAAGGATGTCCACTCTCGCCACTATTATTCAACATATTTTTGGAAGTCCTAGCCACGGCAATCAGAGAAGAAAAAGGAATACATATTGGGAAAGAAAAAGTAAAACTGTCACTGTTTGCAGATGACATGATACTATACATAGAGAATCCTAAAGATGCTACCAGAAAACTACTAGAGCTAATCAATGAATATGGTAAAGTTGCAGGATACAAAATTAATGCACAGAAATCTCTTGCATTCCTATACACTAACAACGAAAGATCAGAAAGAGCAATTAAGAAAACAATCCCATTCACCATTGCAACAAAAAGAATAAAATACCTAGGAATAAACCTACCTAGGGAGACAAAAGACCTGTATGCAGAAAACTATAAGACACTCATGAATGAAATTAAAGATGATACAAACAGATGGAGAGATATACCATGTTCTTGGATGGGAAGAATCAATCTTGTGAAA
This sequence comes from Globicephala melas, assembly GCF_963455315.2. NCBI lineage: Eukaryota > Metazoa > Chordata > Mammalia > Artiodactyla > Delphinidae > Globicephala > Globicephala melas. Next base: position 106,035,814 of record NC_083335.1, read on the forward strand.
ATGACTATACTACCCAAAGCAATCTACAGATTCAATGCAATCCCTATCAAATTACCAATGGCATTTTTTAACAGAACTAGAACAAAAAATCTTAAAATCTGTATGGAGACACAAAAGACCCCGAATAGCCAAAGCAGTCTTGAGGGAAAAAAATGGAGCTGGAAGAGTCAGACTTGTGACTTCAGACTATACTACAAAGCTACAGTAATGAAGACAACATTGTACTGGCACAAAAACGGAAATATAGATCAATGGAACAGGATAGAAAGCCCAGAGATAAACCCACACACCTATGGTTAACTAATCTATGACAAAGGAGGCAAAGATATACAATGGAGAAAAGACAGTCTCTTCAATAAGTGGAGTTGGGAAAACTGGACAGCTACGTGTAAAAGAATGAAATTAGACCACTCCCTAACACCATACACAAAAACTCCAAATGGATTAGAGACCTAAATGTAAGACCGGACACTGTAAAACTCTTAGAGGAAAACACAGGAAGAACACTCTTTGACATAAATCACAGCAAGATCTTTTTTGATCCACCTCCTAGAGTAATGGAAATAAAAATAAACAAATGGGACCTAATGAAACTTTAAAGCTTCTGCAAAGCAAAGGAAACTACAAACAAGACAAAAAGACAACCCTCAGAATGGGAGAAAATATTTGCCAATGAATCAACGGACAAAGGATTAATCTCCAAAATATATAAACAGCTCATGCAGCTCAATATTAAAAAAACAAACAACCCAATCCAAAAATGGGCAGAAGACCTAAGTAGACATTTCTTCAAAGAAGACATACAGGTGGCCAAGAAGCACATGAAAAGCTGCTCAACATCACTAATTATTAGAGAAGTGCAAATCAAAATTACAATGAGGGATCATCTCACACCAAGTAGAATGGGCATCATCAGAAAATCTACAAACAACAAATGCTGCAGAGGGTGTGGAGAAAAGGGAACCCTCTTGCACTGTTGGTGGGAATGTAAATTGATACAGCCACTATGGAGAACAGTATGGAGGTTCCTTAAAAAACTAAAAATAGAATTACCATATGACCCAGCAATCCCAGTACTGGGCATATACCCAGAGAAAACCGTAATTCAAAAAGACACATGCACCCCAATGTTCACTGCAGCACTATTTACAATAGCCAGGTCATGGCAGCAACCTAAATGCCCATCGACAGACGAATGGATAAAGATGTGGTACATATATACAATGGAAAATTACCCAGCCATAAAAAGAAACGAAATTGGGTCATTTGTAGAAACGTGGATGGATCTAGAGACTGTCATACAGAGTGAAGCAAGTCAGAAAGAGAAAAACAAATATCGTATATTAACGCATATATGTGGAACCTAGAAAAATGGTACAGATGAACCGGTTTGCAGGGCAGAAACAGACACACAGATGTAGAAAACAAACGTATGGACACCAAGCGGGGAAAGTGGCAGGGGGGTGGTAGTACTGGTGGGATGAATTGGGAGATTGGGATTGACATATATACACTAATATGTATAAAACAGATAAGTAATAAGAACGTGCTGTAGAAAAACAAAATAAAATTCAAAACTTAAAATAAAAAAACTAATTTACCGTTTTTTCAAAAACCTAACAAAAATAATGTAACCAAACTACAAACATGGTTAATTATGAATCCAAAGTCAAGTTTTTGCAAATGTGATCCATCATGTAATATATATATATAGACACACACGCGCGCGCACACGTGCATGCGCATACACACACGGACACCTTGACAAAGTATGGTTATTCTAGAATTCAAGGATGGAACCAAATAATGGCCCGAATTAACAGGTCAAAAAAGGAAAATCCTGATGTGCCTCAACAGATGCTGAAAAGTTGAGATTCAACATCTTTTTTTTTTACTTAAACTAGTCAAATTGGAAGAGAAAGACATGTTTTTTAACAGTTAGAAAAAGTACAATAAATAGGAATGAAACCTTAGTACATGCTATCACATAGATGACCCTTGAAAACCTTATGCTAAGAAGCCAGATGCAAAAAGCCACATATTACAGGATTCCATTAATATGAAACATGAAGAATAGGCAAATCCATACAGACAGAAGGTAGACTGTCCGGGGCTGGGGGTGGGAGGTGATTGCTAATTGGGTACAGGGTTTCCGTCTGGGGGGATAAAAATGTTCTAAAATTACTGGTGATGGTAGCACAACTCTGAATCTACCAAAAAAAATCCCACTGAATTGTACACTTTTGAAGGGTGAATTTTGTAACAACTTCCTCTCAGTAAAGCTGGTTTAAAAACTACACATGCAAATCTTAAACTAGTTCATGTTACAACATGTATTTTTAGATAGGAGAATGATATCAGTATCACTTTATAACAAAAAGACATGTATTAAAACTAAGGTGAAACACTGAAAGTATTTCTTTTAAAGCCAAACTTAAGACAAGGATGCCCACTAACACTATTATTATTTAAGATTGTATGGGAACTGAACTGATAGGCAATGCAATTAGATAAGATAATGAAATGCAAGATATAATTATTATTTGAAAGAAATTATATTTATTTATATATGACATGCAGGAAATTCACGAGAATCAACTAAAATCTTAACATCAGAATGAATTCATAAAATGTGCTGGTTTAAAATTAATATACTTGATGGCAAAAGCTTTTTATTTTAAAGACAAAAGCTTTCTTATGTAACACTTAAAAATGTAAAATACCATTAGTAAGAGTAACTGAAAACTCTAAGTGGGATTTTTTTAATACAAATATACACAGAAATCAATCTTGCTCTTGAATATATTGGATCAGTAGTATTAATTCTCTCTTAATTAGCCTCTACATTCAATCAAAATCCCAACACACTTTTGTTGTGAATCAATTGACCTTATATATGTAGGTCTACTCTCAGACACTATTCTGTTGCATTGATCAATCTGGCCTTGCACCCACTATTTTAATCACTGCATCTTTATAATAAGCTTTAATATATGGTAGTGTAAGTTTTCCAACTTTTTTTTTCAAGACTGCCTTTGCTATTCCAGGCCCTTTGCATTTCCATATAAATCTGAGAACTGGTTTATTAAAAAAAAAAAAAAAAAGAATAGTACTTCCCACTTAAGGCAGTGAGGAGCACGAAACGAGTTAGATATGTCAAGAATATAGCATCAGGACTGGCACAGAATAAGTATCCAATAAATAAAGGTGCTCTTCTTTTAAAAAAAAAAAAAGCAAAGCCTGTTGGGGTTTTGATTGGGACTTCGTTGAAAACTGACATGTTTATAACACTGATACTTCTTATCCATGAACATCGTATCTCTCCCCATTTATGAGTTCTTTCATTTCTCTCAGTAATGCTTTCACTAAAGGTCTTAGTAAGCTTTGTTGGGTTTATTTCAAGGTACTGGATGTTCACTGATCTTACTATAAATTGTACTACTAGCTTTTAAAACAAAATATAAATCAATCAACTGTACTGGCTTTTAAATTTTATTTTCACGTTGTCTGTTGTTAATATAGAGAAATACAAATTATTAATCAATGTCCCCCAAATATAATGTAGTAAAATTAGAAGTAAATGTCACTGAGGTAATAACACCCCCAAAAAAAAATTTCCTTGAATTGGAAGTCTCAATAATTCAATGGGCAATAGGAAAATTATAAAAACCCAATATATTTAGAACTAAATAATAAAAAATCAATTCACATAAAATTCATAGTACCAGTTACAGTTCAGAGGAAATTTTATAGTTTTAAAAGCATGTAAGAGTAGAGATTAAAAACTAATGAGCTAAACTATTTACAATAGCCAGGACACAGAAGCAACCTAAGTGTCCACTGACAGATGAATGGATAAAGAAGATGTGGCACATATATACAATGGAATATCACCCAGCCATAAAAGGAAATGAAATTGAGTTATTTGTAGTGAGGTGGATAGACCTAGAGTCTGTCATACAGAGTGAAGTCAGAAAGAGAAAAACAAATACCGCATGCTAACACATATATATGAAATCTAAAAAGAAAAAAATTGGTTCTGAAGAACCTAGGGGCAGGACAGGAATAAAGACGCAGATGTAGAGAATGGACTTGAGGACACAGGGAGGGGGAAGGGTAAGCTGGGACGAAGTGAGAGTGGCATGGACATATATACACTACCAAATGTAAAACCGATAGCTAGTGGGAAGCAGCCACAAAGCACACGGAGATCAGCTCGGTGCTTTGTGACCACCTAGAGGGGTGGGATAGGGAGGGTGGGAGGGAGGGAGATGCAAGAGGGAAGAGATATGGGGATATATGTATATGTATAGCTGATTCACTTTGTTATACAGCAGAAACTAACACACCATTGTAAAGCAATTATACTCCAATAAACATGTTAAAACTAATGAGCTAAACTTCCAACTTAAATTTTTTAAATGTCTGAAAAAATGCAAATAAAATAGAAAGAAATATTAACCATATGGAGCAGAAACAGAAATGGTCAATAAAAAGAACTATTTGAAAAGCCTTAATATAGGCAAGTTATTGGCAGTACTCATCAGAAAAAAAAGGAACAAATTAATGAAATTAGACATTTTAAAGTCATTAGAGAAGCCTATATTTTATACCAATATATCTGAATTTTTATATTTTTCTAGAATACTGTTCATTTTGTATAAATAACAACAACTTGAGAAAAGCCAAAAATACTTATCACCATGAAACAAACTATTAATCAAAAAACAACTCACTAAAAAAGACACCAAAGACAGTTTCACAGATGACTTATAAGTTTCCAGAAACAGATCATATCTATGAAATACAACTTGTTTCAAAGGAGAAGAATTATTCCGCAACACATCTTAAGAAGTTAGCATAAAAAGAAAAAGTACATGGCAATAGCAAAAGGATGCAAATATCCAGGGACTCCAAAGACAGTTTAAAATACAAAATCTATGAATACAATTCATCACACGAATAGATGCTGCAAAAACATTAAAAAAATCAACGAAAACTCTAAAATGCTAAGTAAAAGAGAACATTAATAAATATCTCCTCCCTCCAAAAAAAAAAAAACACGAAAATATCATCCTTAATGGTAAAATATTAGAAGCACTCCATTAAAGCACGTGGACAGTGATGCCTGTTATCAATGCTTTCATGCAACTCTGTGCTAGAGGCATTAGTCAATGAAGTAGAAGAAAAAGAAAACAAACAAAAAAGAAAGAGGAGGCAAAAAGGAATGGAAAAGAAGAAATAAAACATCTTTACTCACACACACCTATTTAGAAAATACAAGAATTATAAACTGTAATAATCTGTTACTCCCACATTTCATTGAATCTAAAAATACTGCCAATTTTAAGATGCATCCTTGTTTTACCTACATCTAAGAAAAATATCCTGCCAGTTAAACCGATGCTATACTTTATTATCTAGAAATTTCATTTTAGATTTATCAAGACAATTCTTTTAGACTTATTTAGACATATTTTCATCATATCCTGTGGATATATAGAAGAAAATATAGAAGCAAAAGAAATTGGGAGTCCGGTGACCCCACGGCTGCCCGTGAAGCTGCCGCCCTGGCCCTGCCACTACCGCCACCTCAGGACCGGCTGTATGATTAGGCCACAATCTTCGATGAGTAGACATATTCCTCAGTTCTGTGGTGTTCTTGGTCATACATTTATGGAGTTTCTGAAGGGCAGTGGAGATTACTGCCAGGCACAGCACAACTTCCGTGCAGACAAATGAACTGTAGAAATTCATTACTACTCTACCAAGAAGCCCCCATAAGAGTGGTTAACCTGGACACAGAAGTGTTGAACTGAAATCCACAGAGCATTTTTTACAAGAGTTCTGACCTGCATGGGGTAAAGCTCAGTGCACTTCCTTTCTATTGCCTCAGTATCACTGAATTGAAGAATTGCTGCTTCTTGTTAGGAGGTTCATTTCATTTCCCATTACTCTCAACTTCATACTCAAAAGCACTGAGAATTTCAAGTGGAGTATATTGAAGTACTCAGTTTCTTTGCATCATTCCTGTATTCAAGTTTTTAAATTCTTTCATAAACCTACTGAGTGTTTTTTTAACTAAATTAACATGGCTCGAATGAACCACCCAGCTCCTGTGGAAGTCACTTATAAGAACATGAGATTTCTTAATCCAACCAATGCGACCTTGAACAAATTTATAGAGGAACTTAAGAAGTATGGAGTTACCACAACAGCAAGAATATGTGAAGCAACTTATGACACTACTCTTGCGGAGAAAGAAGGCATCCATGTTCTCGATTGGCCTTTTCATGATGGCGCACCACCATTTAACCAGACTGTTGATGACTGGTTAAGTCTCGTGACAATTAACTTCCACGAAGACCCTGGTTGTTGTATTGCCGTTCATTGTGTTGCAGGCCTTGGGAGAGGTCCAGTGCTTGTCGCCCTAGCATTAATTGAAGGTGGAATGAAATATGAAGATGCAGTACAGTTGATAAGACAAAAGCAGCGTGGAGCTTTCAACAGCAAGCAACTTTTGTATTTGGAGAAGTATCGTCCTAAAATGCGGCTGCGCTTCAAAAACTCCAATGGTCATAGGAACAACTGTTGCTTTCAATAAAACTGGGGTGCCTGATGCCATTGCTTGGAAGTGGAACCTAGACAGGACGGAATTTGTTGTACATGTTAGCCAGCACGATGGCTTCATGAAGTCTGATGAAGCTTCCACAGGAGTGTCAAAAAGCAGTTTTACCAGGCCACAAGCCTGGCAGAATTGCAACTTCTGTGTCTGGGTTATGATCAACCTCCTTGGACACACAGCAAAGGATTCTTGCTGTTCAGCATTTAAAATGTGCTTATTATTGTTTGTACCAATTGACCTTTTCTGAAATCATGCAGTATTGAGTCATGTCTTTAAATCTGTTTCCATGCCAGAATCTTACCAATATATAAGAAATTTAGAAAGACTAGGTGCCGAAATACCCAGCACAATACTTATATATTTTTAGTATCACATAGAACTAAAATCCCAGGAACTAAGAAAACTCTGGACCTTATGTGGTTTATTCCTTCCATCATTTCAAACATAGAAAGTAGGGCCTATAATGTTATTTGCTCACAATATGTTTAGGTCTTCCACATTCATACCAGTATACATCAGATTTGCTTATTTTAGTTTTTTGTAATTAACCAAGTCTTACAGTGATTATTTAATGTCTTTCTATAAATCTCATTTTGTGCTGTTATAGAAGACCTCCATTTTGAAAATCTACATTGTAAAAGAAGCACATGTCTTTAATGTCTCCAGACAAAAAAGCCTTACAGTTAATTTCAGTGTTTGCACTTTGGGGTACAATCTACAGGGAGGGCCTGAAAAAAGAATGGGAGGGGGCTATTAAATATTTTTAGTAAAATGTTGCCTTTGTCTTGTGCAGAACATGTAGAATATGTGCTTTAACTTAGTAAATATTTTTTAAAAGGTGGAAATACTTTGTTATTGTAGCTAAAACAATTCTTAATCATAAAATTTCTGAAATTCTTGTAATTTTTTTCAAACTTATCTGAAGTTGTTTACCATTTTATTTTTGTTTGAAGTGTGATTCCCAACCTCTCTTGGAAAAAAAAAAAAAGGGTTTCTGCTAATGAATTGAGCAGACATTTAATATTTTATATGCCTTTTGAGCTGTGTAACTTAATATTTGGATAATTGACAATTTGTTTTATTATGTAATTGATAAAATGGTGATGTGTATTAACATTAGCTCAACCATACATTTATACTGTCTGCGAACATGTGGTTATAGTTCTGTGGGGGAAATAATTTGTCAGTGTTCACCAGCTTGTAAAAATCTAGTGTGAGAGCTTAAACATTAAATAAATGATGAAATGCAAAAAAAAAAAAAAAAGAAAAAGAAAGAAAGAAATTGGTAGAGTACTCCTAAAACTTCACATTCAGGGTCCTACTATGGAATGCTTTTCTACTCAAAGCTATTCAATCTTTCCTAACAATATTGTTCTCTACCAACAAGAGTGCTGCTGATGCAGCATTTCTTAAAATGCTCCATAATTATCTATGTGATTTTCTTTCCAGTAAGACACCCACCTCACAATTCCTTCTGCCTTCAGTTGTATTGTTGGGTGTGAAATTAAAACACAACAATGCACATACTCATTTAAGTGATGACAAAATGAAGAGTCTTGACCAAGTATGTGCATGTAAAAACAATAACTACATCATGACTGCTACCTGGACAACACTGATTATAGGACACCATCAAACAAAGATCTGTATGAACCTCTGTCATATTAAAATGGGGGCGGGATGTCCTTCAGAATCTATGAAATATGGTAATACGAAAGTTCAGCAAGCTTACATGATGAATACAGAAACAGTATCTAAAAGAAAATCCTATTCACAATAACAAAAATCATACAAATTTTTTTCTAGCAAAAAATCTAACAAAAGTTGTGCAAGAGCTTTATGAAAAGCAGTAGAATATGCCCAGATTCAGACCCCAGCTCCACTACTTAGCATACATCTATAAGTATCTACATATTATTCTATAAATATGATGCAAATACAATAAAAATCCAACAGTTTTTCATAGAAACCAACAAACTGACCCAAAAATAAACAAAGGAAGGAAAATAGCTTTAAAACTCCAAAGAAACAAAACACTTATTAAGATTTAACTATAAAGCTATCACTGTTAAATCAGAGTGGTATAGGTATATAGTCAAACAGACCCATGAAATCAGAAGAAAGTAGAAACAGATGTATATATGTGAGAATACGATAAACTTCACAAGTTGCATTACAAATTAGTGAGGAGAAAGGCTGAACTACTTGGCAAATTCATATTAAAAAGATAAAATCAGGGGGCTTTCCTGGTGGCACAGTGGTTGAGAATCTCTCTGCTAATGCAGGGGACACGGGTTCGAGCCCTGGTCTCTGAGGATCCCACATGCCGCAGAGCAACTAGGCCCATGAGCCACAACTACTAAGCCTGCGCGTCTGGAGCCTGTGCTCTGCAACAAGAGAGGCCACGACAGTGAGACGCCCGCGCACTGCGATGAAGAGTGGCCCCCACTTGCCACAACTAGAGAAAGCCCTTGCAGAGAAACGAAGACCCAACACAGCAAAAAAAAATATTAATAAATCAATAAACTACCCCCAACATCTTCATTATTTTTTTATTTTTTATTTTTTTTGTGGTACGCGAGTCTCTCACTGTTGTGGCCTCTCCCGTTGCGGAGCACAGGCTCCGGACGCGCAGGCTCAGCGGCCATGGCTCATGGGCTCAGCCGCTCCACGGCATGTGGGATCTTCCCAGACTGGGGCACGAACCCGTATCCCCTGCATCGGCAGGCGGACTCTCAACCACTGAGCCACCAGGGAGGCTCCCAACATCTTCTTTAAAAAATAAATAAATAAATAAAGATAAAATCAGATCCGTATATCACACAATAGAGAAAAAAATTCCAGATGAATTAATGACCTAAATATGAAAAAGCACAGTATCATTATGACCTTGGGGCAGGAGAATAATTTCTTGCAGATACAAGAAAACATAAACCATAAATGAAAAAGAACTGAGGAAACTGACTACTTTCACATTAAAAAGTCCTACACAAAAAAATATTCCATAAACAAAGCTAAAGAATAAGCCACAGACTAGGAAATGGTATTTTCAGTGTATAAAACTACAGGCCATTAGAATTCAGAATATAAAAATAACCATAAACCAATGAGAAAAAGGCAACAGTCCAATAAAAAATGGACCAAGGATAGGCACAAGCAAGTCACAGAAAACTCAAATGGCTAATAATACGTGGGAAAAAAGGCTCAACAACACGAGTAATCTAAGAAATGCAAAAGGAAAACAGCAATGAGATACCATTTATACCTAAAAGATTGGAAAAAACTGTAAAGTCTAATCTTTTGGCAGTGGTCTGGAGAAACAGAGGCTCATACACAGCTGATGGGCGTGTCGAATGGAACACAATTTGACATTTGGCAATTCCCAGTAAAGTTGACAAATGCACAGACTCTTGAATGTAGCAACTCTACTTCTATAATCCCAAGAGAGAAGAACCCCATATAAGGATGCTCACAACAACACTGTCTGAAATTGCAGAAAACTGCTAACAACCTAATGGCCCCTCCCTAAGAATAGATAAATAAACCACAGTATATTTATACATTAAAATACAAGTAAAATGAATGAACCAGATCAGTAGTTTTCAAACTTCTTGGACTCAGGACCTCTTTACACTCAAAAATTGAGGACCTCAAAGAGTTTTTGTTTATGTGGGTTCTATCTAGAGATGTTTATATTAGAAATTAAATCTGAGACACCTTAAAAGTATTCATAAAAAATAAACCCACTGTATATAAACATGAACATTTTAAAATAACTATTTTTCAAAACAAAAAATTGTGAAAGGAGTAGCACTGTTTTACATTTCTGCAAATCTCTTCAAGGACAGGCTTAATAGAGGACAGCTGGATTCCCGTAACTGCGTCTGTGTTCAATCTATCATGACATCACATTTCGTGGAGGCTCTGTACAGTACTTGTGCAGTGTACAAAAGAATGAGGCTGGAATAATATCAGGGATCCCTGGGAATTCCTGGAGCACACTCTTGAGAACTGCTAAACTAGATCTACATACAACATAAATAAATCTCAAAAACACATTGCTAAGTGAAAAAATATATATATAAAATGATAAACAGAGTATGATACCATTTATGTAAAGTTAAAACACATAAAGCAGTACTTGACATTGTTTGTGGTACATACATATTAGGACAGTGGTTATTTTTGGCAAAGAAAAGACAGGAATGGGATAGGGAGGCACTCTTCAATCTGTGAAGTTTTCTTTCTTTAAATACACAAAAAGTTATGAAGCAAATATGTAATAAAATATTAATATCTGTTAAATCTGGGCGATACCTGCTTTTCAGTAATTCTGAAATATTTCATAATTTTTAATATTTTTTCAATCCTAATGGCTGTATTCTTCAAGGCCACGTAGCTTCCTTAAAATGTCACCTCCCTTTGAGTAAAATATAGTTACAAGATTCCTGGATTTTATAAAAAGTTCTTTGGAAAACTAATTTGACAGGACTAAGTATACACTGGCCATATTAACCCCAAGCTTAAGCGCTGGGGGCAGGGTCTACTCAGCTTATGTGGCATACGCCTTACTACACACACCCCTTGCTCAAAGGATACAGTGACTAGACAGATGCTTGAATAGTTGAAAACGATTCAACTACACAAAATTCTCTGCACCCCAAAATTGAGAGAATTGCTTTTAGATTACTGTCATTACCATGTACCAGGTAATGCTCTGGGACAAGGATAAATGAGAACCTGTCTCTACATCCAGAGTTTAGAAAAGATAACAAAAATACAAATACACAGCTAAAATATAAAAGGTTAAATGCTATGTTAAAACATACCTACATTGTTATATGAGACAGAAGAATGAGCCTGGAAAAATGATGGTGCCATAAACAGAAAGAAAGCTAGAAGCAGGAGCTGTTTTAGGGGCTCTGCGTTTAAAAAAAAAGTTTTTTTCCCAATAAATAGTACTGGGCATCTACTATGTTCCAGATAAATTTGGTTTCAGCCATGTTGAAACAGTAAGACACCTGAAAGGAGGTGGTCAGTAGGCAATGCTAGAGAAACTAGAGAGCATGGGCATGGTAAAGGGCACCAAAACCAAGCAAGAAGATTCAAGAGAACAGCATAGACAACTGACCTTGAGGAAAATCCCATAACAGAAGGCAGAGAAAGTATAGAGTTTCTGAAACAAAGAACACTTTTATATAACACACCTGCTGACATGCTGTAGAAGTCTCCCAATTTGGGAAACAGCGGATCTAGGAAAAGTGGAATGAAAAGAAATGAAAACGCTGGTGAAAGGAGAGATAAGACAGCTGAGGTTTTTGTAAGATGAGCAAACCTAGGAATGTTTATAAGGAGAGGAAAAGGCATCAGCAGAGTTAGAGGGCAATGATGCAAGTGGCAGAATCACACTGACAGAGCTCCATCCTTTGGGACCAGTGGATCCCACAGGCAGAGCATCTGGGCCTGAAGGAGGCCAATTCTTCCCACAAGTGAAGAACAGGAGGACAGCCTAGGGAGAGACAAAGGAAGAATATGAAGTGGAAGGAAGGAAATTCAATTGCTTAGATCAGATGGCTGTCTATCTTTCTGACTTAAGTAAAAGATTAGGTAATCTCTGCTGAGGCTGAGGGGTTTCAAGGACAGGTTGAGGAGTTTAAGAGTAAAAAAGAAAAAGTTTGGAATTGCCAGTGTGCATAAACACGAATAGTACAAACAAGGTCATAAGTGGCGATACAAGTCCAGGTAGGTTGAGAGAGGAAGCATTTACAAAAAGCAATATGGAAAAAAGTTTTTCTTCAATGCATTGTGAGCATGTTTTTAAAAAAGGAAACTTGCATCCATCTGGAAGATACACAAATTAAAAACCAACACCTCATTTATCCAAGACAGTTGTTGTTCCACCAGTTTTCCAGACCACCCTTTCAGGCAAAAAGCACTTTAACTGTTTCCGACAGAAATCCTTCCAAACCATACATTCCTGTCTTAACTATACGACTGAAGTCCAACTCTTAATCTTAATCATCCACTCTTGCTGTACTGGAACATGTACTGCCGCTGCACTGCGTGTGCAGCAATACAATTCTCTTTTAGAATTCTATGTCTTTCCCACCTGTCAAGACATAAAGCAACTGGTTCTTTCAAGTTTACGTTTACCTTTACCATCTCAAGGACCACAGAGTGCTTTAGCAACTTGCTTCTAGTCAGCCTCCTAGAACGCACTGTGTCTCAAACTTTTCTAAACCATAGCCCTTTAAGATAAACATGAGAATATTCAGTTCATTCCCTTCCCCTCACGGAGCAATCACTGCTCTGACCTGCTGCAGTTTAGGAAAAATAGAAAAACTGAAACAACTTTCTGGTGAATACTTATGCTACCTATAAACTTACGTATCATAAAATTCTAGGAAACACATTCCCAAAATGTGCATCGAGAATAGTTCAAATATTAATCAAAACATGAGAAGGCTTAGCTTAGTAAACAGCCTTAGTTATTACCCTCTTAATCAAAAAGGTGGTTCCTCTTACCACATGGAAAAACAGGGATTCCAAAAAGACCACCTGAAGGCTGCTGCCTTCTTAATCATCGCTCTTCTACTTTTCAAAACTGACCTGTTTAAAAATTACCATGGAGATACTTACAGGCTCATTCCTCATTTTCGTGAAGTAACCCACAGCACTCGTCCTGTAATTTTCAACCACGGTAAATGAAAAGCTAGAAACCCCTCCCCATTTGTTGACTACAGAGATTATAATAACTCTTGAGCAAAAAGTTACTTGGAGTGAGAAATTAGGACAGAAAAAAGGAGCAGCTGCCTACTAGATATGGATTGTTGAAAAAGTAGCAAAATTGTCTGAACTTCTGCACATTCTTGATAATCATTCCTGCAGTGAAACACTGGTTGTTACTCTCTCTCTCAACTTTGAAACTTCCTAGGCCAATGGAAGGGCTAAGTGACTATAAAGCCGGGCTCAGGTGTGTCATCACTCTACTACTTGAGGGCTCCCTGGCCTCCCCCATTGAGTATAAGCCCCTCCACCTGGAAAACAAGCTCCATCCACCTTATTTAGCCACCACTCCCCTACCTACACCGTCTACTCCAGCCAAAGTACACATACTTGCTGTTTTCTGAAGAAGCTTCACCCTTGAAATGCCCTTTCCCCACCTCCACCTCAGTCTAATAAAGTCCTACCCATCCTTCAGTAACCTTCTCGAAATGTCACCTAACCTCGTTTTCCTCTGAAACCCCAATAATTGGCCGTACCTTCCCGGCAGCACTTCAGTGCATTTCACCTCATCTCATCTGCCTCTGAACAACGAACTTCTTGGAGCCACCGTCTGCATTACAAGAACCTTTTGATCTTTCGTAGCACCTAGCACCGAGTTCAGAGTAGTGTAGTATGCAATCAAAACTACTTTAAGGAGTGGAATTCCACCTTAGAATTTTTCAAATCAAATAGAGAAACTAAATACCATACCAGGTACAGGAACAATAAATACTGCATCACATTACGTTGTCCTTCAATAAGAAAATAAAACCTTCTGCCCTTTTCTTACTCCTGAAAAAAAGTAAATACTACCAACAGATCGCTAATAGCTTAAATGCACCTTTTCTAGAAAGTTGTTTCCAAATTAATGAAATTCAAACGACTCCGTAAAATTTTTACTTCTCCGTTTCCGTGCTGTGCAATTTGCACTTTTCCCCTTACTACGTGAAAGAGTGAGAACTTCTTTCCTATCCATTTAAAAATTTTTCTTTCTTTCTTTACTCGAAAAGGCAGTGGCTGTTGGAAAACAACCGCATCTACAGCACTCTAATTCACGTGTGACTTTGCTGAGGTAAAAATAAAATGTCTTGGGGTCCCACTTGCCGTGGTGAGTCCACATGCCTCGGCGGACCCTCAAGTGACCTGTAACAAGCGCGGGGGAAAGGCGCGGGGCCGGGGACGCTGAGTAACGAGATTGCCCCAGCGCCTGAGAGCCGACGAAGGCCGCCTGCGGCAGCTCGACTAAAATGCAGCGGAAGCAGCAGCTAGTCACGGGTGCTGCGGTAGGCAGGGCAGGAAGGTGGCGCTGCCGCCGAGCGCCTACAGCCCGAGCGCACTTCATGGCGGCGAGGGCAATGGCCGCTGTGGGGAGCGAGCACGCCCCTCCGCGCGCACACGCTGCCGTGCCGGGCCTCCGGGACCCGTCACCGGAGCCGCCGCCACCGCCGCCGCCCGCTCTCCGACCCCCCCTTACGGGCTGTAGCGGAATTTTCTCTTCAGACGCCGCCTTCAAGATGGCGGCTCCCCCTCCCAGCAACCCCCTCAATCGTCCCCTGCAGCAGGCGCCGAGCCGCCGCCATCTTGTCCCCCGTCCCTCCCCCCCTCACCGATATTTACATAGCGAAAATCGGCCCGGCCGGCCTGCGGCCTTCACCTCACGCCTGCAGCCTTCGCCTCCTTGCCAGGCCTCGCCCCCGCGCAGTGCCCCGGGCCGGCCGCGGCACCGACCCGGGGCCCCTCGGCCGCGTCCCGGGCCACCGACCGACCCTCCCCCAACCCCCGCCCGTTTGCGGAGCGCGGCTTCGCCGCCGCTCGGGGCAGCCGGGCTCCTCCCCGGGCCTAACTGCGGCCTCCTTGGGGCCTGCTCGGCGCCGCGCGCCACACCGCCCGGCCTAGCGCGGAAGGGCGCCACGCGGGCCGCCGACCAGGCCGGGACCAGGCCCCTGCGCGCGCGCTAGGCCCCGCGGCCGCGGCGGCGCCCGGAACTCACCGGACGGGCGTGCGGGCGGTCGGCGACGGTGGCGGGTGCTGCAGGCCGGCCTTTCTCTGGAGCACTGGGCCGGGCTCCGGCTGGTGGGGCGGGCGGAGGGAGGGAGGAGGGGCCGAGCTCGGAGCTGACAAAAAGCGGCCCAGCTCCCCGGCACGGGCCCGCCGTCAGCACGTCACGTCACCGCCCGGGAGAGAGACCCAGGAAAATGCGGAAGGGTACATAGGCCCCCTCCTTCGCCCGGTGTGTCTCCCTGGTGCTCCGGTCGGCGTGCTCACGCCCTGCAACCGGGGAGCCCAGTGGCCTCGCTGCGGCGGGGTCTCCGGCGGCCGGAGTTTCCGTGACAGCGCCCCCCTTCTTTCCACCTCCTCCGCGCTCCCGCCCGCCGCCGCTACACACGCGCCGCTGCCGCCGCCTCGGCCGTAAAGCCCGCGCGGGGCCGTGGTCCGCGGACCCCGCAGAGAGGCAGGCGGCCCGCACCCGGCCCGGCCGCCCCCCACCATCTCCCGTGGGCCGCGGCCGCCCCCCGGGCCCTCCCCGGAGACCTACCGCCTCTCCGCGCCAGTCCTGGCCGAGGCGCCTGCTCGAGTTGTTTGCAGGCCCTCAGACCCCCGCCCGCAGTAAATGTGTTTTCTTCATCCCCGTGGCTGGAGAAGAAGATAAATTTAGCAACCCCCGCCGTCCCCTGCCTTCGCTTAAAAAAAAAAAAAATCTTTGAAATAAAATGAAAATAGGCTTGCCAGTCTAAATGGGTGCGTGGGCAAAAGGAGGGGGAGAAGGGTTATCCTAGAGCACCTACCAAACCGTTTAATTTTTTTTCTAAATAAGCGTTCAATCAGAGACCTAATTGATTTTATTAGTTTACGGCGGAAAAAATAAGGGTTACGTTTTGAAACTGGTTTCGCACATTGCAATGAACAAGAATTTTTAGTGTATATTTTCTCTATAACCGTGTTTCAAAGTAGGAGAGTCTATGAAATATGTCTTGTGTGATTGTTTCATAAATAATGAATTTTTCACATTCTTTAATAAATACAGAGGGAGGAGCAGAATTGGGATTTGGGTGTTTTTTACAAACTACTTAAGTCTTTCAAAGTTTAAAAAGACTTAGGAGAGAAAGAAAAATATGTATTTGAGTAAATAAAACATTTATCAACCCCAAAAATGTGTATTTTGCATTTTCGTTACTGAAATTTTTATGCTCTTTCCATACTGAACTTGGAACCCAAATTATGTTTAAAACTTACTAGTTAAACGTTAAATGATGTAGCCTTTACATTAATCCGAATCTGATATGCTTTATTTCTTCGTTTAATTCACTAAATGTTAGATAAAGATATTTCTTTTTTTTTAATTCTTTGGCCGCACTGCGCGGCATGTGGGATCTTAGTTCCCCCATCAGGGATCAAACCCACACCCCCTGCATTGGAAGCTCGGAGTCTTAACCACTGGACCACCAGGGGAGTCCGGTAAGTATACTTCTAAAGAGTAAATAAAACAAAAGTTATAAGGCAAATAGCATATTGGTGTGAAATCTCTTCAAATACAGAGGTCTTGTATTTTAGTTTCCTGTCATAACTTTTTTAAAACTCCCAGAATGCGAGTTGTCCTTTCCCTCAGACCTCTTACAATTATAAAATTGCTTTCAAAAAGGAAAAGCAAAGGTACAGTAAGAAATTATCTCTGAGGGACTTCCCTGGTGGTCCAGTGGTTAAGAATCCGCCTGCCAATGCAGGGGACACGGGTTTGAACACTGGTCCGGGAAGATCACACATGCCTCGAAGCAACTAAGCCCGTGCGCCACCACTACTGAGCCTGCGCTCTAAAGCCCGCGAGGCACAACTACTGAAGCCCGCGCGCCTAGAGCCCGTGCTCCGCAACAAGAGAAGCCACCGCAATGAGAAGCCCGCGCACCGCAATGAAGAGTAGCCCCCGCTCGCCGCAACTAGAAGAAGCCCGCGCACAACAACGAAGACCCAATGCAGCCATAAATAAATAAATAAATAAATTTTTAAATGTAGTAAAAAAAGAAGTAATCTCTGAGAAAGTACTTGATGGTAAATTTCCTCTCAAGGCTTTAACCTTGATTTTTTTCAAGCAATTAAATGATAAATAACATGTCTTCATCATTTATAGAAAATTCCACTGGGCTGTGATATAGACTATTCACAGAAAGGTAAATAAAACTAATATTTTTTCAAGTAAAAAAAAGAGAAATAGCTTGTATACCTACACTAATGTGATTTCAAAATATTGATAACCAGCGTTTAAGTACTTTCCAAGGGCTTCCTTTTAATGCTATGGCATGTCAAGGACGGGGTCTCATCAACCATGTAACTGTAAGCAACATGAACACAACCTAATGTCAGCATTCTTGTTAGTTCTTCCATAATTACCATCAAATACTTCTAAGTCCACTAGCACTTAAGAAAAAAGTGTCAAGGAACATAAACAAAAAAGATGTTTGCTCAATTTACAAAACCAGAAGTAGTTTAGGTATCGATACTTTTAAAGAGCCTTTTGCCATTACTTTTCATCCATAAAGAGACTTAACTTTGATGGGAAAAAAGGAAAGGATGGCCTAGTTCTATTAATTATATTAAATAAACCATTACTGGAGTCCAACAAAGATTATTCTATAGATGACTGTACAGATGAGGTCAGCTATACTTTTTTTTGCGTTTTATAAAAGGGAAAATAATTTGTACTTCAAATCCATTTATGGAAGGCTGTAAAAAACAGTGTATGATAAAAATCATTTTACTGGAATTACATTTAATATAAAATTCTTGTGTGATAGAAGTGAAGGCTCAAAGGAAGTGTGAACAGCAGAGATCAGGAATTGTTCGATGTAATAAAACACAATATAGGTTGTGAAAATATTCACAGTAGGACCTTGAAGAGACCTAAAATCAGTGAAAGCATTTGGTAATCAAGCACTAAGTGATTAAGCCCCTGACACCTTGCACTTAAAGGACCTACTGCAGCCTCTCTTGCATTGATACTTCTCTTGTTTTAGTATTAGGGACCTAGAGAATTCTGAGCAGAGGGAGTAAAAAGATGTGGTGCTTGCCCTTGGGGAACTCAGGATAAGGAGGCTGTGTATGGCTGAATACAAACATTCTTAAGTGCTTTCATTTTCTCACCTAAATAAACACACAATAAAGTGAAATTTTATTTAGGGAGATTGAGAGCAGAACATTTCAAAGGCATATGCTGTGAATACAAAATAGATGGTTTCAAAGCAGCGAAAGGGATTTTGGTTATGTGCTAAAATTTATTTGTTCCTTCAGAGCTGTTAATGTATATTAGATAGTTAAAAGCAACTACTCAAGGTTTTGACAGTGTTTTAATAACTTAACTAAAAATCCCTGACATGTTTATAGGTCCTTGAGCCAGGAATAATACAAGGCCTTTCAATCATTTTTCCAGGAAAAGATTATTCAGAAAAGAAGCTGTTAAAAAAAGAATAAAAGAAGCTGTTGCTTTTCATTCCTCATCACTGACTGATGGAAATCCAAATAAGAAACAATAAATTATTAGCTTATGAGAAATATAGACCTTCTTGAATAAAGTTGTGGTAATTCATTACATTATATCCCAAAGGTTAAAAAAACATTACTTTCCCCTAGAGAGACCATAGTTTTATTGAACTAAGCATGCCCTATAAAAATTTACCATTTATCTGGTACTTGATACTTATCTTAACATGAGCAAGTTGCATCATGTTGGAATTCAGCTGACTATAATTAATGCCAAGTAAGAATTTTTACTCTGAGTCTTTAAACCACACACACACTCCCCAAGGGAAATAATTTTAAAATAAACAATGACTGACAATTAGGTGGTTTTTGAACAGTACTTTTCACACGAATCATCAGTTGAATAAGACATTGTTTAATTCCTGAAAATCACCAATAGCTAAATTCTACTTCATGGATTATAAATCACAGGACACAGCAAACAAATTAGCTCTCCACTAAAGAGGTGAAAATCAATATATGAGGTCTAGAATAACCAGTAATAATGAGCACCCCAGGCACCCAGATTGGGACCTCTATATACAATTTTCCACTAAAGGAATCAGGGTTCCTGTGATTCCTGGGCTGGAGCAGAAAAGTACAAGATGAACCAGGAATATCTCCTCATAACAGAAAGAAAAGAAAAAGTGTCAAAAGGTCTCAGGAGCCAGTTTAAAGAGGCTCCAGTTGGCTAAAGATGAAAAAATTTGAATGTTAAAAGAATAATTGCTATGGATCAAAACACATTAAGTATGCTCCTGAGTTTATAATGAGGCTTTTAAAAATGATCAACTAGGGGGCTTCCCTGGTGGCGCAGTGGTTGAGAGTCGGCCTGCCAATGCAGGGGACATGGGTTCATGCCCTGGTCCAGGAGATCCCACATGCCGCGGAGCGGCTGGGCCCGTGAGCCATGGCCGCTGAGCCTGCGCGTCCGGAGCCTGCGCGTCCGGAGCCTGTGCTCCGCAACGGGAGAGGCCACAACACTGAGAGACCCGCGTACCGCAAAAAAAAAAACCAACAAAACAAACAAACAAAGAAAAAAAACAAATAAAAATGATCAACTAAGGACTTCCCTGCTGGCGCAGTGTATAAGACTCTGCGCTCCCAGTGCAGGGGGCCCAGGTTTGATTCCTGGTTGGGGAACTAGATCCCGCATGCAGGCTGCAACTAAAGATCCTTCCTGCGGCAACAAAGATCCCGCGTGCCACAACTAAGACCTGGAGCAGCCTAAATAAATAAATATTTTAAAACTATAATAAAAATTTAAAAATAAGTAAATAAAAATGATCAACTAGTGGTGATGGTTGCACGGCTTTGTGAGTATATAAGAAACTAGTGAAACATATACTTTAAAAGGGTGACTTTTATAGCATGTGCCTTATATCTTTTTTTTGTCCCCCCTCCCACCTCCCTACCTCCCCGCATTATATCTTGATATCTAAAAAATGATCACCTTTGGAGAATACTAGAGAACCAACCATTATTTTGAAAACTAGTAAAGGGAAAGATCAAGTAGTACTTATCCTGTATGAACTATACCTCAGGTTAAACAAATAGTTGATGAAAGGAATATTCTTTTAATAGAAGTATTCCTACTAATACATGAAGAAGGCTTGATAGAATATCACCATTTTGCAACCGCTAATAAATCAACGGATCTAAGCAACAATCATCAATAGCTGCTAACCAGAGTGACAACCAGACATATGCCTCATAACTGAAGTACACAAGGTACTGGCCAAAAAAATCAAACCTGAACCTGATCAACCCCCTAGCTCTTTGCCAATTTACAGGAAATGTAAGGACAGAGAAACTTACCAATGAAACAGCAGGAAATGTAATCGACAAAATCTAGATGGTGGGAAACACTATGGGATCTTCTTTCTTCAACAAATAAATTATAAGGAAAAAAACATTGGAGGGAAAACCAACAGATGAGAAAAGACATAAAAAATATATCAATCAATTGAAGTATATGAACTCTATTTTAAACTTGAGTCAAACAAATAAGTATAAAAAAAATGAGACAATCAGAAAAATGTGAACACTGACTGGATTGCTATCAACACTAACTGGATAAACGCTGATATAAACAAATTATTGTTAATCTGGTTTAAGTGTGAAGATGGTGTGATTATATCTTTGAGCCCTTATCTTTTAGAGATATATTATCAAAATATTTACAGATAAAATGATACACTAGGATAGATGGCCTTCAAGCTAATCTGGGAGGCTGGGGGCGGGAAAGAGGTTGAGGGTTAAGTGGGTGGGGGATATGAATGAAAGAAGATTGCCCTTGAGCAGACAGTTGTTGACGCTGTAGGATGGGCACATGGGGGCTTGATGCATTCTTCTCTTTGTGTATATATTTGAAATTTTCCATAGTAAGTTTAAAACACAAACAAATAAACATACAAAGCAAAAATTATCTTCAAATTTCAAAGAATCTTTGGAGTAAGGCAAGCATTACAGATATTAGTTGCTTCCTTTCTCACTTTTCTGTGGACCATATAACACCACTTATTTTCAAAACAGCATAATTAAGCAATAAAATAAATAAAATTAGAACAACATTATGAAAACAGCAATGTTTTTCAATTTTGGAAGGGAACAACACCTTGCTAAAGGTGAAAATTCCTGGGCCTCAATTCCTAGAAATTCTGGTTTTTAGTAGGTACAGTATAGGGCTGAGGAATCTGCAATTTAACCAAGCCCACACACCAACAGTACTTTAAGAAATACTAGTATATCCTGGTAAGTGCCTCTTTGCCCACATTTATAAGAGTTTCTCTTGGAGTATAAAGAAATAAAATTGCTGGATATGGTACATTTTCAATATTACTTTCCAAAATGACTGTACTAATATACATTCCCTCCAGCAGAAGAGAATTCCCAGTTCCCCATTCCTTTGCCAACTGTTGATGTGCTCATGCTTTTAAATTTTTGCCAAGAACATAACTATCTTACAGAATGACCTTTCAGCTAGCAACATTTGTTAAAGCAGCTCTTGAAAAACCTTCCACATTTTGAACAAAGACTCCTTTTTAATGACATAATCACTTTTCACCCCAAAATACATTAAATAAATATGCTAAAAGAAAAGATCATTCAACCTTAAGTTTAAAGCAAAAATATTCTCACCAACTACGGACATAAGAATTCTTCTTCAGAGAATCTCATATGGAACAAATTTGAATTGTGCTCTGTGTTTACATGAACCACAAATGTTTTTTGATTGTTTTTGCATACAGACATCAAGCAAATAGAAACAAACAGCCCAAATTGAGAACAAAACAGGAAGAAGCATCTGGCAGAAATGTGGAAAGTTTCGTAATTCTCCAAAAGGTGAGGCGAGCCAAGGACACAGCAGGAATCTGACCTAGTAAAGTTAAAGTTTCAGTGAAGTGTGGACCGTGCATATAAGACTCCTAGTCCCTGGCACTGGAGCCCCCACTTTATGATAATAACATTACATTAAGGGAAAATTCACATGAAGGTGAAGTAAGCAATAAAGAGAACATGATGTGATCTGGTCTGGTGATAAAGTCCCGGAAGGTTCTTGCTGTAAAGAATGACTTTGTGAGTAGACCAAAAAAACAAAAACAAAAGGATCATGAACAAAAGGGTTAAAAGTGGCCTGTGCTCTGGAGCAGAGCTTCTCAAAGGTTAATGGGCACCAAATCGCCTGGGGATGTTGTGAGAAACGCTCCTTGTGATGCAGTGGGTCCTGAATGGGGCCTGAGATTCTGCATTTCCTCTGAGCGCCCAGGCTAGGCCTGTGCAGCAGTGGTCTGTGGGGTGGGATCCTGCAGAGCTGCCGCTCCTCCCCCGACTCTGCCTGAAGTCTGTCACTGAGAAGTCGTGTATGGCAGGTACCTGCCAGCACTGCTGCTAGAAAGACAGAGAGGCCCTGGCCCGGGAAATGGCCGAAGCCCATCTCCCCGGGGACCCCTCCGGATAAAGGGGCTGCCTCATGGCAGCCAGGGGCTTCGTCCTCCCAGGCCTTCTGTGGCCCAGGAGGGTTGGGGGTAGAACAAGGAAGGAGTCAAGCGCTCTTGGGATTAACACTGTCACCCACGTGCACGCCCCCAGGAACTCATCAGGCAGAGGTGGAGGAGAAAACGACGAGAGAGATGATCGATCGATACGGAGAACAGAGAGGGAGCGCCAGCACCCAGGTACTCGCTGTTCCCAGCCAAGACACGCAATGAAAGATCTTCGAGAAAATGGTCTTCCTAAGCTTGAGGAAGACCTGTATCTGCAGACCGCAAGAACTTGCCACACTTCAGGGAAGATGAACTACCTACACACAGGCACATTTGGCAACAACTTTTAACAAGGGGAAGACACCCTGTGATCGTTACGGCAGGAGAAAACAAGTCATCATTAATTGAGGGCTTACCTTGAGTTCCACACGCCACTTGGTGCTTTCCGTGAACGCTCTCACTGAACCCTCAGAGCATTCCAGTAAAGTGGCGGTGCTGGCCTTTAAGTGGACTGGATTCAGAAACTCGGACGATCTTGTCAGGATCCCTGTGCTCTCCAGCTGCCTCAGCTCTCTCACTCCGCGTGGGAGCAGGCAGGCTTCCCCCAGAGCGGCACACGCAGCTCCGGGCTCACGTTGTCCCAGCTCAGTTACCCCGGAAGAAAGGCAGGGTCCCTCTTCTGATTTCACCACGGAAGAACACCGGTTGTCTTTATGTTCTGGGCTTGCCCTTGGATCCACCGCGGTGGCCAAGAGGAGGGAGGAAGATACTTGGCCAGGGGCTGAGGACACTGTGATTAGAAGTCCCAGAACTAACAGATTAGAGTGAGAAAAAAATAGACAAATAAAAGAGAGGAAGGATGGTTTGGCTAACAAATGCAAAGGGTCCACGACAGGGAGGTCTAGGAGCTGCCCCACTTTACAGATGACGACAGAAAGGATTAGAGAGGTCGAGTAACTTGCCCAAGGTCGCACATCCCGGGTGAGTTGAAGAGCCAGGACACAAACCGAGGCAGTCTGACCAGGGCTCTTAACCACTCTGCTATAAGGCCACAAGACCAGTTTGGTTTCAGGCTTCTCTGCAACCTCAGCTTTCAGAAGAAAATGGAGCAACAGCTAGACTTTGTGGAGAAAAAGATTGTAACCGAAGATTTGCGTGCTCTGCCAAATTGTCTTTCACAATAATACGGAACAGATATTAAACACACCCTGTGTGGCAGGCACAGGTCTAAGTTCTAAGGGGACCTGTGCACTAGTATACCTGAGCTGGGGGGAGGGGAGGATGGTGGCCCACTTCTCCCAGAGTGACACATCTGCTCTATAAGAGGGTAAGTGGGCAGGGATAGTAGCCCGTGCTCTTCTCATCTTGCTTCTCCTGCTATGGAACCTTTGCCCTGTGAGCCAGCTGGAGTGATCACGGCCCAGTACTACACAGCCTCCCGCACGTGTAGTAGAACTTCTGTCCTACAGTGGATGCTGGGCCGGGGGAGAGAGCTCCACCCCTCTGCCCTGCACCTGCCTGGATATACCTTCTGCAACACACAGCTGGCTGTGATGAGAGATGGTAATGGCCTGCCCTTCCTGGAGTGAAACCATAGCTCTACACCGGGAGCTGTGAGGAAACGGGGCCGCACCTTTCTGACTGTATTTTCCAAGAATAGAGCTTCCAACACACTGAGCTGGGGATGGAAAGCAGTTCTTGGCTCAAATGCCACAGACTCCCATTGTTCCTAATAAGGTTTGTAGTAGATTTCTTGAATACATGTTTCTCTATTCACTGTATGTCCTTAGAACAAATTCCAGAGACTTTAAATGATTGGGTTTTTAGAATAATTTTCACTAGTTAAATGGTTATTTCACTGGGGAGAGTAGCTCCCAACCTCCTTGCCCCACCATTTTGAAAGTCTGCTACCTTAATCAGGTTTTTTTTTTTAAGCAAAAAATAAGTTTGTTTGGTAATATTATAACCTCATGATTCAAACACATTCAATGTGTTTCAACCCACTGCAATTTTTTTTTTTTGGGGGCTGTGTTGTGCGGCTTGCAGGATATTAGTTCCCTGACCAGGGATTGAACCTGGGCCCAGCAGTGAAAGCGTGCAGTCCTAATCACTGGACCGCCAGGGAATTCCCCAATGCAGTTATTTTTATTGATGTTAAAATTATCCCAACTGTGGCTAGTGGGAACTTCTTTAAGTTGCCTCCAGAGTCCTTCTGAAGTGACCCTAACAGTAACGGACAACTTTCTTGCTACTAAAATACCATGGGGCTTCCCTGGTGGTGCAGTGGTTAAGAATCCACCTGCCAATGCAGGGGACACGGGTTCGAGCCCTGGTCTGGGAAGATCCC
The DNA here is from genome assembly GCF_963455315.2 of Globicephala melas. Lineage (NCBI taxonomy): Eukaryota > Metazoa > Chordata > Mammalia > Artiodactyla > Delphinidae > Globicephala > Globicephala melas. The sequence continues at coordinate 106,061,045 of NC_083335.1, forward strand.
ACAAGCCGCGGAGCATCTAAGCCCATGCTTAACTACTGAGCTTACGCTCTAGACCCCGTGAGCCACAACTACTGAAGCCCGCACACCTAGAGCCCATGCTCTGCAACAAGAGAAGCCACCACAATGAGTAGCCTGTGCACCACAACAAAGAGTAGCCCCCACTCACCACAACTAGAGAAAGCCCCATGCACAGCCACGAAGACCCAACACAGCCAAAAATAAATAAAAATAAAATAAAATACTATGTACATGACCTTCCACAGACCCACAAAATGCTTTTGAAAAACTTAAAAGTCATAGTTACCAGGGAACTCCCTGGTGGTCCAGTGGTTAGAACTCCATGCTCTCACTGCCAAGGGCTGGGGTTCACTCCCTGGTCGGGGAACTAAGATCCCACAGCTGCACAGTGCGGCTAAAAAAAAAAAGTCACGGTTACCAGCATCAAAAGGAATATGTAGGCCTTTCAAAGAAACAAAGATAAAATCAAACACTCAAAAGAGAAAAATAAATTTAAAAATCATAAAGCAAATAAAAAATAAGGAAACATTAAAATAGTATAGAAAAATATAACATGAATAATAAAACAAATGTATTAGTGATCATGATAAATAAAAATGGAATCTACTCCCTTATTAAAAATTAAGATTCACAAATTGGATTAAAATTCAATTTTATATTATTTAAATGAAGCACAAAATGAAACAAAAAGATTAATGTAAAGGGAGGGGAAACATATAAAACAAATACAAATTAAGAGAAATCAGATATGAAAATACTTACATTAGTAGAGTTTGACGTTAAAAAAAGACATGGAAATTTATAAAGAAATTTATACGTAGAAGGATAGAAAAACGCTTAACAATATGATTAATACCCTGCAAATAAAAGTCCAGGACCAGACAGCTTCATTGAAGAATTCTACCAAACATACAAAGAATGACTTATGCCTATCCTTCTTAAACTAGTCCAAAAAATTGCAGAGGAGGGAACACTCCCAAATTCATTCTATGAAGATACCACACCACAACGAAGAGTAGCCCCCACTCGCTGCAAGTAGAGAAAGCCCGCGTGCAGCAACAAAGACCCAACACAGCCAAAAATAAATAAATGAAATAAATTTATTTTTTTAAAAAAAGACCTACCTATAAGACATGACTCCATAAAACTCCTAGAAGAGAAAATAGGCGAAACATTCTCTGACATAAATCACAGCAGTATTTTTTTAAATCTGTCTCCCAAGGCAAAAGAAATAAAAGCAAAAATAAACAAATGGGACCTAATCAAACTTAAAAGCTTTAGCACAGCAAAGGAAACCATCAACAAAATGAAAAGGCAACCTGTGGAATGGGAGAAAATATTTGCAAACGATGCATCTGACAAGGGGTTACTATCTAAAATATACAAACAGCTCATACATCTCAATATCAAAAAAGAAAACAACCCAATCAAAAAATGGGCAGAAGACCTAAATAGACGTTTCTCCAAAAAAGACATAGAGATGGCCAATGGGCACATGAAAAGATGCTCAACATCGCTAATCATTAGAGAATGCAAATCAAAACTACAATGAGGTACCACCTCACACTGGTCAGAATGGCCATCATCAAAAAGTCTACAAATAATAAATGCTGGAGAGGGTGTAGAGAGAAAGGAACCCTCCTACACTGTTGGTGGGAATGTAAACTGGTGCAGTCACTACAGAAAACAGTATGGAGTTTCCTTAAAAAACTAAAAATAGAGCTATCATACGATCCAGCAATCCCACTCCTGAGTATATATCCAGAAAAAATGAAAACTCTAAGTCAAAAAGATACATGCACCCCAATGTTCACAGCAGCACAATTTATAATATACAAGACATGGAAACAACACAAGTGCCCACCAACAGACAACTGGCTTAAGAAGATGTGGTATTTATAGACAATGGAATATAACTCAGCCTTAAAAAGAATGAAATATTGTCACTTGCAGCAACATGGATGTACCTAGAGAATATTGTATTCAGTGAAGTAAGTCAGACAGAAAAAGACAAATACTATATGATATCACTTATATGTGGAATCTAAAAATAATACAAATGACTCTATATACAAAACAGAAACAGACTCACAGACATAGAAAACAAACTTATGGTTACCAAAGGGGAGAGGGAGGGAGGGAGGGACAAAATAGGAGTATGAGATTAACAGATACAAACTACTATACATAAAATAGCTAAGCAACAAGGATTTACTGTATAGCACAGGGAATCATATTCCATACCTTGCAATAACTTAAAACAGAATACAATCAGAAAAAAAAATAACTGAATCACTTTGTTATACACCTAAAACTAACACAATATTATAAATCAATTATACTTCAGTAAAAAATAATATCATTAATAAGTCTTGCTATTTAATAGCTCCCTGGAAAGAAACATGTATACTAGACAATATACCATTTTCCCCCCTCAGTGCCCATGCAACCTTTACAAAAATTGAATACATGGATACAACTGCACCAACAGTGGCACTTAAACAGGGTTCAATTACTAAAGAAGACTCACAGGACCCAAAATGACAAAACTTACAAATGTACAGTTTATTACAGGGAAAGGACACAGTATAGCAAGAGTATGAAAGTCAGAATATACATCACAGCATATGATTCATAGCAGGGGTCTAGAAAGCCCAAGTGTAGGCTCCTATTGTTTTCTTTTCCTCTTTTCCCACAAGATATTCTGTACTCATCTTGTGTCTTCCTGCCCCAGTGCTAGAATTAGCCATTTCTTCAAGGAGCCCTGATTCCATTTATGGGAGAAAGGTACTTAGAAACAAAGATTTGGATGTTAGGTGTGCTTACTGCTGCTGGGGTGCCACTGTTTCTAGGCCATTTCAACAGTCAGAGCCAGGAACTATATCTAAGTATACCACCCTACATATACAGACATACCTACATTTCTGTACCTATTTACCAACTAGAGTACAGTATTTATGTACAGTTCTTTTTGTTGGTAGCCTTACATTACCTAGCCAAAACACAGGCTTTCTTTTCTTTCTTTCTTTTTTTAATGTACTGGGGTATAATAGACAAAGAGCATTATACTAGTTTCAGGTATATAACATAATGACTCGATATATGTATATATTACAAAATGATTCCCACAATAAGTCTAGTTAACATCCATCACCATACAAAGTTACAGATTTTTTTCTTGTTATGAGAACTTTTAAGATCTACTCTCTTAGCAACTTTCAAATATGCAATAAAGTAGTATTAACTATTATTAAATGAAGCACAAAATGAAACAAAAAGATTCATGTAAATGAAGTGGAAATATATAAAACAAATGCAAATTAAGAGAAATCAAAGATGAAAATACATTACTAGAATTTGAAATTTTAAAAAATGTCACCATGCTGTACATTATATCTCCGTGACTTGTTTATTTGTAACTGGAAGTTTATACCTTTTGACCCCCTTCACCCATTTCACCCACTCCTCACCCCTCGCCTCTGGGAGCCACCAGTCTGTTCTCTGTACCTATGAGCTTGAAAACACTGTTTTTCAGTTTCTTAGCAACTTTTCCCCCTACCCTCTTTGGTGAAGTTGTCATACATTTTGAACACAATTAAATTATTTTGTCACACTCTGAGACCATTAACGACCAAAGTGACTTTTAAAAATTTGCATACAGTAAAGTTCATGCTTGGTGGTGTACCATTCTACAGGTTTTGACAATTGTAGAGTCATGTATCCACTACCCCTTGTGCAGCCCATTACATACTCAATCCTTCCCTCTCCCCCAATCCCTGGCAACCACTGACCTGCTTTCCTAGTCCTGTTGTAAACTAAATAGTGATATGGAAAGCTAGCCATGTCCTAATCCCCACAAGGGTTGAATATTATATCATATGGCAAAGGGGATTTTGCAGATGTGATTATCCAGGTGGGTCCTAAATGTAATCACAAGGGTCCTTAAAGAGGGCAGCAAGAAAGTCAAAGGAGGTAGTACGAGACATGAGGATGGAAGCAAGAGGTTGGAGTGATGTGAGGAAGGAGTCACAAGCTAAGGAATACAGGTGGCCTCCAGACGCTAGAAAAGGCATGGAAAATAAATTCTCCCCTAGAGGTTCAAGAAGAAACCAGCCCAACCTTGACTTTATTTAGCCTAGTTAAACTGATTTCAGATTTCTGGCCTCCAGAATTGTAAGAGGATAAACTTGTCGTAATTTTTTATAGCAGCAATAGGAAATGAATACACATATCTTTAGTCTTGTCTTTTTCAAAATGCCACATGAATAGAATCATACAATACTTCTGGGTCTTTGGGGTCTGGCTCCTTTCGCTTGGCAAAATGCATTTAAGATTTGTCCATGCTTAAGTTATGCATATTTTACTGCTTACAAAAATGATTCATTCATGTTATTGAGTGAATCAATAGATCTTTCCTTCTTATGACTGACTAGTGTTCCACTGTATGCATGTACCAGTTTGTTTATCCAATCACCTGTTGAAGGACATCTGGTTGTTTCCAGTTTTTGATAAAGATGCTATAAACATTTGCATACAAGTTTTTGTGTGTACATAAATTTTTATTTCACTTGGCTACGAAAGACAACTCATAAGGGACTTCCCTGGTAGTTCAGTGGTAAAGAATCCGCCTTCCAACGCAAGGGACGTGGGTTCGATCCCTGGCCGGAGAACTAAGATCCCACATGCCGCGGGGCAACTAAGCCCGCACGCCACAACTATTGAGGTCGCACGCCTCAATGGGAGAGCCCGCGTGTCGCAAACTATAGAGCCCATGCGCCCTGGAGCCCGTTCGCCACTAGAGAGAGAAAACCGGCACGCCACAACTAGAGAGAGGACCGTGCACTGCAACGAAGAGACTGTGCGGTAACAAAAAGATCCAGTGTGCAACAACTAAGACCCGACGCAGCCAAAAACATAAGGAAAATAAATAAACAAAATAAATATTAAAAAGACAAATCATAGGGATTCATAGCTTTTACGCCATGGAGATGTCGATTTAAATATCATTACCAGGGAAACATATTACTAAATAATACAAACAAAAAGAGTTAACAGGCTTTTTAAGGCCAAGGTTACATTCACAGAACAAGCCATAAGTTCTCAGTTCCAGATGGCTTACAAGTCCCCTTTGTCAGAAATAACATTTTCAAGGACATTTTAAGAAACCAGAATATCATCTTCTTATTCTGTTGCTGGGATTTCTTACACCAGCAGTTAGGAAGGGCCTGTGGTTTTTCAGACTAAATGATGAAATTCCATTATTTAGAACTGTGAGAAATAAGGACAGTTCTAAGAAGATTAAAACTTACTATGGAAAGGAAAGGGGCAAAATAGAATTACAGACAATTGGAATAGGAGCATGTAATGTTACCCACCCCTAGTCCTTAGTATTGTTTGCTATGAAACTTCGTCAAATAGTTTCATGAAGTCATTACAATTTACCTGTTTTTTCCAACAGATATGCAGTGACACTTCTGCCAGGGGAGTTTTGCCTGAATAGAGAAAAAAATAAGGCATTCAAACATAAAAGTGGCAATATTTTTCCTTAAGGGACCAAAACTACAGAGGAAGAACTCTGAGTTGCACCCCTCAATGTGAAATCAGGTTCAAGTCATGTAATATGCAAAAGGCTTGTAAAACCAACCTCAAAGTGGGTAACAAATATTTCTCAGGGTATGGGATTTTCTCCTACTTACAAGCTAACAAGTTAGCCTGTTACTATTTCCTGGGTGCCAGCAGCACAGTAAGCAGTATGAGCACCGTCAGCATATTTCTGTGGGTTCCCCACATCCCCAGGTCCAACAGGGGGCCATGCAGAGGGGCCAGGTGGACACAGTGCATGTCTGCATCACAGCCGCAGGATATTGGCCTTGGGAAGTTCACATCTTTTACAGCAAGCCTGCTCTTTATCCCAGAGGGAAATATCACCTCATCCCTCAAGACAGCTCCCTGCAAACACAGCCCTGAGAAATGAGCCAGGTAAAGTGGTCAGGGCCTTGCATTCTTGCCATATAAAACAAGAACAAGCAGGGCCACTCTGGGCTGTGTCAGATTGTATCTCCCAATAATATTATGCCCAGAGAGAAGAGAGGCCATCTCTCCTTCCACATGAAGTGAACAATAAGACGTACTGCCCAAAGTTTTGTCCCTAGAATATTTTCTTTTACCACTATTTTTCAGTGGTAAAATAGAGGCTAGAATGCAGCTACATTCTGCCTTTATCTGGTTCCAGCAAACTGTGCAAAAACCAGGCCTGTGCTTTTTCTCTGTTAACCAGTCATAGAGAACTCTCTAGGAAGCCATAAATGCGGATTAAGTGAGAAGTTAATCAGTAGGAACAAGTACTGGAGGAGTTTAAAACACCTCTTCAGGCAGTTTACTTGTGCCTTCTGACTAGCTTGGACTCAATCGTATATATAACGTTATTATTTTCAAACAGAATACCGCTGTCACATCCAACTTTATGTTTCCATGGATCAGATAACACCTAGTTCTTGACGGTCATTTCAAGTAGCATACCTCACTCTCCTTTTACCTTCCAGATCTCCTGCCCATGCTTTCCAATGAGTGAACCCACCCAGAAGCTAGAGGGCTAGGAAATCTGTTGATACAGTCCCTTCCCAGGGCCAGGGGAGGTAGAGAGGGGTGGAGTGAATCTCGAAGGGCAAATGGAAGATATCCAGCACAGCCCATAAATGGCATTGATGTCATTGGTGTGATTTTCTAAAACATTAAACCATTCTTGGTAACGTTCCAAACAAAACAACACACACTCCTTTCAATTTACACAGTAGTTCCGTTCCTGGAAAATTCCAGGATACTAAAACTGTTCAGAAAATACTTTTGAGTTATGCTCGCTTCAGCAGCGATATACTAAAATTGGAATTATACAGAGAAGATTAGCATGGCCCCTGAACCAGAATGACATGCGCATTTGTGGAAGCATCCCATATTTTTAAAAGTAAATTTTAGAAAAAGAAAAAAGTACTTTGACTTTATATGTAAAATGAGGTTAGGCTTAGGCTGAGACAATCACAGATAGGTTTCTCATACACACGACTGGCTAGGGGAACATTTAAAAATTATGTAAGGTGTAGAAAAATTCATCCCTGTGAATGTCACATGCATTGAAGGACATATGATATTCTTGGCCCCTGCCCTCTAACTGCCAGGAGATTCCTGCCAGGGGATTCCTGCCAGGGGATTCCTGTCAATCACTGTAACAACCAAAATAGCCCCATGTGTTTTCAAAGCATACCATTGGTGGTACTGCCCTCAGTGAGACCCTCTCCTAAGGTGAAACATTCATCCTTACAGAATTTGAGTCTGACACTTCATCCCCTTAGCGGCTGGGGGAGACAATAAATGGAAGAAATGACTTTTCAATTCATGGGTCCTTGTTCAATCCAATATACAAGTCTCTGACCCAGCTACCAAACACTTGCTGTCATTTCTAGCAACATACTGTGAATTTGAATTTTATGATTTAATATAAATAAAAAGTAAGAAGGGCTTCCCTGGTGGCGCAGTGGTTGAGAGTCCGCCTGCCGATGCAGGGGACACAGGTTCGTGCCCCGGTCCGGGAAGATCCCACATGCCGCGGAGCGGCTGGGCCCGTGAACCATGGCCGCTGGGCCTGCGCGTCTGGAGCCTGTGCTCCGCAATGGGAGAGGCCACAACAGTGAGAGGCCCGCGTACCGGAAAAGAAAAAAAAAAAAGTAAGAAAATAACTGGATGCGAAGCTCAAGCTTCACATGGAGCCAGGTAAAGTTTATAAATAACCACATTTCATGTCACTTGAAATTAAACTATAACATTTTTCTAGTTTTAACTTACACATTTTAGGTAACACATACACATTATATAAAATTATAAAATAGACACAAAAATAAAAAGTAAAAACATAATATTCTGTGGTAGACAGAATAATGGCCCCCCTCAAAGATGTCCATGACCTAATCCCTGGAACCATTTACATGGCAAAAGGGATTCGAAAGATGTGACTAGGGAATCCCCAGGTGGTCCAGTGGTAGAAAATCCACCTCCCAACGCAGGGGACGTGTGCTCTATCCCTGGTCAGGGAACTAAGTTCCCACATGCAGCAGGGCAACTAAGCCCGCGCGCCACAACTACTGAGCTCTTGTGCCTCATCTAGAGCATACGTGCTGCAAACTACAGAGCCCATGTGCTCTGGAACCCACGCACCACAACTACAGAGCCCACACGCCACAACTAGAGAGAAGCCCGCACACCACAATGAACAGCCCACGAGCCACAATGAAAGATCTCACGTGCCTCAACGAAGATCTTGGGTGCTACAACAAAGACCCAACACAGCCAAAAAGAAATAAAATAATTAATTAATTAATTATCTTTTTATTTTATTTTATTTTTCATACAGCAGGTTCTTATTAGTCATCAATTTTATACACATCAGTGTATACATCTCAATCCAAACCTCCCAATTCATCACACCACCATCCCCACCCCCCTGTGGCTTTCCCCACTGGTGTCCATATGTTTGTTCTCTACATCTGTGTCTCAAATTCTGCCCTGCAAACCGGTTCATCTGCACCGTTTTTCTAGGTTCCACATACATGCGTTAATATACGATATTTGTTTTTCTCTTTCTGACTTACTTCACTCTATATGACAGTCCCTAGATCCATCCACGTCTCAACAAATGACCCAATTTCGTTCCTTTTTATGGCTGATTAATATTCCACTGTATAAATGTACCACATCTTCTTTACCCATTCGTCTGTCGATGGGCATTTAGGTTGCTTCCATGACCTGGCTATTGTAAATAGTGCTGCAATGAACATTGGGGTGCATGTGTCTTTTTGAATTATGGTTTTCTCTGGGTATATGGCCAGTAGTGGGATTGCTGGATCATATGGTAATTCTATTTTCAGTTTTTTAAGGAACCTCCATACTGTTCTCCATAGTGGCTGTATCAATTTAGATTCCCACCAACAGTGCAAGAGGGTTCCCTTTTTTCCACACCCTCTCCAGCATTTATTGTTTGTAGATTTTCTGATGATGCCCATTCTAACTGGTGTGAGGTGATACCTCATTTGCAGTTTTGATTTGCATTTCTCTAATAATTAGTGATGTTGAGCAGCTTTTCATGTGCTTCTTAGCCATCTGTAGGTCTTCTTTGGAGAAATGTCTATTTAGGTTTTCTGCCCATTTTTGGATTGGGTTGTTTGTTTATTTAATATTGAGCTGCATGAGCTGTTTATATATTTTGGAGATTAATCCTTTGTCTGTTGATTCGTTTGCAAATATTTTCTCCCATTCTGAGGGTTGTCTTTTCATCTTGTTTATGGTTTCCTTTGCTTTGCAAAAGATTTTAAGTTTCATTAGGTCCCATTTGTTTATTTTTGTTTTTATTTCCATTACTCTAGGAGGTGGATCAAAAAAGATCTTGCTGTGATTTATGTCATAGAGGGTTCTTCCTATGTTTTCCTCTAAGAGTTTCATAGTGTCCGGTCTTACATTTAGGTCTTGAATCCATTTTGAGCTTATTTTTGTGTATGGTGTTAGGAGATGTTCTAATTTCATTCTTTTACATGTAGTTGTCCAGTTTTCCCAGCACCACCTATTGAAGAGACTGTCTTTCCTCCATTGTATACCCTTGCCTCCTTTGTCATAGATTAGTTGACCATAGGTGCATGGGTTTATCTCTGGGCTTTCTATCCTATTCCATTGATCTATATTTCTGTTTTTGTGCCTGTACCATACTGTCTTGATTACTGTAGCTTTGTAGTATAGTCTGAAGTCACGAGTCTGACTCCTCCAGCTCCGTTTTTTTCCCTCAAGACTGCTTTGGCTATTCGGGGCCTTTTTTGTCTCCATACAAATTTTACGATTCTTTGTTCTAGTTCCATAAAAAGTGCCATTAGTAATTTGATAGGGATTGTATTGAATCTGTAGATTGCTTTGGGTAGTATAGTCATTTTCACAATATTGATTCTTCCAATCCAAGGACATGGTATATCTCTCCATCTGTGTCATCTTTGATTTCTTTCATCAGCGTCTTATAGTTTTCTGCATACAGGTCTTTTGTCTCCCTAGGTAGGTTTATTCCTAGGTATTTTATTCTTTTTGTTGCAATGGTAAAAGGGAGTATTTCCTTAATTTATCTTTCAGATTTTTCATCATTAGTGTATAGGAATGCAAGAGATTTCTGGGCATTAATTTTGTATCCTGCAATTTTACCAAATTCACTGATTAGCTCTAGTAGTTTTCTGGTGGCATCTTTAGGATTCTCTATGTATAGTATCATGTCATCTGCAAACAGTGACAGTTTTACTTCTTCTTTTCCAACTTGTATTCCTTTTATTTCTTTTTCTTCTGTAATTGCCGTGGCTAGGACTTCCAAAACTATGTTGAATAATAGTGGTGAGAGTGGACATCCTTGTCTTGCTCCTGATGTTAGAGGAAATGTTTTCAGTTTTTCACCATTGAGAATGATGTTTGCTGTGGGTTTGTCGTATATGGCCTTTATTATGTTGAAGTAGGTTCCCTCTATGCCCATTTTCTGGAGAGTTTTTGTCATAAATGGTGTTGAATTTTGTCACAAGCTTTTTCTGCATCTATTGAGATGATCATATGGTTTTTCCTTTTCAATTTGTTAATATGGTGTATCACATTGATTGATTTGCGTATATTGAAGAATCCTTGCATCCCTGGGATAAATCCCACTTGATCATGGTGTATGATCCTTTTAATGTGTTGTTGGATTCTGTTTGCTATTATTTTGTTGAGGATTTTTGCATCTATATTCATCAATGATATTGGTCTATAATTTTCTTTTTTTGTATATTTGTCTGGTTTTGGTATCAGGGTGATGGTGGCCTCATAGAAAGAGTTTGGGAGTGTTCCTTCCTCTGCAATTTTTTGGAAGAGTTTGAGAAGGATGGGTGTTAGCTCTTCTCTAAATGTTTGATAGAATTCACCTGTGAAGCCATCTGGTCCTGGACTTTTGTTTGTTGGAAGATTTTTAATCACGGTTTCAATTTCATTACTTGTGATTGGTCTGTTCATATTTTCTATTTCTTCCTGGTTCAGTCTTAGAAGATTATACCTTTCTAAGAATTTGTCCATTTCTTCCAGGTTGTCCACTTTATTGGCATAGAGTTGCTTGTAGTAGTCTCTTAGGATGCTTTGTATTTCTGCGGTGTCTGTTGTAACTTCTCCTTTTTCATTTCTAATTTTATTGATTTGAGTCCTCTCCCTCTTTTTCTTGATGAGTCTAGCTAATGGTTTATCAATTTTGCTTATCTTCTCAAAGAACCAGCTTTTAGTTTTATTGATCTTTGGTATTGTTTTGTTTCTATTTCATTTATTTCTGCTCTGATCGTTATGATTTCTTTCCTTCTGCTAACTTTGGGTTTTGTTTGTTCTTCTTCCTCTAATTCCTTTAGGTGTAAGGTTAGATTGTTTATTTGAGATTTTTCTAGTTTCTTGAGGTAGGTGTGTAAAGCTATAAACTTCCTTCTTAGAACTGCTTTTGCTGCATCTCCTAGGTTTTGGATTATCGTGTTTTCATTGTCATTGGTCTCTTGGTATTTTTTGGTTTCCTCTTTGATTTCTCAGTGATGTCTTGGTGATTTAGTAACATATTGTTTAGCCTCCATGTGCTTGTGTTTTTTACGTTTTTTTCCCCTGTAATTCATTTCTAATCTCATAGCATTGTGGTCAGAAAAGATGCTTGATATGATTTCAGTTTTCTTAAATTTACTGAGGCTTGATTTGTGACCCAAGATGTGATCTGTCCTGGAGAATGTTCCGTGCATATTTGAGAAGAAAGTGTAATCTGCTGTATTTGGATGGAATGTCCTATAAATATCAATTAAATCTATCTGGTCTACTGTGTCATTTAAAGCTTCTGTTTCCTTATTTATTTTCATTTTGTATGATCTGTCCATTGGTGTGAGGTGTTAAAGTCCCCCACTATTATTGTGTTACTGTCGATTTTCTCTTTTATAGCTGTTAGCAGTTGTCTTATGTATTGAGGTGCTCCTATGTTGGGTGCATATATATTTATAATTGTTATATCTTCTTCTTGGATTGATTCCTCGATCATTATGTAGTGTCCTTCCTTGTTCTTGTAACATTCTTTATTTTAAGGTTTATTTTATCTGATATGAGTATTGCTACTCCAGCTTTCTTCTGATTTCCATTTGCACGGAATATCTTTTTCCATCCCCTCACTTTCAGTCTGTATGTGTTCCTAGGTCTGAAGTGGGTCTCTTGTAGACAGCATATATATGGGTCTTGCTTTTGTATCCATTCAGCAAGCCTGTGTCTTTTGGTCGGAGCATTTAATCCATTCACGTTTAAGGTAATTATCGAAATGTATGTTCCTATGACCATTTTCTTAATTGTTTTGGGTTTGTTTTTGTAGGTCCTTTTCTTCTCTTGTGTTTACCACTTAGAGCAGTTCCTTTAGCATTTGTTGTAGAGCTAGTTTGGTGGTGCTGAATTCTCTTAGCTTTTGCTTGTCTCTAAAGCTTTTGATTTCTCCATCGAATCTGAATGAGATCCTTGCTGGGTAGAGTAATCTTGGTTGTAGGTTCTTCCCTTTCATCACTTTAAGTATATCATGCCACTCCCTTCTGGCTTGTAGTGTTTCTGCTGAGAAATCAGCTGTTAACCTTATGGGAGTTCCCTTGTATGTTATTTGTCGTTTTTCCCTTGCTGCTTTCAATAATTTTTCTTTGTCTTTAATTTTTGCCAATTTGATTACTACGTGTCTCGGCGTGTTTCTCCTTGGGTTTATCCTGTATGGGACTTGCTGAGCTTCCTGGACTTGGGTGGCTATTTCCTTTCCCATGTTAGGGAAGTTTTCGACTATAATCTCCTCAAATATTTTCTCTGATCCTTTCTCTCTCTCTTCTCCTTCTGGGACCCCTATAATGCGAATGTTGTTCTATTTAATGTTGCCCCAGAGGCCTCTTAGGCTGTCTTCATTTATTTTCATTCTTTTTTCTTTTTTCTGTTCTGCAGCAGTGAATTCCACCATTCTGTCTTCCAGGTCACTTATCCGTTCTTCTGCCTCAGTTATTCTGCTATTGCTTCCTTCTACTGTAGTTTTCATATCAGTTATTGTATTGTTCATCTCTGTTTGTTTGTTCTTTAATCCTTCTAGGTCTTTGTTAAACATTTCTTGCATCTTCTCGATCTTTGCCTCCATTCTTTCTCCGAGGTCCTGGATCATCTTCACTATCATTATTCTGAATTCTTTTTCTGGAAGAGCGCCTATCTCCACCTCACTTAGTTTTTCTGGGGTTTTATCTTGTTCCTTCATCTGGTACATAGCTCTCTGCCTTTTCATCTTGTCTATCTTTCTGTGAATGTGGTTTTTGTTCCACAGGCTGCAAGACTGTAGTTCTTCTTGCTTCTGCTGTCTGCCCTCTGGTGGATGAGGCTATCTAAGAGGCTTGTGTAAATTTCCTGATGGGAGGGACTGGTGGTGGGTAGAGCTGATGGTTTCTCTGGTGGGCAGAGCTCAGTAAAACTTTAATCCGCTTGTCTGCTGATGGGTGAGGCTGGGTTCCCTCCCTGTTGGTTGTTTGGCCTGAGGCGACCCAACACTGGAGCCTACCCGCGCTCTTTGGTGGGGCTAATGGCAGACTCTGGGAGGGCTCACGCCCCAGAGTATTTCCCAGAACTTCTGCTGCCAGTGTCCTTGTCCCCACGGTGAGCCACAGCCACCCCCCACCTCTGCAGGAGACCCTTCAACACTAGCAGGTAGGTCTAGTTCAGTCTCCTCTGGGGTCACTCCTCCTTCCCCTGGGTCCCAGTGCGCACACTACTTTGTGTGTGCCCTCCGAGACTGGAGTCTCTGTTTTCCCCAGTCCTGTCCAAGTCCTGCAATCAAATCCCACTAGCCTTCAAAGTCTGATTGTCTAGGAATTCCTCCTCCCGTTGCTGGACCCCCAGGTTGGGAAGCCTGATGTGGGGCTCAGAACCTTCACTCCAGTGGGTGGACTTCTATTGTGTCCACTCCAGTGGGTGGACTCCAGTGGGTGGACTTCTATAAGTGTTCTCCAGTCTGTGAGTCACGCACCCAGCAGTTATGGGATTTGGTTTTACTGTGATTGCGCCCCTCCTACTGTCTCATTGTGGCTTCTCCTTTGTCTTTGGATGTGGGGTACATTTTTGGTGAGTTCCAGTGTCTTCCTGTTGATGATTGTCCAGCAGCTAGCTGTGATTCTGGTGTTCTCACAAGAGGGAGTGAGAGCATGTCCTTGTACTCTGCCATCTTGGTTCATACCTCCAATAAATCTTTAAAGATGTGATTAAGTGAAGGATCTTTTTATAAAATTTTTAAAAATAAATTTATTTTATTTATTTCTTTTTGGCTGTGTTGTGTGCAGCCCAGTGTGCGGGCTTCTCATTGTGGTGGCTTCTCTTGTTGCAGAACATGGGCTCTAGACATGCAGGCTGCAGTAGTTGCAACATGCTGGCTCAGTAGTTGCAGTGCGTGGGCTCTAGGGTACACGGGTTTCAGTAGTTGTGGCACACAGGCTCAGTAGTTGTGGCTTGCGTGCTCTAGAGCACAGGTTCAGTAGTTGTGGCACACGGGCTTAGTTGTTCCGTGGCATGTGGGATCTTCCCGGTCCAGGGATCGAACCTGTGTCCCCTGCATTGGCAGACGGATTCTTAACCACTGCACCACCAGGGAAGTCCCGATCTTTTATTATTATTTATGTATTTATTTATTATTTGGTTGCACCAGATCTTAGTTGCAGCAGATGGGCTCCTTAGTTGTGGCTCGTGGGCTCCTTAGTTGTGGCATGCAAACTCTTAGTTGCAGCATGCATGTGGGATCTATTTCCCTGACCAGGGATCAAACCCGGGTCCCCTGCACTGAGTGCCACCAGGGAAGTCCCTAAGTGAAGGATCTTGATGGAGAGATGATCCTGGATGATCCATGTGGGCCCAATGTAATCACAGGGGTTCTTATAAAAGGGAAGCAGGAGGATCAGAAGGCAGAGAAGGTGATGTGGTGATCGAAACAGATACTGAGTGATGTGCAGTCAGAGCCAAGGAATGCTAGGAGCCTCTAGAAGCTGGAAGAGGCAAGGAATGGATTCTCCCCTTGAGACTCCAAAAGGAACCAGCCTCGCAGACACCTTGATTTTAGTCCCATAAGACTCATTTTATACTTCTGGCCTCCAAACCTGTGAGAGAATAAATTTGTATTGTTTTAAGCTACTAATCTGTGGTAATTTGTTTCAGCAACAATAGGATGTTCATAAACAACCCCCTCCCCCGCCAACCAAAACAGAGGTCCACCATTGTTAACACCTTAGTACCTGTACTTCGAGATCTTTTCCTATACTATTATGTGTGTGTGTATGTATTTTTTACAAGAATGGATCACAGTGTCCATGCTATTTTATAACCTGCTTTTTTTAAGTCAACAAACTCCGTCTTTCCATTTCATCAAATACCTAGACTATATTAAAAATTTCCCAAATAACACAAAAATGTCCTTATCAGTTGTTTGCTCCAATCATGATCTGTTCAAGGACCACCCATAGCATATAATTATTAGGTACCTTTCGTTATAGTGTTGACTATTAGAGAGATGGTCCTACAGTTGTTCTGAGGACATACCACCTTCTGGGTTTGTTTAGTTGCTACCTCTTGGTGCTATTTAGTTTCTTCTATTTGTTATTTTCTGTAACAGTCTTATTAAACATTTTTGGCTAGAATATTTTATAGGCGATGGGTATTCATATTGAATTGCATTAGGGGAAACACATAATATGTAGTTAATCCATTAATAATCTTAAGATTGATTACTCAGTTAAAGTGAAGACTGCTTAATCCCTCCATTTTACAATTATATTTTTGCCCTGAAACTAGGAAGTGACCATTTTCCTTTTGCATTTTAAAAACATCCAGTGCCATCCATTCATTTTAACACCAGCTGATAACCATGATGATGATGATAGTGATCCTGATAATTTCTTTAAAGTTTGTGATGTTTTTCAAAATCTATCATCTTGTCTACACTTACTAATTGGCATTCTTCTGTGAAGTAGACCTTCCCTCATCAACTGCGGATATTTGGTTACCTGAAACACAGATTCCACTGAAAAGGCAGGATAAAATGCTTACTTGTTCACTATTAACTACCAATTTTCAGAGTAAGTAGTTGATTTAATAGCTGCCTCAAATGGTGACAAATAAAATTTTTCAGACTTTCTCTATTTTGAACATCATTATCAAATCACGGGTTTTCATAGAATCTGTTTATTTCAATTAATTGCCACCATTAGTCTTTATAATGTTCTAAATGTCATGGCTGTGGCCAGTGGAACATAACCCCATTGATCTTCAAGAACTTTATGGATTTCTAGCACAACAAAATGTCCCTAGCTTTCCTTGTACTTTCCATGTCCCAGCCCTGGAATAAACTATTTCTCCAAAAGCACCCAGCTTCCCTTTAAGGCAGAATGGCTTTTCAGAGGCCACAACCTGAGCACGAGGGGGTGTTCGTTATTACTGAGGTGACGTTGCTTTTAGGTCACTTCAATGGACAGAGCTAAAAAAAACACACATATTGTGGCAGACAGACTTTAGGGTGGCCCCCATAAGCCCTGTCTTCTGGTGTTCATACTTTTGTGTGTTCCCCTCCTCCTGAAAGTGGGAAGAACTATGACTTTCTTCTAGTCAGTAGTATATGCCAAAGGTGACAGGATGCATATGATTCCACACACACACACACACACACACACACACACACAAATATATATGATTATAGTATGTATGATTAATGCCAGCCTTACAAGGAGACTATCTCCCTTGCTGGTTTTAAAGAAGACAACTTCCATGTTGTAAGCTGCCTATGGAGAAGGCCACTTGGCAAGGAACTAAGAGCAGCCTCTGGCTGACAGCCAGAAAGAAACTGAGGCCTTCAGTTCAGCAGCCTGCAAGGAATGAATAAACCTGCCAACAACCATGTGAGCTTGGAAGCAGATGTGACCAGCCTCGGCTGACACCTCGACTGACACCTCGACTGAAGCTTTGTTAGTCCCTGAAGCAGAGCGTCTAGTTAAGCTATGCTCAGACATCTGACCCACAGAAAGTGTGATATAATAAATGTCTTGTGTTAAGCCTCTAAGTGTGTGGAAATATTACTATGTAGCAATAGATAACTAGTATGCTATTTAATGATGATTTACATGAATATTTTCAGTTCCATTTTAATATTACAATGTTTTCAATTTCTTGGATTTTATCCTAATATTTTTACCAATAATGGAACTACTGGTTCTATCCCCTGGAGGACTGCACACCAAATTGTGAATGAAAAACTGAAAATGAGGGATCTCCTCTCCTTTCTATTTTTCCATTCTTCCTCTCTTTGAATGGGAACATTTATTCATTCATATTTTTTTCTCTATGGCCTTGCTCATTTAAGTAAACTAAGTCTATGAAATCACTTCATAATACTTTTAGCCCTAGGATTCCTTTAAATTGTTATTACAAACTGTAATATTTCCTGTTAATATAGTACTTCATGGTTTAAAACAAATTTGTTCATGTATAAGTTTCTCTAATAAATTTTTGGAATAGCATTCAATTAACAGAAATTTGATTTAGGCAAAATTATCATACAAATTATTTGCCTCTCACTAACAGTATCTATTTCCCCAAACAAGGCACATCTATGCTTCAAAAAAAATTTTTAACAGTTAAATACACTTTCATTCTTCATATTTTTAATTAGCATATTAAACAGAAATTCAAAGTCCAAGCTCTGAACAACCACTTATGATGAATAAAGATGTCCCTAACCTAAACCATCAACTTCTTTGTTTTTGTTTTGTTTTGTTTTTTGATTTTTTTTTTTTGGCTGTGCCGCGTGGCATGCAGGAATCTTAGTTACCCCACCAGGGATTGAACCCGTGCCCCCTGCAGTGGAAGCACGGAGTCTTAACCACTGGACGGCCAGAGCAGTCCCCACAACCTTTTTTTTGAATATTTGGTAACAAATATTTAATTTTCAAAATTATACAAGTACATTTATATTTCTATTATTTCTGCTCAACAATTAAATGTTGTCAAATGTCCACTTGAAATGGTATTATTAATACTGATGAAAGAAAAAACTCAGATTCATTTTGAATACTTGTCTATTAATACTTTCAGGTTCAACACAAGATGTTATAGAACAAATAATTCAGCGTGACAAAACAACATTTCCGACAAGTACTATTTCCAGTAACAATTTCTCTGCTGAATGAGACTTGACAGTAAATATTGTAAAATATCTCACAACCACCCTGCACATGGATCAATAAATATTACTGTAATGTATTTTTATTTATTTATTTATTTATTTTTGGCTGTGTTGGGTCTTAGTTTCTGTGCGAGGGCCTTCTCTAGTCACGGCGAGCGGGGGCCACTCTTCATCGCGGTGCGTGGGCCTCTCACTGTCGCGGCCTCTCTTTTTGTGGAGCACAAGCTCCAGACGCCCAGGCTCAGTAGTTGTGGCTCATGGGCCTAGTTGCTCCGCGGCGTGTGGGATCTTCCCAGACCAGGGCTCGAACTCGTGTCCCCTGTATTGGCAGGCAGATTCTCAACCACTGCGCCACCAGGGAAGTCCTACTGTAATGTATTTTATAGAAAGTAGCAAGACTGGCTTTATAGAAGCTTGAGGAACAAGTTTCTCCTGACCAAAATTATCACACCCACTAAGAAAGAGATTAAGTTAGGCTTCCCTGGTGGTGCAGTGGTTGGGAGTCCGCCTGCCGATGCAGGGGACACAGGTTCGTACCCCGGTCCGGGAAGATCCCACATGCCGCGGAGCGGCTGGGCCCGTGAGCCATGGCCGCTGAGCCTGCGCGTCCGGAGCCTGTGCTCCGCAACGGGAGAAGCTGCAACAGTGAGAAGCCCGCGTACCGCCAAAAAAAAAAAAAAAAAAAGAGAGAGAGAGATTAAGTTATTTAATACACTTTTATTTTTAAAAATTAATTTATGGTTGTGTTGGGTCTTCATTGCTGCACACGGGTTTTCTCTAGTTGCGGTGCGCAGGTTTCTCTCTGCAGTGGCTTCTCTTGTTGGGGAGCACGGGCTCTAGGCGCACAGACTTCAGCAACTGTGGCATGTGGGCTCAGTAGTTGTGGCTCGCAAGCTCTAGAGCGCCAGCTTAGTAGTTGCGGCGCACAGGCTCAGTTGCTCTGCGGCATGTGGCATCTTCCCGGACCAGGGCTTGAACCTGTGTTCCCTGCCTTGGCAGGAGGATTCTTAACCATGGCACCACCAGGGAAGTCCCTAAGTTATTTAAATCAAAAACTTTTCTGGCACAGCTTCACATCCTTAAAACACTGCTCTACGTCATGAAATTTCTCTCTGGATTAATAATGCATTGAAGAGGCTGAGGGAACCCTGAGAAAAGGGTCTGGGTTTTATTTAGCTCTGTCCCTTGGTCTAGTATAGAAACTGGCATATTAACTCAATTAATGTTAAATAAATGAATGGATAATTGGGGGAAGGGAGGCAAATGATACAATGAGATGGCCTTAGGTGGCTTTAAGTTACTCTGAAATATATTTAAATACCTTAAATGGAATAAAGAAATACAAAGCAATTAAGGACTGAAGGAAGCTAGCCAAAATCTTAAGTGAAAGCTGCAGATTTCCATGAATCAGTGAAAGAAATAGGGATTAATAGGCTATAAACACAGAAATGAGGATTATGTGGTCTGCAGATACAACCCCTACTTTGAAATTTTGGAATCCATGTTATATTGTCTATAAAAAGGGAATTAGTCTAGCCTTTGAGACCATGAGAAACTGGAGATCTACAGCCCAGATCTCACAACCCAGCCAGTCTATGGTCAAACAACCTCAGTCAAGAGACAATTTTCTCAAAAGTGCTATGGGCTCAACAGGGACAATACTGCCCTCTAGGGAGAATTTTAGAAGTTTGTGGGTACTTTTTCTTTGATAAAGGGAATCTTGAAAGCCACAAGAGAAAAAAGGCATTACCACTAAGAAATGAAAATCAGAATATCAGCAGACTTTGCATCAACCATCAACTGATACCAGAAGACAGTGGAAGGATATTTTCAAAGTGAAAATGGAAATTATTAGCAACATAGGATTTTTTTTTTTTTTTTTGCGGTATGCGGGCCTCTCACTGCTGTGGCCTCTCCCGTTGCGGAGCACAGGCTCCGGACGCGCAGGCTCAGCGGCCATGGCTCACGGGCCCAGCCACTCCGCAGCATGTGGGATTTTCCCGGACCGAGGCACGAACCCGTGTCCCTGCATCGGCAGGCGGACTCTCAACCACTGCACCACCAGGGAAGCCCGCAACATAGGATTTTATACCTAGGTAAATTACCATTGTAGAGTAAAGGCAAAATAGAGATATTTACAGACATACAAAGAAGTAATTTACCACTCACAGACTCTCACTAAAAGAAATACTGTGGATGTACTGATTTCTGCTGGCAGTCAAGATAGAGTAAGCCCACTACAGTCTATCTCTCCCACTTCAAACAACTAAAATCTCTGGGAAAAAAACAGAACACCAAAAGCAACTACTTGAGAATCCTGAAAAGTAAGCAAAGGAGGTGAATTGAGAAGGGAAGTCAAAACTTGGAAGAAGTGACTCATACAGGGGTGATTTACCGAATTTTTATCTACATTCTATCCCAGCACTGATCAGAGGAGTCTCTAGCAGAGCTGCTGTAGGCAGTACAAGGAGAAAAACTCCAAGGAACCCCATACTTCTGGCCAGAGGTCTGAGAAAATGTGCCCCCGAAAGCTGGAAAGTGTAGAAAGAATCACAGAGTCAGCTGGAGAAGGGAATCCATTAATTCTGTGTATGAACCAGCAGAAATTCCAGGCTCACCTCTGAGCTGAGCATGCATGGGGCAGACCCAAAGCAACATAGCAAAGACTTTGAGAACTGAGCTATTACATGAAACACCACTCAAACTAACCCTTGAGGAGCGCATATGTAGGATAAGCCCCAAGTATTAGCGCAATGGCTTTGAAAACTGAACTGACACTGGGACCACTACACACAGAAGGTAAGCAAGAACTTGTAGACTGAACCTAACTAGGTTGATTGCCTGCTTTAAAAAAAAATCTCATCCATCAGAGGACTTTAACAGGACCCAGATTCTTATTTTAGGTTCAAAATATCCAGTATACAATCCAAAATTACTTGACATACAAAGAATTAAGAAAATGTGACTAATTCCCAAGGGAAAACACATTCAACAGATGCCAAATCCAAAATGATGCAGATGTTGAAATTAACAAAGACTTTAAAGCTGTTATAAGTATGCTCTGTGAGGTAAACACACTGTTCAAATAAATGAAAAGGTAGTTCTCAGCAGAGTAAAAAGAAACTATAAAAACTAACCAAATGGAAATTTTAGATGATAAAAATACAATATACAAAATTAAAAATTCACTGGATGAGCTCAATAGAAGTAAATGTGTAATACATATATATAAAATATATATGTATAAAATCCTCATTATATATATGTATATATATATATATCACATATCTACTTCTACTGAGCTCATCTAGTGAATTATGTTTATATAAAATGAGGATTATGTGGATTGCAGGTACATCCCCTACTTTAAAATTTTGGAATCCATGTCATTTTGTCTATAAAAAGGGGATTAGTCTAGCCTTTGAGACCATGAGAAACTGGAGATCTACAGCCCAGATCTTACAACCCAGCCAGTCTCTGGTCAAAAAGCAACCTCAGTCAAAAGAGACAATTGTCTCAAAAGTGCTATGGGCTCAACGGGGACAACACTGCCCTCTAGGGATCATTTTGGAAGCTTGTGGGTACATTTTTTTGATACATTGGAGTCAAACTGCAAAACATCAGTGATAAAGAGAATATATATATGGAGAGTGAGACAGAGAGAGGGTTTGATTGACTGATTTTAAGGAACTGGCTTAAGGCAATAGTGGGGGCTGACAAATCCAAAATCTTCAGGGCAGGAGAGCAGGGGGGAGACCCAGGGAAAAATTGATGTTGCAGTCTTGAGTCCAAAAGCAGTCTGGAAGCAGAATTCTTCCTCAAGAAAGGTCCGTCTTTTCTCTTGAGGCCTTCAACTGATTAGATAAGACCCACCCACAATTATAGAGAAAATCTGCTTTATTCAAAGTCTTCTTATTAAATGTTAATCACATATTTTAAAATATCTTCACAGGAATATCTAAACCAGTTTTTGACCAAACACTGGGTACCATAACTTAGCCAAGTTGACACACAAAATTAACCATTACAGATGACAGAGGAGTTAGTGAGCTTGAAGATAGATCAATAGAAATTATCCAATCTAAAAAATGGAAAGAAAAAGAATGGAAGAAATTTAGCAGAACTTCAGGTCTGTGAAAAAAATATCAAAAGGTCTACCATTTGTACCACTGGAGTCCCAGGAGAGCAGAAAGAGATTAGCACAGGAAAAATATTTGAAGAAATAATGGCTGAAAATTCCCCAAATTTGAAGACAAATATATAAAGATCAGCAAACCCACAAGATAAACTCACCAACAAAAAAGTTTTGTTCATTCTTCTCTATTACATATAGAGCATTTATAAAAAATGACCAGATATAAGTGACAATTGAGGTCTCAACAAATTTCAAAGAATCAATATTAAACAGACCTCGGACTTCCCTGGTGGAGCAGTGGTTAAGAATCTGCCTGCCAATGCTGGGGACATGGGTTTAAGCCCTGATCCGGGAAGATCCCACATGCTGCGGAACAACTAAGCCTGTGCGCCACAACTACTGAGCCTGTGCTCTAGAGCCTGCGAGCCACAACTACTGAGCCCGCATGCCACAACTACTGAAGCCCATGCACCTAGAGCCCATGCTCTGCAACGAGAGGCCACCATGGTGAGAAGCCCATGCACTGCAACGAAGAGTAGCCCCCACTCGCCACCAACTAGAGAAAGCCTGTGCGCAGCAACGAAGGCCCAACGCAGCAAAAAATATAAATAATTTATTTTAAAAAATTAAACAGACCTTACTCTCTGGTGGAGAAGAACTATAAAAAGAAATTTAAAAAACGTTTAGCCAATTATACCACAATAAAGCTGAAAAAAATTGTTTAGAACACTAAAATCCTACTACAGAACTCATGGGGGACTTCCCTGGTGGTCCAGTGGGTAAGACTCTGAGCTCCCAATGCAGGGGGCCCAGGTTCGATCCCTGGTCAGGGAACTAGATGCCCCATGCATGCCACAAGTAAGAGTCCGCATGCCACAATGAAGATCCTGCGTGCCGCAACTAAGACCCAGCACAGCCTAAATAAATAAATATTAAAAAAAAGAAAAGAACTCATGGGTTTAACAATAAATCATGGTTTGGCAAAGGATTCTTAGATATGACACCAAAACCATGAGCCACAAAAGAAAATATAGATAAATTGGACTTCATCAAAATGAAAAACTTTTGTGTTTCAAAGGACACCACCAAGAAAATGCAAAGAAAGGGGACTTCCCTGGCAATCCAGTGGTTAAGACTTCGTGCTTCCACTGCAGGGGGCACGGGTTCAATCCCTGGTCGGGGAACTAAGATCCTGCATGCTGCGCAGCGTGGCCCCCCACAGAAATAAATAAATAGAAAAGAAAAAATAAATAAAAAAGAAAAAGAAAATGCAAAGAAAACCCAAAGAATTGGAGAACATATCTGCAAATCATAAATCTGTTAAGAGATTTGTATCCAGACTACATAAAGAACTATTACAACACAATAAAGACAATCCAATTTGTTTTTTTATCTTATTTATTTATTTTTTATACAGCAGGTTCTTATTAGTTATCTATTTTATACATATTAGTGTATACATGTCAATCCCAATCTCCCAATTCATCACACCCCCACCCCCACCCCCGCCAGTTTCCCCGCTTGGTGTCCATACAGTTGTTCTAAAGACAATCCAATTTTTAAATGAGCAAAGGATTTGAATAGACATTTCTCCAAGGAAGATATACAAATGACCAATAAACAAATGAAAGGATGTTCCAAATAAACAAATGGGACTATAGGAAACTCAAAAGCTTCTGAGTAACAAAGGAAACCATCAGCAAAATGAAAAGACAACCTACCAATGAGAGCAGATAGTTTCAATTCATATATCCAATAAGGAGTTAATATTCAAACTATAGAAAGAACACATACAACTCAACAACAAACGACCCCATTAAAAAATGGGCAGGGCTTCCCTGGTGGCGCAGTGGTTGAGAGTCCGCCTACCGATGCAGGGGACACGGGTTCATGCCCCGGTCCGGGAAGATCCCACATGCCGTGGAGCGGCTGGGCCCGTGAGCCATGGCTGCTGAGTCTGCGCGTCCGGAGCCTGTGCTCCGCAACGGAAGAGGCCACAACAGTGAGAGGCCCGCGTACCACAAAAAAAAAAAAAAAAAAAAAAAAAAAAAATGGGCGGAGGAGCTGAATAGACATTTTTCCAAAGAACACATACAGATGGCCAACAGGCACATGAAAAGATGTTCAACATCGCTAATTATTAGACAAATGCAAATTAAAACTACAGTGAGATATCACCTCACACCTGTCAGAACGGCAACTATCAAAAAGGCCAGAAACAACAAGTGTTGGCAAAGATGTGGAGAAAAGGGAGCCCTCACATACTGTTGGTAAGAATGTAAATTGGTGCCGCCACTATGGAGAACAGTATGGAGATTGCTCAAAGAATTAAGAATAGAACTATCACATGATCTATCTGTCCCACTTCTGGGTATTTATCCAAAGAATACAAAAACACTAATTTGAAAAGATATATGAACCCCTATGTTCATCACAGCATTATTTACAAGAGCCAAGATATGGAAACAACCTAAGTGCTCATCAATGGACAAATGGATAAATAAGATGTGATATATACATGTATACACCCATATAAATACAACGGAATACTACTGAGCCATAAAAAAAAGATGAAATCTTGCTATGTGCAACAGCATGGATGGACCTTGAGGGTATTATGTAAACTGAAATAAGTCAGATGGAGAAAGACAAATACTGTATGATTTCACTCATATGTGGAATATAAAAAAAAAAACCCTAAAAAATGAATAAACCAAACGAAAACAAACACAAAGATACAGAGAACAGAAGAGTGGTTACCAGAGGGGAAGGGGGTAAGGGCGAAATGGGTAAAGGGGGTCAACTGTATGGTGATGAAAGGAAACGAAATTTTTGGTGATGAGCACATCATAGTGTATACAGAAGTCAAAATATAATGTACACATGAAACTCATACAATGTTATAAACCAATGTTACCTCAATAAAGAATAAAATGAAAAAAAAAGTTCAACAGCATTAGCCATCAGGGAATGCAAATCAAAATGATAAAGGGATACCACTTCATACCCACTAGGATGGCTAGAATCAAAAAGCCACAAGAAGCAAAAGGAACTCATCATTGCAGGTGAGAAAGCAAAACGTACAGTCGCTTTGGAAGATAGTTTGGCAGTTTCATACAAAACTAAACAGTGATCCAGCAATCACTCTCCTTGGTATTTACCCAAATGAACTGAAAACTTATGTCCACACAAAAAATTTGCACATGAATGTTTATAGCAGCTTTATTCACAATTGCCAAAATGTGGAAGCAATCAAGATGTCCTTCAGTAGATGAATGGATAAACAAACAGTGGTTCATTCACATAATGGAACATTATTCAGTGATAAAAAGAAATAAGCTATCAAGCCAAGATGACGTGGAGGAACTTTCAATGCAGATTGCTGAAGTGAAAGATGCTAACCTGAAGAGGCTACATACTGTAGAATTCCAACTATGACATTCTGGAAAAGGCAAACTATGGAGAGTGTATAAACATCAGTGGTTGCCAAGGGATGGAGGGGACGGAAAGGATATGAGTAGCGGAGCAAGGGGATTTTTAGGGCAGTAAAACTATTCTGTATGATTGCGTAATGGCAGATATATGTAATTTTACAATTGTCAAAACCCATAGAATGTATAACACAAAGAATGAATCGTAACATAAACCATGGACTTTAGTTTAAAACAAAAACTGTTGCAGAGTAAATAATGTAAAATAAAAAGAATATAGCCAAAGGAGAAAAAAGGTCATAATAACAAGTTTGGTAAGATGTGGTGAAATAAGAACCCTCACACATTGCTGATAGGAATACAAAATGGTGCAACCACTTTAGAACACAGCCTGGCAGCTCTTCAAATGATTCAATATAGTTATCATTTGACTCGGTAATTCCATACCTAGCTATATACTGAAGAGAAACAAAAACGTATGTCTACACAAAAACTTGCATACAAATGTTTATAGCAACATTATTCATGATAGTCAAAAGATGGAAAACCAAATGACCATCAACGGATGAATGAATAAACAAAATGTGGTATATCCATATGACAGAATATTATTCAGCAATAAAGAGTAATGAAGTACTTACTGATGGATGCTACAACATGGAGGAACCTTGAAAGCATGCTAAATGAAAGAAGTCAGTCACAAAAGTCCACATATTATGACTCTCGTCATATGAAAGTTTAGATTGTGGAAATCTATAGAACAGAAAGTAGATTAGTGGTTGTTTAGTGCCGTGGGGGGGTGGCTGGCTTTCAGAGGGAGGGAATGATAGCTAGAGGGTACAGGGTTTCTTTCCGAAGTGAAGAAATGGTTCTAAAATTTACTGTGGTGATGACTGCATATATCTATGAATATATTAAAAAACCACTGAATTGTACACTCTAAATGGGTGAATTGTATGGTACGTGAATTACATCTCGATAAAGCAGTTTTTAAAAGAGTAATGAAGTACTGATACATGCTACAACATGGATGAATCTCAAAAACATTATGCTAAGTGAAAGAAGCCAGACACAAAAGACCACACCTAACTCCATTCACGTGAGAGTCCAGAATAGAAAAATCTATAGCGACAGAAAGTAGATTAGCAGTTATTAGGGCTAGAGAGTTGAAGAACAAGGGAATGAGAGTGGGTGGGTGATAGCTAAAGAGTATGGGGCTTCTTTTTGAGATGATTTAAACGTTCTAAAATTTACCGTGATGATGGTTGCACATTTCTATGAATATACTAAAAAACCACTGAATTACATTTTAAATGGGTGAATTGTAGAGTATGTGAACTATATCTCACATATAGCTGTTTTTTTTTTTTTTTTTAAAGAGTAAATAGGGACTTCCCTGATGGCGCAGTAGTTAAGAATCCACCTGCCAATGCAGGGGACACAGGCTCGAGCCCTGGTCCAGGAAGATCCCACATGCCGCGGAACAACTAAGCCTGTGCACCACAACTACTGAGCCTGTGCTCTACAGCCCATGAGCCACAACTACTGAGCCCGCGTGTCACAACTACTGAAGCCTGCACGCCTAGAGCCCTTGCTCTGCAACAAGAGAAGCCACCGCAATGAGAAGCCCACGCACCGCAACGAAGACCCAAGGAAGCCAAAAGTAAATAAATAAAATAAATTTATAAAATAAAATAAATAAAAATAAGAGTAAATTTTAAAATTACAAAATATTTATAGCTGATTTAGAATTTAAGTACTACATACTAAAATGTATGGGGTGTGGCAAAATCAGTATTTTGAGATAACTTTTTGATCCTAAAATGGATTAATAAAAAAAAAAAAGGAAAGCTCCAAAATGGCTGATTCCAAACCTGGGAAGGAAATGTACAAGGCAAACCTGGGACAACTTGCAAGGATGCTACCAGGATGGCACAGGAGTCACGTTGAAGGGGCCCCACTGGCCAAAAAGAATAAGAGAATTAGAAAATCAACAGTTTGCCACCCCTAATGAAGTTATGGATTTACGTTACAATTATCAGTGGAGGCTAAAACCACTAGATGAGAGGTGAAAGGGAAATTTTATAATGGAGAGATCACACTGAGAACACCTAGGTAAACACATACTTGACGCACAAAGATTAAATGTTTTCCCCCTACAAGCCAAGAAACATCAAAGATTGCCAGCCAACTACCAGAAGCTAGGCAAGAGGCCTGGAACAGATTCTCCCTCACAGCCTTCTGGAGGAACCATTCCCGCTAACACCCTAATCTCAGACCTTTAGCCTCCAGAACAGTGAGACAATAAATTTCTGTTGTTTAAGTCATCCGTTTTGTGGTAATTTGTTATATCAGCCCTAGGAAACTAACAAGTACTGATACAGGCTATAACATGGGTGAATCTTGAAAACATTACGCTAAATAAAAGAAATCAAGTGTAAAAGGCCATATATTATATGATTCCATATATATTAAATGTCTAGAACAGGCAAATGCATAGAAACAGAAAGGAGATTGTGGTTACCACGGGCTGGAGCTGGGAATGACGGCCTACTGGGTATACGGTATGGGGCTTCAGGTTTGGGAATGACATAGTGATACTGGTTGTACAATTTCGTGAATATACTAAGACCCACTGAATCACACACTTTAAGTGGATGAGTTTAACAATATGTGAATTATATTTCAATAAAAAATAAAATAAACACCCTGAGCCTCAAGGGACAGGACAGTTCCAGTGGCTGCTCCTGGGGAAGAGGCTTGATTTAAGAAAAAAAAAGTTGAAAAATCGAAGATAGGAAAGCCTGAGAATAAATGAGTTCCATATTCAGTTCAGGACCCTGGGGTGAAGAAAGTAAACCCAAAAGAAGTCGAAAAATGAGTATAAAAATAAAAGAGCAGGGGAGTTCCCTGGCGGTCCAGTGGTTAGGACTCTGTGCTTTCACTGCCAAGGGCACAGGTTCGATCCCTGGTCAGGGAACTAGAAAAAAAAAAAAAAGAAAGAAAAGAAAAAATAGGAAAAAATGTATGTAAGAGCACAAATTAATAACAGAAAACAAAACAGTAATCAATAAAACCAAAATCCTGTTCTCTGACAAAACTACTAAACTAGAAAAAACTCCGGGAAGTCTCCTTATCAGAAAGACAGGAGAGAGTGAGAAAATAAACAATATTAGGAACAGAAAAGGAAGTATAACAAACAGTAACGGCAGATATTTTAAATAACATATGAGAATACTATGAATAACTTTATTCCAGTACATTTGAAAACTAGGAAGACATGGAGAGATTTCAAGAAAAATATAAATTACCAAAACTGGAACTGACAATCAAATGTCTTCCATGATAAGAAATACCAAGCCCACAGTTTCACTAAAATGTTTTACCAAATCTTCAAAGGAAAAATAATCTTTCTATATTAAACAACATATTTCATAAAACAGAAGAAGTGGAAAAGTTACTCAGCCCATTTTATGAGCTAACATAACTTGATATCAAACCAACAAAATAGTAAAAGAAAATAACATTTTAGATCAATCTTGCTGATTAATATGCATGCAAATCTTCTGGATAAAATAGTAACAAACCAAATTTCAGCAGCGCATTAAAAAAAGTAATGTGCTCTGACCAAGTAAAAGTTTTTGAGGAACGCATCAAGAAGAGTTCAACATCAGAAAATCTAGTAATATGATATTTTATAGGTTAAAGGCAAAAATATAGTCATTTCATGAGATAGAGAAGAGACGATGAACAATTATTCCCTACTTAAAATAAAACAAAATAGGAAATTCCCTGGCAGTCCAGTGGTTAGGATTCGGTGCTTTCACTGCCGTGGCCCGGTTTCAATCCCTAGTCGGGGAACTAAGATCCTGCAAGCTGTGTGGCGCAGCCAGAAAAATAATAATAATATAAAATAAAACAAAATAAAAACCCTTAAGAGAATTAGAATTAAAAGGAAACTTCTTTAACCTAGGAAAAGAAAGTTATGTTTTAAAAAAAGACTACAGTAGAGAAGGGAAGGTGGAAGACAAATCCTTTCCCAGAAAAGCAACCATAAAGTTGGATAAAATTGACAAAAGCCATTTCAGTGTTCTAGAAATCGACCGAAGAGGGGAAAGGGAGGGAGGACACAAACTACCAGTATCAGGAATGAAATGGGATATGATTACAGACCTTGGAGACACAGAAAGGATGATAAGGGATACTACAAACAATTCTACACACAAAAACTTGACAACTAAGAGGAAATGCACCAATTCCTCAAAAAAAAAAAAACCTACCATAATGCACCTAATATGAAATATATAATTTTAATAATCCTGTAACTCTGAAAGAAATTGAAATTTTAATCTTAAAAATCCCCCCAAAAGAAATCTTGAGGACCAGATGCCTTGATTAGAGAATTATACCAAACTTTTTTTTTTTTTTTTTTTTTGCGGTATGCGAGCCTCTCACTGGTGTAGCCTCTCCCGTCGCGGAGCACAGGCTCCGGACGCGCAGGCTCAGCGGCCATGGCTCACGGGCCCAGCCGCTCCTCGGCATGTGGGATCTTCCCGGACCGGGGTACGAACCTGTGTCCCCTGCATTGGCAGGCGGACTCTCAACCACTGCGCCACCAGGGAAGCCCTTATACCAAACTTTTAAAGAAGACTTAATATCAACTACATACAATCTCTTCCAGAAAACAGAACAGGGAACACTTCCCAATTCATGTTATGAAGCTAGTATTTCCCTGACTAAAACAGTACAAAAAATGAAAACTACTGCCAATATCTCTCATGAATACAGATGTAAAGTCATTAATGATATTTAGCAATATATAAAAAGAATTACATAGGTTCTAGTATCAGAGTATATTTAAAAACCTTCTACAACTCAACAACAAAAAGACCCACTTAAAAAATGAACAAAGGACTTGAATAGACATTTCTCCAAAGAAGATATACACATGGGGACTTCCCTGGTGGTGCAGTGGTTAGGAATCTGCCTGCCAATGCAGGAGACGTGGGTTCGAGCCCTGGTCCAGGAAGATCCCACATGCCGCAGAGCAACTAAGCCCGTGCATCACAACTACTGAGCCTGCGCTCTTAAGCCCGTGAGTCACAGCTACTGACCCCATGTGTCACAACTACTGAAGCCCCCACGCCTAGAACCTGTGCTCTGCAACAAGAGAAGCCACCGCAATGAGAAGCCTGTGCACCACAACGAAGAGTAGCCACCGCTCGCCACAACTAGAGAAAGCCTGCGCGCAGCAACGAAGACCCAACGCTGCCAAAATTAAAATAAATAAAGTAATTTAAAAAAGATATACACATGGCTAACAAGCATATGACAAAATGCTCAACATCATTAATGATTAGGAAATGCAAATCAAAACCACAATGAGACACCACTTCACACCTACTAGGGTGGCCATAACAACAACAATAGCAAAACATAAAATAACAGGTATTGATGAGGATGTGAAGAAACTTGGACCCTCCCTCATAGATTCCTGGTGGGAATGTAAAATGGTGTAGCCACTTTGGAAAAGAGTTTGGCAGTTCCTCAAAAAGTTAAAACGTTGAATTACCATATGACCCAGTAATTCCACATCTAGGTATATACCCAAAAGCACTGAAAACAGGTGTCCAAACAAAAACTTGTACGTGAAAGTTCACAGTACCACTATTCACAATAGCCAAAAGATGGAAACAACCCAAATGTCCATCAACAGATGAATGGATAAACAAAATATGGCATATTATTCAGTCATAGAAAGGAATGAAGTACTGACATGCTATGACATGGATGAACCTTGAAAACATTATGCTAAGTGAAAGAAACCAGACACGAAAGGCCACATACTGTATAATTCCATTTATATGAAATATGCAGAGCTGGCAAATCCATAGAAACAAAAAGCAGATTAGTGGTTGCCAGGGGCTGGGGGAAATGGGAATGGGAAGAGATTGTTTAATGAGTATGAGGTTTCCTTTTGAGTGATGAAAACGTTCTGGAATTAGACAGTGGTGATGGCTGCACAACACTGGGAATGTACTTAGCAACAACTAATCGGGCTTCCCTGGTGGCACAGTGGCTAAGAATCTGCCTGCCAGTGCAGGGGACACAGGTTCGAGCCCTGGTCCGGGAAGATCCCACATGCCGCGGAGCAGCTAAGCCCGTGCACCACAACTACTGAGCCTGTGCTCTAGAGCCCGCGAGCCACAACTACTGAAGCCCGCGAGCCTAGAGCCCATGCTCTGCAACAAGAGAAACCACGGCAATGAGAAGGCTGCGGGCACCGCAACGAAGAGTAGCTCCCGCTCGCCGAAACTAGAGAATGCCCACGTGCAGCAACGAAGACCCAATGCAGCCAAAAATAAATAAATAAAATAAATACATTTTTTTAAAAATGCATAAGAAAAAACATTAAAAAAACCAACTAATTGTACACTTTTAAATGGCTAAAATGGTAAATTGTATGCTATGTGTATTGAATATTTTACCATAATAATTTTTTAAAAAAGAATCATACACCATGACCAAGAGGTTTATTCTCTGGATGCAAATCTAGTTTAATATTCAAAAATCACATCAACAAGCTAAAGATGAAAAATCACATAACCATATCAATTGATGCAGAAAAAGCATTTGAAAAAAGTCAACACCCATTCCTCATTAAAAAAATCTCAGAAAACTAGGGATAGGAGGTAACTTCTTCAACTCGATAAAGAAAATCTACAAAAAAACTTATAGCTAACATTATACTTATTGGTGAAAGACTGACTGCTTTCCCCCTAAGAACAGGAACAAGGCAAGGACGTCTGCTCTCATCACCTTACTCAACATAGTACTAGAAGTCCTAGTCAGTGCAACAAGACAAAAAAAAAAAAAAAAGGCAACTTGTTTGTACACAGAAAAATAAAACTGTCCCTATTTGCAGATGACATGCATGTCTATGTAAAAACAATCTATAAAAGAACTCCTAGAACTTATAAGTGAGTCCAGCAAGGATGTAAGAGAAAAAATAAATGTATAAAATCAACTGTATTTCTACATATTAACAATGAACTCATGGATACCAAAACTTAAAAGACAATACCATTTACAATCAGTCCAAAAAAATGAAATGCTTAGGTGTAAACCTAACAAAACATATATAGGACTTGTATGCCGGAAACTACACAGCACTGATGAAAGAAATAAAAGACAAATAAATGGAGAGACATTCTGTGTTCATGGATTGGAAGACTTAACAAAGAAAAGATGCCCATTCTCCCCAAATTCAGATACAGGATTAACATAATTCCCATCAAAATCCTAGCAATATTTTTTATAGATGTAGATAAGTTTATTCTAAAATTCATACGGAAAGAAAAAGGAACTACAATAGCTAAATTAATTTTGGAAAAGAGGAATACAGTGGAATGAATCAGTCTTATTAAATAGCTACAGCAATCCAGATTGTGTGATATTTGCAGATAGACATAGATCAATGGACAAAATAGAGAACCCAGAAACAGACCCACACAAATATGCTCAAATGATTTCTGACAAAGGTGCAAAAAGTAATTCAGTGGAGGTAGGAGAACCTTTTCATCAAATGGTGCTCGATCAACTGAACATTGATAGGCAAAAATATGAACCTCAACCTAAACCTTATACCTTACACAAAAATTAACTCAA
This sequence comes from Globicephala melas, assembly GCF_963455315.2. NCBI lineage: Eukaryota > Metazoa > Chordata > Mammalia > Artiodactyla > Delphinidae > Globicephala > Globicephala melas. Next base: position 106,094,568 of record NC_083335.1, read on the forward strand.
AATGGATCATGGACTTAAATGTAAAACATAAAACTATAAAACTTTCAGGAAAAAAAATAGAAGAAAATCTTCAGGACCTGAGACAAAGTGTTCATACACTTAACACCAAAAGCACCATATAAGGAAAAACGGATTAGCTGAATTTCATTAAAGTGTAAAATTTTCCTTTGTGAACAACTTTAACTAGAAGATGAAAAGTCAAGCTACAGACTGGGAGAAAATATTTGCAAAGCACACATCTGACAAAGGATAGTATTTCAAACTCAACTGTAGAAAAGTAAATAATCCAATTACAAAATGAGGAAAAAACATGAACAGACATTTCACCAAAGAGGATATACAGATGGCAGATAAGGCCATAAAAAGATGTTCAATATCATTACCGTAAGAGATGCAAATTAAGACAACAATGAGATATCACTACACACTTACCAGAATGGCTAAAATAAAAAACAGTGACAGGGGCTTCCCTGGTGGCGCAGCGGTTGAGAGTCCACCTGCTGATGCAGGGGACACGGGTTCGTGCCCCGGTCCGGGAAGATCCCACATGCCGCGGAGTGGCTGGGCCCGTGAGCCATGGCCGCTGAGCCTGCGCGTCCGGAGCCTGTGCTCCGCGACGGGAGAGGCCACAACAGCGAGAGGCCCGCGTACCGTAAAAAAAAAAAAAAAAAAAAAAAAGGGACAACATCAAATGCTGGTGAGGATATAGAAAGACTGGCTACCTTCCTGGTGGGAAAGTATAATAGTACAACCATTCCAGAAAACAGTTTGGCAGTTTCTTGAAAAACTAAACATGCAACTACCACATAACTCAGCAACTGCACTCCTAAGCATTTATTCTGGAGAACTAAAAATTTAAGTTCACACAAAGACCAGTACATGAACGTTTATACCAGCTTTAACTGGAATAGGCAATAACTGGAAAAAACCAATGTCCTTCAATGGGTGAATGGTTAAACTATGATATATCCATACCACGAATTATTCAGTAATAAAAAGAAATGAACTACTAAACTATTTTTTTATAATTGCTTTACAATGGTGTGTTAGTTTCTGCTTTACAACACAATGAATCAGTTATATATATATATATATATATATATATATATATATATATATATACATATGTTCCCATATCTCTTCCCTCTTGCGTCTCCCTCCCTCCCACCCTCCCTATCCCACCCCTCCAGGCGGTCACAAAGCACCCAGCTGACCTCCCTGTGCTATGCGGCTGCTTCCCACCAGCTATCTACCTTACGTTTGGTAGTGTATATATGTCCAAGCCTCTCTCTCCCTTTATCACAGCTTACCCTTCCCCCTCCCCATATCCTCAAGTCCATTCTCTAGTAGGTCTGTGTCTTTATTCCTGTTTTACCCCTAGGTTCTTCATGACATTTTTTTCCTTAAATTCCATATGTATGTGTTAGCATACGGTATTTGTCTCTCTCTTTCTGACTTACTTCACTCTGTATGACAGAATCTAGGTCTATCCACCTCATTACAAATAGCTCAATTTCGTTTCCTTTTATGGCTGAGTAATATTCCATTGTATATATGTGCCAGATCTTCTTTATTCATTCATCCAATGATGGACACTTAGGTTGTTTCCATCTCCGGGCTATTGTAAATAGAGCTGCAATGAACATTTTGGTACATGACTCTTTTTGAATTATGGTTTTCTCAGGGTATATGCCCAGGAGTGGGATTACTGGGTCATATGGTAGTTCTATTTGTAGTTTTTTAAGGAACCTCCATACTGTTCTCCACAGTGGCTGTATCAATTTGCATTCCCACCAACAGTGCAAGACGGTTCCCTTTTCTCCACACCCTCTCCAGCATTTATTGTTTCTAGATTTTTTGAAGTTGGCCATTCTGATTGGTGTGAGATGATATCTCATTGTAGTTTTGATTTGCATTTCTCTAATGATAGTGATGTTGAGCATTCTTTCATGTGTTTGTTGGCAGTCTGTATATCTTCTTTGGAGAAATGTCTATTTAGGTCTTCTGCCCATTTTTGGATTGGGCTGTTTGTTCTTTTGTTATTAAGCTGCATGAGCTGCTTGTAAATTTTGGAGATTAATCCTTTGTCAGTTGCTTCATTTGCAAATATTTTCTCCCATTCTGAGGGTTGTCTTTTGGTCTTGTTTATGGTGTCCTTTGTGTGCAACAGCTTTGAAGTTTCATTAGGTCCCATTTGTTTATTTTTGTTTTTATTTCCAATTCTCTAGGAGGTGGGTCAAAAAGGATCTTGCTGTGATTTATGTCATAGAGTGTCCTGTCTATGTTTTCCTCTAAGAGTTTGATAGTTTCTGGCCTTACATTTAGGTCTTTAATCCATTTTGAGCTTATTTTTGTGTATGGTGTTAGGGAGAGATCTAATCTCATACTTTTACATATACCTGTCCAGTTTTTCCAGCACCACTTATTGAAGAGGCTGTCCTTTCTCCACTGTACATTCCTGCCTCCTTTATCAAAGATAAGGTGACCATATGTGCGTGCATTTATCTCTGGGCTTTCTATCCTGTTCTATTGATCTTTCTGTTTTTGTGCCAGTACCATACTGTCTTGATTACTGTAGCTTTGTAGTATAGTCTGAAGTCAGGGAGCCTGATTCCTCCAGCTCCGTTTTTCGTTCTCAAGATTGCTTTGGCTATTCGGGGTCTTTTGTGTTTCCATACAAATTGTGAAATTTTTGTTCTGTGAAAAATGCCATTGGTAGTTTGATAGGGATTGCATTGAATCTGTAGATTGCTTTGGGTAGTAGAGTCATTTTCACAATGTTGATTCTTCCAATCCAAGAACATGGTATATCTCTCCATCTATTTGTATCATCTTTAATTTCTTTCATCAGTGTCTTCTAATTTTCTGCATACAGATCTTTTGTCTCCTTAGGTAGGTTTATTCCTAGATATTTTATTCTTTTTGTTGCAATCGCAAATGGGAGTGTTTTCCTGATTTCACTTTCAGATTTTTCATCATTAGTGTATAGGAATGCCAGAGATTTCTGTGCATTAATTTCGTATCCTGCTACTTTACCAAATTCATTGATTAGCTCTAGGAGTTTTGTGGTAGCATCTTTAGGATCCTCTATGTATAGTATCATGTCATCTGCAAACAGTGACAGCTTTACTTCTTCTTTTCCGACTTGGATTCCTTTTATTTCCTTTTCTTCTCTGATTGCTGTGGCTAAAACTTCCAAAACTATGTTGAATAAGAGTGGTGAGAGTGCGCAACCTTGTCTTGCTCCTGATCTTAGTGGAAATGCTTTCAGTTTTTCACCATTGAGGATGATGTTGGCTGTGGGCTTGTCATATATGGCTTTTATTATGTTGAGAAAAGTTCCCTCTATGCCTACTTTCTGCAGAGTTTTTATCATAAATGGGTGTTGAATTTTGTCGAAAGCTTTCTCTGCCTCTATTGAGATGATCATATGGTTTTTCTCCTTCAATTTGTTAATATGGTGTATCACGTTGATTGCTTTGCATATATTGAAGAATCCTTGCATTCCTGGAATAAGCCCCACTTGATCATGGTGTATGATCCATTTAATGCACTGTTGGATTCTGTTTGCTAGTATTTTGTTGAGGATTTTTGCATCTATGTTCATCAGTGACATTGGCCTGTAGTTTTCTTTCTTTGTGACATCCTTGTCTGGTTTTGGTATCAGAGTGATGGTGGCCTCGTAGAATGAGTTTGGGAGTGTTCCTCCCTCTGCTATATTTTGGAAGAGTTTGAGAAGGATAGGTGTTAGCTCTTCTCTAAATGTTTGATAGAATTCGCCTGTGAAGCCATCTGGTCCTGGGCTTTTGTTTGTTGGAAGATTTTTAATCACAGTCTCAATTTCAGTGCTTGTGATTGGTCTGTTCATATTTTCTATTTCTTCCTGATTCAGTCTTCGCAGGTTGTGCATTTCTAAGAATTTGTGCATTTCTTCCAGGTTGTCCATTTTATTGGCATAGAGTTGCTTGTAGTAATCTTTCATGATCTTTTGTATTTCTGCAGTGTCAGTTGTTACTTCTCCTTTTTCATTTCTAATTCTATTGATTTGAGTCTTCTCCCTTATTTTCTTGATGAGTTTGGCTAATGGTTTATCAATTTTGTTTATCTTCTCAAAGAACCAGCTTTTAGTTTTATTGATCTTTGCTATCATTTCCTTCATTTCTTTTTCATTTATTTCTGATCTGATTTTTATGATTTCTTTCATTCTGCTAACTTTGGGGTTTTTTGTTCTTCTTTCTCTAATTGCTTTAGGTGCAAGGTTAGGTTGTTCATTCGAGATGTTTCCTGTTTCTTAAGGTAGGATTGTATTGCTATAAACTTCCCTCTTAGAACTGCTTTTGCTGCATCTCATAGATTTTGGGTTGTCATGTCTCCATTGTCATTTGTTTCTAGGTATTTTTTTATTTCATCAGTGATCACTTCGTTATTAAGTAGTGTATCGTTTAGCCTCCATGTGTTTATATTTTTTACAGATCTTTTCCTGTAATTGATATCTAGTCTCATGGCGTTGTGGTCAGAAAAGATACTTGATACGATTTCAATTTTCTTAAATTTACCAAGGCTTGATTTGTGACCCAAGATATGATCTATCCTGGAGAATGTTCCATGAGCACTTCAGAAAAATGTGTATTCTGTTGTTTTTGGATGGAATGTCCTATAAATATCAATTAAGTGCATCTTTTTTAATGTATCATTTAAAGCTTGTGTTTCCTTATTTATTTTCATTTTGGATGATCTGTCCATTGGTGAAAGCGGGGGTGTTAAAGTCCCCTACTATGAATGTGTTACTGTCGATTTCCCCTTTTATGGCTGTTAGTATTTGCCTTATGTATTGAGGTGCTCCTATGTTGGGTGCATAAATATTTACAATTGTTATATCTTCTTCTCGGATCGATCCTTGATCATTATGTAGTGTCCTTCTTGGTCTCTTCTAATAGTCTTTATTTTAAGGTCTATTTTGTCTGATATGAGAATTGCTACTCCAGCTTTCTTTTGGCTTCCATTTGCATGAAATATCTTTTTCCATCCCCTTACTTTCAGTCTGTATGTGTCTCTAGGTCTGAAGTGGGTCTCTTGTATTCAGCATATATATGGGTCTTGTTTTTGTATCCATTCAGCCAATCTGTGTCTTTTGGTGGGAGCATTTAGTCCATTTACATTTAAGGTAATTATCGATATGTATGTTCCTATTCCCATTTTCTTAATTGTTTTGGGTTCGTTATTGTAGGTCTTTTCCTTCTCTTGTGTTTCTTGCCTAGAGAAGTTCCTTTAGCAGTTGTTGTACAGTTGGTTTGGTGGTGCTGAACTCTCTCAGCTTTTGCTTGTCTGTGAAGGTTTTAATTTCTCCATCAAATCTGAATGAGATCCTTGCTGGGTAGAGTAATCTTGGTTGCAGGTTTTTCTCCTTCATCACTTTAAATATGTCCTGCAAGTCCCTTCTGGCTTGCAGAGTTTCTGCTGAGAGATCAGCTGTTAACCTTATGGGGATTCCCTTGTGTGTTATTTGTTGTTTTTCAGTTGCTGCTTTTAATGTTTTATTTGTATTTAATTTTTGACAGTTTGATTAATATGTCTTGGCATATTTCTCCTTGGATTTATCCTGTATGGGACTCTCTGTGCTTCCTGGACTTGATTAACTATTTCCTTTCCCATATTAGGGAAGTTTTCAACTATAATCTCTTCAAATATTTTCTCAGTCCCTTTCTTTTTCTCTTCTTCTTCTGGTATCCCTATAATTCGAATGTTGGTGCATTTAATGTTGTCCCAGAGGTCTCTGAGACTGTCCTCAGTTCTTTTCATTCTTTTTTTTTTTTTATTCTGCTCTGCAGTAGTTATTTCCACTATTTTATCTTCCAGGGCACTTATCCGTTCTTCTGCCTCAGTTATTCTGCTATTGATCCCATCTAGAGTATTTTTCATTTCATTTATTGTGTTGTTCATCGTTGTTTCTTTCGTCTTTAGTTCTTCTAGGTCCTTGTTAAATGTTTCTTGCATTTTGTCTATTCTATTTCCAAGATTTTGGATCAACAGGAACTTTGATTCATTGCTGATTGGAAGGCATAATGGTGCAGCCATAGGTAGACTGCCTATTTCCTCTTCATTTGTTAGGTCTGGTGGGTTTTTATCTTGCTCCTTCATCTGCTGTGTGTTTTTCTGTCTTCTCATTTTGCTTATCTTACTGTGTTTGGGGTCTCCTTTTTGCAGTCTGCAGGTTCGTAGTTCCTGTTGTTTTCGGTGTCTGCCCCCAGTGGCTAAAGTTGGTTCAGTGGGTTGTGTAGGCTTCCTGGTGGAGGGGACTAGTGCCTGTGTTGTGGTGGATGAGGCTGGATCTTGTCTCTCTAGTGGGCAGGTCCACGTCTGGTGGTGTGTTTTGGGGTGTCTGTAGCCTTATTATGATTTTAGACAGCCTCTCTGCTAATGGATGGGGTTGTGTTCCTGTCTTGCTAGTTGTTTGGCATAGGATGACCAGCACTGTAGCTTGCTGGTCGTTGAGTGAAGCTGGGTGCTAGTGTTGAGATGGAGATCTCTGGGAGATTTTTTCCATTTGATATTACGTGGAGCTGGGAGGTCTCTTGCGGACCAGTGTCCTGAAGTTGGCTCTCCCACCTCAGAGGCACAGCACTGACTCCTGGCTGCAGCACCAAGAGCCTTTCATGCACACGGCTCAGAATAAAAGGGAGAAAAAGTAGAAAGAAAGGAAGAAAGAAGGGAGGGAGGGAGGAAGTAAGGAAGGAGGGAAGGAAGGAAAAACAGAAAGAAAGAAGATAAAGTAAAATAAAGTAAGATAAAATATAATAAAGTTATTAAAATAAAAAAATAATTATTAAGAGAAAAAAGAAACGGATGGATAGAACCCTAGGACAAATGGTGGAAGCAAAGCTATACAGACAAAATCTCACACAGAAGCTTACACATACACACTCAGAAAAAGAGGAAAAGGGGAAAAAATCATAAATCTTGCTCTCAAAGTCCACCTCCTTAATTTGGGATGATTTGTTGTCTATTCATGTATTCCACAGATGCAGGGTACGTAAAGTTGATCGTGGAGCTTTAGTCCGCTGCTTCTGAGGCTGCTGGGAGAGACTTCCCTTTCTCTTCTTTGTTCTTACAGCTCCCAGTGGCTCAGCTTTGGATTTGGCCCCGCCTCTGTGTGTAGGTCGCGGGAGGGCGCCTGTTCTTTGCTCAGACAGGACGGGGTTAAAGGAGCCGCTGATTCGGGGGCTCTGGCTCACTCAGGCCGGGCGGATGGAGGGGCACAGAGTGCGGGGCGAACCTGTGGCGGCAGAGGCCGGCGTGACGTGGCACCAGCCTGAGGCATGCTGTGCGTTCTCCCGGGGGAACTGTCCCTGGATCACGGGACCCTGGCAGTGGCGGGCTGCACAGCCTCCCCGGAAGGGGGGTGTGGATAGTGACCTGTGCTCGCACACAGGCTTCCTGGTGGCGGCAACAGCAGCCTTAGCGTCTCATGCCCGTCTCTGGGGTCCGTGCTTTTAGCCGCGGCTCACACCCGTCCCTGGAGCTCCTTTAAGCAGCGCTCTTAATCCCCTCTCCTCGCACACCAGGAAACAAAGAGGGAAGAAAAAGTCTCTTGCCTCTTCGGCAGGTCCAGACTTCTCCCCGGACTCCCTCCCGGCTAGCCGTGGCGCATTAGCCCCTTCAGGCTGTGTTCATGCCACCAACCCCAGTCCTCTCCCTGCGCTCAGACTGAAGCCCGAGCCTCAGCCCCCAGCCCCGCCCACCACGGCGGGGGAGCAGACAAGCCTCTCGGGCTGGTGAGTGCCAGTCGGCACTGATCCTCTGTGAGGGAATCTCGCTGCTTTGCCCTCCGCACCCGTGCTCTCCTTCGTGGCACCGAAGCTCCCCCCCTCCGCCACCCGCAGTGTCCGCCCGCGAAGGGGCTTCTAGCATGTGGAAACCTTTCCTCCTTCACAGCTCCCTCCCACTGGTGCAGGTCCCGTCCCTATCCTTTTGTCTCTGTTTATTCTTTTTTCTTTTTCCCTACCAAGGTACGTGGGGGGTTTCTTGCCTTTTGGGAGGTCTGAGGTCTTCTGCCAGCGTTCAGTAGGTGTTCTGTAGGAGTTGCTCTACGTGTCGATGTATTTCTGGTGTATCTGTGGGGAGGAAAGTGATCTCCATGTCTTACTTTTCCGCCATCTTCCCAGAAGCCTGACCTACTGAACTACTGATACACACAACAACTTAGATGAATCTCCAGAGAACTATGCAGAGTTAAAAAAAAAAAAAGAAGCCCATACCCAAAGGTATGATTCTATTTATATAAACATACTTGAAATGACAAAATTATGAAAACGGAGAATATATTAGTGGTCACCAGGGCTTAAGGACTGAGGGGGAGGGAGAGCAGGAGGAAAGCAGGTATGGCTGCAAGAGGGCAACATAAGAGACCTTTGGTGATGGCAAAGCCCAGTATCTTGTCTATGTCAATGTCAATATCTTGGTTGCGAAATGGTATTATAGTTTTGTAAGATATTACCACCAGGGGACACTGCATAAAGAGTATATGGTTATCTCTCTGTATGATTTCTTAGAAAAGCATGTGAATTCACAATTATCTCATAGTAAAAAGTTTAACCTTAAAAACAGGATGCTATGGGGCTTCCCTGGTGGCGCAGTGGTTAAGAATCCACCTACCAATGCAAGGGACACGGGTTCGAGCCCTGGGCCAGGAAGATCCCACATGCCGCGGAGCAACTAAGCCCGTGTGCCACAATTACTGAGCCTGCGCTCTAGAGCCTGCGAGCCATAACTACTGAGCCTGCGTGCTACAACTACTGAAGACCACGCACCTAGAGCCCATGCTCTGCAACAAGAGAAGCCGCCGCCGCAATGAGCTCGTGCACCGCAACTAGGGAAAAGCCTGCGTGCAGCAACGAAGACCCAACGCAGCCAAAAATAAAATAAATAAATTTATAATTAAAAAAAGGATGGTATACAGAGAAAACAGTGCTTACAGGGAAATTTATAGTTTCAAATGCCTATATGAGAAAAAAGATATCAAATCAATATTCTATCTAATATTTAAAGAAGAAATATTACCAATCCTTCACAAACTCTTTCAGGAAACAGAGGAGGTTAGAACACTGACCAATTAACTCTATGAGCCTAACATTATCATTGCCTGGTATGGACCAAACAAAGCCATCACAAGAAAAGAAAACTAAAAATCAGTACCCCAGGAATTCCCTGGTGGTCCAGTGGTTAGGACTCTGCACTTTCACTGCTGAGGGGCAGGTTCAATCCCTGGTCGGGGAACTAAGACCCTGCAAGCCCCTTGATGCAGCCAAAAAAAAAAAATCAATATCCCTCACAACATAAATGCCAAGAATCCTTAACAAAATATGAACCAAGTGAATTAAGCAACATAAAAAGGATCACACACTATGACCAAATGGGATTTATCCTGGGAATACAAGGTTGATGTAACATCCAAAAATTAATTAATGTAATACACTGTGTTTAAAAAGAATAAATGACAACACATATTCATCTCAATAGATGCAGAAAAAAGTATTTCACAAAATCCATCACCAATCCATGATAAAAACTATCAACAAACAAGAAATCAAAAGGAGCTTCCTCAACCTAAAAAACCCACAGCTAACATCATACTTAATGGTGATAGACTGAATGCTTTCTCTCTTAAGATCAGGAACAAAACAAAGATGTCTGCTATTGCCACTTCTATTCAACATTGATCTGGTCATTCTATCCAGTATAATAAAGAAGAAGAAAAAAAGTTAAAGGTAACCAAACTGGAAAGGAAGATGTAAAACTGTCTTTATTTGCAAATCATATGATCCTATTAGTAGAAAATCCCAAGGAATTCCCCAAAAAAGATTAGAAACGATAAACGAGTTTATCAAGGTCACAGGATATAAGATCAAAATATGAAAATCAAAAATCAAATAACCCAATTAAAAAAATGGGCCGAGGAGCTGAATAGACATTTTTCCAAAGAAGACACATCGATGTCCAACAGGCACGTGAAAAGATGCTCAACATCAAGAAACATCAGGGAAATACAAATCAAAACCACAATGAGGGGGCTTCCCTGGTGGCGCAGTGGTTGAAAGTCTGCCTGCCGATGCAGGGGACACGGGTTTGTTCCCCAGTCTGGGAAGATCCCACATGCCGCGGAGCGGCTGGGCCCGTGAGCCATGGCCGCTGAGCCTGCGCGTCCGGAGCCTGTGCTCCGCAGCGGGAGAGGCCACAGCAGTGAGAGGCCCGTGTACTGCAAAAAAACAAAAACAAAAACAAAAACCCACAATGAGATATCACCTCACAACTGTCAGAATGGCTATTATCAAAAAGACAACAAATAACAAGAGGTGGCAAGGATGTGGAGAAAAGGGAACCTTTGTGCACTGTTGGTGCAAATGTAAATTGGCACAGCCACTATGGAAAACAGTATGGAGATTCCTCAAAAAACTAAAAATGAACTACCAGACAATCCAGCAATTCTTCTCCTGAGTATTTATCTGAGGAAAATGAAAACACTAATTAGAAAAGATAACATGCATCCCTATGTTCGTTGCAGCATTATTTACAATAGCCAAGATACGGAAATGACCTAAGTGCCCATCAATAGATAATGGATAAAGACAATGTGGTATATTTTTAAAATGGAATATTACTCAGCCATAAAAAAGAATGAAATCTTGCCATTTGAGAAAACATGGGTGAACCTAGAGGGTATTACATGAAGTAAAATAAGTCAGAGAAAGACAAATACTGTATGCCTTACATGTGGAATCTAAAAAACAAAACAAACAAACATAATAAAACAGAAACAGAGTTATAGATACAGAGCACAAATATGTGGTTGCCAGAGGGGAGAGGGGTAGGTGGAGGAGACAAATAGGTGATGGAGATTAAGAGGTACAAACTTCCAGTTGCAAAAAAAATGACTCGCAGGTATGGAATGTACAATGAGGGGAATACAGTCAATAACCATGTAACATCTCCATACAGTGATGTAGCCTAACTAGACTTATTGTGGTGATCATTTTGAAATGCATAGAAACATCAAATCAAATTATGTTGTGTAACCAGAACTAACATAGCACTATAGGTCAATTATACTTCAGAAACAAACTCTTAAAAAAAAAAGAGATCAGATTTGTGGCTACAAGAGGTGGGTGTTGCGGGGAGGGGGAATTGGATGAAAGCAGTCAAAAGGCAGAAACTTCCAGTTATAAGATGAATAAGTACTAGGGATGTAATGTAAAGCATGATAAATATAATTAACATTACTGTACATTATATATGAAAGTTGTTAAGAGAGCAAATCCTAAGAGTTCTCATTACAAGGAAAAATATTTTTTTCTATTTCTTTAATTTTGTATCTATAGGAGATGATGGATATTCAATGAATTTATTGTGGTAATCACTTCAAGATGTATGTAAGTCAAATTATTATGCTGTACACCTTAAACATGTCAATTATATCTCAATAAAACTGAAAAAAAAAAAAGTAAGATCAGGAGTTTCCTGGTGGCCTAGTGTTAGGATTTGGTGCTTTCACTGCGGAGGCCTGGATTCGATCCCTGGTCAGGGAAACCTCCCACATGCTGCATGGCGCAGCCAAAAAAAAAAAAAAGATCATATCAACTGCAAAAGAAAAAAAAAATTTTTACATATGAGCAACAAACAATCCAAAATTGAAATTAAGAAAATAATTCTATTCACAAGCATCAAAAATAACTAAATATAAATTTAACAAAAGAAGTGCATGACTTGTACAGTGAAAACTAACAAAACATTACTGAGAGAAATTAAAGAAAATTTAAATGGAGAGAATTCAATATTAACGAAATGGAAGAATCAATATTATCAGGATAGTAATTCCCTCCAAACGAGATCTATAAATTTAATGTGATCCCTATCAAAATTCCAGCAGGCTTTTTGGGAGAAATTGACAAGCTAATTTATATGGAAATTCAAAGAACTTAGAATAGTCAAATCCATTTTGAAAAAAAGAACAAAGTTGGAGGATTTCTCTTACCCAATATAAAAACTTAACTGTAAAGTCACAGTAATCAAGACAGTGTGTCATACAGATCAATAGAAAAGAATTCAAGAAATCAACCTTTACACCTATGTCAACTGCTTTTCAGTAAAGGTACCAAGACAATCCACTGGAGAAAGGATAGTCTTTTCAACAAATGGCTTGGGACAACTGGATACCCATATAGAAAAAAATGAACTTAAATCTTTACCTCATACCATAAAAATATTAACTCAAAACAGATCAGATTTAAACGTAAGAGCTAAAACTGTAAAACTTCTAGAAGAAAACATAGGAGAAAAAAAATCTTTGTGAGCTTGGGGTAGGCAAAGAGTTCTTAGATATGATGCCAAAAGCATAATCCATAAAAGAAAAAAGAAATAAATTGGACTTCATCAAAATCAAAAACTTCACTTCAAAAGATACCACTGATAAAATCAAAAGACAAGCCACAGAAACAGAGAAAATATCTGCAAATCATATATGTGATACCAGATTTGTATGGAGAATATACAAAGAACTCTTACAGCTCCGTAATAAAACAATCCAATCAAAAAGTAGGCAAAAGATTTGAATACACATTTCACCAAAGAAATATGAATGGCTAGTAAGCACATGAAAAGATGCTCAACATTGTCATTAGGAAAATGCAAATTAAAACATTGAGATACCACTGCATATCCACTAAAATTGCTATAATAAAAAACAGATAATACCAACTGTTGGAAAAGATGTGGAGAAACCAGAAGCCCCCATACATTGTTGATGGGAATATAAAATGGTACAGCCACTTTGGAAAACAGTTTAGGAGTTTCTTAAAAAGTGGAACACAGACTTACCATACAACCTAACACTCTATTCCTCGGAATCTACTCAAGACAAATGAAAACAGGGCTTCCCTGGTGGCGCAGTGGTTAAGGATCCGCCTGCCAATGCAGGGGACACGGGTTCGAGCCCTGGCCCGGGAAGATCCCACATGCTGCGGAGCAACTAAGCCCATGTGCCACAACCACTGAGCCTATGCTCTAGAGCCCACGAGCCACAACTACTGAGCCGATGTGCCACAACTACTGAAGCCTGTGCGCCTAGAGCCTGTGCTCTGCAACAAGCCGTGACAATGAGAAGTCCACGCACTGCAACAAAGAGTAGCCCCCACTCACTGCAACTAGAGAAAACCCGCACACAGCAATGAAGACCCAACACAGCCAAAAATAAAAACAAACAAATAAATAGAGAAATGAAAACATATATCTACACAGACTTGAATGCTAATGTTCATAGCAGGTTTATTCTTAACAGCCAAAAAGTGGAAATAATCCAAATGTACATCAACTGGTGAATGGATAAACAAAACATGGTTTTATCTTTACAGTGTAATACTATCCAGCAGTAAAAAGAAACAAACTACTGAATCTCAAAAACATCCTAATTAGAATTCAGATGCCAAAAGACTATGTATTGTAGGAGCATGAGAGAATTTTCTGAGGTGATGGAAATGGTTTATATTTTGTTTGGGCTGATGGATACATGGGTGTATAAAATAATCAAAATTCATCAAACTGAGCACTTGAGATTTGTGCATTTTATTAAATGTAGATTATACCTAAATAAATAAAGATTTGTTTGATTCTGCTATGAAAGTCCCAAGTGGAAAATGCTTGGCCTTCAGTGTTTATATTAGAAAGAAGAAAAGCTAAAAGAAAATTAAATAGTGAAATAAATCCAAAGAAAGTAGAAGAAAGGAAATAATAAAGGTAAGAAATCAATGAAATAAAAAGCACAGGAGGGCTTCCCTGGTGGCGCAGCGGTTGAGAGTCCACCTGTCGATGCAGGTGACACGGGTTCGTGCCGCGGTCCAGGAGGATCCCACATGCCGCAGAGCGGCTGGGCCCGTGAGCCATGGCCGCTGAGCCTGTACGTCCGGAGACTGTGCTCCGCGACAGGAGAGGCCACAACAGTGAGAGGCCTGCGTACCACAAAAAAAAAAAAAAAAGAAAAACGCACAAGAGACTCAACAAAGCCAAAAACTGGTCCTTTGAAAAGGCCAATACAATTTTTGAAAAAATAGTCCATGAGGCATAATAGTAGTTGATGAGAAACTTTTGAGACAAAAGATTGTTGGAATAGTGCTTTTGAGAATAAAAACCACTGGACTAATGGATTTTGTTGTATTATTATTATTATTTGTGTTACGCGGGTCTCTCACTGTTGTGGCTTCTCCCGTTGCGGAGCGCAGGCTCAGCGGCCATGGCTCACAGGCCCAGCCGCTTCTTGGCATGTGGGATCTTCCCGGACCGGGGCACGAACCCGTGTCCCCTGCATCGGCAGGCGGACTCTCAACCACTGCGCCACCAGGGAGGCCCGGGTTTTGTTGTATTTTATACAACCCTTTGGAGAAGTTTGAAGATGATTTACAAACCATAAAGTCCCTAAGACTTACGAGAATTTGAAAGGGATAAAGATTTTCTTTAAGTTTGAGCTATAATCTGCATCTTGCCATCATTAAATGAATTCCTGGTTAATTGAAGCTCCTACTGCGATATTCTTGACATACCTATCATTTATAAAGGGTTGATTTTTAACTCTTTTGGAGTATACTACTTAAAACTATGATTTCTGCTTAGTCTTTTTATATGTTTGTTGTAGGAAATATATTAGTCACTGTATGCTTGTAATAGCAAATTATATTTTATAGAATGTATTTATTGTAGGAATATAGATTACAACGGATATACCAGCCTGATAGTGATAAACTTTAATGTATAATTTCACTATTATGTAAGTGGCATGAATTCACTTGCTGGTCTTGGCTTTCCCCAAAAAAACTTGTTTGAGAAAATAAACTTGTGATTCTAACAGATTCAGTGCTATCACCGACAAGGAGCGTGTTCCTTTGACACTCCTCTCGATTCTTTTTGCTAAGGTGGGCAACAACCAATACTGTATTATGAATTCTCAAAGCACTTTAAGTCAAAGAGATTATTCCCTCTCAGGATTTTCATAAAATACCTTTGGGGCCAATATTTTCACCTTTCATTTTAACCAGGGCTGAATCAAAGGTGGCTTAGAGTTTTATTTCATAACAGAATAAATGTACCACAAAAGCTACTTCATGATCCCCTTTTAACTAACATTTCAGTGTCCTACAATTGCTGCCATACTAAACAATGCTGGAATAAACATCCTTCTACATAGGTCTTTGTGAACATGAGCAAATATTTCGTTATGATACATTCCCAGATGCGGAATTCTGGGTCAAAGGGTGAGATATTTTAAATCTCGATAGATGTAATCAAATTGTCCTCTTTAGAGAATGTACCAGTTTATACTTCTCACCAACAATATATCCTCACCAACACTGGCTGCTATAAGTCCTTTTAATTTTCGCCAATTTTAATGAGTGAATCACATTGTTCACGTTTCTTATTACTAGACAGGCTGAACACTTCATAAATGTGTATTGGGTACTTGCATTTCTTTTATAAACAGTCTATACATATTTGCGAGCTGGATTTTCCCTGTTGCCAAAGAGCTGAAGTCAGACATATTGTTCAATAATGGTGCTTTATCCTCCAGAATAGTGTGATTACCCTGCTGCTCAATGTTTGTAAACACTCCCTTAAATGCAAGAATTAAGAGGAGTATTTGTCTAAGTTCTTCCTGAACAGTGATATGATCCCTGAGTATGAAAGTCAATGGCTCAGCACAGAACTAATTTTCTCTGCTCTGGCAAGACCCTACCTTATAAGAGTCACTGGCAGCAGCACAGCCCTTCCCTGTTGTGGAGCCTGAGGCACAAAGAAAACTCTATGGAGATGAGATGCCATGTCTGCTCCTGCCTGTGGGACTTCACTGCCACTAACTTCCATCTTTGCCCAAATCAAATCAGTGGCACTCAGTGTGCTCACGAGTCTACATGAGTCCTCTTCCTGCTAATCTTTAGCCCATCTAAACTGATGCAATATGTATTTTGTCCCATTTCTATTCTATCTTACTGATTTGTACTAGGAATATTAATCTTTCACATTTCATGTAAGTTTTAATTATTTTCTCTCAACCTATCATCTTTTAAATCTGTAATCTCCATGGCTGTAAGTTTTGAACTTTTTATGTTATCATCAGATCTACCAACTTTTCCTTTAGGCTTTTGGGTTTGTTTTGCCTTCCTCATCCAAACTATTAAAATAATCCCCTAAGATTTCTTTGTTCATAATTTTGTCTCAATAAAATATCTTAAATAAGGTTTTAAATAAAAGATCTTTTATCCCCAAATGGCTCACGATTTTGACTAAAAAAGTCTATTCTTTTTCTCACTGACATAAAATGCTGCCTATAGCATGTATTATTAAAATTTTATATCTGGTTGTAAAGTTTGTTCCAATGATTGATCTACTTCTGCATCAATACCACACTTCTTATATTGTGGCTTTATCATATGTTCTAAAACATGTCAACTCTCCCGTCATATTCTTTTAAACGTTTATTTACTATTCCCCCCAAACCCCGTCAAGAACGCTTACATTTTTATTCATTCACTTATTTATTTACCTGTGCTGCGTGGCTTGTGGGATCTTAGTTCCCCAACAAGGGATTGAACCCGGGGCCTCGGCAGTGAGAATGCAGAGTCCTAACTAATGGACCGCCAGGGAATTCCGGTTTATTTACGATTCTTGTGAATCTTACTTTTCCAAATCTTTAATATCAACTGGACAAGTTCTTTAAAAAACCTTATTGAAATTTTTATTCAGAATGCACTGAATTGGGCTTCCCTGGTGGTACAGTGGTTAAGAATCCGCCTGCCAATGCAGGGGACACGGGTTCGAGCCCTGGTCTGTGAAGATCCCACATGCCACGCAGCAACTAAGCCCATGCACCACAACTACTGAGCCTGTGCTCTAGAGCCTGCATGCCACAACTACTGAGCCCGCGCGCCTAGAGCCCGTGCTCCACGACAAGAGAAGCCATCACAATTAGAAGCCCGCACACCACAAGAGTAGCCCCCGCTCGCCACAACTAGAGAAAGCCTGTGCACAGCATGGAAGACCCAACACAGCCAAAAATAAAAATTAATTTAAAAAATAATAAACTATAAAAAAATACACTGAATTTATAGGTGGAAAAAAAGGAGTCATCTGTACAATACTGAGTATTCTCATCTAAAGAGTATTGCCTATTTTCTCATTACTCATATGCTCCTCTCGTCCTTCAACAAATTAGTTTTATTCATGTATAGTTTGCATAATCTTGTTAAATTTATACCCGGTAAGTTTATACCCATGGCATTTTCTGATTTGTGTGTCTGTGTGTACATGTGTGTGGTATAAACTAATTAGTAAATTATTTAGTAAACTAATAATTTTTGCATGTTTATTTTGAACTGTCACCTCACTGAACTCTCACAGCAGTTCAAGTTTTTCAGTTTCTGGGTTGTATTTTCTAGGCAGACAATCTTATTCTACCTTGTAAGTAACGTTCTGTCGCTTCCATTTCTATCTCATTTGCTAAGCCCCAGAGAACAATATTGTAGAATTCAAGCGGTGGCTGATATTCTTGACTTGTTCCAGACACTAATGAGAATATAGAGAAGCCAAACAATAATATGAATTCTGGTGCAATGCAATTGATGACTACTTCCCAACCCTCTGAATTTACCCTTGTTATTTCATTAACCTCACCACCCCACATTTTACCCAGTTGAAACTTTATCCCACCTACAGCATTACGGAAGGATGTTACTGTGCTCCAATGTTTCATCATTAAAAATGATTCCGATAGTTCTCTAAGTACCTTATATCAAGTTAATAGGGTCCTTCTCTACATTACCTACTTTTAAAAAATTTTGAATTGTATCAAATACATCTTCAAGGTATGCTTTTTCCTTTCCACCTCTAAAAGCTCCAGGTACATACAAGAATGCATTACTCTTTCAATAGAATGCTGGACTTAAGTTACTAATATTTTAGTATGGATTTTATAACTGTGTGAGAATGGTCTCTAGTGGTTTGCTTTTGCTTTGTTTTTGGTAGTGTTCTCTCCACGTTTGGGCAGCAAGGATATAATAATTTTGAACAATGAATTAGAATGTCTCCTTTTTTGCTTCCTTTTTTTGTCCTACATTCTGGTACAAATTAAACAACAGGAATTACCCATTCCTTGTATTGTGAGTTTGTGGAAACTTCTGCAGAGGAAATTTTTTAATAACCTCAGTTTCTTGATTATCAATATTTTAAGGGTATCTGCTTCATCTCTGGTAATTTAAAAAATTTTTATGTATTTCCAGAGAAGCATCCGTTTCCTTTCACCATATTAAATTTTTCTAGAAATAGAATTTCAGAAGTTTTATGGGAGTGCAGCTATTTGCACACTCTTATTAAAAGAAAAATTCTTTTTTGCTCTGCAAAAACCAAAAACATACACACACATCATCATCATCATCTTTGGAGGTTACATACAAAGAGTGAAATAGTAGAGTGAGCTTTCTAGGTCAGCCTGGAAATCATTTGGAAGATGTCAAAGCTACTGTCCTGATGCCCCCCATTCCTGTGAGATGAACTTTATAATTTATCAGAGTGGTGCATAGCATTCTCTCTTACAAAAAGGTTAACTCTGGCTGTGTTGAGAACAGACTGCAGTGGAGCAAGTGTGGAAGTGAGGAGTTGTTACAGGGCTATTCAAGGTGAGAGCCACTGGTGGCTTGGACTAGGACAGTAGCAGTGCAGATGGTGAGAACTGGTCAGATTCTGAAAATACCTTGACAGGAGAGCCAACAGGATTTACATATATAGTGTACTTTCATCAATAACCTCGCATTACAGGCAGATTCTCAACCAGGTACAACTTTTGCTGAGAATCACTGTTCTATGAAAACAAGGCCCACTGTTTTCATATTTGCATATTCCCATTTACACTAAGCACAGTGCTTTGCAAATTTGTTGAAATTCATGTGGATGTTTGAAATAGAAAAGACTTCTGGTTTCAGTTCTGACGTGAGATCAATTACAATAAATTAGTGAACTTGGGTCTTATGTTACTCCAGAATTTCTGGTAGAAGGTGCTTACAAAACACATGGGGACATGTTAGACATAAAATTAATGTTTGGATTAAAACCTTGTTTCATTTAAGTGTGTTCTCCATGCTATAACACAACCCTTCAAAGTCAAGGAAGTACGTAACATTAATATGTTTCCCCAAAACTTATAAACTTACGTAACAACCAGAGCCACAGCTTTTAAACGTCTACAAGGCAGCATGTCCAATGCCCAAAAGAGCACAAGGTTGCAACTGTGGCATCAAGTCCCACATTAAATGAAAATTTAAGAAAAGCAAACAAGAGTATTATCAGACTACCAAACCTTAGTAAGATTCTGTTATTTGATACTCCTACTTCTCAACTCTCTAAATTTGTTACTCAACACAGGGGAGCTTTAAAAATTAATGCCTGGGCTCCACCCAAAGCCAATTAAAATCAGAATCTCTGTGGAGCATCTATCGTTTTTTAAGCTTCCCCAACAATTCTAATGTCAGCCAGAGTTAAGACCCACTGCTTTAACAGAATTTTATGAAACAAAAATAAACAAAAATTAAAATGCATAACACAGGAAAAGTGCAGGAACACGGAGAATAAGTTAAAAGCGAAAGGGCTCACCCTTTTGCTGTATAACATTTTTTTGCCTCCTGAAAGTTCCAAAGATTACTAATATTTGAATCTACATCATAACCTTATCAATTAAGCAGTTAAGAAAAAACATAAAATAAGGACTGGAAAAGATCTTTGTTACTTAACTAAAATCATCTGGTGTTAACAGTACTTTCCAATGGGGGAATGCTGTAGGGCTTCGGGCATAAAGCAATGCAGAAACAATCGCAGGGCATCACGGGGAGAGGATGAGAACTTCGGGCTCTAGCTTCCTGTGTTCTAGTCCAGAAAAAGGGGAGAGAAAGGAATGTCCATGGGAACAAGCCCCCATGCCTGAAAGGACAATTTTATTTGAACCTATTAATTTGTCACTCAAAAAGATAAAAGCAACATAAAATATGAGGTAAAGGGAAGTTGGTCTTCAAGAATTTGTCTTCAAGTTTTTACTGATAACAATAATCCTTCAAGCCTGGAGCTACTCAAAGACGAATCATGAAAAATAAGAAGAAGAATTTTATTTCAAACAGATTCAGTGGTATGTGTGCTACAGCAAAGGCTGGTTGTAGCAGTTTCCTTTCAAACCTGCACTGATGTATAAATTAGATGTTATTTGGGAATGGTTAATTTCTGGTAAAATGTAGATTCAATCCAACATTATGCCAATTTTTACATTTATTGTAGACCCTATTTTAGTACTAGAGGTTAAATTTTCATCACCAAAAAATGAGAATAACCTTACAGCTACTCCTAAGGTAATGAGCTGTGAAATTAATTCCTCACTATTGCTTTGAAAATATACCCCTAGGTTGTTAAGAGAAATTCCGACTTCATCCAAATCTGTTATTTAATTCTTCAGTCATCATCTACTGTTGGCTTGATTGTCACTCCTCTTCTTATTTGACCCCAACCAATTAAACTGCAAAATGAAAATAAAAGAAATCATGAATTTTATATCCATTTCATTATCATTACCACATAATCACATGACATAACTAGTTTTACTTGCCTATCTAAGTCTAAATTTGTTTACAAAACCTGCTCCTCCAGAAAGAAAGCTCACATTATCTTCTTAGACCCAGAGAGATGGGCTCTAGCCAGAAGGAATGATAGGAAAAGCAAACAAAAAGGTGCTAGTATAAATATGCTCATCTTCACTCTTATCAAAATATACCTGCCCCTCAGAACCACTGATGAAGCAACTTCCAGTCCGCCCAAGGAACCATGCTCATACACAAACCACCTCAGTCTGATTTTTTTTTTTAAATTTCATTCTCTTTTCCTCTTTGAAAAATGTTTTTATGTTTTGTTCTGTTTTGTTTTTTAACCATTCACAGCACTTCAACAGATCACCATGGCTTGCTTTATCATGACTTTAGCTAGTAAAGGAAATTAAGAGAAGACCTAGAGGACTAGATAATCTATAAACAGATTACTCTCAAGAGCAGAGGGATTTCTGCTCCTTCTCTCTTTCAATGTCTGCTCTAGTCACTGGTCAGGCCAGACTGCTACCTCAACTGTAGCTTCTAGAACAGAACTTACCTAAGCATGGGTTAAAAACAACAAATCTAAAGAATGTAAGGATCATTCAGATGCTTCCATTTCTTTTAACATACTTGCTAATTTTTAAGCAACGTATAAAATTTCATTTGGGTAGAATCCTCTTACAATATTAGTAGACAGGGACCTCACTGGTGGTCCAGTGGCTAAGACTCTGTGCTCCCAATGCAGGGGGACCGGGTGCGATCCCTGGTCAGGGAACTAGATCCCACATGCTGCAACTAAGAGTTCACGTGCCACAGCTAAAGCTCCCGCACGCAGCAACGAAGATCCTGTGTGCCACAACTAAGACCTGGCGCAGCCAAATAAATAAATAAATATAAAAAAAAACAGTACACAGACACAAAAAGATCATTCCTTTCTTTTAAAATACACTGTAAATCAGTATGTCTATAACAGCAAATAGTATAATCACACAAGAGAGTAAAATCAAGCAGGCATAAATCACCACAAAGCAGAAATGATTTACTTAAAAGAGAACAAAAAGTTTAACTCTGTTTAAATTAGAGAGTAATAATTCATATCTTCTGAACAGTAAATGGTGAGAGACCATCCTGAGGCACTGTACCAGGGAAGCCTTAATAAGGGAGGTAGGTAATGAGAAAAAAACAAAGCCAAGGGTGATTTGAGTAATTATGGGGACAATCAGGACACAGAACAGTCTAATTTAGAGGGTTTATATGAGACAAAGCAGGAGAAACTTAAAATTCATTCAAGCAGGCTTCCAGAAAGGTCCTGAATATCAGAAAGTAGTGGGAAGCTACTAAAAATTACTGAGTACAGCATGAAAAAATGTTTTACGGAGATTAATTTTGACTGAGTACTTAAGTAACAGCGGAAGAGGCAAATTCGG
This sequence comes from Globicephala melas, assembly GCF_963455315.2. Classification (NCBI taxonomy): domain Eukaryota; kingdom Metazoa; phylum Chordata; class Mammalia; order Artiodactyla; family Delphinidae; genus Globicephala; species Globicephala melas. Next base: position 106,116,643 of record NC_083335.1, read on the forward strand.
AATTTTTTGCAATAACTTTTATGTGTGAAATGATGGTGGTATGGGCTATAATGAGGTCACACAGAATAGAAAGGAAACAGTAGATTCAGTAACTAACCAGGAAAAGAGAAAAGAGACAGGAGTCAACAATATGTGCATGTTTCCTAGCTCTATCCACTCGAAGCGTCCCGAAGCAACAGCACCTTAGGAGCAGCAAGCACACCTAGCACCCGTATCTGCATTTCTAATACCATTTTCCACTAAGAGGAACCAGGGCCCCCTCAGGAGAAATGACCAATTCTAAACTGGAGCAGGGGAGAGGTACAAGATGATTCCAGAACATCTTGTGCCACAAAGTAAGGAACTGTCAAAAAAACAAAAACAAACCCAATGGGGAAATATTGAGGCTTGCGCAAGTCCCAACCTGTCCATGGGGTTGCTATCTGCTTCGTAAAACAAAGCAGAGGGTTTGTCTTCTAAGAAAAGTCATCTTCTCTGAAAAAGCCTCTTATGTAGTTGGCCTTGGCATCTTCCCAAGGTAGGAGGGCAGGGACTGATTCTGGGTTTTCAGTTGAGGTAGAGAAGACAGTGGCTATTACCAGAAAGTCCAGAGCGGGATGCAGTTACCTGCAGAATGCATCACTGCTAACCAAGCCTGGGTTTCATGACAGTCATAGAAATGGATTCCTTAATAAAATACTAGGTTAAAAAAAAAGAGGAGAAATGTCAAAAGGACATAGGAGTCACCTAAAGGGTCTCTACTGGACAAATCCTCGACAATTTGGGTATCAAAATAAATAAAAACAGGTTATCACCTCACACCAGTCAGAATGGGCATCATCAGAAAATCTACGAACAACAAATGCTGGAGAGGATGTGGAGAAAAGGGAACCCTCTTGCACTGTTGGTGGGAATGTAAATTGATACAGCCACTACAGGTAGAACAGTATGGAGGTTCCTTAAAAAACTAAAAATAGAACTACCATACGACCCAGCAATCCCACTACTGGGCATATACCTGAGAAAACCATAGTTCAAAGAGTCATGTACCACAATGTTCATTGCATCACTGTTTACAATAGCCAGGACACGGAAGCAACCTAAGTGCCCACTGACAGACAAATGGATAAAGATGTGGTACATATATACAATGGAATATTACTCAGCCATAAAAAGGAACGAAATTGGGTCATTTGTAGAGACACGGATGGATCTAGAGACTGTCATACAGAGTGAAGTAAGTCAGAAAGAGAAAAACAAATACGTGTATTAACGCGTATTCGTGGAACCTAGAAAAATGGTACAGATGAACCAGTTTGCAAGGCAGAAATAGAGACAGAGATGGAGAGAACAAACTTGGCGGGGTGGGGAGGTGGTGGTGGGATGAATTGGGAGATTGGGATTGACATATATACACTAATATGTATAAAATGAACAACTAATAAGAACCTGCTGTATAAAAAATAAATAAAATTCAAAAATTCAAAATAAATAAATAAATAAGAACAGTAATGAATCATAACCTACTGAATAAAATAGGATGCCATGAGTGCGTATTATAACTAGATAAGTAAATAACGGGGCAGAAAGAATGACAAATGATAAATGAGGAGTGGTGGAGCTGGGGGATGGGGATCACCATTTTGTAAACACTATAATCAAGCTCAGTTCAGACAAAAATCATCAGTGGATGCTAAATCCAGCGGGGTGGGATTTGATGAGGAGCAGGCTATTTGCATAGAGTCGCCCCACAGAACGCTTATTTGCAAGGGTAAAAAAGAGTAACCATATAGTGGAGAAACTGGCTAACACCTTAACTGCATGATCAAAATTAACCTCAACAAGGAGGAATCAGATATCACGTGTCTCTGGCTGCGACTCCCTAAGGAGAGAATCACCACCTACACGAAAGTATTCCAACCAAGAATACGTAACCTAAACCTAATCTTAGGAAATACCAAGTAAACCCAAACTGAGCAGCAGTCTAGAAAGGAACTAGCTTGTATTCTTCAAAATTGCCAATGACAAGACAAAGAAAGGCTGAGGAAGTTCCAGATTAGAGATCAAGAGACATGAAAACTAAATGCAATGCGTGATCCCAGACGGGGGACACAGAGGACATTACTGGAAGAAGTGATAAAACTGGAAAAGACTGTAGATTTCAGTATTTTAACAATGTTAAACTTGTTAAGTGGTCATATAAGAGAATATCCTTGTTTTTAGGAAACATTCACCAAAGTATTAAGACATCAAGGGGCAACCTATTCCTCAAATGGTTCAGAAAAAGATAAGGGAGATATTAAACCTAAGTTCACTGGTTTTCACATAGGTTGTGTCTATCACAAATCAGGCCTAGAAATACAGATTTCTAAGTCAACTGAATAAACAGTTGAGACTTGAAACCACAGTATAGTAACTGTTGCGTTCAAGGTAAAGTGTGTTTGTGCATGTGTTAAGAAAACTGATTCTGTCTTTTTTATTAGACACTGACAAAGGCTAATAAACTTACCGCCAGTGTTTCTCAACTCTTCGGCTAAGTGCAATTTTTTCTCCTACTTCTGTGCACACAGGATTAGTCAAAACAATTTTGCCCAAATCAGCCTTGACTGCACTAACTCTTCCTCCTGTCGACAGGGATCCTATGTTCACCATAAGCACTTCATTCTTAGACAGCTTTTGCACCTAGGGAAATCAAGGGGGGAAAAATAAACCCCAAAATCAAGAAAATGCTTTCCAAATAACTGCTTATTTTCCTACCACCTTGCCAACAAAAGATGTCAGCAATTTTCCATCTCTGCCAACCTGAGCTCAGCAAGACTTTTTAAAAAAATCACATGGATAATAGGAATTATCATGTCACTGTCATACATGACATGCTGTTTCCTGTTTTGTTTTACTTTGAACTGACTGCCATACAGAAGTTCTCAATTTTCAGGAAGTCAAATTTATCTACCTCTTCCTTTTTCTTAATCCCATGTTAAATGAAAAGAAATGAACCTCGAAACTGGTCTTAACTTCACTGTCACTTTTTTTGGAACAGGAATTACAGAAAGCACTTACTTTTGCTGCTTTCTTGTCTCCTTCAGTGCGTACACCTAGAAGCCGTCTAAGCAGGAAATAGGAAATTTCCAGTTCTGTGAAGATCTCAGGTAAAGCTCCAACTGCACCAAGTACCTGCCCCACCATTCTGTCAGCTCGGCACAAAGTGGGGTCAATTTTCGTTCCAACTCCTAATACAAAATAAGATATACATTTTATTGTTCAACATTTTATTTCCTATAAAGCTGTTTACCCAAAAGACTTAGTCAAACAAGTACAGCATATACCTATACATTTTAATACACACTTATATTTTCATACTCATGTATTAGCTACATAGATGTGACAAAATACCTGTTTTATCTGAAGAAACAGAACTGTAAACTCATGGGTTAGTTGGGCATTTGAGAACAGAAAGATTCTCTTGATTTAAATTCTAAGCAAAGGACAAAAAGAGCTAAGAGCCTAACAAAAAGGAGCCTGAATATCCTTAATGAAGGTTGAAAAGATACGAAATTCATAATGAGTAGTTTTCAGGATATTTGCCTGCCATTTCTCCCCTGAAAGGCTGATCAAAAAGACAGCTTAAAGACTTTATATGATTCCTGGGATCCACTTCAAAATATTTTATCTGTATGTCTTTCAAGGAGAAGAGGGAAGAAGATACAAAGATGAGGCAAGAATAGTAAAGTAGGGTTTCCCTGGTGGCGCAGTGGTTGAGAGTCTGCCTGCCGATGCAGGGGACATGGGTTCGTGCCCCGGTCCGGGAGGATCCCACATGCCGCGGAGCGGCTGGGCCCATGAGCCATGGCCGCTGAACCTGCGCGTCCAAGCCTGTGCTCCGCAGCGGGAGAGGCCACAGCAGTGAGAGGCCCGCGTACCGCAAAAAAAAAAAAAAAAAGAAGAGTAAAGTATTGGGAATTCCTGGCGGTCCAGTGGTTAGGAGTTGGTGCTCTCACTGCCATGGGCCCAGGTTCCAGGGAACTAATATCCCACAAACCGCGTAGCGTGGCCAAAGTAAAAAAAAAAAGAGTGGTAAAGTATTAACTGTTGAACCTGGGTGGTGGCTACATGACCACACATTACACTACATTACACTATTCTCTCTACTTTTATGTTTGAAAAGTTCCGTAAGTTAAATTTTAGAAGTCTCCAGAGTTTCCTTGTTTACAAAACAAACAATAAGGATAAAATTATACATGGTAAACTCCTGATTACAAGATACAATAGAAAAATGAATTATATAGCCAAACACCAGAGAACAAAAAGACAAACTCCTTCACCAAACGTTTTCTTCTTTAATCCAAAAGTTATAATACCTCTAATTCTCACTGTATCTTGCCTTTTCCTGGGTATCTGGTAATACACTATTGTATGAGATGAGAATATCCATAAATTATCTCAGTAATACCAACATAATGGAAGTTATCTTCTTTAATTCCCACCTTAGTGTAACTATGATCTGACATGATCCAGCTGACACTTGTGGGTAACTCTCCATTTGCAAAACATACATTGAAAAAAACAAAAACAAAAAACCACCACCACTCTACCCCCAAAACCATGTAGGCTAAAAAGAAAAGTATAGTTAGGTATTTTAAATGATAGGACATAAAACTTACTTTGTTACTGCTAAAAAGGAGCTACTTTAAAAACTAAACCAAGGGCTTCCCTGGTGGCGCAGTGGTTGAGAGTCTGCCTGCCGATGCGGGGGACACGGGTTCATGCCTCAGTCCGGGAAGATCCCACATGCTGCGGAGCGGCTGGGCCCGTGAGCCATGGCCGCTTAGCCTGCGCGTCCGGAGCCTGTGCTCCGCAACGGGAGAGGCCACAACAGTGAGAAGCCCGTGTATGGAAAAAAAAAAAAAAACGAAAAGACAAAACTAAACCAAAATTCTCCTTTATGTTTAAAATTAATTTTTACAAACACATGAAACCATCTTATGACCTAAAATCAACAGCTTAACCACATATCTTCCTCTACCCCATTCAATTATTAAACATCAAATTAAAAATCTATACCTGTATGAGTAATATGTTTCTCATGAAAAGTACCATGAATATCCACAAATTAAAAACGTAGGGATGAGAGAAAAATCTTTACCAATAAGACCTCCTGGAGCAGCATACTGAAGATCATTATGCTCTGCGAAAAGTGATACAATTTTGGAAAAGATGGGTTTACACATGAGCTTTCCTTCACTGTCTTTGGAAACAATACCAGGTCTGACTTCTATCTCCTGGCCCACCTGTAAAAATATAAATTAGTGATTAGAATTTGTGGGACAACACGATTTCCATTACATACAAAAAGTCCTAACAGGAAGACCACAAAACTGAAAAGCAATCCTTTCTCTATTTCGAAGATCACTATTTAAAAAAAAAAGATATGGGAGAGATCTTCAAAACCAGAACCATCCAAATGTTTCAAACTACCTACCACACAGGCCTATCACCATATAAAATGTGCTCCATATTCACAGAAGCCTATAAAGTTAGAGGTCAAACACACTCAAAAGATATAATAGTAAACAAAGAAGTCTATATCAAGTACTAGACACCATGAAGAAAAAAATTATTTTTCAATTTGGAGTGTTCATACTATTTTCCTAATTAAGACAAGAGAAAAACAAACAAAATAAAAACACAACAACCAAAACCTAGTTTACCTTTAATACTCCTTTTAGAATACTACCACCAGCTACACCCCCCTTAAGGTCATCAACTTCACAGCCAGGTTTGTTGACATCAAAGGATCTAATAACTAAAAAAAACAAAACAAATTAAAGCCAATTCTATTCACATTAACTTCAGAAAAATCTGATTAAGTTAACTTCTCTAAAATAGTAGACACGTAAGATTTATACAAGGGGGACTTTGTGACAAAATCTAATATTATTCCAACTAAGTATACTGCAACCTTAATTACAATGGAAAAAGTGGAAATAACTTAAAAGTTCATTGATAGGACGCATATTATGGTACACCCATAGTATGGAGTATCACGCAGCTATTAAAAAAGAACGTTAGAGCACATGTAATGATGTGGAAGGATAACCTTCGTATATTGTTAAGGAAAAAAGAAAAAACTAGCTATGCATAGTATGATCCCACTTCCACAAACAAAAACTAAAACAAGAAATGTGTATATGTTTATACATGATGATATGAACAAAGAGAAAGGTGCGGGAATAGTACACACCAACTGTTAACTTTGGTTACTTCAGGGCTAAGAGGCGAGGCAGGGAGAGTGTAGACCTTTGTCTTCATATACCTCTATATTATATGATTTCTGCATTAAAAATGTAGTTTTAAAACTTCAAAACAACCCTAGGATTGGACTTCCCTGGTGGTGCAGTGGTTAAGAATCCACCTGCCAATGCAGGGCACAAGGGTTCAATCCCTGGTCCGGGAAGATCCCACATGCCACAGAGCAACTAAGCCCGTGCGTCACAACTACTGAGCCTGCACTCTAGAGCCCACGAGCCACAACTACTGAGCCCACGAGCCACAACTACTGAGCCAGTGCGCCTAGAGCCCATGCTCCGCAATGAGAAGCCTGTGCACCACAACGAAGAGTAGCCCCGGCTCGCCGCAACTAGAGAAAGCCCACACACAGCAACAAAGACCCAACACAGCCAAAAGATTAATTAATTAATTAATTAAAAACGAAAAACAAAAAACCCCACAACCCTAGAACTATGTGACCTGCACTTCGGTCCTGAGAGCAGTGATCATTAACAAGGGGTACACATCACAATCACCCAAGAGAACCCTTCCCACAACACACAGAGGGGAGGCCTGGATGAAGGGAGGGGTTCAAATGTCTGTTTTGAAAAGGCTCCTATATCTATGTAGAAATCATGAGTTTAGATGATCAAATTATACCAATATTGGTACTATGCACTTAAATAAGTTGAAAGAGATGAAAATCTTCATTAATGGTACAATGAAATAATTTGTATGGAAATTCTAATATCCTGCTCCTGACTAAAACATAATTCCATACAGAATAATGCATTACTCCATCTCAATCACATAACATATCACATACCAAGCACAAAAAGACCAGAAGTTCCTTCTGTATTCGAAACTTTCTCTCATCAGTAATGCAATCTAGTACTGCTAATACAATCTCAGAATTAACTGAGTTCAAAAAAAATTTTATGGAGATTGTAATTTATTATCACCTCTGCAGAAATCATTGCTAATTCCCTTAAAGAGGAATCACCAATGTGGAAAAGATGAGACAAAATCCTACCACTTACCAATAAGTCGGGGTTCTGAAGTAAAGTCTCTTGGGGGTACTGGAATTTTCTTTACTATGTACTCACAGACAACTTCAATATTGTATTTTAGCTGAGCAGAAATTGGAATAATAGGAGCTCCTTCTGCTACTGTACCTATAAGACAAAATTCAGAAAGATCAAAATTCTTGTTTTACAGAACTTGTTCTTTACATATTATAGGAAACAGTTAAGATTACTAAAATAGATGCCTAAACATCCCCAAATACCAGCAACAGGTAGAAAATGATAATTCTTTTTAGAAAAGTGTCAGTATTCTATGTGTTTTTGCTCCTGAAAATGAATACTATTGCATTTAAGGGGAAAAAAAGTCAAAATATATTAATAGATATATTTAATACACCAAAATGATAAAACTGCTCAAAAGAAGAAAATACTAACACTTCTAAGAAAGAGCACTTTACTAGTTGAAAGATTTCTGATAACATGTAATTAACTTCCCAATAAATGTCAAGATAAATTATAGACTCTGCTAATCAAAGACTGATGGCATATATAGTATTTGCTCCTTATTAATTAAATGTCAAACAGGCTGGTGAAAGAAACGGACCAAACACAATGAGGTTTTAATCAAAATGATTTATTCTTTTTTGTTATGAGAGAACTGGGTGCATAGGAAATCAACCTTTCTAGCAAGAAAAACAAGGCTAAGAGAGGATCAAATGTCAATAATAAGATGTCTTCCCTGAAATGAAAAACACTGCTGTTAGAGGAAAGGAACACTAAAAGATAAAATAAATCATTGTCAGTTTCAATTCTAAAAGTAGCTACTCAGTAAGAACAGTGTAAGACTGAAGGTTTTTTTTAATGGATTTTTTTAAAAATTAATTAATTAATTATTTTGGCCATGTCGCGTGGCTTGCGGGATCTTAGTTCCCTGACCAGGGATTGAACCCACTCCCTCGGCAGTGAAAGTGCAGAATCGTAACCACTGGACCGCCAGGGAATTCCGAAGACTTATGGGTTTTTTTTGTTTGTTTGTTTTTTTAAATGCTTTTGTTTATTTTACTATCACTGAGGAGGATTTTTATTAGATATTATGGCTTCTTACCTTGTACAAATGCAAGGATCTGTTCATACTGTTCTTTAGCCTGGCTTTCTTTTACCAAATCAATTTTATTTTGTAGAATCAAAATATGTTTCAGTTTCATGATTTCTATAGCAGCCAGGTGTTCAGAAGTCTGGGGCTGAGGACAAGACTCATTACCAGCTAAATGATAAAGAATAAAAAAGATGCATGAGAATTAACTAGAAATATCTGTCAGAATAGGCAAATCCATAAGAGACAGAAGGCAGGTTAGTGGTTGCCAGGGACTGAGGGAAAGGGGGATCAGAGTGATTGCTTAATGGGCACCGGGTTTCCTTTTGGGGTGACGAAAATGTTCCAGAACTAGACAGTGCTGACACTTGTAGAACACTGTGAATGTACTTAATATCACTGAATTGTATACTTTAAATGGCTAAAATGCTAAATTTTGTGTTATGTGTATTGTACTACCAAAAAAACACTAGCTGACATCTAAAAAAGGAAACGCTTGAATGCCCTAGCCCTACTCAAGGCAAAAGTCCTGGATCGTTGCCGAGCATCCACCTTTGCCCCTGCTTCATCCACTGTGTCTGGATTCACTGGAGCCTCCTGATCATTTGGCTCTCTTCCCTGGTCCTAAGCCAAAAGCTTGGACTCAACAAGTTTGACATCTCAGGGTCTGCCCTTAGCTTTTGCTCAGGCATAAGGAAGAGCCCTCTGGCTCTGTCTAGTCTTAGAGACGTTCTGGCCCAGTCAAGCTCCTGAGAGGCAGAGAGTAATTAAGGGAAGACACTTAACACAGTCCATGAATTTCAGCTACTATCAGAGGCTACTCCCTAACAAACCGAGGGAAGAACACTAAAAACAACCACTGGTATTATAAAGAAATAGGTATGTTTTTTGGGCATCTTAATGACCATCCTAAGTGATGATGTTCAGGTGTCCTGTACTATATCCACTCGGCATACTTTTAAAAGTTATATCCCATAGCAACAAAATCTCGACAGCCCACATAAGGAAGGTGGCACAACACCAGCCTTGAAAACCCCAATTCATCTAGACTTCAGCACTTATTATGAATGAGATTTGCATCTAAATAAAACCATTATACACCAGTGTTGCAGTAGACAACTCAAAGATGCACACAAAAAAATACATGCACTTTTACATGTAAATATAAAACTAATAAATCATTTCATGTGATCTAAGGGGAGAAAATGCACTATTGATTTTTTCAAATATATACTACCAAAAGAATTCTCACAAGACATCTGCCCTAGGTCTATTTTTACTATTTTGTGATAGTTGGTAGACAAGGATATCATCCTGGTTGACATGTTAGTTCCCATTTCCGTCACCTTTAGGTACTGGATGTGGCCCTTAAAGGCCTTAGTTTCCCTTTAAATAGTCCATCTTGGATTTGCTCCACAATGATTTGTCCAAACCAGTTCTGACGTATTTACCTATCAACAGAAGAGCTGCATCCATCACTGCGGCACCATTCAGCATAGTAGCCATCAAAATATCGTGGCCAGGACAGTCAACAAAGGAAACATGTCTAACAATTAAAAAACAGCAATCAGTCCTAAGATCAATCAATACTTCAACATTCAAGTTACAGATTTCCTAAAATTAAATCCCTTTATATATAGAATATGAATATTACATATAAATATGAAATAAGAATATGGAAATAATTTTTATTTCTGTAAAGTCAAGTGGTTACAGGACTTGGTGTTTCTAGACCTCAGAAATAAGATTACCTACTGGCTCAATTATACTTCAAAAACAAACAAACAAAAAAACTCATAGAAAAAGAGATCAGATTTGTGATTACCAGATCTGTGGTTACCAGAGGTGGGGGATGGAGGAAGGGGGAATCAAATGAAAGCAGTCAAAAGGTACACACTTTCAGTTATAAGATAAATAAGTACTAGAAATATGACATACAATATAATATAGTTAACACCACTGTTTGTTATACATGAAAGTTAACAGAATAAATCTTAAGAGTTCTCATCATAAGGAAAAAATTTTTTTTCTACTCATTTAAGTTTATATGATGATGGATGTTCACTAAACTTATTGTGATCATCATTTTACGATGTATGTAAGTCAAATCATTATGCTGTACACCTTAAGCTTATACAGTTCTGTATGTCAATTATATCTCAATAAAACTGGAGGGAAAAAAATATGAAAAGAACAACAACAAAAATTACCTACTGGCTGAGAGTAAAATCACTGCAGATCATTACAAAGCAAATGAAATTAGCTATGTGTAGAAATAACTGGATACAAAAACTCCCAAATCCAATTAAAGTGAATATGGTATAAAGTATATACTGGGAATGTCATTGATTTGAATGCTAAACCAGTGTTAACAGAATGGGCAGTGCCATCTGAAAAAATTTGCCAAAAACTTCTCTAGCATCTTGAAAAGCTGGAATTGCCCATCTGAAGTGCAGATGGCAGCACCATTTAAACAAAATTATGCTACTCATTCGGAATCATTATTTTTAATAATTGTATGCTCACACTCACGATCTAAAATAGGGGCAGCAGACTGGCCCACTGCCATAACCACTCATGCACATCATGTCTGCTTTCACAACACAATAGCAGAGATGAGTAGTTGCAAAGAGAATCTATGGTCTGCAAAGCTGAAAATATTTACTATTGGGCCCTTTGCAGGAAAAGTTTGCTGATATCTGATAAGGGCCACAAGTAGGGCGAGGCAAGTGAGCCACTCGCCCTAGGTGCAAAATTTAAGGGGGTGCCCAAAAAAACCCAGTAATCAAAACAAACAATATTTAAACTTAATATTTAAAAAAAACAAAGTTCATGCAAAACATCCATGATGAACAAAATATCAAAAATTTAAATGAAAACAGGATCAGCAACAATGCCACGCCAAAAGCAAATCAACCAAAAAACCCCAAGTGATAATGAAAAGGAAAACACTAGTAGTTTGAGCTGTCAAGGAACTGAGATCCCACAAGCTGCACGGTGGGGCCAAAAAAAAATTTTTTTTAATTTAAAAATAAATAAATAAATAATACTATTTATCTTGATTACCGAGGCTCTTTTTCTTTTCTTTTCTTTTTAAAGCTTCTCCCTCCCCTTAAACTTTGGGCTTCATTCACCTCTCCCTAGTCCCAGCTCTGCCCCAATCTACAATTTCTTTGTGGAATATCCCCAACCCCCATAAACATCGCTGGGTGGATGACAGTATCCTCTAATAAAGAATAAGTATACGCAATCATATTCAGAAAACAGATGGGTAACAAGCCCATGTATTTAAAAAACGTGATTAAGAATGGCTTTGTTCTCCTCTAAGAAACAGAAACAACACCGTTTAAGAGAAATTTATGAGGTCTGGCAAAAAGAATCCTTTAAATCCAATGAGCCGTGTTTCCCTCCATTTCATTCTGCTTATGTGATACTTTTCCTTTGGAGAACTTACATGTACATCTCTTAATGTAGGTTTAAATACTTGACTTTTCAAATTATTGTCATTATGGACAAGAAAAACAAAATAATGCAAAAATAAAGCCATTCAACAATTAGGTTCACTGTTTAAAGTCTCAGTTAAATATTTCAAAAAGCACAAATCACACAACAACAAAATATGAAGTGTAAAGTGTTTTTAGCAGAAAAGAGGTCACCTGACTAATTTGAAGTTCCCTTTGGTCCCTGGAATATCTGTAGGAAACTCATCGGGTGTACTACTTCCACAGGATCTGTAACATTCTGGCCGAGGACAACTTGGGTCGTCAAGTTTATAAATCTAAAAGTTCCAATGAAAAAAAGACTTGGATTTGTTATCTGCACATTCAACAATTAAAGTTAGTTTCTAATTTCACTGTACACAGCTCACCTTAGCATTAGCATAGCCAAGTTTGATTGTAATATTTCTTTCTAGTTCATTTTTGAACCTGACAGTGTGAACTCCAGAAATAGCTTTTACAACCGTAGACTTCCCATGAGCTACATGACCAATTGTACCTATAGACAAAGTACAAAAAATTAATTCATGTGCATTCAGTTACACAACATATTTTTCAGTTTTAGAGTAGAAAACCCAAAGCCATAACTCACTGTAAACATCAATGGAAAACTAATAGTGACTTCAATTTCTCCTCCTACACATCCTCGATTACAAAAAACTTACTCTGATACAGGACTGAGGAGAACTTTCCATGTAACCGACAACCTTGTTTTAAACCATACTCAGCATAATAAAAGCCATCCATCTTATGTTTTTACTCACAGAAAAGAATGCCTTCATTTAAAATAAACACTTGGTAAAAAGTACATGAAATCTTGTATATCAAGAAACTTTCCAGCATTTTCAGAGTGAAGTAAATAGGTATGAGGAGCCCTCACACAACAAAAAGGAATCCATGAAAACAAAGAAAACAACTCAGGTATCATTACGGTAATGCTGTCAAGGGTAGCACATATCTTATAAGTTGTTTTTTTTTTATCTTATAAGTTTTTAACAGCCTCATTAGTAGAGCCTTACTTTTAACTAGGCTTTACTGTGTTGTTTGTGCAGACTCTCAAATACCCCAAATTTACAATCAGTCAACATAACTTCTTCTCTAAAGTTCTATGTGCCAATTAAGAAAAAAAATTATCTAGTTAGTAATAGCTTATATATCAAACAAAACTTCCGCAAACTCTGCCCTTGCAATAACCCTGTGTGGCAAGTACAGTCGCGTTTCCCTCTTTTCTTTAAAATGCTACGTGACTACAATCACCTTATGCTGTTAAACTTTTCTTATGTATTTATCGCTTCTTCTCACCTAGTCTGTAAGCTAGGCACGCGCAACATGGGCTTCCCAAAAATATCTAGCAGGTGCTTGGCTCGCAAGAGCTGAACATGTTTATTGAATATCTGCATCTTCATGTAATTCAGGCAATCACACAAAGGGAGAGGTTAAAATTAGTGGCCCGAGATCAATTAAGTCAGGTCTCCAAGTTATTCTTATCTTACCTATATTAATTGTGGCCTGTCTGCTGATAACTTCATGTGAAAGTGGCGTCAACTTGGTAACATCCTGCAATCAAACATTTTTATTTTAAATCGCTGTACATAAGACAAATCACAACTTTGACTTTACATTTGCTACCTACAGCTCTCTACCATTTGAATAGCCCTCTTCTACTTCTAAAGCGCTTTTTCTGTACAAGCAACCTTGCATTCTGATGACTGGGAAGCCCTAAAAGTCCTTCATCGTTACACACTGCCTATGGGGGATGTGGAAGCTTGAGGTCCCCCAACCTTGAGAGCATTAGCACTAAGGACAGTGTAGATACTCCCTTCCCAGACCTTCCGAACTAAAAAGCCTTAATGATACTTAACACTGTGACTTTCCAGCCGAATGATTCGGGAGGCTCGGGGTCTCACAACCGCATAGCCTCATTCCCAGCTCGCATACTAGCAGAGAAGCATGGGGCGGCGCGAGCACGACTTAGGGCGCCGGGCTCCGGGTCTCCCTCCTAACCCATGCTCCCGACAGCCCGGCACTGCCTCGTCTCAAAGCCTCCCGGAAGGCCCGGTCATCCCCACTCCTGAGCTCCTTCAGCATCCTGCCAGAGCGATGACTTACCAAAGTGTTGAGATCTTGCCGAGACAGGTGCGGCTGCCCTAAAGTCACACCAGCCTCGCCCCCCGCCATCTTGCCCGGAGAGGAAGGAAGTCGTCCGGGTGGCTGCCTGACCGTTCGCAAGCCCCCTGGTGCAGGGCGGGGCAGCGGAGGCGGGAGGGCCGACTAGGGCCCAGGCCTGGGAGAGGAGGATGGCCGGTGCAGCGGAGGCCTCACTGCTTGGACTTTTCTCCCCATGGATTTGTACAGTGCCTGCCGGCAGGCTGACTAAAATACACAAGGCCAGTTTCAGGATCTATTCGCGACAGACCTGTTGCATATTTGTGCAGGCAACGATGAGGGCAGCCCTAAAAAAGGCCCCTTGCTAGGCAGGCGATGCAACCGACGCGCGCGCTGGGGAGGGTGTAGCCATTTCCGCTTCCCGTGGGGCGGGCCAAAAGAATTTCCCGAAACCTGGGATTCTTATCTGGGGTGTGAAGATAGACGCTGGGAATGTCGTTCTTTACCGATTTCTATAATTTAGTAAGGCGAGATCAGCTCCGGGTTCGGCCGGGGCCCTTGGCCGGAAAGTGGCCGCGCACCGAACTGGCGGTGGGGAGGGCGCCCTCACGCGGAGGTTCCGCGGCCCAGGGAGGGCAAAAGCAAAGTCTCTAACTTGCTCTCGGAGAGAGCTTTCTAGAGCCAGGGAGGTGGTCCATGGTGGCGCTAATGGAGCTAGCACTGGATAGAAGTTAGGTGTCGTGAGAGCGCCCCAATTTTTTTTAAGCCGATCCGAATTTCCATCTCTATTTTCTTTACTCTTTCTTGTTTCTAAATATTCAATGTACTTTTTCTGCAGCTAATGAAAAGTGAAGGTCTTCAAATGTCATGTTTGAGAGTACAGATAGTATTCAGTGGAAATTGGGAGTCATCAAATGCTTTTTTATCCCAAGAACATAAAACAATCTGTACATACATATTTTTTGTAAATCTTAAATGTAAGAAAATATAGTTAAAAATCACCCGCTCTAAAATCAAATGTAAAATTATTCTTTGGGGATTTGTTTTTTAAAACAGTGAAAAAAGCAAAGAGTAGTGAATATACTAAAGAAATTTATAATCTCTGACTTATTTTAATGTACTTGGAATTTTGTTTCTGGTAAGAGCTATTGCTTTCTTGTTTGACTTCCTGATTTTCAGTAAAATGTGCATATAATAACAAAAAACTATTCTGTATGAAAAAAACAAATCCGAGAAAACCCACTTTTTCACTCGAACGATTACCAATAAATCGGTATTTTAAAATTTAAAGATTTTTGAGACTTTATTAACCCCTTTTTCATCGTGTTAAAAAGAATTACAGTAAGTTTCATTTCTCTTCACGCATTGCTACACTTTACAAATTTTCTATCATGTACAGGTCTTCATTTCTAGCCAGAAAAAAAATGTAGGGAGAAATTTGTAAGTATTTCAGTTACCTGTGGTCATTGAATACTTAAGCAAGATTAAAATTAATATATGTTTTCTATCTGAGAAAGACAAATACCATATGATATCACATATGCGGAATCTAAAATATGACAAATGAACTTATCTACGAAACAGAATCACAGACATAGAGAACAGACTTCTGGTTGCCAAGGGGGAGGGGGAGTCAGGGAGGGATGGATTGGGAGTTTGGGATTAGCAGATGCAAACAATTATATATAGGATGGATAAACAACAAGGTCCTACTGCATAGCGCAGGGAACTATATTCAACATCCTGTAGTAAACCATAAAGGAATATGAAAAAGAATGTATATATATGTATAACTGAATCAGTTTGCTGTACAGCAGAAATTAACACATTGTAAATCAACTATACTTCAATAAAATAAACGTATTTTGTAAACATATGTTTACATATATAAAACATTTTTTTATATATATATGTTTTCTATCACACAAGTTTGGGGTACAACAGTTAACCTAAAATAGTAAGTTACATTTCAATAAATGCATTCATTGGTTAAGTGATGGTAGAAACTGTACAATATATTGTATTTGGGTGGAGGCATTTAATTCCTAAATTTGAACAAATTTAACTTCTAAATTTGTAAGTTCCTAAATTTCGAATTTATCTTACATTCTAAATAGTTATACCGTACCAGCCAATTCAGAAAACCCACTGAGGTAATAAAGATGTGGAATTAGTGGTGATGGTTACACAACTGCAAATATACTAAAAAACAGTGAATTGTACTGTTTAAAAGGGTGAATCTTATGGTATGTGAATTATATCTCAATAAAAAATATAAAATTTGTTGGTAATAGTATATAATATGCTTCACTGTCAGAAACTTTTATTGGAAGTAGAAATGTCACTGAAAATAATGCTATTAATAATAGTATTAACATTGGCTCCAACTTGGGGAATTCCCTGGCAGTCCAGTGGTTAGGATTCGGTGCTTTCAAGGCCCGGGCCTGGGTTCAATCCCTGGTCGCGGAACTAAGATCCCACAAGCTGCAAGGCGCGAGAAGAAAAAAAAAAAAGTATACAATTCAATGCTTTTAAGTAAATTTACAGAGTTGTGCAACCATCACCACAATCCAGATTTTGAACATTTCCATCACGCCAAAGAGATCCCTCATGTTAATCCCATTTGCAGTCAATCCCCGTATCCATCTCTGGCCCCAGGCAACCACTAGTGGTCTTTCTCTATATACAGATTTGCCTTTTCTGGACATTTTATATAAATGGAATTATACAATATGTGGTCTTTTGCTTCTGGCTTCTCTCACTTAGCATAATGATTTTGAGGTTCATCCATGTTGTAGCATCTATCAGTAGTAGTTCATGCCTTTCTATTGCTGAATATAATTCCGTTTTATGGACATACCGCTTTTGTTGATCCATTCACCAGTTGATGGATATTGGGATTGTTTCCACTTTTTGGGTGTTGTGAATAATATTGCTATGAACATTTGTGTACAAGTTTTTATGAGAACATATTTTCCTTTATGTTGGTAAATATCTAGTTGTGCATTTGCTGAGTCCTATGGTAAGTCTATGTTTAACATCTTGAGGAACAGCCATATTTTTCCAAAGTGGCTGCACCATTTTACATTCCCAGCAGCAACATATGAGAGCTCCAGTTTCTCCACACCCTTACCAATGCTTGATATTGTCTCTTCTTTTTATTGTAGACATTCTAGTAGATGTGGTTTTAATTTGCATTTCTCTAATGACTATGTTGAACATCTTTTCATGTACTTAATAGCCATTTATATCTCTTCTTTGGTAAAATATGTATTTAAACCCAGTTTAAAATTGGGTTGTTTATCTTATTATTGAGTTGCAAGAGTTCTTTATATATTCTGGATACAAGTCTTCATCAGATGCATGATTTGCAAATGTTTTCTCCCAGTCTGTAGCTTGTCTTTTCATTTTTTTAATGGTGTCTGTGAAGAACAAAAGCTTCTACCTTTGATGAAGTCCAATTTATTTCTCCTTTTATGAATCTTGCTTTTGGTGTCAAATTTAAGAACACTTTGCCTAACCCAAGGACACAAAGATTTACTATGTTTTCTTTTTTTTCTTTTTTTTAAAAATTTATTTATTTATTTATTTTTATTTGTGGCTGCATTGGGTCTTCGTTGCTGTGCGCGGGCTTTCTCTAGCTGTGGTGAGCAGGGGCTACTCTTCTTTGCGGTGCGTGGCTTCTCATTGCGGTGGCTTGTCTTGTTGCAGAGCACGGGCTCTAGGCGTGTGGGCTTCAGTAGTTGTGGCTCATGGGCTCTAGAGCGCAGGCTCAGTAGTTGTGGCGTACACAGTCTTAGTTGCTCCACAGCATATGTGATCTTCCTGGACCAGGGCTCGAACCTGTGTCCCCTGCATTGGCGGGTGGATTCTTAACCATTGTGCCACCAGGGAAGTCCCCTACTCGTATGTTTTCTTCTTAAAGGTTTATGGTTTCAGCTCTTACCTTTTGGGTCTGTGATCTATTTTGTGTATAGTGTGAGCTAAGGGTTTAACTCCATATTTTTGCATGTAGTTATCCAATTGTACCAGCACTATATATTGAAAAGACAATCCTTTTCCTATGGAATTGCCTTGGCACCTTTGTCAAAAATAAATTGACCAAGGACTTCCCGGGTGGTCCAGTGGCTAAGCCTCTGTGCTCCCAATGCAGGGGGCCCGGGTTTGAGCCCTGGTTGGGGAACTAGATCCCACATGCTGCAACTAAAAATTCGCACGCTGCAACTAAAAAAAAAAAAAAAAAAAAAAAAAGATCCCGCATGCCATAACGAAGATCCTGCATGCCGCAACTAAGACCTGGCACAGCCAAATAAATATTTTGTTAAAAAGAAATTGACTGTATAAATATTTATTTCTGGACTCTCTATTCTGTTCCATCGATCTACATGTCTATCCTTATGCCAGTACCACAATGTCTTGATTTCTGTAGCTTTATAGTACATTTTGAATTTGGAATGTGTAAGTTCTTTAACTATGTTCTTTTTCAAAACTGGTCTGGCTCTTCTAGAGCCTTTGTATTTCCATATAAATTTCAGGATCAGCTTGTCAATTTCTGCAATAAAGCCTGCTGGGTTTTTGATAGGGATTTTATTTTGGGGGGGATTATATCTTTTTACTCCTTTGGATGCTCTCCTCTTCCTAAATACCCCCAAATTCTTAGCATATATTTCTTAGGAATAATAATATAAATAAATATTTACTGTTTACCAGGCATGGTGCTGAGTGGTTTACAGTCCTTATTGCATTTGTTCCTTACAATTACCCTTGGAGGACCCACCACCGATCCACCGACGGATTGCCGATCTGCCCAGCTCTCGCGTGCGCCATGTCTGGTTCCTCCAGCGTCGCCGCTATGAAGAAAGTGGTTCAACAGCTCCGGCTGGAGGCCGGGCTCAACCGCGTAAAGGTTTCCCAGGCAGCTGCAGATTTTAAACAATTCTGTCTGCAGAATGCTCAACATGACCCCCTGCTGACTGGAGTATCTTCAAGTACAAATCCCTTCAGACCTCAGAAAGTCTGTTACTTTTTGTAGTAAAATGAATCTTTGCAAGGTTTTTAAACCACTTTTCATAAACCGGTGAATATTCAAAGGAAAGCCAAATTTGAAGCCTGTATAAAAGCCTGTCTCTGTAACACGTGCCATACTATACAAACTTCTACTTTTGTCAGTCTACCTCTCCGAATATTCATGAATTTCTGTTTCACAAGGGTAATTATTTTATATACACTGGTGGCAGCATACAATAAAATACTTAGTATAAAAAAAAAGAAAAACAATTACCCTTGGAGATGGTCCATATCCTTGGAAAGGTGAAATTAATTGACATGTACACACACCGCTATATTTAAAATAGATAACCAACAAGGACCTACTATATAGCACAGGGAACTCTGCTCAATATTCTGTAATAACTTAAATGGGGAAAGAATTTGAAATAGATACACGTCTATGTATAACTGAATCACTTTACTGTACACCTGAAACTAACACAACGTTGTTTATCAACTATACTCCAATATAAAATAAAAATTTTTTAAAAATAAATTGCCCCAAGGCATAAAGCAAAAAAATGGAGGATCTAGGATTTGAACCCACGCAGTCAGACCCAGACCCACATGTTGAAGCACTGTGCTGCACAGTCTCCTGCACTGCTCTCTGGTGAAGATGACCAAAGTGCCACAGGTACATGGTGTTTGCTTGTATAAGGAGAACACTTTTGATAGGGATTGTTTTAAATCTGTAGATAAATTTGAGGAAAATCACCATCTTCACAACCTTGAGACTTCCATTCCCAGAGGGCCATCCTGCCCCACTTATGTTTAGTATTCCAGTGTCCCTCCCAAGTCATGCTCCCAGGACAGCAGAAAGTTCAGCCATCCTTTCAGCCAGGCCTGGGCCCCAGTTGTTCACATGTACCTCCCCTGCTTCCACTTCAGCTACCCCCGCCCCAAGCTGAAGAGGCCAGAACTGACTTACCTGAAGTCCCTCCGTGCCCTGTATTGACAAAGACATTTTGTCCCAAGACGGCTATGCATAGCTGTTTTTTTTAAAGACCTTAGTTTTAGAACCAATAAATAACCTCAGAGCCTAGATTCAATCCCGTCTCTATCCTTAACCACAGTCCCCAAACCCTAAAGCTGTGCTCTGGCAACAGTAGTTACTGGAGGCTTTTCTTCACTTCTTTCATCAAGCAAACACCATATAGCAGCTCTTCATTGCTCCCACTCACCTCAACTCTGGTGTTCACATTTAGGATGTGTGTGTGTTTGCATGCAGATCTACTGAAGTGCAGTATTGATGAACATGCGGCTTGTGTCTTGAGGCTTCTAAAGTATAGTGTTGCTTTTCATTGGTTCATAAAGAACATAAAAATGATTAACTTTAGGGGAGGATTTGTTCTTTTTAACATTTTCATTTACAAAGGGGTATTGTCTACATTGTGTTTCAAAGTAAATACATTTCATTAAAATGATGGCATTAATTTCATCTTTGATTGATAGTGGGTGTTTAACAACTTACAGTACTTTTCTAGCCAGCTTAGCATACCACACTCTGTTTTACTCTTATGTCACTGGCTACTCCTTCTCTGTCTCCTTGACAGCTCTCTATCTTCTCCCAGATGACTCCCTAACGTTGGAGTGCCCCAGAGCCCAGCCCTTGCTCTACTTACCCTCAGCCCCTTGGTAATCTCCCAAACACCTCATGAATGTGTGGCTTGCATGTTGAGGCTTCTGAAACACAGGGTTATTTTTCATTAGCTTGTAAGGAGCACAAAAGTGGTGAATTTCTTTTAAAATTTTATTTTTTAATGTTTTCATTTTCAAGGGGGCATTGTCTAGACTGCATTTCAAGGTAAATATTTTCAGTTAAAATGGAGCTAGAGATTGTCATACTGAGTGAAGTAAGTCAGACAGAGAAAGACAAATATCACATGATATCGCTTATATTGTGGAATCTAAAAAAAATGGTACAAATGAACTTATTTACAAAACAGAAATAGAGTCACAGATGTAGAAAACAAACTTATGGTTACCAAGGGGAAAGGGTGGGGAAGGATAAATTGGGAGACTGGGATTGACACATACACACTGCTATATATAAAATAACCAACAAAAAACCTACTGTATAGCACAGGGAACTCTACTCAATACTCTGTAATGACCTATATGGGAAAAGAATCTAAAAAAGAGTGTATATATGTATAATTGATTCAATTTGCTGTACAGCAGAAACTAACACAACATTGTATTTTTTGTTTGTTCGGTTTTTGGCCGTGCCTCGCGGCTTGCGGGGTCTTAGTTCCCCGACCAGGGATCAAACCTCGGCCCTTGGCAGTGAAAGCACAGAGTGCTAACCACATTCCACGCCAGGGAATTCCCTAACACAACATTGTAAATCGACTACAGTCCAATAAAAATTAATTTTTAAAAATGGCGACATTCGGGCTTCCCTGGTGGCTCAGTGGTTGGGGGTCTGCCTGCCGATGCAGGGGACGCGGGTTCGTGCCCCGGTCCGGGAAGATCCCACATGCCGTGGAACGGCTGGGCCCGTGAGCCATGGCCGCTGAGCCTGCGCGTCCGGAGCCTGTGCTCCGCAGTGGGAGAGGCCACAGCGGTGAGAGACCCGCGTACCGCAAAAAAAAAAAAAAAAAAAAAATGGCGACATTCACCGTATCTTTTATTGACGGTGGATGTTCAGCAACTTACAGTACGTGTCTCCCCAGCTTGTAGTGTACCACACTCTAGTCTCCTAGACCAGTTTCTGATGTTCTCTGGGATGGCTCCCTACCCTTGGCACGCCCCAGGTTCTACTCCTTGCACCTTTTCCTTTTTCCCCCATTCCCTTCAAACCCACTCCTTGAAGTCTTCCAGATCTCAGGAAATGAAAATTCCATCCTTCTTTGCTACCTTTCTTTCCTTTATCCCTACATCCAGGAAATTCTGTTGGTTCTACCTTAAAGAATATTTGCAGACTCTGGCCAGTTCTCACCGCCTCCACTGTGGCCCCCATTCCACTCCATCGTTGGAAAAGTCTGTCTCCTTACCCATCTCCCTGCTTCCACACTTGTCTGCCTAATTCTTTTTTTTAACTGCTCATTTTATTTTTTTGTGTGTATTATCTTCCAGTGTATTTTTCCCCTTTCAGTTCTATTGAGATGTAACTGACATACAGCACTGTGTAAGTTTAAGGTGTACAGCATAATGACCTGACTTACATATATTATGAAACGATCACCACAATTAGTCTAGTTAACATCCATCATCTCATACAGATACAAGGGGGGAAAAAAAAAGAAAAAATGCTTTTTTCCTTGTGGTGCGAACTTTTAGGATCCACTCTTTGAGTAAATTTCAAATATACCATACACCAGTGTTATCTATAGTCATCATGTTGTATATTACATTATGCCTAAATTCTGTTCTACACAGCAGCCTGAGTGTTAATCATATTACTCCTCTTCTCAAAACCTTCCAAAGGTTCCTAATTTCTCAAAGGCCAAAGACCTTATAATGGCCAAAAAGGCTTTACACAATCTGGTCCCCCATCTCCTTCAAGTCAAGGTAAAATAACAGAAGAAAAAAAAAAAGGGACTTCCCTGGTGGTCCAATGGTTAAGACTCCGCCCTTCCACTGCAGGGGCGTGGATTCAATCCCTGGTAAGGGAACTAAGATCCTGCATGCCACACAGTGTGGCCAAAAAAAAAAAAAAAAAAGGCTAAAATGACTACCCTATCATCCCAGTTAAAACTGGAACACCTCTCCCCCTTGACACTCGTAATCTCTTTATCCTGCTCTATTATTTCCCATATGGTCACATTCTAAGAGAGACCATATAATTTGCTTATTTACTTTGTTTATTGCCGGACGTACGCAGTCTATAAGAAGGCAAGGATTTTTATGTTTTGGTCACTGATAGATCCACAGTGCTTAGAACAGGACTTGGTACATAGTAGGTACTCATAAATATTTATGGCATAAATAAATTAGTATAGTAGATTATAAGTGAACAATGTATTGAATTAACTAGGAGTAAAACAAATGCAAGTGTGAAGATCACTGAATATGTTAATCTGTAAAATAACATAATACAGTGGAAAGAGCATGGGGTGAGAGGCAACACAAGAGGGGAGAAGCCCTGTCTGCCAAGGTCTATACATGCCAGCCTTCCTGATTTTTGCTTCTTTTCTCTCTGCCCTTCGGGTCCTATTGTAACCCTATATAAATTTTCAGCAGTTCTCTAAATAAAGGTGCCTCGCTGCCTCTTCCAGGATTGGAAGGCACTGCCCTGTGAGTATCCTTTACTCTTTTTCCCTTTCCTCCTTCCCTTTGGACTGAACTTAGCAATCACTGCCTCCAAGTAACCTTGCTTGACACGCTCAAGCCCAGATTACATCACCCCACTTGTGGTAGGTCACACACCACCCCATGTTGTCTAAATGTGTCAGAGTGTTAGGGCCTCTGAAACCAAAGCTGAGTGTTTTTGAATCCTTGTTGGCTGGCCCCAGGTGCAAAGCAGTTACTCTAACAACTGCAGGCAGAGAATTGTTTGCTAGGGCTTTAAGGATGGAAGTGAAATATGAAGAAGCATTTGGTTCCTGGAAGAATTATAGTGTTGAGTCCCCTTGACCATAAAGGCATGTTATCAGTTCATTTTCCTTGAGGTAGCTCCGCACATTGGTGAAATAACACAAATGAAAATATTTCAGACACACCTGTTTCATGGGGGGAGTGCCCCGTGAAGGGCCTTTGCTTGTTTGTTTTTGTGTCCACATCCCTTTTGGATGTTTAGGAATTTCGTATTCTCCTAGCTGGGCCCAGGGGATTGGTCTGGGGGCTCATGAGACTGGGGAAGTGAGAAGATGGGAGAAACAATTGATATTTTTAAGAATGGGTTCCCACCAAATAGTACAGATCTGACTTAGAGATGACCAAAAAGAACATCCCTGTGTAAGGATCTCTAGAAGCCATGACCTGTTTAAAGAGATTGCAGTTTCCTTGTGATGGCTTTAGGTTTTTGCTTTGCTAGGGAAGTGGGGGGAGAATTAAGTTTGAGTCACAAAGTGCAAAGAGAGAGTTGGAGAAATATGGAGAGGTGGTGAAAGACCAGAAGGCCAGAGGTAATAACAGGAGAGAAGCTAAGAAGAGCCATTCCAAGTGACAGGTGACCAACGATGCCTAAGATGTGTAAACATTAACCAGGATTCCTCCAACATTCATGAAGACACCGATTTTTTATTAGTCATGCAACATAATATTCTGTTTGGCTGTTAAAACAACAAACTTTCAAGGCTGGAAAAGTTTGGGATCAAACAGGGGATCCTGATTGCATTTTGAAGGTTCCATCTGGGATAGGGACCCGGAAATAAGGCCTAGGACAACAGCCACCATCCTGTTGGAATGTGTCAGCGTACAAGTCTTGGCGTGGACCCGTAGAAGTTTGTACTGATTTGGGGGATACCGGTGTACCCTGAGGGGCTTAGAAAAAACCCCTGAAGAGCTACAGAGTGCTTGGCAAAAGTTTTCGAGGAAAGAAAATGCATAATAAAATATGCATTTTATATTTTATAAAATAACTTTAAAACATTACAGAGGGCTTCCCTGGTGGCGCAGTGGTTAAGAATCCGCCTGCCTAAGCAGGGGACACGGGTTCAAGCCCTGGTCCAGGAAGATCCCACATGCCGCGGAGCAACTAAGCCAATGCGCCACAACTACTGGGCCTGCGCTCTAGAGCCCGCGAGCCACAACTACTGGAGCCTGTGCTTCACAACAAGAGAAGCCACAGCAATGAGAATCCCGCGCACTGCAACAAAGAGTAGCCCCCACTCGCCGCAACTAGAGAAAGCCCGCGCACAGCAATGAAGACCCAACGCAGCCAAAAATAAATTTATTTTTTAAAAAGTTATTTATGGCTTACAGTTTTTTAAAGCTTGTTTTATAGTTTAAATCATAAAAGGGACACGTATTTCCCTATTTTCAAAAGATTAAAGTGATTCACTATTTTTTCCCACGGAGTAGTCTACTTCAGCAAAACGGTACACAGTGTGCTATTTTGGCCCCTTGGGAAACATGACATATTCAAGTTTGCTAGAAAGAGATTAATGATCGTTTTTAGCCATACATCTCCCAATATCTTCGGGATATTGGTGTAGAGAGAAAATGGTGGCAGGGGGTGGGGGTAGGAGAAATCTCAGTTTAGGATCAGAAATGGGCAATGGATGACTTAATTTAAGGTTAGTTGTAGAACCAGTGGCCTCCAACTGTGTTTTTCTGTCATCTACACTTTTCCCACAGAGAGATTTCACAACAATAAATTTACAAAACAGTCTTGTAATGTAGTTTTAAATTCTTAAATCAAGAAAAGGCGGTATGTGAAAAGCATTAGCTACAACTCTAGAACCGATTTGTCAAAAGCGAACAACAACCCCCAAAATCACTGCCCTCTGAATGTTCGTTCTTGCTATCTTATTTTGACGCAAATAGAAACAGAACAGCGTTTTTAGATCCGGCATTTCTGTGCGGTGCAGGCATGCCGTTTTCTATGAATTTTCTCACCTCTGGGAAATGTATTTCTGAAACGCGTAACTTGTGCAACTAGCCAAGTGGAGGTATGATGCAACAATCCCATGCAAGTTGCCTTTAAAACAATATTATGTGGCGTAGACGTAGTCACGTTTGTAACACAGGTACATACCGCAAAGCTCCCTCCACGTCGTCCCTCATTCCCCCACCCCTACCGTGTGTAAGATGCAAAATGACATTTCCCGGGTTTCCTAACCCTCAACTTGTCGAGGGTGGGCGCACCCCACTGGCTCGAGCCCACCGCTCGTGCAAACGAAGTGGAACCGAGGCGAGGGGACCAGCAATGCCGAGAGTTCCCAGCCCCGACGGCGAAGCCGCGCGGGAAGCCACGTCGGGTCGGGCCCGCGGCGGCAGCGTCGGGCCGCCTTCTTCCCTCGGTGAGGCCCGCTGGCGTGGCCTGCAGAACGTGGGGCCCCGTGGGCGTGGGACAGCCCTGCCCCCACCCCGCTCCCACACCCGCTCCCGCTCCCGCGGCGCCGGAAGTGACGCGCGCTGGCTGAAAGATGGCGGCATTGGCGCTCGACCAGGGGGAAGGTAAACACCCTCCGGGCCGCTCCCCGCGCGCAGGCCCCCTCGAGGCGCCGGTGGGGGCCGAGGGCGCCTCCCAGGCCTCCGTTCCAACTCTCGACTTCCCACCCCACGACCTCCCTACCCGCGTGGCAGGCTTCCGCTTTGCGACGACGGCGGACGGAACCCCATGCCGGCTGGCCCCGCCTCCCTGGGCGGGCCCCGGGCGGCTCCCGTGGCCCGCAGGGGGCGCGCGGCCCGGAGCGGCCCCTGGCTCGTGGCCCCGCACGCTCCGCCCCTTGCCCGCCCCTTTCCCGCCTTCCTCCACCCCCGGCGTGGGTGATCCTGAGGCTCGGCGCGCTTCGGAGCAGAAGCCCAGAGCCGCCGTCGTCGACGTCGCCAGTGCCTGCACCTCTGCTGCTGCCCGCGACCCCCCAGCCCCTCCGCCCGAGGCCCCGAGTCGGCCCTACCGCCGACCCCCGCTGGGCGCTGCGAGGCCCCTGGCGTTGGCAAGGCCGGGCCCGGCCCCGACGCCGCTCCGCCTCGCGCAGATCCCGACTGTCTCGAATCGCGTCTCAGCGCTGTCTTCTTTCCCAGGACTGGTTTCGTGGGGGCCGCAGGCGCGCAGACTCGCCCCCCGCCGGAGCGCCCCGGCCCGGCCCCGGAGCGGCCCCTTGTAGACGTTCGAGGAGCCAGCTGAGTGCCGTCCCGGCGCCCGACCGCCCACCGTCCGGCCCGCTTCTTCCTGATGCAGACTGCCGTCCACTAGAGGCTGGACGGACCCCCGAGGTGCGTAGCCGCCCCTGGCCCTCCGGCCTGCGGGAGCCCGGGCTTCGTCCGCGGCCCCGCGCTAGGCACGGATTCGGTAGCCCTTTCTGCACCGACCCGAATCACACATTTGGTTGACGCCGGGATCTAATTTGTCTTTGAGTTTACTTAAATTGTTTGAAATTTAATTTTTTTCAAGGAGAAAAAAAAAAAAAGGAAGAAGCATAATTCAGCCATTTTTTGCAGCACACAGCTGCAGGTACCATGACTATTTTCTCCCTAACCCGTTTCTTCCCTTTAAAAATTCTGTGTGTGCCTGAAATAGAACTATGCGAAATGCGAGGCATAAAACGCGGAATCAGAAGGTCTGGGTTCGACTGGGTGACTCCGAGAAAATCGCTTACCGAACCTCGGTTTCTTATCTATGAAATCTAGTCAGTTATAGCCACATCACAGGGTAGTGAGGACTGTATGAGGTCATATATGTGAAAATAATTTGTAGCTGTAAAGTGTTGTAAAAATGCAAGGCAATTTTTAAAGTAACCTTTGCCAGAGTGGTGAATGTTGTAGTGGCTAACTGTTGCTGCCTCTTTATTTCTATATTATAAGTATAAGGAATAAGTGCGGGATAGCGAAGCAGTGCTGTGAATCGACTAGATATATAATAGTCACGTTGCTTGGCCTTCTTCCTACGAAATGCTAACTGCTTATTTAAATAACGGTATTCTTTAATTCAAATTTAACGTTACTGTAGTGCTTTGCTTTTCATTTTTCTAGGCCGCTTATGCCCTTTTTCTTACTCGGAATATTAAGCACCTTGCATTTGTTTAGTCTTTTCTATATTTTGAATTTACATTTTCATTTGGTAATCTGATTAAATTGTAATTTAGGAAATGCTTTTAAGATATATACCCTAATTTTAATGCCTGATTTTCATATCTAGGAAACAAGATGCCTGAATATCTCTACTAATTTGAAAATTGTTTTTGGAGAGCTTGTAAATGCATTCAGATTTCTGCACTTAATCTAGAAATGTAGAGAAAATTTCAATTTTGGGACACTTAATTTCATATTTATGTAATTTAATTCCCTTTTTTAATCATCACAACACTTAGTAGGTGCTTAGAACCAGTTTTTCAGTGGTAAAGGATGTTAATTTGCACTTTTTATTGCCGATTAACTTGGGGGGGATACTAGGATATATAAGCCATAAATATTTGTGGTTTGAAAATTGGACGTATTTGTCAGAATTTATGATACATATGTGTAACAGATCAGTATGAAATCATTTTTATTTGGCACATCAAAAATGTATGGCTTTTTAAAATGGTCCACAAAAAGTGAAAGAGAAGCTTTTTTTTTAGTATATTGTTATTTTTAGCCAACAAATGGTTTTCTGAGTTTTTTTGTGAAATGTTTTATTAAATTTATAATCCAATACCAGTTGTCTTTCCGAATATGCTTTTTTTTTTTAAAGCAGAATAATATAAGGCGGGCAGGATTAAATTAGCAAAAGGAAGAGCCTATTTTAATGTGCTAGCTTTTATACATTGGACTTATCGCTTGTCCTGAAGATAAAATTTTGTCAAATCAGTGCTTCATTGGGAATTTCAAGGTTTGGCCTTCTCTCTGCCTTGATTTGGGTTACCTGGGGCTAAAACCTTGGAACCAGGGCTGGCGTGGCTTCATGGGTGTCCAGAAGGACCCCAAACGTGGTTTAATAATCTGCGCGTAAAACTGGCATTGTACAATATAAAGGTGAATGGTGAAATTCGTGGTAATAATGTAAATTTTTATTTTTCTTTACTTAGAATGCATTAAAGAGCAAATAAAAAAACACCATGACATGTCAAGAGAGACCTCAGAAGAAAGGAGAAAGCTTTGTACTTTACTACCTTTAACGACACTTTTTTCCTGCTTTTGAGCGAGGGGCCCCACATTTTCATTTTTCCCTGAGCCCCAAAAATGATGTAGCTGGCCTGTTCTGAAACTTGCCCTTTCCTATTTTAAACGTTTTCAGAGTGAATAACATTAACTGTGAAGAGAATGAATCTATAGCTTCTGAAGGGTCGGATTAATTTATTAGCATATATTTCCTCTGAATTGGAATGCTGTAGCTGTTGTGGGCTTTTTTATTGAAGAGAAATGAAAGGCAGTTATTGGTGAAGCATTGCAGGATAGTGGTTAAACTCGAAGGCTCTGAAGTCAGACTGACCCCAGCTTATGAAGAATCATAGCCTTGGGCAAGTTACTTAACGTCTGTGAGCTTTGATTTTTTTTTCATCTCCAAATCAGGGATGGTTACAGAACATGGAGGGTTGCGAGGGTTAAATTTATTTATTCATCCCACAAATATTTATTAAGCACTTATTATGTGCCAAGCACTGTTCCTAGAAAGGTTCTGGGGATACAACAGTCAACGAAACAAAACAAAAGAAAACAACAAAAAAGTAAACTGAAGAAAATAGCCTGTATCTCCATTTAATATACTATGGAGAAAAATAAAGCAGGAAAAGAACAGGAGGATATTCTGTTGGGTGGGGCGGGTGGGTGGTTTTCGATTTTAAAGAGGGGGTTTGGGGAAGGCCTCACTGAGATAAGACACTGGAGTAAAGACCTGAAGGGAGCCATGTATATTGGGATTAGTGGTCCAGGCAGAGGGAATGGCAGGTTCAGAGGTCTTAAGGCGGGTGTGTGGCTGTTTTTCAAGAAACAGCAAAGAGGCAAGTGGCAAGATATTTCCTCAGACTTTTTGTTTTTAATATAAGACCTTTAAAACTCATCTGGCTGAATCATTGAAGAAGATAAAAACAGATAGAAGATGTATTCTTTGTCTCTGATAAGATCATTGAATTTAGTTAATGATTCTGCATCATTTTAAGATTTGCAGGAAATCTGTATCATAACATCAGGACTTTCCAAAAGGTTCAGTTTAGTTGTTTATTTCTTATGTAAAACTAAGGTGTTAACATTATAGTATTGATGATTTCATGTTAGGAAGTAACTTAGTAGAAGATTTGGGGTTTTATTCCCCAATAGAGGCTTTTCCTAGAATTCTCACTGGATCCAATCTCTAAAGGCTAGGGAAGCTGTTTTCCATGACATCACTCTTGGACTACTTTTACTTGTAGTGAGGAATAAGCAGAGGAGCATTAAATTAAAATCTTCTGATGAAAAAATAGCATTGAAACAGGAGTGGCTTTTTCTTATAAGGTTTCTTTTATTATAGGATGACTAAATGCTAAACATACCTGAAAAGTGAAGTAATTTAGATATTAGGTGCCAACCGGGAGGCTGGAGGACCCAGAGCCTTTCTAAAAGCTTAGTTAATGGTCATTTGCAGTTTGGTACTGAGTTATAAAAACATTTTAATGGACAAGAAAGAATTTCCAGTACTAAACAAATTAGTTAACTTATGCAGCCTTTCCTCTAGTATTAGACTTAGTTGTTTCTCAATTTAAGTAGTATATCTCAGGGTAAAATGACTGCTAATAAAGTTAGTCTGTTTTGGGAATTTCTTTCCTTTTAGATTGAGAAGTTGGTTGCTTTGAGATTGTTGAATAAAAGTTTTACTTCACAGGTTACAGAAATTGTGAGAATTTTACGATTCAGGAATTAATTCTATTTTTATCCTTAGTAAGCTTTGCATTTTCTTTTTAGTATGCAAGTATGGCATTTTCTGCATAGGCATTAACATTGGTAGGCTAACAGTTTGAGGATGAAGGTAGTATGAAATAATTCACAGTTTTCATTGGAGATATGTATATCAACCTGAGAATCTAGCTTTGTACTGAATAAATTAGGGTTTAGTATGAATTTTCAAGCAGCTGTAGGAGGAATGTGAAAGCATTAAATTATTGCTTATGGCATAAACATGGAGGTTAGTTAATTTTGAAATATCTTCTACTTAATTGCCCAGAATTTTGCCTTCCAATCAGAATGACAGCCTTCTAACTGAAAAGGAAGCATTTAATTTCTTTGCTTTTAATTTCCTGTCCAGTTTTACCCCCACCAGACTTCTTTCTTTACTGGTCACTAGAGAGTTTGAACTGTTAGAAATTTCTGTGATACAAATAGCAGTAATGGTCTTCCAGGGCAGAGGTAGGAAGAGGTTGCTTTGTGTATGTGTGTGTTGTTATTTATCTCTTGTGCAGTCAGTGGTACTTAAACTTTTTGGTCTCAGAACATCATTATACTCTTAAAAATTACTGGGATCTCAAAGAGCTTTTATTTATGTGGGTTGTGTCTATTTATACTGACCATATTAGAAATTAAAATTGGGAAGTTTAAAAAAATACTTGTAATTCATTCTAAAAACACATTACATGTTAATAATTAAAATTGGGAAGTTTAAAAAAATACTTACTTGTAATTCATTCTAAAAAAACCCATTACCTGTTAATCTAAATAACATTTTTAATGAAAAATAAATATTTTCTAAAACAACAAAAAACTTGGTGAGAAGAATGGCATCGTTTTACATTTTTGCAAATCTCTTTAATGTCTGGCTTAATAAAAGACAATAGGCTTCTTATTGGCTTCTGCATTCATATCACATGTAGTATCTGGAAAACACTGAGAGAATGAAAGTAAAAAAGAAAAATCGCTTTTAAAATTATTATTATGAGCTTCCCTGGTGGCGCAGTGGTTGAGAGTCCGCCTGCCGATGCAGGGGACGTGGGTTCGTGCCCCGGTCCGGGAATATCCCACATGCCACGGAGCAGCTGGGCCCGTGAGCCGTGGCCGCTGAGCCTGCGCGTCCCGAGCCTGTGCTCTGCAACGGGAGAGGCCACAACAGTGAGAGGCCCGCGTACGGCAAAATAAATAAATAAATAAAATAAAATAATTATTATGAAAATTGTTTTGTTCTCGCGAAGTTCTCTTAGGGGACTAAGGTCCCAGTTATACCTGGACCACACTTTGAGAAATGCTATACCAGTCATGCTGATGCATAGAAAATGTGAGGCTTTCTTTTTTCTATAGTCAGTGCCAAGTTTATGGAACAGGACAAACTCCAGTATTTTCTTTCCTCGTAGTATCAGTATGCCTTATCATTTAGTTTAAGTTGGTTCATCTTTTGAAAAACCCTACCGTTTGAAATTCTGAAGGCCAGGTGTAGAATACAGAAGTGTAGAAGGCCAAGGGTATACAGGTTTATAAACCATGATTTCTCTTAACCTGATGATGTGTTTTGAAAAGTTAGGATACATAATTTTTGTACATTGAACATTTTGTATGTCAGTAAATATCTTTTCTCAGAGCCCCTTAGCAGATTATTTTTCTCCAGCCCTCACTGATTTATAGTTATTTTTGTTTACTTTTACAGTGATTAGTTCTTGTAATTATTAATTTATTCCTTAAATTCCTATAATTCTCTATCTTACACTTAAGATTTTGTATATTTTTCTTTTTGTATTCTTCTTACACTTACCTTTTTCTTGTTATTTATTTTATTTGCTTACATGTGTGTTTCGTGTTATTTTTGTTTTATTTTAATCTAAATCTCACTTTTTTTCCTTTTCTTTATAGCTTCCAGGGTATGGATTGTGAACAAGTTGGTTTTGTTTCACATGTTCATTTGTAAGTTTGGTTGTTTGACACCTTAAACATTTATGTTATAGATCTGTGCTGTCTGACAGAATATAATGCAAGCCACAATATGTAATTTAAATTTTTCTCATAGCAGCAGCTTTAAAAAGTAAAAAACAGGTGAGATTAATTTTAATGTTTTATTTACTCAGTATATCCAAAATATTACTTCAACATGTAATCAGTATTAAACATTTGTATAATGAGATATTTTACTTTTTTTTTTTCTAAGTCTTCAAAATCTGGTGTTCATTTTACACTTAAAGCACATCTCAGTTTGGTCTAACCATATTTCAGGTGTTCAAAAGCCCCATGGGTAGTGGCTTTCATATTGAACAGCACAGATACAAAGAGTAGTTACTCTTGTTAGGGCAGAAAAGCCTAAGGAGCCCAGAAAAGCTAGAAAATTATACTTGTGTGAAGAGAAAAAATGGAAAACAATGCCATTGCAAATGAGGTCCAGTGTTTTGACTACCAGTACATCTCCTGATCTCTTATAAACTTGCATTGTGATAAACCTTAGGGAGGTATGGCGTCTGTAGAGGGAAGTTTGAAGGGTGTTAAGTTCCTGTGGTTCTGTGGGTGATAAGGAGCATTAGGTAAGAGCTGGACAGGGAAGGCAGCATTGATTGACCTCTGCTGGGGTGCCTCCCTCTGGGCTAGACATGTAACTTACGTCAGTTTATTTGATCATCACCCCAACTCAGTAATAATAGATGATGATTATTCCTAATATATGGATGGAAACTGAGGTCAGGAAGTTAAATTTCTCCAGGTCACACCGATGGTAAGTACTAAAAGTGCTCTGATTTCAAAGATTTTGCTCTTCCTAACCACACTATTTTGTGCTTCTTGCAAATCTAGTCTTAACTCTATTTCTAACTAGTTGTATGACTTTGAAGAAAAATTTCACCTGTGGACATTAGTATCGTCATCTCTCAAGTTAGAGTTGGCCTGTGTCCTAAGAGACTTGACTGAGAAAATGAGCTGGGATTTGAAGTGCTGTTGCTAAGGAGAAGGGTTTCTCCAGAATTAAGAGACTCCAGGTCTGGAGTCCTGTACTCGGAACTCACTACCATTTACAGACTATATCATGTTGGTCAGTTAATCACTGAGTATCATTTTCTACTTACATACATGCTTCCTATAAAAGTGTAAGATACTGCTGCTTCTCTAAAGCTGTCTTATTGATAGATGCACCAAGCTTTTTCATGTAGAAAAAAATTACTGCAAATTTCCCAGCTATTACAAATTAGTTTTAGAAGAACTTTAGATCAGATAAACTTCAGAAATGCATTGCTAAGACTTAAAAAATAGCTATAGTTGATTTACTTTGCATATCTTTACACGTGCTTTACACATCTGTAAAATCATATAAAAAGTAGAATAAATAAGAGTTTTATTACTAAAAATTTTTAGAGATCATCGTGTTGAATGCTTTTATTTTATAGGTGCAGAGATAAGGCCAGGAAAGTTTGAGTAACTTACTCAAAGTATAGCTATTTCTGCTCTAAAACTGTATTAGTTAGGGACCTTGGTTATATGTAGGAAAAACCCACCTGAGGTAGTAAGGGGGGGGATCTATTCTGAGCATGTAAGGATTTCTCTCAGCACCCATGGGTAGGAATAGAGCTGGGCCTAGGAAGTGGAAAAATGAAGGAGTTAGGGAGCACTCCCTGTCCTCTTGTCTTGGCTTTCCTCTTCTTTCTCAGTTGACTGGCTTTCTCTGATACTCAGCCCACATGGCAGGCAGAAGTTGGTGCCCACAGCTGCTCCTTGACATGTTCTAGTTCCAGTCATACATAGTCGGTGCACGTCTCTTTTTCTCTTTCTCTCCTCTTCTTTCTAAATTCTTGACACAGGAGCGTTCATCTTGATTCATATTTCCCACCCCAGTCTGACCATATGTAACAGGACAAGATCACAGGGTAGATGCCTGTCTGCTAGGAATCCCACTTGGTGGGCTGGGTGCCCAGAGGAGAGTGGGTGCTCTCCTTACATCTTTAGGGTCTTTTGCCTCACAGCTTATCAATCCTCCTCATTCCCCCCACCCACCCCCCTGGCTTCTTTGCCCTATGATGTTACCACCATATTAAGTATCTGGAACCTAGGTTACTTTTTTTGAGAAAGCATAGTATCTCCTTTAAAATCTTTCCTTTAGGGCTTCTCTGGTGGCGCAGTGGTTGAGAGTCTGCCTGCCGATGCAGGGGACATGGGTTTGTGCCCCGGTCCGGGAAGATCCCACATGCCGCGAAGCGGCTAGGCCCGTGAGCCGTGGCCGCTGAGCCTGCGCGTCCGGAGCCTGTGCTCCGCAACGGGAGAGGCCACAACAGTGCGAGACCCGCATACCACACACACACACACACAAAATCTTTCCTTTAGATGGAATCTTTGTCCGAAAGGTGAATATTAGCTGTTTGAGACCATATCACATAGTGATAACTGTTGAATAGAGAGGGTTACTTTGAAAAGAAGTGAAATGTATGGTATTTTAGGCACTGTCAAAATAACAGATTAATGAAACAAAGCAGTTTCCTCTCAAGTATATGAATGCTCATGCCCAACCTTCTACTATTAAATCCACATTAACTGTGACCAATAAATCTTGATGAGTCAGAGTGATAGTTGGTGTCCCTAATTATCCTGAGAAAGATAATGAAATATCAAAATATTCACCTAGTTTAATTTGTTTTTTATTCTAATTATTTTGAAAATTGATAATTAGTGTGATATTGATAGCCTTCTACTGGCCAGAATATTTGATTATTCCGATATGTTCCTTTTGTTCGCAGTATGCATTTGTGTACATGTGCCTTATATCACTTGGAAAATTCTAAGTTCATTCATTTTACCTTTAAAAATAATTCAGGAAATAAAATCTGATAGCTTACTTTAGTCTTGAATGTGTTAGTAAAGTAGTTCTGCCAAGCATTGATTACAGTGTCTAAAATATTTTATATCTGTTTTCCAAATTATAGACAGCGCTTTTGTGTTCTACCTTTCCAAAATGAAAGTATATAGCTTTTGGATTAATGGAGTGCTGATAAAAATTATGATATTAATTTCATCTTGTGCATACTTTGCTGTGTTAGGTAAGTGAACATGTTATGTGGGATAATCAGTAAGACTTACAGGTAAGTTAAGGACAAAGGGGGAGAAAGAGGCACCTAGAATGCCTCTTGATAAGATGGGGAATACAAAAGAAAACTGATTGGGGAGAGAGTAGAGTTATGATTGTTTAGACACAATTTTGAGATCCCTGTGGGGCACCCAGAGGTATCTAACAGGAGATTTGCTATGTATAGTACTAGTGTAAGGATAGAGGTTGGGACAGTGATGGTGAAGGTACTGATAAAGGTAGGTAGTAGTAGAAACCATGGGTTTAGATGTGATCGTTGAAGGAAATACAGTGTTTAGATGAGAGGAGAAAAGGTGCAACAATAGAATCCTGGGGAACACCAGTGTTTAAGGGATAGCTCTCTTAGATAAAAATCCACCTTCTATTGCTCCTTGTTACTTATCATATACACATATCCTGATCTCTCTCTCTCCCCTCCATATTCACTGATGACTGTGGTACCTGGCTAAGACTCATTTTCTCCACCTCTTCAATGTTCACATAAGACCACTCATCCAAAAACTGAGAGGCAAAGTTCCCTGACCACCTAAACTCTTATAACCTCCCCCCCTTGCTCCATTTTAAAACCTTATTCTCAGGCTTCCCTGGTGGCGCAGTGGTTGAGAGTCCACCTGCCGATGCAGGAGACACGGGTTTGTGCCCCGGTCCGGGAGGATCCCACATGCCGCGGAGCGGCTGGGCCCGTGAGCCATGGCCGCTGAGCCTGCGAGTCTGGAGCCTGTGCTCCGCAACGGGAGAGGCCACAACAGTGAGAGGCCCGCGTACCGCAAAAAAAAAAAAACAAAAAAAACACACCTTATTCTCAAAGCTGCTGGGCCTTGCCACAATCAGGAACTGATCCATACCTGAAATCTTTAACTGTCGGCTTCCCAGTCTCTGGCTTAATCTCCTCTCTTTTCATTTGGTCTGTCATCTCCAAACTTTACCTCTGTCCTTCTCCAGCTTAGACCTTCTTTCCTTTCCCTGGTTGAGTGTTTGGGTGGACCACGAGCCCTACAGTGAAGCCGCTGGTACCACAGTCACTGCTGGCACCTGCTCTACCTCCTCCTTCAGGGAGGCCATCCTGGCAGCCTCACCACTCTATTACCAGTGCCTTCCCCTTTGTTAACCAAAAGAAGAGCACCTCTGTGTGCCAGGCATTACATTAGATATAGCGGTGCGGTATATGCCTTTCAGGAATCCCCTCTGCCACATTTTAGAAAAAGGACAGTAGAAAGCCAAGAGAAGGCTTATTAGAAGGTAGGTCGTAAGCTATAGAAGAGCATTTTGTTCTAAAAAGAACATAGAAGAGGGTTGTTTTTCTTGTTTTGTTTTTAAATCAGAAAGCCGAGAAAACTCTCTGTGACCTGCATGAGCCTGTAGGGGAGTTTGTTTACACTGAAGCAAGGTTCCACAGGGCACAGTGGAAAGGGTTGGGAGGGAATTCGTGGATGAGATGATGTGTCATTGTGGAGGAAGCCTGGAGCTGTGTGAGGATGAGAGTTGAGGAGAGGATAGATAGTTGGCCTGGGGGGCTTGTGTGGAAAGAAAATTACTTTGCTTCATAAACAGTCTAGTAAGCTGAATTAGTTTATTCTGCTTAAGAGATCTAATTATAATCCCACTATTTGGCTTCGTTTCTCTGATATGCAAAAATGCGGCTTAATTTCCTTTAAAAATTATGTATTTATGTTTTAAATATATAAACAATACATGGTCATTGTTTTTAAAAATAAGGTTAATGAGGTAAGTAAGAAGGAAAAGATAAACCTCAAAGTTTCCTGAAGTCCCACTACCCCAGGGACATCATTTTGGTATATATTCCTCCAGACTTTTTCTCATCTAAACATATATATATATATATATGTATATTTAATTTTTGAAAATATACTGAGTATACTGCAGTTGCCTGCTTTTTTTCCCACATAACAACAATACCTAGTAAATATTATTTCTCAGAATAGGTAGATTGCTGCCATCATTTTTAGTTGTTATAGTAATCCATTGTAGGACTGTACTGTATTTATTTCTATTGTTGGGCTTTTGAATACTTTCCAGTTTTTTATTATAAATAAGGTTAGAAAGAAAAACCTTGTGGGTGCAAGTTGGCATATGTATCTGATTATTTCCTTTGGGTAAGTTTCTAGGAGTTTTCAAGGTCAACAGTGTACTTTTTGGTTTAATTTCTTATCTCTTTTTCTCATGATTTAGTATTTAGCTGAGAAATCCTTTTTGGTTGATAATTTGGGGACATGTTTAAATATATTTGGTAAACAGTGTAAAATCACTGGGATAGGCATATATTTGTAAGTTAACAATTTACCATTGTTGAATAGATATTTAATAGATTTTTTCCCCCAGGTAGGGAAGCCAAAAAATTAGCCCACAAACCTTTAAGTTGTTTTCTCCCAAAGGGTTTGTACATGTAGGACTTAGGCAGTGGAATTGAGATAATTATAAAAACTTTTTAAGCTCTAAGTTAATAATGTCTTCAGAATGCATGGAAATGATTAACACAGTTTTCTTTGATTACTTTTTTTCCAGGTGATTCATGGCAGGGGACGTGGAAGGATTCTGTTCCTCCATCCATGACACCAGTGTCTCTGCTGGGTTCAGAGCACTGTATGAGGAGGGATTGCTTCTTGATGTCACTCTGGTTATTGAAGATCATCAGTTCCAGGCCCATAAAGCACTCTTGGCCACCCAGAGTGATTACTTCAGAATTATGTTTACCGCAGATATGAGGGAGCGAGATCAGGACAAAATTCATTTAAAAGGTCTAACTGCTACCGGTTTCAGCCACGTCCTTCAGTTTATGTACTATGGAACTATAGAACTGAGTATGAGTACTGTTCATGAGATTCTTCAGGCTGCCATGTATGTTCAACTTATAGAAGTGGTGAAGTTCTGCTGCTCTTTTCTATTAGCAAAAATCTGCTTAGAAAACTGTGCAGAAATAATGAGACTCTTAGATGATTTCGGTGTAAACATCGAGGGAGTCAGGGAGAAGTTGGACGCCTTTCTGCTAGACAACTTCGTACCACTCATGTCCAGGCCTGACTTCCTGTCTTATCTGAGCTTTGAGAAGCTCATGTCTTACTTGGATAATGATCATCTGAGCAGGTTCCCAGAGATAGAGCTGTACGAGGCTGTGCAGTCTTGGCTGCGGCATGATAGAAGACGCTGGAGACATACCGATACCATCATTCAGAACATCAGGTTTTGTTTGATGACCCCATCCAGTGTTTTTGAGAAGGTTGGTGCATTTGAAAGCAATAGACAGGACTCATCGTTTAGCTAATAAGGCAGTATGTCTTTATAGATAAGATTCTCAGGCTTGGTCAGGAGCCAGAAAGAATAAATAGTTTTTAAGAATAGTTATGTGTAAGAAGTCTAATTTGTTGTAGCTTGTGTATTTAGGTTTTTTAAAACACATTTTGTGGGTGAAAGATGGACCAGGTAGGTGGTAGAATAGTTTCATTTTGAAAGTACTTTTAAAGTTGAAGCATAATTATTTAACCCCAAATATTATAAGTTTGCTTTAGCTTCTCTTTCTTTTCACAGAGTAATTAAATTTGAACTGGGTCCGTCTAGCTCTCTTTTCAAAAATGAATTTAAGTGAATCATGCTGAAATTAGAGTTGAGAGGAGTTTTGTAGTTCTGAATGATAAGTATTAACACAATTTCGTATTCCTCTAAAATGTAGTGAGGAAACATAAAATAGCTCTTGAAAACCAGTAGGCCCTGGCACTGATTTTCTTCCCTACTCTTGCCTAGTTCTGCGCCTCCCCGTCCGTCTCCCCCAGCCCCCTTCACTGTGAATACTAACTAAATTTAATCTTGAAAACATATGTTTGTCTAAAATCGTTGTTTTGGCATTTCTAAACAAGTAGACTATAGATCCTCTATCTACATTGATCAAATATCCCTGTGTGCATTTTACCATGTAATAGTTCTGCTGTCTTAAAATTGTCTTTCTCCAAAACAGCCTTGGCCTTTTTGCATGTAAGCATTTTTCATTTTTATATCAGAGTCTCAGTTGTGATGCTCTCTTGCCCAAAGGAGAGAAAGCAGTTTCAGTAATTGCTTAACTTAATTGGTTTCTAATCACATGGTTACCTCTGGCGCTCTGTTTACCTCTTGCATCTTTTCTTCTTTCTAGAAAGCACACTTAAAGCTTTGGTCGACACCCTTCATGTTAGGTGGTTCCTCAGCTTTAGTTACCAGACCTGGTGATAAAAATATAATATTTGCAAAGGAGGGTTGTTTACACCATTTGAAAAATAAACAAATTTGCGCCTTCGAATAACACTCAGCAGCCTGGCATGTCTTTTTTTTTCCCCTCTGAAATGCTGTGAAATATCATTAACTTAAACTTTTACTAGATAACTCAGTTTTGTAGGATTTTATCTTTATTCTCAGAATGTACTGATATGACAAATAATTGAAACTAAAGAATACATTTCTTAATTATTTTTTGTTCAGTGATAATCAGCCCACATCAACAATGTAAATCATTTTTCTCTGATGTTTTGATTTTTTTCCTTACTATTGTTTTTATTGCTCTCTTTTCCTGGGGAATCCTGTTTTGTCTTTACATGTTAGATGGAAATGCTTTCCCACTATTAAAGCAAACAAACCCCCCTCAACTTCAGTCTAGATGGAAGTGCTCATGAAATAGAGAATAAAATTTTCCCTCTTGTAGGACATTATGATGGGTAATTGATAGCAGTAAATGATTAAGTGCTGAGCTGCAGAGCCTTTTTATATTCCAACTATCAGTTCAGGGTGGTCAATAGTGACAGTGGCTGGAAGTTAATACCATCAGGTAATTTTGTAGGTTTTTTTTTTTCATCATCTTCTTTCTTTCTTTCTTTTTTTGTTTTTTTTGGCCGCACTGCACGGCTTGTGGGATCTTAATTCCCCCGACCAGGGATCGAAGCATGGAGTCCTAACCACTGGACCGCCAGGGAACTCCCAGTTTTGTAAATCATATAAAACACCACTTGTACCTTCTGATGGTTCTGTTTGCATATATAGCGTAGGATGTGGTTATTACTTATTGGCCAGGTATTGGGAATCTCATCAGAATAAAAATGTTGTTAAGGCTTCCTTCTTGAATTAATTTCTTACAAAAACTTAATAAGGCCCTGGCTACAGAGAAATCTTTCTGTTTTTTATAATATAAATCTTCCAGTTTTATTTGTGATACTGGTAAGGTAAATGGAAGGGAAGGTAGTTGGTGATTCTTGTCTTAGCAGTGTGTGAGAGATAATGTTTATCAAAGGAATGTGTTGTAAAACACTAAGCAGATTTGAGAACTTATCTCTAGAAATTAAACTTCAGAAACTAGAATGGAAAATTTGGTTGGGAAATAAGAATTTGGACTATTTTACACCATACTGTTTTGAGCTCCTTGAAAATAGGGCCCATCTATTTTTCCTGTACTCAGCACTCTGCAGGTCTCAAACAAGGCCATTTTAAAACCATTATATATGCATGGAACCAGAAAGGGCACAGAAATAAAGACATAGTACATCTGTGCTGGTCCTTTTTTAGTATGAGGATCTACATGGGGAAAAGTGTAGGCAGTTTTGATTTGTGGTTTTATCCTATTTGCTGAAATTTAGAAAAATGGAATGTTAATATGCACTTTTTAGCTTTCAATTTTTAAAAACTATTAGACTTTGTAAACATACAAAAAAGCTGAAGGAACAGTAGAATGATCACCCATAAACATATCTTGTAGGTTAATAGTTGTCATTTTGCCACCCTGTTTTTAGATAGAGAGGAGAGTGTGTGCCTTTATGTTAAATTTTTGTTTTTTGCTAAACCATTTCAAAGAAAGTTGTAGATGTGATGTTTCCTCCTTAACTACTTCAGCAAGCATCTCATCTCCCAAGAGTGAGGAAATTCTACATAACCATAATACCATTATTGAAATTAACAGTCATCTCTTAATATCTGTAATATCCATTTCATTTTCTGATTTTCTCAGTTTTCCCAAAAATGTCTTTTTTAAGCTGTTTCTTAAAGATTGAATCGAGGTTCATACAGCACATTTGTTATTACGTCCCTCTTTAAATCTGAAATTGTCTCTCCTTTTTCTCGTTTATGATGAGGATGCTCAAACATACAAAAAGTTGAAAGAATAGTATAATGAATACCTATATAGCTATCACCTAGATTCAAGAACTGTTAACATTTTACCATATTTTCTTTATGTAGATTTTTTTTCCTTTGCTGAACGTTTGAAAATAAGTTGAAAACATCATGACATCTCGTCCCTTAATACTTATTAGCATGCCTCTCGTAAGAATAAGAACTTTTTCCTACCCAGGTTCAATACCATTCCACCCAGGAAAATTAACAATAAGACCCTGATAACATCTAACAGCTAGTTCATATTCAGAGTTGTCCCCCAAATGCCCTAGAATCCAGTCATGGTTTACACATTGCTTTTGGTTATCATGTCTGTTTAATCTTTCTTAAAGAATCTAACACAGCCCCCCACTTTTTTTTTTTTTAGAAAGATCAGATTACCAATTGTCCTAGTGTGTCCCCACATTCTGGATTTATCAGATTATTTCCTTGTGTTGGTGTTAACTTAGTTCTTCTCTTCCTTATATTTCCTGTTAACACACCTACTTTTTAGCATCGTGTATTTTCAGGAACAATTACAGGAAAATATTGTTGTAATGCCAGAGAAAGTCTTGGAAAACCACTTAGCAACTCTGATCAAACTTAGAATTTGCCATTCTTTTTTGTATTAGGAGGCTAAGTAGCCCAATCCTATGACTAAAATCATCAAGGACTTTATTCACACTACTCTGCATTAGGTTCCTTTTAGATTCATAAAATTTCCCTCCCTTTAAAAAAAAATTTGGAGCCCTTCCATTCAATTTATTGGAATTAAAACTAGCTAAAATGTCAAAATTAAAAG
Source organism: Globicephala melas (assembly GCF_963455315.2). NCBI lineage: Eukaryota > Metazoa > Chordata > Mammalia > Artiodactyla > Delphinidae > Globicephala > Globicephala melas. The sequence continues at coordinate 106,159,115 of NC_083335.1, forward strand.
ATTATTCTTTCTTATTAAAAAAGTAGTGTATCTCTAGAACCATGCTGTTCAATACAATCACTGCTTGTGGCTTTTGAATACTTGAAATGTGACAAGTCTGATTTGAGATTTCAAAGGTTAAGATGACAAAAAGGATATAAATTACCTCATTACTAACTTTTATATTGATTATATGTTGAAATGATATTTTGGATATATTGGGCTAAAATACATTATTAAAGTCAGTTTCACCTTTTTGCTTTTTAAACTATGGCCACTAAAAAGTGTAAAAATTACATCTTTGGCTCCCATTTGTGGCTCAGATTATATTTCTGTTGCACAGCGCTGCTCTACAAGTTCAGGGAGTAAGTTGTGCTCTAGAAACTCTAAATATGCATACATTAAACAGCCTTTCTCACTTATTTAACCCTCTCCTGGATCCTTAGCCTTTAGAAATGTTCTGTACAGTTTAGTGTTAAGTGAACCTTCCTACTTAACTATTCTGTGGAATGGCTGATGAAGATAACTTAAGTATAGCATCTCTTTGTCAGAATCCTTTCCCTGGCCTCAGGAAAATAAAAAGTGATTGAACAAAGCTTCGTGAAGAAACCTTTAGAGATTTTAATTCTTCCTTTGGTAGTAACGATCAGATCTGAGCAATGGCTTTGTAAGGGGCCATTCTGCCTCTCCCTAAGGAATAGCCCCCACTGATTCCAGGGACCCGAATCATGCCCTCTAGCTGTGTCGAAATCTTTGGGTTTATTCTTCTGTGGTATCTTTTCCCCTAGTCGTCTACTGGATTTTCTCCCCAGCTGAAAACAGACTGTCTTAACTTTTGTACTGACTCTGGGACAGGATCATCACCCAAGAGACCAAGACTTTCCAGATTTCCTCACCCAGTTCCTTAGAGGCAGTGATTCTACTTATCTGAACACCTAACACTTATATGCCAGGCCTTGCACTGAGTGCTCTACACATAGGTAGAGTCTGCAGGTTATCTCTGTTTTGTAGGTAAGAAAACAGGCTCAGAAGAGTTAGGAGTCTTATCCCAGGTTAAGTGGCACTGTCCAGACTGGAACCCGGGTCTGCTTGCTTCTCAGTCCAAGCTACTAGAGTAGGGAGAGGACCCTCATGTACAGGAAGCATGTAGTTAACCCTGTGGGCCTGCTTGGGTGGTTTAGAAGTTGTTACAGAGCTGTGAAAATTCTAACATGTTTGCATGAACAAAACATAGCCTAAGAATTTTAATGGCACTGAAAAAAGTGTAAGATGTGGGAACACTGTAAGGTGTGAAAGCAGAATTCTGGAGTTTTCCCTGTATAATCGAGGAAAGCTGAAAATTAAGGATCTTGTCCTTTTGACATAGTTGGTTAGGAGTATGATTCATTTTAACTATAGTCCATTCTCAGTTTTAATACTAGACTTCAATCTCAGTTTTTACGTAATGCAAATGTCTGCGTCATGTATTTTTACTAACTCTAATGGTCTTTGCATCTGTTAACAGAGATAAGGCCTGACATTTGTCATTCTGAATTTCAGTGATGTGAAGATTTAAATAGTTTAAACTTTGCTCTCTTTGGTCTTCTGGTTTTTAAAAAACAATTATTGCTTTATTGAAAACATTTTATTAAGTAAATGTATATTTGGCAAAATGCCTCTTTCACTTTTTTGTACAGAAAAGATCTTTTTAGCAAAATTGTTAAATTATTCATTAAAATACCCATATGTTGATTTTTTAGTAAAGTGACATTTTAATATTTTTGAACCCAGGGCATCTTCAGTATCATAAATATGCGTAAGGTAAGATCTAGCATATTAATGATCCCCTTAGAAATTATATTAATCATAATCATAAGATCTTACAATTTTTCAAAAGGAAAGAAAATTATTTTTTAAGGAATCAGATTATATAGATGAATTCTGCTTTATTCCAAATATTTTGTTTTATAAACTAGCTCATGATATTCAGATACCCTAATGTGCTTTTTTCCCCCTAACCTGTTAAATGTAATTCACCATATCCCCCCAAATTAGGTTTATTTAACTTTTGAAGAGCAAAGCTAATGTTTTAATGAGAGAAGATGTTAGTTCTCCTTCACTGAGAATATATTTGGATTTAGCAAATCATATCTGCATTTTATAAAAGTTTGTTGTTATAAGGATATTTACAGCCTTGAGATAATTTCGATAGTCCATTGAAAAAAGATAAGTTCATTACTAGTGAGTATTAATCCTAGGATCAGAGTGAAAATGCTTCAGAAAGGCTAACACTTTTTTTTTTTTTAATGTCTTTTACTTAAGGACCAGAATTTGTGGCTTTAAAAGCTACAATTTAAAATGGGGTAAGGTGTCCTGGACTCACCTTGAAACTGATAGAATTTAAGGATTACAAATTAAGTATCCAAGTATACCTTACTAAGACCCTTAGTACCTTCCTAAGAACATGGTAGCTCTCAGAACTGGTCTTCACAAAGCACTGATAATCTTCCAAATATTTCTCTATCAGCATAGTTGGTTTATATAGCATTAACAATGGACTATGACACATAAGGAAATTTATTCTTAATGTGTCGTGCTTGGGTGGTGTGATATCTTGGTTGAGGCACAACCCACTTGGTAATGAAATTGCCTGGGCAAGGACACATCTATGTAAAAATGTAGGGGCTGTGTACCCCTCAGAATTCCTTCACTTAGGCACTGCAACATGATTTGATTAATCTAGCACTTGACCAATCCAAAATTTCTGTCCAGAAACCAAACCATTAACTTTAGTGTTAAAACAGTTTAGCCCCAAAACTCGAAAAAAGTAATTATTTCTAATGACTTAAACTACAGCCAGACAAATCTAGAGGAAAAAACAAATTTCCCTCTAACCCTCACAGTTTTAGAAGAAACAAGCAGTGCTGTATTTGACAATAAAAAATATTTTTTAGAAGACAGTAACCTGGATTTCCAATGTGAAATTTGATTAGAATTTCTAATAAGCTTGAGTTGTTTTTGAAAAAGTTTTAAATCCTCTTCATATATTAAATAGTACTTATACAGCTATAAACTTGAAATTACTTAACAATCAGCTCACTTGCCCCTTGGAGTGAAAGCACAGAGATTAGCAGGTTTTTGTTTGAAACTAGGTCAGTGGGTTAAGCGTACTTTCTCAGTCAATGTCTTTTTCTGCATCAGTCTCTTTTTTATCGACCCCTCCCTCCCAGCCCCATGGACTTGGATGATTGTAATTAATACATGTGCACTTCTTTAAAAATCACCCAAGGTGTTTTTCTCCTCTCCAGTCTTCTGCCCTTTGTGTATAGATATGGAGTGCTCTTATTTTCCACCTTTGACTTGCATTCACTCCAGGTTCCTGGAGTTGACTAGGTGTTGACTGCTGTGAAATCCCCTGGGAAAGAGACTATTAGAAGGTTGTATTAAGCTGGTAGGAACCTACTGAAAATGGGAGTTAAAAAATTCAACCTAACTTGCTGATTTTCCTTTTAAATAAAAGGGAGATGAAGACAAAAGCATAGAATTGGAAACTGACTGTGGAGTAACAGGAGAGGAAGACATGGAATGGGGACAGCCACATTTACTTGTAAAAGGAGAAAATCTTTTTAATGAATTGGGAAATAAAGAGAGGGAGAGAAACCAAATGATACGCAGAAATCGAAAAGGATCAGAGAATTCAGAAAATGACTGGAGAAAAGGTTAGGAGCAGGAAAGGAACCACGGGGGTATATTAAGATTTTAGGCTTTAAAGTTTTAATTCTCAAATTTAATATTTACCCAGAAAATGTTACATGTGTCATAGGTAAGCCTTGCTCATTCAGAAGTTAGTTCTAGGATTAAACCTTTTATTTGACTTTCCTTCTGCTCTTCCGTATTTATAAATAAAATATTGACGTAGTTGAGGGTATTTCCATAAGTAGGGAAAAATTGTGTAAAAAAAGTTGTGAATTCTAGAACTTAGTTGTACTATCTACATATTAGTGTAATCAGGTGATAAGATATTCTTAAGTCTTTTACATTATTTTCTACCTTTTAGGCTTGTGCACTCATTTAATTTCTAGTGGTGCTCTATTACTGTTGTACCAAAATTGGAAGGAAATTAGACTTTCTAAGCCTATTTAGTTATCTATCTGTTTATTTATTTTTGGCCTTGCAGCGCAGCTTGTGGGGTCTTAGTTCCCCGACCAGAGATCGAACCTGGGCCCTTGGCAGTGAAAGCGCCAAGTCCTCACCACTGGACCCCCAGGGAATTCCCTAAGCACATTTATTTATTTATTTATAATTAATTTTTATTGGAGTATAGTTGATGTACAATGTTGTGTTAGTTTCTGCTGTACAGCAAAGTGAATCAGTTACACATACACATATATCCACTCTTTAAATTCTATTCCCATATAGGTCATTACAGAGTATTAAGTAGAGTTCCCTGTGCTAAACAGTAGGTTCTTACTCGTTATCTATTTTATATATAGTAGTGTGTGTATATGTCAGTCCCAATCTCCCAGTTTATCCCTCCCACCCGCCCCCCTTTCCCCCTTTCCCCCTTAGTAACCATAACTTTATTTTCTACATATGAAGCACATTTATTTTTGAGTTAAATATTTTTCACTATCTATAGAAAAGTTGAAGGGATAGAGGACTCATCAAATTGTGCTGAAACTCTTATAAGAATATTGTCGTGAGGGAGTCCTTTCCCTTTCCCCCATTTGCCCTGGTCACTGCCTTCTGAAGCTGTCAATACTTTAGACTCTTGCCTACTTGGAGAAGACAGGATGTGTAATCCTTTTTAAAATTTGTTTTAACTGTTTGGTATTTGACTGCAATTATAGTGTTACTGAGAGGATTTGTGCTTAACAGGAACTAATTTTTTAAAATAGCCTTATCCCTGGTCATTATTCAGTTTTTCAGGACAAAGGGATTAATTAAAGGTACTTTGTAACTAGCTTTTTGTGTGTCACATAAATCAATACAAGCTTCAGTTCTGAGCATGATTTTTTTTTTTTTTTTTTTTTTTTTTTGCGGTACGCGGGCCTCTCACTGTTGTGGCCTCTCCCGTTGCGGAGCACAGGCTCTGGACGCGCAGGCTCAGCGGCCATGGCTCACGGGCCCAGCCGCTCCGCGGCACGCGGGATCCTCCCGGACCAGGGCACGAACCCGTTTCCCCTGCATCGGCAGGCGGACTCTCAACCACTGCGCCACCAGGGAAGCCCTGAGCATGATTTTATAAGTAAACCTCTGATATCAGGGTAGATGCTTTTGCAGTACAACATATAAAGACTTCCACATTTTACTGAATATCAAAATTAATATCAAATGTAGCTGTGGTTCCCAAAGACATAATTTGTTTTCGCACTAAAGCTCCATGACAGTAACTGCTTTATTTCTGGGTATTTCTTTTGAGAATACTGAATCATGGAGGAAGAATGATAAAACTGACAGCCTGGACTCAGTCTTCCTTCCACATGACACCTTATACTCATCATTGCAAAAATTAGGTTAGCAGTTTTGGATGTAGGAGGGCCAGAGAGATGTCTGTTCATGCAACTTACACCTTTTATAAAGGGAAAATACCTAAACTGGAGGCTCCGTGGTCACACAGTGACTTGGGGACAGTGTCAAGTCTAAAACCTGGGATCTTGAGTTCAGAGATTATTCTAACCCTCAGTCCTCACCCCTCCCACCTCCCTACAACTGGATAAACTAATCAAAGGCCTTTTGTTTCTTTGGTTTAGTATATTGGGCATTTAAAAAATCCTTTTGAAAGGTGAAACAGCTGATAATACCTTAAATTGGCTGGCTGAAAGCCTAAAATAATTTTTTAAACTATAGCCTGTTTTAGTAGATACTTTTAAATTGTAGATTTTTAATCAAATAAAGGTAGTAAGCTCTATGGAAATGCCTGTTTTAATTATATTGCCTGCTTCATTTTAATTCTTTCAAAATTAAGAGCAGTATAAACAAATTACCTTGAAAAGTTAAAAAGTTAGTAAGTGGATTATATAACATTTTGACAATGAGAAGAGAATCATGGAATTTTTACCCAGTGCTAATGGCTAGCTATTATTTCTTTGACTTAATAAACATATTTAGAGGAATCACATTCAAAATTATTAATTTCTCACATTTTCTCTACATGCATATGTGCATGCACACAATTTCATTAAACCAAAAGATTAGAGGAGGAAATGGCCAATTTAAAATGTTCAGATCACTGTTTTTAAGAGGTAATAAATACTTTCACTTCAAAATGCTTTTCATAATACAATTTTTTAAAATATCAAAGCAAGAAAAGTGATAATCTTTCCAAGTTTTAAAATAAGACAGCTTTTTAAATCCTAGGAAGGATAAGGAAAGTAATTCAGAACATGAAAGAAATGTCATTCTTTCCATATCTTTCTTTTGAGAGAGCCTGATACACAGATAGTTAAACTGTTATATGAGGAGCAAATGATGAGAGAAATGGTTTCTCTGTGAAAAGATGAGCCACATGTTTCTTTTTGGATAGCTCCCTTCATTAATGCATTTTAAGTGATTCCATTCACAAAGAAGCTTTTGGCCCTACACTTTTTGTTTTAAAGCAGAGTGTATCTGTAACTGCTTTGTCCAGGATTATCACAGATTCATTAATTTCCTGTTTCTATCATGAATGGAGAAGCTAGTTATGCTTATTGATATTGTGTGGTTTTAGAGGAAAATTGCAGCAATAAGTAGCCCTGGGAAAAGGCAAGGTAGGTCTAGAACTTCTAGCCTTGGCAGAGAGAAGTAGGAGCTAAATTTCTTTGGTTAGAATATCTCTTAGGGTATAATAGCTATCTAAAAAGGCACAACTTCCATTATTGTGGGCTTAGAGGTAGAACAGATCAGGTAAAGATGTAGCTTTGACTGGGACTTCAACATAGTGCTGAAGTGATTCTTGTAAACTCATTGGAACCCAAATATCAAAGGAGCATGATAGAATGAATAGGGAGAGGACAAAGGGACCAGAAGATTGGGTATATAAAAAAAAGAAAAGGCTAGGAAGTGACTCTAGGAAGCCATTAAGCTGGCCCAGTTTGACATGATCTGCAAGAACCTGGGGTTGGAAGGTGGAAAGCCATTATAGTCCATTCTGCCTAGTCCTCGTGTGATGCTGGAATTCCTCTCCAGCCCTCCTGTTAGGTGGCCACACCTGCACTACCTTCAGTGGCAGGATGCTAGACTCCAGAAGTAGACAGTTCTTCACTTTGGGAACATGTACCTGTACCCTTTTTACTGTAGTCCCTGTAGAAAAGCCCAATACAGACCTATTTCGAATCTCAAAAGGGCAAGCCCCTCACGAGCTCACTGGTAACTATATGTTGTACTCGTATTATATACATTTTTCCCCTGCATATACTGCTGACTGTGCAAAACAGTCCATTTTTATTTTTTGAGAGTATTATATATACAGTTCTGCAGGTTTTGTCATTTTGACATTTTGAATGTCTGTGTTAACTGCATGTGGATTAATCTCATTCCTTTTAACGATTGCATGTTATATACCAGAGTTTGGTCAACCAATTTCATATTAATAGATATGTGAGTTGTGCCCAGTTTTTGTGCTCTTACAAATAATAATGCAGTGAACATCCATTATGTTGTCAGTCCTAATTGCAAAGCTTTTCCTTATATTGGCCTAAAGTCTTTCTCTTAACTTCTACTTATTGGTCCTGAAAACAGTTGCCATCTTTCTCTCCTGAGTCTTCTCGTGGATTGAAACATTCTTCATCTGTTTGACCACTCTTCCTGTGATTTGGATCTCTTTGCTGTCTTCTCGACATGATCCACTTTGTTGTCTAAAGTACACTGGTGGAGTTGAACACTTAGTTGTGGTTTCACCTGAACAGAGAGGGTGGGACTGTCTAATTCAGTCCATGATTTTATTCTTAAGACTGTCATATCACATTGTTGGTTCGCAGTGAGGATAGAGTCAGTTAAAGCTTTACATTTGGAGCTTGTGGATCCCTGGAACATCTGATAAAAGCTTTGGACTTCCCCCCTCTCCCCCAAATGCATTAACATAACTACTGTTGCAATTTCAGGTGGTTCGTGGGTCCCTAGTGTTTCTGTTTTCTTTATGACTAAGCTTTGTTGATTACTTTGCTGAAGTCATAGGTTCTCTCATTCTGTAGCAGTGTTGTTACATCATCAAAAATTAAACCAGAAATGGTCAGTCTTGGCATTACTGGGTGAGTATGTGTTGCCTCCTAGTTTGTAGTGCTTTCTTATATGCAAGTGCTAACTAGTTTTTAACAATGCAGGATCAGGCTCAAGCTAACCAGTCTTAGTTCGGAAATCTGTCTGGTTTCTAGTCCTCTGCCATCCTTCATGATTCCACACACATTACAGAGAGCAGTTAAGCAACCTTATCTGTGAAGGCTCCTAGGATCCCAGGACGTGATTTGTGAGATCAGATGACTTGAACTCGGTGAGAATATCTGCCTGGTTTTTCTTTTTTCTCAGCCATCTTGGATTTAAGTTTTTTCTTAGTTATTGTGTTTGATCTTCAGATTGGAAAGAATATAATATTCTTAGCCGAGAATGGGAATAAGATAGGAGGCTGTTTCTCTTTATCTTTGTTAATATTACATTAACCACCTCCTCCAGGGGGGAATTCACTTTTTCCTCTACTTTTTTTTTTTTTTTTTACTTTAACCCCTAAAATGCCATTTATTCACTATCTGGCACTTTGTAAAGTCACAATTCCTCCTAAGGCTTTAGCTTTGTTCACAATATTCTTACAGCTCCATTTCACTCTTTATAATACTTGTTTTATGTGCCTGTTTTTTACCATCTGTCGTAAGTGGTTTTTTAACATCCGAATTCCAGAAAGCTCTCTGCAGCACATCAGATTTTTTAGATACTTTCTTCCCCTCATCAGTATGTTTTGCAATTATGTAGTCAGCATTATGCTTTTGAGAGCCTCCAAGCCTTCTTGAGCTTCTTTACACAGTTTCTGATCTTGGAATTGATCCTGTTTTTCCTTTGAAATCTTGAAATCTGCCTATCCATTATGGGCAGCATTCCCCTTCCTTTCTTTCTTGATCTCCAAACAACACGGCTGCTTCCTCTAAAGCTTCCTCCTACTTGCATGTCATCAGTCATGCTTTTCTGGTGAGGATTAGGTACAGAGTAACAGTTTTTCTCATTTCTCCTCTACTTTCTGGAAGACTGAATATTTACACAAACAAACGCACATCATCAGATGCATTAACGTAAATTGAGTGACACTTCCACAGATGTCCCCTGGTCAGTAATAATAGCTAATAACAGCCGTAATTTTTTCTGCACTGCCACATGACAGGCACCATACTAAGTCCTTTCCGTGTAGGATTATCTTGCCTGTCTCCTACCTTAGGGTTATGAGGTGTAGGCGCTATTGTCCCAGTAATACAGATGAGGAAACTGGCTTAAAGATACTGAGTCACTTGCCCAAAATCACACAGCTTGTGAGTGGCAAAGTCAGATATTTCCTAAATCGAATTGTTAATCACCATACTGGGCTGCTTGATGTCATGCTTAATTACTATGCTGATTCTGTTACTTCAAAACCTGTGAGGCAGTCAGACTACTGGCTGTGCACAGTAGGCCCTTAAATATTTAATTTGTTAGCCTAATGACCCCTCTAAGAGGAAAGATCGTATAATTGTTCTTAATACAAAGAATTAATCATCCGATCACAATGATTGGACATACAACCTAATTCCTCCTAGCAAAATAACTGTGAAAGAAATCAGCAAATAATAATAGTGAACAATTTCAATAAAGAGAAAAAGTATAAAATCTGTTGATTTTATCTCTACAGGATCCAAATGGTAACCATCCAAATCCTAGCCCTCTTATCTCACCCTTGTCATTATGATACAGGCTGTTTCTGCTTGGTTTCCAACTTCCTACCTCTTTCACAAAACATCCCTTGAATGTTTTGGACCAGTTTGATATGTTCTGTATCTAAAGTTCATAGCACTCACAGATGAGCTATACAGCTTCATACCTAACTGTCAATTGCCTCATTTACTTAAAACTGGTAGATGTGTATTTGTTTTCATTTCCTGAAATATACTCTAAGTTCTTTGAGGAAATGGACCACATCTTATACTTTTTTTTTTCATCTCCCCACAGTAGTTAGCATGATACTTACAAGTGCTTCATAAGATGTTAGCAGTCATTATAATTAGGTAGTTCCAACCCCAAAAACAAAAAGGAAAAAGTTTGACCTTTTCTTGTCAACTGAATTATTACTATAGGAGTTAATGATATCACACCAAGTTTTTATGTCAAAAACCAACTGAGAATTTTGTGTGTATTTAAATTTTTACTAACTCACTAACTTAATTCCCCAAATTATTCAGCCATGGGTGTTCTTACAGTGTTCCTTGTGGTTAAGAAAACCAAGGCCAACATTTCCTCTACTGTGAAACCTCTACTTGTCCTCGTATAGCCACCACTTGTAGCCCAGGGCCCGACATATATTAGATGATTAATACATTTTGTTAGAGGAATTTAGCTTGTGCCTGGAAAATAACTTGTTTACTTTTAAAAAGATTGGGAATGTGCATAAATTAGTACAAATAGAAATTACAAAAACAAATATGATAAAAGCTTTGTAAAAAAAATAATAAAAAGAAAGTATGTGATCTTAACAGGAAATCAGTTTTAGTAAAGTAGCTTAAAATCATAAGCTAATCATCTTAGTGGGCTTTGATATTTTGTTTGCCATTGATGTTTTGTTTTTTGTTTTTGTTGTTAAATTCTTTTACTTGTATTCTTAGGTTAAGACATCAGAATTTTATAGATACTCCCGACAGCTGCGCTATGAAGTTGACCAAGCCTTGAATTACTTTCAGAACGTTCACCAGCAGCCTCTGTTGGACATGAAATCAAGCCGCATCCGCTCTGCCAAACCCCAAACTACAGTATTCCGAGGCATGATTGGACATAGCATGGTTAACAGTAAAATACTTCTCTTAAAGAAACCAAGAGTCTGGTGGGAACTGGAGGGCCCACAAGTACCTCTGCGTCCGGACTGCCTTGCTATCGTGAATAACTTCGTGTTCTTGTTGGGTGGGGAAGAACTGGGCCCAGATGGCGAATTCCATGCTTCTTCCAAAGTGTTCAGGTATGACCCGAGACAAAACTCTTGGCTCCGGATGGCAGACATGTCTGTACCACGTTCAGAATTTGCAGTTGGTGTTATTGGAAAGTTTATTTACGCTGTAGCAGGCAGAACCAGAGATGAGACTTTCTATTCAACAGAGAGATATGATATCACCAATGATAAATGGGAATTTGTGGATCCTTATCCAGTTAACAAGTATGGACATGAGGGGACAGTGCTCAATAACAAGTTGTTTATCACTGGTGGAATCACCTCATCTTCCACCTCCAAACAAGTGTGCGTGTTTGACCCCAGTAAAGAAGGGACCATAGAACAGCGGACCAGGAGAACTCAAGTAGTTACCAACTGTTGGGAGAATAAGAGCAAAATGAATTACGCTAGATGTTTTCACAAGATGATTTCTTACAACGGCAAGCTTTATGTCTTCGGTGGTGTCTGTGTGATCTTGAGGGCCTCTTTTGAGTCTCAGGGATGCCCTTCCACAGAAGTGTACAACCCAGAGACTGATCAGTGGACCATCTTGGCGTCCATGCCAATTGGTAGAAGTGGCCATGGTGTGACTGTGCTGGACAAACAGATAATGGTTCTTGGAGGCCTTTGCTACAATGGTCATTACAGCGATTCTATTCTCACTTTTGATCCGGATGAAAACAAATGGAAGGAAGATGAGTACCCGCGGATGCCCTGCAAGCTGGATGGTTTACAAGTATGCAACCTGCATTTTCCAGAATATATACTGGACGAGGTCAGACGTTGCAACTAATGGCATCTTTCTCCCTTCAATAAAGCCAAACAAAAAATTTGTTTGAGACAAAGTAGTTAATTAAAACACATAAAGAAGAACCTCACTAGTTTTACTATCAAAGCCATTGGTCTAATACATGAAAATGTTTTCATTCTGTTCTCGCATCCTGTTTTTTCTTTTTAGTGGCCTCAAACTCATGCAATAAGTCAATTCTAAGCACTAGCTCTTGAAACTACTTCCAGAAGCAGTTTAATAGAACGATTCACTTATCTGGGAAGTTGATGTTATGCTTTAAACATTTCTTTCAAATGTCAGTGTAGGAGTCATGCATCTTCTAAGAGAAGACCTGATAAGTGTCACTGGATGTAATTTCAGTTCCTATCTCTATCTGAAATCTTTTTGAACATTTATTTCGGTGTATTGCAGTCTGTTAGACTTTTTGATTTTATTTTTTAAGTTTAAAACTCTTGACCTTTTTGCATGGCTTTTTGCTGAAAATGCAAAAATATAAATTTTCTACAAATTTAACTTTTTTATATTCAGAACACTATTTCTAAGCTGCCTTCTCTTATCTGCATTGTGTTAGTGAGAGCATATCCATACTTGCTTACATCTTATGAATATATAAGGCACATCCCCTTTTATGCGTGGTTAGGATTCTATATTTTTAAGCTAGTGCACTTGCACACATGGTTTGCCATACTTGTTGTATTCTAGATGTAACGTCTTTTCATGTATTAACATTTTTAGAAAGTTAAAAGAACTGGAGTCCTCGTTTGGTATCAGAGTAGCCTATCTTCAGTCCATACTGATTCAGTAATATTCAAACTCCTTATATTCCTGAAACATGTATGGTTTTATGAAAACTAACATTTTATGTTTTATTTTCAAAAGTAAACGTTAGTGTTGCTTATCGATGTATGTCTTCTTTTTGAAAATGTTTTTCTTTGCAGTCTGTTTAATGTTACCCTGTTTTTAGTGAGAATCGGAGTGGTATATGACAAGCCCTGGCCCTGCAGCGTGCAAGCACTTTTAAAGAGAATTTAGGTAATACCAGAGTCCTAAATAAAGGCCCCTTAAAAGTAAGTGCAACTCCCATTCTTTACATTCAATAAGGCTGCTGCATCTGTTATTGAATGGAAAGTAGCAACTTGTGGAAAATTTGAGCTCAGTTTTGACTTAGAGGTAAGGAATAGAATTATAATCTTAACTGGTCATATCTACTTGTTTATTTAGTACAAAATATTTAGTGGCACTGGGGATGTAAGCCCTCAGCTTTTGTTTTATTTACTGAAAGCTACTAGCATGAAAGATAGTAACCTCAAAGTTCAGAATGGATCAAGAATAACTGTTTAAAAGCATTTATAGTAAGTGTTTTAGGATTAGCCGCACCTTTCAACTCTTTAAACTCGAAGAAAAAGCATATAGTTGTCAAAATTAAGCAAGAATAACCAGGGAGTGGATCATTCAAACTGATGCCATTTTCTTCTGAGTAGACTCTATATATGATACAGACTAGATCTACACTGGCAAAACTTGCCAGATCTTAGGATATTGGTGCAATATTGCAATGCCTTCTATATGGCTGTTGTGTAAATTTTCTAGTTTCACTTTTTTTTTTTTGCTGCTGCCGCCACTGAATATAAAATGGAAGAGTGAAATCATGGAAATGTGAAGACTTGTTTCATTTTTGCAATTAAAATAGACAACTATGAAAAAAACCTGATTTTAAAACTCTACAACTGGAGGCTAGAAACAGTCAGGTACATAAGTAGTTTTTTAAAAAGCGAAACATTGGGATTGGCTTTAGAAATCAACTTAATATTCTTTTGTATATGAGACTTAAATTTTTATTAAGTGGTCCTATCATTTACTTTCAGTTTCTAAAAATGAAATTCAGTATCCTGTTTCCCATGGTAATATGGGTAAAAGCCTTTTTCTACATCTTAAAAATCATTTTTAGTCATTTTACTTTTGAAAACTAGGAGTTAGATTAGCCGTTTAATTCTTTTTCTAATATATTAGTTGGCTTAGTGTTTTATATGTGTGCCGTCTTGCTTTAAAGAAAATAACAGTAACGTCTTCATTATTTTCCTCATTGTTGTCTTTTGCTGGAAAAGACCGAGACAGGGAACCCCATCAGGCTTTTACACTCCAGTGGTGGTTCTCTTTAATTGCTTAGATATGACTTCGTAGTCCTAGTTAAAGTAAGATCTGGGCAAACAATTGAATATTCTTGGTCTTCATTGTAAAAACACAAGGCCAAGATCAAAGTTCATGTTTTGGAAAATTTGTGAAATCTTTTAACTTGAACTAACTCTGGGTTAAGCTTCACACGTAAGTCATGTCTGACCTGATGTCAGCTGTAATCAGTTTTGAGCTTTAAGAATAGTTGTTATTGCTTGGGTTCTGAATGTATGAGAAAACTCTTCTGTTTATATGTAGTGCTAATTTAGCTTATTTTAAATCCATGATTAACTTACATTCCCTTTTAAAATTATGGTTTAATTGCTGAAAGAGATTTATTTTTGTTATACTATGGAAAATTTTTTCATAGAATTTTTTTCAAGTTTATTTTTTGTGTGCTTCATTTGGAACCATTTTTGTTTATATACATTATATGTGCTCAAAATAGTTTTTTTAAAATTCAGTAAGATTTAAAACTATACAGTGTAATTGCTGTGATCTTTGTGTGTTAATTTTCACTTTACATTTTAAATGCCAGACTTTACAAAAATAGCTGATTTTTGTTAATTGCATCTTAATTAGAAACGTTTGTTCTCTTCCATGTCTTTGACCTTCTAAGTTTTTATTTTAATCTGCTTAAAGAAAATCCTTGCACTACAACCTTTTCATAAAATTCAAGATTCTCACGTTGAAGGTTTTGTATTGGAAGAAATACTACTGGTTTTTAAAAAGTAAAGCTTAATTAATAGAATTATTAGCTTTTCTTGAGACAGCTTTCTCTGTGTCCTCGTTACTCTGTGTGAGTGTTACTATAATTTGTGAAATATCGACTGAGCCCTTCACTTATCTTTCCTAAAGCAGCACCTTTGGACACCTCATTCTGGGAAGCCTGCTCGAGTCATAGTAAAGGACACACATTTGTGTGGGGAGAAGTGGTAAAAATGGTTTTGTCTTAATTACATGAAACTAAGCTTTAAAGTATTTTATAACAAATTATTTGAGCTGCATTATCTAAACATGTCAGACGTTCAGTGGGACTATTTTTATATATGTATATGTGGTTGTAGGTCATAACATTTCAGTTTATAATATAAATTGTTATTTCAGTTTATAAGCTATCTCTCAGAAAAGACTAGCTCTTTTGAGAATACGTAATTTAAAATTTTAGACTGAAGTAAAACACAACATAGATAATAGTGTAAATTAGATATAAATGAGGGCTATATGGCAGTAAAACTGCTCGTGCCATTTTTCCTGTTTGCCTATTATACATTTTTTATTTTTTTTTGTACTCTGAACATTTTTAGGGATCATACATTCTATCAGATTAGAGTTGGTTTGGGGATAAATATCTTCTAAAAAGAGATTTATCTTAAAAATGAAAGTCCTGAAAAATTAGTTTATCAAGAGTTTATAAAGTCAAATATTCAATAGACATAGACTGGAATAGGTAAACTCATGGAAGTCGTTTCCTTTCAGTATACCAGTATAACTTCAATATTACACGAGTAACATTGAGAGAATGCTGTCAGCTTTGTTTGTTCCTCCTTAATGTTCTTAGATTTTCTTTTTACATCTTTGGGAACAACTACATTAAAAACCTTATTAATCAGTATATCAGTAAGGATTAGGTGTTTGCTTTCTGAAGGAATGTTCCAGTGAGGTGATCAGAGAGGTTATTTTCTATCTAACTTGTATATGCCCTATACCCCTTGGGCATATTTTGTCTATAGAAAAAATATTTTGACCTTTAGGTACATTTTGGGCCAGTAGTCAAATAATCCTAGGGCCGATTTAAAAATCTTAGAATAATTTAAGGTTTGCCTTTTATACCTGTTTTGGAAGCCTTTACATTTTTGTCAGGTAATTTTTCCCAAGCCGTGAATATAATCTATTCAAAACATGTTTATGCTATCCATTCTGTTTTTAAATTGAAAAAAAATGTTAAAAGTGTTTATGAAGAAAAGTTTAAATAAAATATTTTTAATCTTTAAAATATACTTCATCTCTTATTATTTTCTATCTTGATATAATCTATCACTTTCAAAGTCACTCATGACTTGATTAACAGTATACATTTTGTTTTCCTTCAATGTGCCAAGGAAGTGCCACAAAAATGTAATTTCTACCGATGCTTTCAGCCACAGATTGAAATGAGAGCATTTGAGTGAAATTATTTACACTTACATGCAATGGAAATTTTATAGTGAAGCCAAGTAATTAAAGTTCCACTAACAGAGTTTTGCAGAATGGAAATAGAGAACTGAGAAAAAGCATTTATAAGCCCTCAAGCCTTAGTTTGGTGATTTTTAGATTTCCTTAGCATTTTTGATTCATTGTTCTTAAAGGCATTTCTGAAATTAGGGAATCTGGTAGAAATGAATCTGCTACAACACAAGCACTTGGATATATTTAGGCACATGTATGCCTTCTTTAAAACGGACTCCTGAGAAACATGGACAGGATTCCCTGGATCCTGGCCTCAAGCCACCTTTCCCGCCTCTTTCTGTCACTTCCCGCACTCTATTCTGTTGTGATCTTTGCTAATTTCCAGCTTCAAATCGCTTGCCTTGTTTCCCCTTCCCTGCTTGCAAAGTCCACTTATTTTGCAAAGCCCAACTCAAATGCGCTCCTCCCCTCCTGAAACCTGTTTTATCTCTTCCATTGAATTAACTGCCTCTTCTATGCTCAACACATTTATAGCTCTTATTTCATTTCATTTTGCATACTAGTTGGGTGTAATTCCTTCCACAATTAGATCATAGTCTCCTTGGATGAAGGGACCTTCTTTTATTCCTCTTTGTACCCTCATATCTAGCATGATACTTTTTGTACATAATAGGCACTGGGCTAAATGTTTATTGCTATATGAGTTACAAAAAGATTCTGTAGGCATTTGGAAGAGGGAGATAATATAGTTCCTCAGGGTTTTTGTCTCTGCTTTTTTCTCAGTCTATACATTCCCTGTCCAGTTTCACCCACATCTATGGCTCCACCTACCACTTTTATTCTGATACCTGTTAAATCTATTTCTCAACCCAGAGTTCCAACCATCTTCTGAACATCTCTCACATGTTTTATTGGAATCTCAAACTGGACAAGTGCAAACCTCAATACATTATCTTCTCCCCCCCAGACCTGCCCCTTGTCCTGTATTCCATGTATTATTATGTGGCGCTACCTTTGCCTTTCTCCCACTTCACCCCAACGTCTTCACCCACTCCTATCACTTTAAACTCTCAACTGCCCTCACCTTGCCATCCATGCTGGCCTCCTGGAGCTTTCTCTCTGATCTTCTACCTCCACAATCCATTTTCTACACTGCTTCCAGAGTGAAATTTCAAAAGGTAAACCTGATCCTGAGATTCAACAGCCTTTAGTAATCCCCCTTCACCGTGAGAATAAGATTCAGACTCCCTAGCATGCCGTTCATACCTGTTCAGTCTCTCTTGTGCCCTATTCTCTAGCTATGCAAGCTGCTGGGAGTTCCCTGAATATGCCATGTTCTCTCCAGCCTCTCTGCCTTCACACATGATCTTTCCCTCTTCTTTTCCTGGCTAACCCTTTCTTGGCCTTCAAGAACCAGCCTGGGCATCATGGCCTTTGTCATCTTTTTTAAATGTCCCCTTGGTCTTACCATAGCACCTTGTGGATACCTAGACCCCACCTCCTCTAAAACTTGATTATAAATGTCTTCTTTACCTTACCTTTAACTGTACTCATTGAGGACAGATGCTGTCTTTTTATTTTCCAAGAGTCTGACTTAATGTCTGGCAGATGATAAGTCTGCCTTAATAAAAATAGAACCCAGAAACTTGGAAGATCACCAGTGAAGTACTGCTGGTGAGGAGGGGCAGCTGTATTAGAGAGCTAGATTGTCCGCCAAAATTGACCTCCCAGAGGAATTTCCCTCCATTCAGTTTCCACTACCATCCCTCCTATGTCTAAAAGGTTGATGCATACAGCTATCACAGTTGTCAACAGATAGTTCTTCCCTTAATATCCAGTATTTCTGACCCAGGCTGAAAATGTCAAATAAAACAAGACCAAAGGGTGTTTTGCAGATCATTAATCCCCTGAAATGCTCTTGGGGTGGGGGGGGGGATAGTGTTCAGTGGTCACGATAATCTGAGGAAACCCTACATATCATTTCTCTTTCTTAGAGAATCTCAAACATTAGCATGTTAAAAGCCTCTGAGAAGTCCTTATGTAAATTCCTTTGATTTTGTTTAGCTAGGTGTAAATCAAACATTTGACCACGGAGCTCTTTTTTTCATGGAATATATATGATCCATGAATGCTCTTGAAAAAACCTGGCTAAGGAGTAACTGAAAGAAAACAAGCACAGAGGACCACTGATTCAGGCCCTCTGGTTTACAAAGTAGGACTTAACTCCTGCAGCTCCAGTTAGCTTCCAGGCTTGAAGTGAAAATCTTGCCAAGGCAACATTACCCTGGGGATTTCACATCCCAAGGAAGGTCCCACCTTCTCCCCCCAGGAGTAAGATAAGTTTGTGTGATTAATTTGTACAACTTGTATGATTTAAGGAGCAGGACTTCCAGAATGGCCAACTAAGGAGCTCAGCAAATCCTCTCCCTAAAAAAAAATGATAAAAGTGAACAAACTTGTCAAAAAAAATGTAAAGACTCTGGAAATTGACCAAAGGCATCCAACAACTTGAGAAGCACTTATTCAAGAAAATGTACTGAACCTCAGTAAGGACAGTGGGAGTCTGATGTCTTAGCCTGGGGCTGTTCTCATCCTAACTCCTTGTTCCCCAGCTCTGTGGCATGGAAATTCTACCAGGACCATTGGAGGGGTCAGCCTTTCTCTGGAATGGAGTGTGGAGAATTCCATGTGTCACTGTGGCCGACACTGCAGCTAGCCTGAGGTCTCAATAGTGATTGGGTTTAGCAATAGACTAGTGGACAGACCAGGAGATCTTGTGAATGAGCTATTTACTTTAACCCTGGTGGTCTAGGAAGCTGTGCTTATGGACAAGTCTGTGTGTAACTAAGGGGAGAACTAAGAGGGCCCTAGCAAGCTACTTGTCCCTGGCTGGATGTGAGGCCTTGCAAGCACAGAAAATAAAAGCTGTAATAGACTTGGAAACTGCACAGACTTTGAATGCATTCCCCAGGCCACACACAGAGATTGCTCAGCAAAGGGCAGAAGCTTTACTGGCTCAAGGTGTTTAAGTGTAACTTCTGACCAATCATTGGCTGACCACAAAGCTATGATGACTCCGGTGATCCCTGGGCATCCCAGTTTAAAAATAAAAACAAGAGTTAAAAAAAAAAAAAAAGTGAGCTGAGACATCAGTGGTTGTACATGGGTGGGGGAGGGGGGCGGGGAATAGCCACCACAATTCCTCCAGGCAAGTCACTAAACTAACAAACAACAAACCAAAAAAACAGCAAAACAACCCCACAGGATCCAGAGTTGCTACGATATATTATCTAAAATGTTTCTAATGAAAAATTGTGAGACATGCTAAGAAACAGGAAAGTGACTCATACCTAGGAAAATAAGGAGTCAATAGAAAGCTGTCTCAGGGATCAGAGTGTTATGGAGATGAGTGAGATTAGTTTTGTATCCTGTATTCCACATAAAATTTTATTAGAAACAATTTCACAAGTCATTAAAATTTCGTTGAAAATATTTGTAGTGATTGCTTAGTGTTACATAATATGGCTGTACCATAATTTATCTAACCATGCCCCTCTTGTTCCTATACTACGTTTAAAAATTTTCTTTCATTTGATATGTTCCAGACTTACAATTGTTTCCTAAATGTAGTTTTGTAAGATGGAATAAAAAAATGAACTGAAGTCCCTGACAAATATTGCTAGGTTAAGCTCCAGGAAAGTTGTACAATGTTAAACTCACATCAGCAGTGAATTTGAGTTTCTCTATTACCATACCCTGTACTTAGAAATAAATAAATTAGCAATTTAATAGATGAAAATTGTATTTTAATTACTATTTCTTTGATTATAGTGAGTGTTGAGTAATTTTCACATGTCTATTTGTCATATATGTTCTGTGAATTCCTGTTCATGTCATTTATGCATTTTTCAATGATATTTTGGTGTTTTATTATGGATTTTGAAGGATTCTTCATCAACTATGCTTTATCACTCTTCAGTATAGTATTTCAAATGATGACTAGGTATCTTTAATTATTGGCAATTATTAAAAATCATATCACATTTCATTAAATATGGAAAGCAAATAAAACAATTTAGAGAAAACAAAGGGATGGAAAATATACTAATGTAACAAAATGATTAAGAATCAAATAGATTTGAGAGACGAAATACTGAGAAAAGCATGTTATACATTACAGATTCAAAAGAAACCCTAAACAGCATTCTCCTTAGATCTGGATTATGAGAATTTTCTTTGTAGGGTTCCATCTTCTGTAATGAAAACATACATTCAAACTCTTATTGAATACCTGCTATGTGGGTGCTAGTGGGAGTGAAAGAAAAGACCTACTTTGCTCTCAGTCTAATGAGGAAACAGAAACACCTAAAAATCACTTAAGACAGGGTGCCAAGTAGAAGGAAAAACAGGAATGCTGTGGGAGCTCAGAGTTATAGTTACTATTGATGAGAATCAGTAAAAGGTTCATGGAGGAATTGGCATTTCTACTTGGTCGTGGAGATTAAGTTGGATTTCTCTAGGTGGAGAATATGAAAAAGGCTTTTTAAGAAAGGATGTGCAAAAAAGCACAGGATGTCACATGAGGCAGGAGGTTCTGACCCAGGCATGCACCCAGATCCAATCTATCAGTTTTCTATTCAAGTGGATTCTAGTTCTGGTAGAAATAATCAACATAGAATAGCTCCTAGTAAAATTTGTTAAGATGAAAAAATGGCTCATTTTTATTTAGGGGCTCATTTATTTTAACTCATTAAAAATTTTTTTATCGCTGGGAATTAAAACACCAACCATGGAAAATTTAGACTCCATAAAAATAATCAACACAATATAACTGACAATGGCAAAAACTTTATACAATTATATTTGTAATCTTAGGTTGGACTCCCTGGAAGCTGACTCCATCTGAGACTAGAATGAGAGTATTAGAATGATCTAAGAGGTCATTCCAGAAAGCATCAGTAGGGAGGTGGTAAATAAGAAAGGGCTGGGGATGAGCCAGTAAAGGGTATATCAGCAAGCAGTTTTTCACTGGGGGTGACTGGGGGTCAATCCCACCCCCTTCCCCGGGGTACTGGGAAAAACTGTGTAGAGCTCACCTGAGTCATCTCACCAGAGGACAAGGAAGCTAGGATATTTATCATCCAACTGCTGTCCGTCATTGGCTCAGGGTTACTCCCAGGTAGACAAAATTGCCATAAAAGTAAACTCACTTGTAAGAGGTTAAATTTTTTTATTGGGACAAATTTTTTTTTTTTTTTTTTTTTTTTTGGTACGCGGGCCTCTCACTGTTGTGGCCTCTCCCGTCGCGGAGCACAGGCTCCGGACGCGCAGGCTCAGCGGCCATGGCTCACGGGCCCAGCCGCTCCGCGGCATGTGGAATCTTCCCGGACCGGGGCACAAACCTGTGTCCCCTGCATCAGCAGGCGGACTCTCAACCACTGCGCCGCCAGGGAAGCCCTATTGGGACAAATTTTAAAAGAGGTCTCCATGGTGACATTTTTATGAACAAGAATTTTCCAGATGAAAATAATTTCAGTAAAATAAAAGCAAATAAATTTAAATATATACTAGAAACATTTTACCTGCATTATACAGAAAAATGATATCAAGGAATTAAATTGATTTGAGTTTGCTCAGGAAAATATGTTCTTCATTAAATTTCATCAATGTCGGCATGATTCTGATTAGAATGTTTGTACTCACAAACATGGAGTCACAGTGTCCTCGGCTCAAAAGAAGAGGAGGATCGAAACATCCTGTTCTTGAATTGCTAGAGGCCAAAAAATGAAGAGGATTTGTGCCAGGGGAAATTGCATGGGTAAATGCAGAGTGGAAAAGCATATGGAATGCTTTGGGAATGATGAATTCCTCACTGACAGAGCTATGGGAGCAGATGTTAAGAAAAAAAAAATCATATTCATGAATATTCTGTGGATCTGCAGAGTTCTTTGTTGAAAGCGGATAAGAGAAAAATTGGATATTACAGTCCTCCAGTGAAACTCCTCACAACTTTTCACTAATATCCCATGACCTTACAGAAAAGAATAAAAACCCATTAAAATAATGAAAGATTGACAGGCAACATAATATAAAATTGTGAGCAGCCCTGAAAATAATTTTAAGGCAGATGGAGAGAGACTGAGAAAAATAGATCCATACTTCACATTATGGAATACTCAGGCTTCCCTTCATGAAAGAGAGCAAGTGGAGAAATATATTTTTTTAAGGTATATTGTTATTGCTCCACCAACTGTGTCCTGATTCAGAGATTCGGGCCTTTACTAGCCAGAGAACTGGGCATTCAATTCTCTTGATTCCAAAGAGCTACACTGTAAGTGAGGCAGTTTTGTTCCTGAGTTTTGCCCCTTGCCTTGAAACCCGTCACCCCCACCAGCGCCCTCTGACCCCTCCAGCCCCCATCCCCACCCCTCAGTCTACCCAACTGTCTTTTTACATTTTCACATTGAGACAGAACAAGCTCAGCAATCAACTAGGCAGAAAGTAAGGACCAAGTGGCCGTGGTGTAAAGCATATCCTCCCCCATTACTCAGTGTAGGCGACCACAGATATAGGAAGAACAGTTTCACTTACTGCCACTGGCTTCCAGTACCAGAGAAGGAGACAATGAGAGGAGGGCAATAACCACCAGAATTCAACAGGTGCAATGAGAGAAAGCCTATTAGAAGCTGAAATGTGGACTGGAAGCTGTGCTCATCAACTCACCCACTTTCCAACTACAGATGTATCAAAGGGATGGGACTGCTACCCAAACAGAAGTTGAGACTAAAGGCAACCCATGCATTCTGTTGACACACTGAGTCTGGAAGGGTCTTCCCTTATTTGTGTATGACTTAAGTGAAAAAACAAGTTGGGTGAAAAAACAAGTTGGGGTTTACAAACAAAGACTATGGGATAAAATAAGTAGTTGGAAGACTCGGAGAAAGGAAATATTTGTGGAAAATTATTTGCTTTCAGGTCCTGAAGAAAGAAGTCACACTACTTGGCATCTTCAAAAGATTGCAAGTAATCATAACCTCTGTGCGTGAGGAGCAAAAGGTCACAGGAAGATGAAGAGTAAAAGACGAAAAGGTAGTTGACTCAAAGACTAAGAAAATTCCAAAGGCAACAAGAGAATTAAAATCCATATGAAGTCAGTAAAGAATAGAAAGGATGTGGTAGAAAATTCACCTGCTCATGTGAAAGACATCTTTGAGATGCTTTCCCAGAGTGCAGAAGACAATGACAAGGAGATTCAGTTCTTCACCACATGCTTCATGAACACCTACTACGTGCCAGTCACTGTGCTAGGTGCTAGGATCTAAAGGCTTTCATATTCTCTATCTTCAGAGTACGAGAGGCAGCCATTAAACCCTTAAACACAAATTAACATGTAATTGCAAATTGTGATGGCTGCCACAATTGGCACTATAAAGATTACTCAGGAGAAGCCAGTTCTGATTGGGTGGTTAGGAAAGGTCTCTCTAAAGAAGGAATATATAGCTGGAGATATAAAGGATGAGTAAGAGAAGATCGAAAAATAGAGAGTGGGCAGGGGTGTGTAGCTCTGCAACAAAAAAGCAGGTGGGGCAGCAGAGAGACTAAAAGAGGACTGAGGAGAGGAAGGTGGGAAATGTGGTGCAAGATGTGATGGGAGAGGTACTAGGGCCAGATCACACAAGGCCACCTAAGGCTGGGTGAGGAGTTTGTATTTTATTCTAAGGGAAATGGAAAGTCATTGAAGGGTTCTGAATAAGTGGCCGATGTGATTTATATTTTAAAGGGTCGTCTGGTCCCCAGATGGCAATAAGGATGGAGTTGGGACTCTCACTGAGTGGGTCAGGGAAGTGTGAAGGGTGATGATGACTTGGAAAACAGTGGTGGCTGACACTGCAGACAGAGAAGCGAATGGTTAGGACATCCTCTGGAGGTTACAACCGGCAGAACTTGGTGATGGGTTGGGTACAAGAGGTGCTGGAGAGGGAACCATCTTGAGTACAGGACATTTGATGATGCCATAAATTACAATGGGAAGGATGGGTAGAAGAGCGATTTGGGGAGGAAGTAGCGGGAGTGCAGGTTCAGTCCCATCAGGTCTCAAATGCTTGTGAGGTGTTCACAAGTGTAAAGGTCAAAAAAGTCCCTAGATATAAATCTAGATGAAGTTTAGAAGAGAGGTCGGAGCTGGAGAGATACACTGGACAGTCATCCACTATTACAGACAGTACTTATTTATTTTGCTTTTACATACCTTTTCCTGATGGAAATATGCAAAGGTACACAAAAGTAGACAAAATTGTATATTGAATTTCTATATACCCATTATAGTACACATAATATTTTGTCATGAGAATGGAAGCATCCTAAAGAGAGAGAGAAAGATCCCAATTCCAACTCATCCAAAAAATGGGAATATTTGAACCTACCTGATGGAGTTACAATGAGATTAACCATGTCTACAGTGTGTGGTAACCAATGTTAGCCATTAATATTTTGTTACTGTTGGGTGGGCAATATTGACCCAGTACTGGAGAAAGAAAATATATCAGGGTTAGTGAGTGGAAACAAATTAGTTTCTAAACTCCAGGAGAAAGTATTTCAAATCATTGAGCTCTTATGGAGTGAAGAACAAAACAGAAGCTGCTGACACAACTATGGCAAGGTGAGGCGAGCCAAGGACACAGCAGGAATCTGACCTAGTAAAGTTAAAGTTTCAGTGAAGTGTGGACCGTGCATATAAGACTCCTAGTCCCTGGCACTGGAGCCCCCACTTTATGATAATAACATTACATTAAGGGAAAATTCACATGAAGATGAAGTAAGCAATAAAGAGAACATGATGTGATCTGGTCTGGTGATAAAGTCCCGGAAGGTTCTTGCTGTAAAGAATGACTTTGTGAGTAGACCAAAAAAACAAAAACAAAAGGATCATGAACAAAAGGGTTAAAGTGGCCTGTGCTCTGGAGCAGAGCTTCTCAAAGGTTAATGGGCACCAAATCGCCTGGGGATGTTGTGAGAAACCTCCTTGTGATGCAGTGGGTCCTGAATGGGGCCTGAGATTCTGCATTTCCTCTGAGCGCCCAGGCTAGGCCTGTGCAGCAGTGGTCTGTGGGATCCTGCAGAGCTGCCGCTCCTCCGCCGACTCTGCCTGAAGTCTGTCACTGAGAAGTCGTGTATGGCAGGTACCTGCCAGCACTGCTGCTAGAAAGACAGAGAAGCCCTGGCCCGGGAAATGGCCGAAGCCCATCTCCCCGGGGACCCCTCCGGATAAAGGGGCTGCCTCATGGCAGCCAGGGGCTTCGTCCTCCCAGGCCTTCTGTGGCCCAGGAGGGTTGGGGGTAGAACAAGGAAGGAGTCAAGCGCTCTTGGGATTAACACTGTCACCCACGTGCACGCCCCCAGGAACTCATCAGGCAGAGGTGGAGGAGAAAACGACGAGAGAGATGATCGATCGATACGGAGAACAGAGAGGGAGCGCCAGCACCCAGGTACTCGCTGTTCCCAGCCAAGACACGCAATGAAAGATCTTCGAGAAAATGGTCTTCCTAAGCTTGAGGAAGACCTGTATCTGCAGACCGCAAGAACTTGCCACACTTCAGGGAAGATGAACTACCTACACACAGGCACATTTGGCAACAACTTTTAACAAGGGGAAGACACCCTGTGATCGTTACGGCAGGAGAAAACAAGTCATCATTAATTGAGGGCTTACCTTGAGTTCCACACGCCACTTGGTGCTTTCCGTGAACGCTCTCACTGAACCCTCAGAGCATTCCAGTAAAGTGGCGGTACTGGCCTTTAAGTGGACTGGATTCAGAAACTCGGACGATCTTGTCAGGATCCCTGTGCTCTCCAGCTGCCTCAGCTCTCTCACTCCGCGTGGGAGCAGGCAGGCTTCCCCCAGAGCGGCACACGCAGCTCCGGGCTCACGTTGTCCCAGCTCAGTTACCCCGGAAGAAAGGCAGGGTCCCTCTTCTGATTTCACCACGGAAGAACACCGGTTGTCTTTATGTTCTGGGCTTGCCCTTGGATCCACCGCGGTGGCCAAGAGGAGGGAGGAAGATACTTGGCCAGGGGCTGAGGACACTGTGATTAGAAGTCCCAGAACTAACAGATTAGAGTGAGAAAAAAATAGACAAATAAAAGAGAGGAAGGATGGTTTGGCTAACAAATGCAAAGGGTCCACGACAGGGAGGTCTAGGAGCTGCCCCACTTTACAGATGACGACAGAAAGGATTAGAGAGGTCGAGTAACTTGCCCAAGGTCGCACATCCCGGGTGAGTTGAAGAGCCAGGACACAAACCGAGGCAGTCTGACCAGGGCTCTTAACCACTCTGCTATAAGGCAACAAGACCAGTTTGGTTTCAGGCTTCTCTGCAACCTCAGCTTTCAGAAGAAAATGGAGCAACAGCTAGACTTTGTGGAGAAAAAGATTGTAACCGAAGATTTGCGTGCTCTGCCAAATTGTCTTTCACAATAATACGGAGCAGATATTAAACACACCCTGTGTGGACTTCCCCAGTGGTCCAGTGGTTAAGTCCATGCTTCCACTGCAGGGGGCAGAGGTTTGATCCCTGGTCCGCATGCCACGCGGGGCGGCCCAAAAAAAAAAAAGAAAACCACACCCTGTGTGACAGGCACTGTTCTAAGTGCTTTATATATATTGACTCATGCACTCCATGGGCAACCCTGTAAGACAGAAATTCTTATTATCCTCATTTTACAGATGAGGAAACTGAAGCCTAGAGAGATTGAGTACCTTATCTAAGAGCCAGGATGGTGCCTAGGCAATCTGATCTTCTAAGCCCATGCTGGGAACCGCTCTTCCACACTGTCAGGGTTCAAAAGCATATCATCAACACACACTTTTTATTTTATTATATTTGTTTTGGCCATGCTGCGTGGCATGTGGGATCTTAGTTCCCCAACCAGGGACTGAACCTACGCCCTCTGCATTGGAAGTGGGGAGTCTTAACCACTGGACCACCAGGGAAGTCCCAACACATACTTGTTGAAAAAAAAATTTAATAAAAATATATGCCACAATAACGAGAGTAAAGAGAGAGTTCAAAAAAATTACAAAATTGTGGGCTTCCCTGGTGGCGCAGTGGTTGAGAGTCCGCCTGCCGATGCAGGGGACGTGGGTTCGTGCCCCAGTCTGGGAGGATCCCACATGCCGCGGAGCGGCTGGGCCCATGAGCCATGGCCGCTGAGCCGCAACGGGACAGGCCGCAGCAGTGAGAGGCCCGTGTACCGCAAAAAAAAAAAAAAAAAATTACAAAATCGTGTAAAAACGACAAAATTTTTAAAAGTCTAAATGATTAATCTGCATCTAAATGTAAGATTTTATTAACGTAGAGGGAGGAAAGTAATAGTGAGCTCAACTTGGCTGAATCAGGAGAAACTAAAAGATTACTATTTCATTTAAAAAATTCTGATAATTTAAGAAATACAGGCCACAGACTGCTTTTTTAAAAAATTGTTGTTCTGCTTGAATATTTTATTTAGCAGTTTTCCAAATACAGCTGGGGCCAGAAACATCTCTTTTAAAAAAAAACTGTAAGTTTTTTTAAAAAGGTAAACAGTAAAGGTTTTTTGGTAATATGAACTCATGGATTCAAACATATTTGATGTGTTTCACACCACTGCAATTATCTTTATTGATGCTAAAATTATCCCCACTTTAGCTAGAGGGAACTTGAAGTTGGCTCCTGAATCCTTTTGACATGATCTAGTAGTCTCTGATAGTTTTATTGCTATCAAAACACCTTGTATGTGTCCTTCCCCAGATCCACAGAATACTTAAAGGTCATATTTACTAGTCCTAAAAGGAGTATATATGCCTTCCAAAGCATGAAGAAGTTAAAGCAAAGGATATACTCATAAGAGAAAAATCATAAACCAAAGGAAACGGCAAAAAAGCCCATTAAAAATAGCTTAGAAAAAGATGAAACATAATAAACTAAATGTATTAGCGATAATGATAAATATAAATGCAATCTGCTCCCATATTTAAAAATAAAATTTCCCAGACTGGATTTTAAAAAATCATTTCTATGTTATTTAAAAGAATCACACAATGGCACAAAAAGAGAATTGGAAAAATATGCAAAACAGATACAAATGAAGGGAAACCAAGATCAAGATACTTGAATTAGTAGAATTTGAGACCAAAAACTCAATGAAATGGCTTGGAAATGTATAAAACTAAAATATGAAGGATAGAGCCTTAATAATAACAGTAAGTCTTATTTAATAGCTTAGTGGAAAGAAACATGTATACCAAACAATACATCTTTTTTCCTAGTGCCCATGGAACACTTACAAAAATTGAATATGTGCTGCCCTAACAGTGACACTTAAACAGGGTTCAATTGCTGAAGAAGACTCACAGAACCCCAAATGGCAAAGATTACAAATGTACAGTTTATTACAGGGAAAGGACACAGTATAGCAAGAGCGTGAAAGTCAGAACATACATCAGAGCATATGACTCACAGCAGGGGTCTGGAGAGGCCAGGTGCAGGCTCCTATTGTCCTCTTGCTGGAAAGGCCAGGCCAGATGTCTTGTGGATCGGGAACCACTGATGTATGCACAGAACACTTCAGAACCAGGGAGACTAAAATGAAGTCTTTGCTGAGGTTGTTTACATTTTGCTCACCACCTAGGCATAGCCCTGCTGCAGAACCAGCAGAACTCTGGGGCGGGGGCTGGGGAGTATCACACCAAACCAGGTGCAACTCTTCAATCTCACTGTTAATAAACAAGGCAGACAAGCTGGGCCAAACTACCCTGAAACTCTTTGGATTCATGGTTACATAGAGACACTATACATCAATGTTTCCTGCCGTGACCAGGAGTCAGTGTCAATTAGGAGGTTTAATTTTACCAAACAGCTCAGGTTAATTGCAGATCTGCTGTGATTAACCTTTATAGCGCAATAGCAAAGCACAAAGTATAACTCAATAATTTCCAAAATGCTGAAACCATACAAACCCTATTTTTGGACCATAATTCAAAAAATGAATAAATATGATGAGTACAAAGTTATCAAAAATGCAAATTATAATAAGGCACATTTTTGAGAATATAAGTCTGATGAAAAGTCACAAGAATGTTAACATCTAGTGTCAGTAAGGATCCAGGGGAACTAGGCTTCTACATTTACTGCTCCTGGAAACATACATCTGTAGACCCTTTCTCAGGTACATCTTGGTATCTATATCAAAATCCTTAAAAAGGATTCTCTTGGCCCAGAAGTTACATATTTGGCATTTCGAGTAAATAACTGAGGATATGGGCAGGCAAGGATGTTTACTGCAGTGCAGTGTATAATAGCAAAATACTGGAAATAATCAAAATGTCCAGCAATATGGGGACTGCTTCACTGAGTTATATACATGTCTAATTATTCAAAATAATTTTGTCGAGGTCTATTGTGGCAGGCTTTTTTAATTGCATGTCTAAAATCCTTTCCCCTCTTCCTCTATAGTGACAGAACCCAGATATTTTTCAGGGCAGCAATGCTCACTTCGAAGGCAGAAAATCATGACAATCCTGTTCCCACTTTCCCAGCTTCCTTTGCACCTAGGAGTGGACATGTGATCCGGTTCTGGTCAATGAAATCTAAGGAGAAGTCTACTGGGGGCTTTGAGGAAGTTTGTTGCTTTCCTAATCAAAGGGAAAGATTCAGTTGATGCCAATAATCATCTACTGCAGACCTTATATTAAGGGAGAAAATTTTAACTATTTGTTAAGCAAGAGTTGCTTGGGTTTTCTGTTGTTTGGAGCCCAAAGTGTCTCTAACTTGATGGATGTTGTGATGTGCTTCCTCAGATCTCCCTTCAGGGCTCCCAGATACTAGGAGTGCTCCAGGCTGCCAGTCTTCACCTGCCAGCTATCTCCAGGAATTGCACTCAGTTGAAGTTGGCTGCCTTGCTCAATGTCACATTCCCCCTCCCAGGAGGCAGCCCACATCAACCTGTCCACAGAAGTGTAAAGACCCAGCCTTCCTGCTTCGATTTGCAGGGCCCTCCCAGCTCCAGAGCTGGAGCCCTTGCGACTACTGCACCATTGCCTAACTTCCCCTTCTTCCTAGTCCTACTTTATTCCTTTTCCCGATGGTGTTGATCTTAAGAGTTGTCCCAGATAAACTTCCTGCACTCAAATCTCTTCAGAGTCTGTTTCCTGGGGAACCCCGCCCACAGCACTGCTGACACATTTATTCACGTGAAAAAGATGTTCAAAATATATTGCTAAATGACACAACAACAAGTTATAAAGCAGTATGCATGGTGTTTTCTTATTGTACAGATGACATATCTGCATGGAAAAAATTTCCATAACGGAAAACACTAATAATTTAACAGCAGAACTTGTGTTTTCTAGCAATATGCTGAACTAGATATTTAGAGAAACTCCTAGTCCAGAAGCCATTAAATGCCAAAAAAAGAAGTTTTAACATTTTATTTTTTGGCCGTGTAGCGTGTGGGATCTTAGTTCCCTGACCAGGGATCGAACCTGCAACCCCTGCATTGGAAGCGTGGAGTCTTAAACACTGGACCGCCAGGGAAGTTCCCTAGTTTTAATATTTTAATACATAGGGTAGTGGTGGGAAAGTAAGGGAATTCCTGGGGTGGGGGCAGGAATGATAAGAGAGCACAAATCCACAAGAGTTAGAGATCATATTACTCTGGAGGTATCTGCTGATTCCTGATGGTCTAGAGCCAGCTTTTAATGAGCCATTGCTGTGGGGGACAGGAGACAAATCCTAGAGCCCAAGCAGTGTGAGAGGTCAGGATGAAGACGCTTGCATAAAGGCCGGAGAGCCAAAGAGCAACAGCCTCAAGAAATTCAGCTAGAAAAAGCCCACCCTGCAGATGGAACCGGGGGAAGTAAACTTCATGGGAACAGCCACGCACAAGCGAACTCACATGAGTGTGGGCCAGACCTAAACGTGAATCACTGTGGCCAAAATAAACCCCATGCCCAAAACAGAGTTCAAAGTGGTCCTTGGTAGTGCCCTCAGAAAACTGCCAGAAGAAAACAAAAATTTTTCTTTGAAGGAACACGTTTACCAGCTTTAAAGAATTACCATAAAGTTACTAATTCAGAATAATAAGTAAATCACTAAATCCATGAGAGTCAGTATGAACATCAAAATTCAGACTCAGCTACATACACACACAAAACAATAGATATGGGATATTCATGTACCAATTATAAAATAGCAATGTTTGTTGTATATAAAGAATTAGGGACTTCCCTGGTGGCGCAGTGGTTAAGAATCCGCCTGCCAATGCAGGGGACACGGGTTCGAGCCCTGGTCCGGGAAGATCCCACATGCCGTGGAGCAACTAAGCCTGTGCGCCAAAACTACTGAGCCTGAGCTCTAGAGCCCGCGAGCCACAACTACTGAACCCCAAGCACCTAGAGCCCGTTCTCCGCAACAAGAGAAGCCACCACAACGAGAAGCCCGCGTACCACAACAAAGAGCAGCCCCCACTCGCTGCAACTAGAGAAAGCCTGCACGCAGCAACGAAGACCCAACACAGCCAAAAATAAATAAATAAATACATTAAAAAAACTTTTAAATAGGCTTGACAATTAAGGGCAAAGAGACTATCAAAACTGACTAGGGTAAGTTTGAAAGAAAATCAAATAGGAGTTTATACAATAAAAAGGTAATAATTTAAATTAGAAACTCAAAGGATGTTATAAACAGCAAATAGAACTAAAGATAAAATCAGAGAATTAGAAGATAGATCTAAATAAATTACCAATATAGGAAAAAAGACAATGATAGAAAATATTAATTAGAGGTTAAGAGAAATAGAGCGTGGAAAAGGTCCAATATATGTTCCAAGTGGAATTCCAGAAGGAGAGAAGAATGATAATAGAGGAAAACACAATATATAAAGAGATAAGTTTTCAGTTATTATGAAGGACACCAATCTTCACATGCAGAAACCTAAGAATTCTAAGCAGGATAATTAAAATAAATTCACACTTAAACACGTAGTAATAAAACTTCAGTATACCAAAGACAAGTAGAAGACTTTCCAGTAATGGTAGCCATAAGGCAATAAAATAGTATATTTGAAGCAGCAAGAGAAATAACTGTGAACCTAGAATTTTATACCAGCAAATAAACTTTTTTTAAATTAATTAATTTATTTTGGGCTGTGTTGGGTCTTCGTTGCTGTGCGCAGGCTTTCTCTAGTTGCGGCGAGCGGGGGGCCACTTCTCATTGAGGTGCGCGGGCTTCTCCTCTTGCATAGCACAGGTTCCAGGTGCGCGCGAGCTTCAGTAGTTGTGACACACGGGCTTAGTTGCTCCGCGGTATGTGGGATCTTCCCTGACCAGGGATGGAACCCATGTCCCCTGCATTGGCAGGCAGATTCTTAACCACTGTGCCACCAGGGAAGTCCCACCAGCAAATAAACCTTTATGAATTATGGTAAAATAGAGATATTTTCAGACATAAACAGACATCATTAAAAGAACTTTTAAAGAATATGTCCCAGAAGGATAAAAATGATTCTAAGAGGAACATCTGGGACATTGCCAGTGAAAAAAGGCAAGAAAAAGAAATAAACAGCATACATATCAGAAAAGAAATAAAATCATTTATATTGACAAACAACCCTTCCATGTATAAAAACCCAAAGAGTCTACGAAAAAACTACTAGAAACAGTAAGTGAGTTTATCAAGGTCATAGGACAGGAGGTCAATATGTGAAAATCAACTGTATTTCTGTATACTAGTAATAAACAATTGGAAATTGAGAATTGAAAATAGTCCTATTTACAAGAGCACCAGAAACATGAAATCCTTAGGTATGATTCTTATAAAATATGTGCAAGATCAGTATGCTGAAAATTACAAAATATCAGTGAAAGAAATCAAAGAAGACCTCAATACATAATGATATATTATCTTCAAAAAGTGGAAGACTCATTGTTAAGATGTCTATGGTAGGCAGCCTTTAAGATGGCCCTTAAGAAGCAGTTGCATAGCACAGGGAGAACAGTTAGGTGCTTTGTGACCACCTAGACGGGTGGGATAGGGACAGTGGGAGGGAGATGCAAGAGGGAGGAGATATGGGGATATATGTATATATATAGCTGATTCACCTTGTTATAAAGCAGAAACTAACACACCGTTATAAAGCAATTATTCTCCAATAAAGATGTCGGAAAAAAAAAAAAAAGATGGCCCTTAATGATCCCTGCCTTCTGGTACTCATGCCCTTGCACTAACTCCTCCCCTTGAAGGTGGTCTACATAGGATCATGCACATCTAATGAACAGAATAGGGCAAAAATGATGTTGCTTCCTAGATTAGGTTGCAAAGATTCTGTGGTTTTGTCTTGAGCACTCTCTCACCCTGTTGCTCAGAGGAAAATGAGCTACCATGTTGTGAGCTGCTCTTCAGAAAGGCCCATGGGTAAAGGAACTGAGGGAGGCTTCCAGCCAACACCCCAAAAGGAACTGAATCTTGCCAACAACCACATGAGTGAGTTTGGAAGGAGAACCTCCACAAGTTGAGCCTTCAACCAAGCCCTGGATGACAACTTATTGCAAGCTGGTGAAAAGACATGAGGCAGAGGCACCCTGCTAAGCTGAGACACCTAATCCACAGAATCTGTGAGGTAATAAATATTTGATGGTGTCGACTGGTTAATTTTAGGCTAGTCTGTTATGTAGTAATAGATAATACTATGTCAATTTTCCCCAAATTGATGGATAGATTCCATGCAATCCCAATCAAAAATCTCAGAAAGACTTTTTGTAGAAATTGTCAATCTGCCTCTAAAATTGATATGGTAAAGCAAAGGAACTAGAATAGTCAAAATAATTTTGAAAAAAAAAGAGCAGAGCTGGAGGGCTCACAGTGCCTGATTTCAAGATGTGATATAAAGCTAGAGTAATTAAGTGTGGTATTGGCAAAAAGACCCATAGACCATGAAATAGAACAGAGAATCCAGAAATAAACCCACACATATATGGTCAATTGATTTTTAACATAGGCACAAAGGCAATTTTTAAATAGATAATTTCTTCAACAAATGTTGCTGGAACCACTGAACAGTCACAGGGGAAAACAAACAAGAGAACTTCATTGTATACCTCACGTCATATACACAAATGAATTAAGCATAGATCACAGAACTAGATGTAAAATCTAAAGCAGAAAACTTTTAGAATGAAATATTTGTGACTTTTGTTAGACAAGGAATCCTTATCTCTGACACGAAAAGGACAATCTATAAAAAATTGATGCTGGACTTCCCTAAAATTCTGCTCTTTGAAAAACATTTTTAAGAAAAGGAAACAGACAAACCACAGTCTGAGAAAAATATTTGCAAAATACATATCTGATAAAGGAATTGTAGGCAGAATACATAATGAACTCTGAAAACTCACTAAGAACACAAACAACCGAACTAAAAAATGGTCAAAATATTTAAACAGGGTTTCCCTGGTGGCGCAGTGGTTGAGAGTCCGCCTGCCGATGCAGGGGACACGGGTTCGTACCCCGGTCCGGGAGGATCCCACATGCCGCGGAGCGGCTGGGCCCGTGAGCCATGGCCGCTGGGCCTGCGCGTCCGGAGCCTGTGCTCCGGAGCGGGAGAGGCCGCAACAGTGAGAGGCCCGTGTACCGCAAAAAATAAATAAATAAATTAAATTAAATAAAATAATATATATATATATATTTAAACAGATACTTCACTAAAGAAGATATATGGATGACGAAAAGCTGCTTGACATCATTAGTTATTAGGGAAACGCAAATTAAAACCACAATGAAATACCACTCTACTCCCTCTAGAATGGCTAAGATTAAGACAACTAATAATATCAAGCACAAAGCAAGGCTGTGGCGCCGTTAGAACTCTTATACATTGCTGGTGAGAATGCAAAATGTTATGGCCACTTTGGAAAAGAGTTTGGCAGTTTCTTGTAAAGTTAAACATACACTTACAAAGTTAAACACACACAGCCTGAATAATGACCTTCCAAATGTGTCCACATCCTAATCCTTGGAATTTGTGAAAGTTACTTTACATGGTAAAAGGAACAAGCAGATGTGATTAAGTTAAGGCTATTGGGATGAGGGAATAATCCTAGATTATCTGGGTGGGCCTCACGTAATCACAGTGGTACTTATAAGAGGGACGCAAGAGAAGTCAGTAAGAGGAGAATGTAATGTGACGATGGAAGCAGAGAATTGGAGTGATGAGCTTTGAAGATGGAAGAAGAGACCTTCATCCATCCTTCTGTATTCCACCTGAAGAAAGAATACAAGTGGCTACTAGAAACTGAAAAAGGCAAGGAAAAGAATCTCTCCTCATAGCCTCCAGAAGGAATCAGCCCTACTGACATCTTGATTTTAGCCACTTAAGACTCATTTTCGGGACTTCCCTGGTGGTCCAGTGGCTAAAACTCCACGTTCCCAATGCAGGGGGCCCGGGTTCAATCCCTGGTCAGGGAACTAGATCCCACATGCCGCAACTAAAGATCCTGCATGCCACAACTAAGACCCGGCGCAGCCAAATAAATAAATACTAAAAAAAAAAAAAAAAAAAAAGACTCCTTTTGGACTTCTGACCTCCAGAACTGTAGGAGAATAAATATGTGTTGTTTTAAGCCAGTAAGTTTTTGGTAATTTGTTACAACAGCAATAGGAAACTAATACAACTTGCCATACCACACAGCAATCCCACTCCTAGATATTTACTTAAGACAAATGAAAACATATGTTTAAACAAAACCCTGCATGCAACTGTGTATGGTAGCATTATTCAGTTGTCAAAAACTGGATGCAACCCAGATATCATTCTACTGCTGAGTGGATAAACAAAATATGGTACATCAATAAAATGGAATAATATTCAGCATTAAAAAGGAACTACTGACGCATGCAACATTATGGAAGAATCTCAAATGCATTATGCTAAGTGAAAGAATCTAGGTTCAAAAAGCTACACGCTGGGGCTTCCCTGGTGGCGCAGTGGTTGGGAGTCCGCCTGCCGATGCAGGGGACGCGGGTTCGTACCCCGGTCCGGGAGGATCCCACATGCCACGGAGTGGCTGGGCCCGTGAGCCATGGCTGCTGGGCCTGCGCGTCCGGAGCCAGTGCTCTGCAACGGGAGAGGCCGCAACAGTGAGAGGCCCGTGTACCGAAAAAAAATAATAATAATAAAAAAGGTCACATATTGTATGATTCCATTTATAGGAAATGCCCAGAATAGGCAAATCTATAGAGACATAAAGTAGACTGGTGGTTGCCTAGGGCTAGGGGTGGGGACAGTGGTAGGCAGTAAATGGAGAGTGACTGATAACGGGTATGAGATTTCCTTTTGCTGTATGAAAGTGTTCTAGAATTGACTGCAGTGATGGTTTCACAACTCTGTGAATATACTAATAATCATAAAATTGTACACTTTAAATGGGTGAATTGTATGGTATGTGAATTGTATTTCAATTAAGCTGTTTTAAAAAGGCATCCAGATTGGAAAAAGGAAGTAAAATTGTCTTGTACAAGATTATCTATGTAGAAAATCTGATGGAATCTACAAAAAAGCTACTAGAACTAATGAGTTTAGCAAGGTAGTAGGATACAAGAACAATACACAAACATCAATTTTACTTCTATATATTCACAATAAACAGTTGAAAATTGAAACTTTGAAAAAATTTTATTTATAATAGCATAAAACATTAAATATTTGGGTATTAACTTGCCAAAAGATGTGAAAGACCTACACTCTGAAAACTACAAAATATTGCTGAGAGAGATTTTAAAAGACTAAATTAATGACAAGATATACTTAGTTTAAATGGGTGAATTGGGGCTTCCCTGGTGGTGCAGTGGTTAAGAATCCGCCTGCCAATGCAGGGGACACGGGTTTGAGTCCTTGTCCCAGAAGATCCCACGTGCCGCGGAGCGACTAAGCCCGTGCGCCACAACTACTGAAGCCCTTGTGCCTAGAGCCCATGCTCCACAACAAGAGAAGCCACCGCAATGAGAAGCCCGCGCACTGCAACGAAGAAGAGTAGCCCCCGCTCACCGCAACTAGAAAAAGCCCATGCACAGCGAAGACACAGTATAGCCAAAAATAAATTAATTAAATAAATTAATTAAAAAAATAAATGGGTGAATTGTATGGTATGTGTCTTCTTAATATTGAAGACTCAATATTAAGATGTTAATTCTCTCCCACATTGATCAAAAATTGAATGCAATCCCAAAGTCCTAGCAGGATCTTTTTTGGGTAAAATATTGACAAACAGATTAATGGAATAAAATAGAGAGTTCAGGAATAAATCCACACATATATGAACAACTTATTTTTTACAACGGTGCAAAGGCAATGCAGTGGAGAAAGAATAGCCTTTTCAACAAATGGTACTGTAACAGTTGGTTATCCACATGCAAAAAAACCCCAAAAAACAAAAGGAACTTGGATACATGCCTCACACTATATACTCACCATATACCAGAATTAATTCAAAATGGATCATATACCTAAATGTAAAACCTATAACTATAAAACTGTAAGAAAACATACGAGAAAATCTTTGTGACCTTGAGTTAGGTGAAGATTTCTTAGATAGGACAGCAAAAGCATAATCCATTAAAAACCAAACATAAATTAGACTTCATCAAAATTAAGAACTGGTCTTCAGGAGACTTCCCTGGTGGTCCAGTGGTTAAGAATCCACCTTCCAATGCAGGGGACATAGGTTCAATTCCTGGTCATGGAACTAAGATCCCACACCTGCGGGGCAACTAAGCCTGTGCGCCACAACTAGAGAGAAGCCCGTGCACAGCAACAAAAGATCCCTCATGCCACAACTAAGACCCCATGCAGCCAAATAAATAAATATTAAAAAAAAAGAACTGGTCTTCAAAAAACATTTGTGATGAAAAGACAAGCCACAGACTGGGAGAAAATCTCTTCAGAGAGTATATCTGATAAAGGATTTGTATCCAGAGTATGTAAAAACTCTCAATATCCAATAAGAAAACAACCCAATAAAAATATGGGCAAAAGGTTTGGCAAGATACTTCACCAAAGAAGATATATGAATGGCAAATAAGCACATGAAAAGATGTTCAACATCATTAGTCCTTGAGGAAATACATATTAAACTATGTATCAGTAAGATATCACTTCACACTTATCAGAATGGCTAAAATTAAAAAGACTGATGATGTCAAGAGAAATGAAAGTCTATGTCCACACAAAGACTGTACATAAATGTTCAAAGCAGTAGTTTTATTGGTAATAGCCCCAAAACTGGATACAACTCAAATGTCCATTTACAGGTGAACTACCCAACATGGATAAACAAATTGTGGTCTATCCAAACAATGAAATACTACTCAGATGAGTATGTGCAACAACACAGATGAATGTCAAGATAATTATGTTGAGTGAAAGAAGCTGGGCAAAAAAAGAGCACATGTCATTTGATTCCACTTATATAGAATGCTAGAAAATGCAAACGAATTTATACTGACAGAAAGCACATCAGTGGTTGCTTGGAGATGGGGGCCGGGAAGGGCATAAGGAAGGGACTAAAGTGGTGTGAAGAAACTTATGCGGATGGAGGACGTGTTCACTACTTTGACTGTGGTGATGGTTTTATGGGTATATACATAGGTCAAAACTTCGCAAATTGGCCTTTTCAATATGTATGATTTATTGTATGTCTAGTACACCTCAACAAAGCAGTTGCAATTTTTAAAATTAAGATTTGTGTATTGTGCAGTTTTTTAAAATTAATTAATTAATTTGTTTATATTTTTGGCTGCGTTGGGTCTTCGTTGCTGCTCACGGGCTTTCTCTAGTTGCGGTGAGCGGGGACTACTCATCTTTGTGGTGCGCAGGCTTCTCCTTGCAGTGGCTTCTCTTGTTGCAGAGCACGGGCTCTAGGTGCATGGGCTTCAGTAGTTGTGGCACGTGGGCTCAGTAGTTGTGGCTCACAGGCTCTAGAGCACAGGCTCAGTAGTTGTGGTGCACAGGCTTAGTTGCTCCGTGGCATGTGGGATCTTCCTGGACCAGGGCTCGAACCCGTGTCCCCTGCACTGGCAGGCGGATTCTTAACCACTGTGCCACGAGGGAAGTCCCTGTACTGTGTATTGAGAATATTTTTCCCTGGCCCAATTTTCTATGTGAGGATTATAACCATAGTCATGCTTGACCAGGCACTCGCCATTTATTAGTTATCAGAGGCAGAAAAACAGGGATTCAAAGGCTAAGATATTTTTCTCCTCTTTGAAAATTATTCATCTTTTATTTGCAGAATTAAACTTCTTCAATCAATGCACTTCAACATTTGGCTAAAATGTGAAACATTTTAGTAAAGTCAGGAAGGAAATAAATGAAAGATAAAACTTAAATTTGAAAAATTTTACCATACTGCTTTGTCCATTATCACTGTTGATCTCTCATCTCAATCTGACCAAAATACTATTAAAGTATTATTAATTTCACTAGCATGGAGCTTCAAGTCTAGAATCAAATGATAGAAAAAAATAGAGTTCTGTCAGAAAAGGAATGTGACGCTATAATTCAGCCCCTGTTCCAGCTATTCTTCATGTGCAAAGGCAAACATTTCAGACATTTAAGGAGTCATGTCCCTTTCTGAAAAGACAACTGGAAGCAATAATACTGGCATATGAAAAATTAATCAGAGTAAAGCAAGCTCGAAATATGGGAAACATTGATGTGAGGTTCAAGTTAACGTTCTTCTATTTTTGCTTATGGATGTCCAATTGTTCAAGCACCATTTGTTGAGATGACTATACTTCCTCTATTGAATTGCTTTTGCATGTTCGTAAAAAATCAATTTGTGTATTTATTTTGGTTTATTTCTGGGTTCTATTTTGTTCTATTGATCTATGTGTCTTTTCCTTCACCAATATCACACTGCCTTGATTACTGTAGCTATATAGTATGTTAACATCAGGTAGAGTGATTATTGCCACTTTATACCTGTTTTTCAAAATGTTGTAGCTATTTCAGTTCCTTTGCCTTTCCATATAACTTTTATTTTTTTTTTTTAAATAAATTTATTTATTTATTTTTGGCTGCATTGGGTCTTCGTTGCTGCGCGCAGGCTTTCTCTAGTTGCGGCGAGCGGGGGCTACTCTTCGTTGGGGTGCGCGGGCTTCTCACTGCGGTGGCTTCTCTTGTTGTGGAGCACAGGCTTTAGAGCACAGCCTCAGTAGTTGTGGCGCACGGGCTTAGTTGCTCCGAGGCATGTGGGATCTTCCCGGACCAGAGCTCGAACCCACGTCCCCTGCGTTGGCAGACGGATTCTTAACCACTGTGCCACCAGGGAAGTCCCATATAACTTTTAGAATAAGCTTTTCCATATCTACAAAAAAGTCTTACTGGGAGTTTGACAGGAATTGTGTTAAATCTGTATATCAATTTAGAGATAATTAACATCTTTACTATATTGTCTGCCCATTCATGAACACAGTATGTTTCTCCATTTATTTAAATCTTTGGTTTCTTTCATCCATATTTTAAAATTTTCAGCATACATATGTTTTACATGATTGTTTAGATTTGCACCTGGGTGGGGGTGTTTTCGGTAATGATATGAGATGGTATTCTTTTTCAGTTTCCACATGTTTCTTGCTAGTATATAGGAATAGATTGATTTCAGGGTATTTACCTTGTACTCTGCAACCTTGCTGAACTCATTAGTTCTATAAGTTTTTGTGGTAGATTCCTTGGGATTTTTTATGTAGACAATCAAGCCATCTGCAAATAGGAATAGTTTTCAGTCTTTCTTTCTGATATGTATGCATCTTATTTCCTTTTATCGTTTTATTGCACTGGCTGGGACTCACAGTGCTGCGTTGAATGAGAGTGGTGAGAGTGGACATCCTTGCCTTGTTCCTGATCCTAGGGAGAAAGCACTCAGTTTTTTACTGTTATGTATGAAAAAAACCCTTTAGGGGTTTTTTTCAATGCTCTTTATCAGGTGAGGAAGTTCCCCTATATTCCTAATTTGCTGAGTGTTTATTATGAATGAGTGTTTAATTTTGTTAAATGATTTTTCGGCATCAGTTATATTATCATGTGATTATTCTACTTTAGCCTGTTCATATGATTTTTTAATATTTGACCTTTACATCCTGGAATAAACCCCACTTGATTATGGTGTATATACTTCTTTTTATATATTGCAGGATTTGATTTGCTAAAAAATTTTTTTGAGAATTTTTGTGTCTAAGTTCATGCATGATATTATTCAATAGTTTTCTTTTTGCGCTGCTTTTATCTGGTTTGGGTATTATTATATTGTCCTCAAAATGAGCTGGGAAGCATTCCATCCTCTTCAACTTTGTGGAAGAGTTTCTGTAGAATTGGTGCTAAAACTCATAGAATTTTAAAGCTGGAAGGCACCTTTGAAATCGAGTACTGACTAGGACCTTGATTTGACTATAGGGACACCAGAGACCCCATTTTTTCTCTCCAGGTAGCCAAATTTAATTGTAGATTTCTATACCTTGGAGGATTAGCAAAGGAATTAAAATGACTATTCTTGACACAGAATAGAAAGA
Source organism: Globicephala melas (assembly GCF_963455315.2). Lineage (NCBI taxonomy): Eukaryota > Metazoa > Chordata > Mammalia > Artiodactyla > Delphinidae > Globicephala > Globicephala melas. The sequence goes on from NC_083335.1 coordinate 106,200,927, forward strand.
AGATAGTATGTTCAGAAGGAGCTGAAAAGTCATTTCCTAACAAAGGTGATATTTGTTCTCTTCATTGCACTATAAAACCAGGAAATGACAAATAAATTCAAATGTTGAGGAAAGAATGAACCAAAGCAGTAAGGGCTGGTCTTTCGTTGGTTTTCCCCAGAAGCTGACTCTGAGGCAAGGATTCCAGCGCAGGTAGCTTATTTAGAAGGTAGAAAAACAAACAATAAACACCTCAGTAGGAGAATGAGGAAGTTATTGGGAAAGTAAGACAAGGAAGGCAGGGCAGCCAATAGAGTGAATTATTAAGTCCATTGCCACTATGGGTGACTGGAAATTAATCGTGCTGGTGAAATTCTGAGAACCAGTGTAAGGCACACACACCTCAGTTACTCCACCAAAGACAGAAGGAGCTGGGATAATTATACACCAAGTTCTTTCAGGCATTGCATTAGAGTCACTCTTGAGAGGCATTAATTCCCTGGCACTTTTGGCCTGCTATGTAAAACCAGCAGCAGAATGCCCTAAACAAAGATCAGTCTGCTTACCAAACAAAAAGCCAAGCACACACAAAACAAAAACAAAAGCAACGGTTTTACCTGTTGGTCCCAATATTTATTATTGTTCCAGGTTTTGCATTCCTTTCTTAATCCACTCCTCTTCTTTTTGTGGTTCTTCATCTCTCTATACTGACAATTCTCAAATACATTCTCCCAGGCTTAAATTTAAAAAGTTGTTTACCATTAGTACATTGCAGTGGTCTTCCTAATGATGATATTAAATATGAATACAGAATTTTATGAATAAGAGGAAAAAAGGTGGTCAGGGGTTGGTAAGTTGGAAGTTAGGCTGTGTGCACGGAAGTGGAAAAGGGGAAGGGATACACACAACACATCTACAGCATCTGCCATAGCTGGGAAGGGGAATCGCATTTTGGAGACAGTGAAATTACCTTGCAGAGAAAGATTTGTGTGATTTTAGAAGGAAAATATGAATATCATGATTTAATTTATTCCAAAATTACTCAAACTATAGGAACATATTCCTGGGTGTGACACTATAAAATTTTTGTCAAAAATAATAGCCCTTTGATGCTATGTCTTCAGAAATAATCTGTGAAGGCAATAAGGGACTGGCAATGCATAGTCTTTGCATAGAGCATTTTTATTCACTTTAAATTAATGCAAACCTGAATATCATCATCTGATCCTATTTAGCATGTTAAAAGAATTACATCAACTGATGTGCACTAAATGAGAAAGTACTCTGAATGAGGAAAAAAAGTAATGGATTCCATGCTGAGAATAACCTATAGATTAATATTTAAAGTTTCTCAAGAGATGATGTCATAATAAAACTCCCTGGGACAGATAGTATAATGGCATTAGTCATAGATTTCCAGAAATGCTGATCCAACGTCTTTTAACACTGGAGGATTTTTATTTATAGAAACTTGTAATAATTATTGATACAAAATAAGCTCAGGTTGTGTTTGATTCTTTCTTAATGTTTCATGACGGAATGGTATAATTTTTGGTATTTATTTTTTTAGTCTGGTCCATAACCATCATGGGTATTTTCACTTTTAGAAGTTTCTCATATCTCTGCAAATGTTGGAGAGTATAATTTGACAGGTTAATTTTAATGCCAAAGATTGTCAAAATTTAATATTACCATGGAGAAATGAATATTCACTTTTCCAAAAATACAGAAGGAATGACTTACTCTTGGAGAACTTTAAAAAATGATACACATGAATATTTTAAACTTAATGTCATTCCTATGAATCATAGCTGAATATAATACTGTAAATTTACAGAAAAGGGTTGAAATTTTTTGGTATTTGGGCAATCTTCATTCTTTCTTATCTTTCTGGTCCACAAATCTGAGCATCTCACCTTACTTCCAAGCAAAGATTGAATAGTAGAGGTGAAGTAAATTCTTCTTACTAAAACTTCATTAATTTTATCAGCATAATATACATATGTAAAACATTCACTAGTACACTATGAAAATAAGCCACAAAATTATTCTAAATTAAACCACACTTTAAATAATTTAGCCTAGTACTGTTTATGAACAGGAAGCCTTGATGTTTGATTTAAAGCAAATCAACAGTTCTTCAAATTTCAATATTATTCTAGAAATAATTAGTATTAGTTAAGGAGACTGTATTTTGGTTCATCATGGGAAAAAGTTACAGAGAGCATCAAGTTATAGAATCTTACTGTTCTGTGTCCTATTTTAAACTTAAGGTTCTGATTTTTTATTTTATTTTATTTTTTGGCCATGCCGCACTGCTTGCAGGGTCTTAGTTCCCCGACCAGGGATCGAACCTGGGCCCTGGCAGTGAAAGGTCCGAGTCCTAACCACTGGACCACCAGGGAATTCCCAGGTTCTGATTACTTAGAACTATGTAAACAAATTTCCTCCTTTTCTTTTAAAAAGTCCTTTACTGCTGAGTTCCTACAAACTTGTTTCTATAAAATTTGCAGTCATTGTCAGTGGTGTCTGGTAAATGTACTAGCCTTGAAAAAACAGCCAGAGGTTTCTATACAAGTGGTTATGCAGTTAATAATTTCTTCAGGAAGGCATTGTTGCACTACTGCTATGCTATTATCAGGAGTCCCTCTGTCAGTTAATAAACATTTCACATATAAAGCCTCACACTTTTGGAGATGCATCCTGAGCTGACGACCAAGCTAATGCTATAGAGTGAAGTATAACAACTTGTCTCTCAAGAAGATTCTGTCAGTTACCTGAAAATAATGAAAGTCCTTAAAAATTACTTCGTATTTTTATAGCATCCCATTAAGGCATGTAATAAATGTTCAATATATATTTACTGAATTACTATTTTTGTTGTTGTCATTGTTGTTAATAATAAAGAGTGAGTCTCTAGATCCACCTACCAATTTATAGGAAACACACAGAACAGAAGAACATGTTAAGCTACCCCATGGGAATTCAATCAGCAAAATCCAGATCATGGGAGATGCTAGAGATAAATGATCCAGTTTTATCAACAAATTGGGAGGGGGAGAAAAAGAGGTGGATGGGGAACCTACAGGTTAAAAAGAGGTAAAAGCCATATAAAAATAATAGTTGAAACTAAACCGTAGTGTTTATGGATGCATGCTTAGGTGATGAAACTATAAAGTAATGAAGTGACTAACGTAAAAGTCAGAAGTATGGTTACTCTTAGAAGGGGAGCAGCTGGGGAGCTTCTGGGGTGGTTAGCCATGGTTCCTTTTCTGACATGGATCGTAGTCACAAAGGTGTTTTGGCTTCCAATAATTCATTAAACTATATATTAATCTTATATAGTTTTCTATAGATGTGTTATATTTAACAATAAAAAAGTTTAAGAAGTAAACAAGAAATACATATATTTTCAAGTTACTTTCCAACATGATACGACAACACGGAGTTCAGAAGAGATGTCCAGTAGCACAACATTATATAGCATTTCTACGAGACAGATAAAATAGATATAAATAACAGCAAGGTCATAGATCATAGTAAAATGTAGTAAGATAAATAGGAAGTGATGAGTTTCGAGTAACTAACTGTGCTTTTAATATAATAGTCTATTTAATTGTAAGCATATCTAATTTAATTTTTAATAATGGCTATATTCAACAACTGGCTTATGAAATTCCTGGAAATTTAACAACCAGCTTGAGCAAGCTAAGTATGAGCTGCTCTGACACACTACTGTCTGCATCCCAACAATTCTCTTGCTTTCTTGTATCTTTTAAAAATTTTAGTTTTTAAAGTCAAATGCATACTTGCACAGAGTTTTAAAAGTCAAAGAGTTCTACAATGATTGCTCTAAAATCCACTAGACTGCTCCTCTTTCTCCCATTTTCTCATCCTTACAGGCAACCATTTCAATTCTTTTAACTGATTCTGTCTTCACATGGCTGTCTTCCTATAAAGACACCCCGTCTTATTGGATTAGGGGCCCACCCTATTCTAGGATGACCTCATCTTAAATAATTACATCTGCAACAACTCTGTTTCCAAATAAGGTCACATTCTGAGGTACTAGGGGTTAGGACTTCAACATATATTTTCTGTGGAAGAGGATGGGACACAATTCAACCCATAACAGTGGGAAAGGGATTTGGTGTTTTAATTGCTTCTTTAACAGATTTTCAGCCAGTTCTTTCTCGTTCACTTCACCCCTCACTTCCAAAAATAACCTGTTAGTTGTTGCCAATTTCTGAGTCTTCTGGGTGGGGGTCACACGGTGTAAATTGGTTTGCTTCTTAGCTTTCCTTAGCCAGTTTCAGATACAGTTTTCTCAGACATGCTACATCAACTATGCCAAAAACTTGTAAGTTTCCCAACTGACAAAATTTTGCCACTGTTTTCTCTGAAATCTCTTTATCATTGAAAGTTTATGCTTTAAAAAAATCTTTTTACTGTTATTTTAGTGGGTTTTGGCAGGGGAGAAGAGACTACGATAGATACTCAAGCCAGCATTTTTAGTCAGAAGTTCTTCTACACATATCTTAATTCTCTCCTTTTCAAAGGGAAGAATTAATTAATTCTTTCTTAATTCTCTTGCATCTCAAACCACAACAAAACTTTTTAGGGAAAGAGTTTCTCTAATCTGTATATGTGTGAATAGTGGCAGAATAGAGAGAGATGGGGTAGGGAGAGAGAAGCAGATTTGGGTGATTTAAACCAATACTCTATGATACTACTCTGCCTCCATGAAGTGGATAAACAAACATCAATATAGTACTCACCACTCAAAATATGAACAGCTATAAAAATATTTAAAATCTCTGACGCAGTAAGTAGTACCACTCTCAACATTTTATCCTAAGGATGTAATTCAACAGAATTAAATGACAATGTGAACTTTCACTTATGAGAAAATGGTAGACTAAATATTCTGAAAAAACATCCCACTGCAAAAGCCACAGAAACCCTAGATAAAATAAAATTTTAAATCTTTCAAAAGGTATAGTTGAGGAACTTCCCTGGTGGTCCAGTGGTTAAGACTCTGAGCTTCCACTGCTGGGGTGGGGGGTGCAGGTTTGATCCCTGGTGGAGGAACTAAGATCCCACATGCCGCGTGGTACGGCCAAAAAAAAAGAAAAGAAAAGAGAGAAAAAAAAGGTATAGTTGAGCTTGTAAGAATGAAAATCCTCAGGAGTGAAAAATAAAGAGGGAGCTACACACTAGCACATTTGTCACTCCCTGGAACCTAAAGTCTCAGGTTTTAATTTTATTTGTTTACTTATTTATTTTTCGCCACATCTCATGGCATGTGGGATCAAACCCCCTGCAGTGGAAGTGGGGAGTCTTAACCACTGGACCACCGGGGAAGTCCCTGAAGTCTCAGGTTTTAATGATCTCATGTATGTGAGAGACAAAATCGTGGGCTCAGGTAAGGTTGGAACTGAGACCTCCGCATAAAGCCAGACTCTCAAATAACAGTGAGGTGAAACAAAACGGAGATGGAAGAGAGAGAATGTGGGACAATCTTCTTCAGTACAACTGAAGAGCACAAAATACAAAGAGAAAAGAGAGAGCATCTAAAAGGCACAACATAGGCACAAATAGACTGGCAGCAACAGGGGAACAATAACTTCAGATTGCTGAGAGAAAACCATTGTCAATGTAGAATTTGATACCTACTGAAATTATGTATTTAAGAATAAGGGTGAAATAAAGACATTTTCAGAAAACCAAAAACAGAGTTCTCACCAAATGATGCTCATTAAAGAAGTTTTCAAGCTTGTTCATCAGGATAAAGAAAAATAATCTTAGAAAAAAGTCTGAGATTTATAAAACAACAATAATGTCTAATTTGGAGGCTGAAAACAAGGTGGTGCTAAAATATTGGATAACAATAACTTTTAAGACAAGGGGATGGTGATTAGCATTCTAAGACCCTTGGATAAATTTGGAGAGGGGGGGAACTATTGATTTAGATTTCAAGTACACATGTTAAACTTTAAGAGTAATCACTAAGAAAAAAATAGAGTTATAACTTCCAAAATAATAGAGGGAAAAATGTGGAATCAAAAGAACAATCTGAAAGAAAACAGGAAATGGGAGAAAAGACAGAAAAAATCAGGACAGATAGCACAAAATAAAATGGTAAAGATAATTGAACACATCAACAATTAATTAAAATCACAATAAAGTGTAAATGGTCTAAACTCACCAGTTAAAAGAAAGATATCCTCAGCCTGGACTAAAACAAAACAAAACAAAACAATCCAGATATTTGCTGTTATCCTAGAGAAAACCTAAAACACAAAGACATGGTATATCAGAATAATTAATGTTAGCTGCTGTAACAAACCACCCCTAAGATCCCTGGGGCTTAACACAACAAAATATATTTCTTGCTCACATCACAGTTCATCAGGTCAGGGTGCTGCTTCGACTGTTGCGCCTTCAATCGGTGACATAGGAATCTAAGATCTTTCAATCCTAGTCCTACCATTTTGGAGTTTTTTTGCCTTGAGCCATGTGAGCAGCTGAAAGAGTACATCGAAGACCATGTATAACATTTTATGGGTCAAGCCTAGAAGGGGTATACATCACTTCTGCCCACATTCCTCTGGTGGTCCCAACATAACTGCAAAAAGAGCTGGGAAATGTAGTCTTGTGTTCCCAGGAAGAGGAAATGGAATTAGTGAACATCTAGCCAGTCTCTGGCACATAAAAATGTTGAAAATAAGAAAAGATGCAAAAGGATATGCCAGGCAGACACTAACCAGAAGAATGCTAGAGTAGCTCTGTTCATAATGGACAAGTCTTCAAAGAAAAATGTATTATTAGGAATAAAGATAGTAACTATAATACGTAATGATAACAGATTCAATTCGCCAGGAATAGATGCAGTTTCTGAAATTATATATGTACCTAATGATATTTTCAAATAACATAAAGCAAAAATTCACAAACTTATGAGGAGAAACCAACAAGTCCACCACCATCGTAGGATATAACATATATCTTTCTCAGTAACTGATAGCATACAGACCAAAAATTAGTAGCATAGTATAGAAAATATAAATAATAAAATTAACAAGCTTGATCTAAAGGACATGTACAGAATGTTGGACCTAACTATAGAGAATGTACATTTTTCTTAAGAGTACAAGAAAGACTTATAAAAACTGACCATATACTTGGCTATAAAGCCAGTCTCAACAAGTTTCCCAGGATCAGTGTCATACAAATCATATTCTCTGATTACAGTGCAATTGGGTTAAAAATAAATAACAGAAAGATAACCAAAAGGGAGAAGACTGTGTATGAAGATGTTCACTCTAGTGTTAATTACCTACAATAGTGAAAAATTAGAGTCACTGAAATATCCAGTGATATGGGTATGGTTAAGTAAATTATGCCTCATCAACCCAATGGGGTATCATGTGGCTATTAAAAATTATTTTTTTAAAATAGACTATCTTCAAGATGTAATATTAAGTGAAAATTTAGAATCTATATGTTACTTATGATTACAACCATGTGAAAATGTGTGTATTTAGACACATTAGAACAATATGAGCAAATGAAAACAGTTGTTATATTAGAGTAATGAGATTATATGTAATTCTACTTTCTAATTTTTTTTTCCATGTGACTTGCAGAATCTTAGTTCCCCAAGAAGGGATTGAACCCGTGCTCTCAGCAGTGAAAGCACGGAGTCCTAACCACTGGACCACCAGTGAATTCCCAAAATTTTTTTATTTTTTATTTTTTGTGTTAGTTTCAGGTGTACAGCAAAGTGATTCAGTTATCCATTATAGGTTATTACAAGATATTGAATATAGTTCCCTGTGCTATACAGTAGGTCCTTGTTGTTTATTTTATATATAGTAGTGTGTATATGTTAATTCCAAACTCCTAATTTATTTTAAAATAGACTATATTTAAGATAGATTCTAAATTTTCACTTAATATTATATGATTACAACTACAGTAAGTTCCCTACATACGAACGAGTTCTGTTCCGAGAGCACGTTCATAAGTTCAATTTGTTTATAAGTCCAACAAAGTTAGCCTAGGTACCCAACTAACACAATCGGCTATATAGTACTGTACTGTAACAGGTTTATAATACTTTTCACACAAATAATACATAAAAAACAAACACACAAAATAAAGAAAACATTTTCAATCTTACAGCACAGTACCTTGAAAAGTACAAGTAGTACAGTACAACAGCTGGCACACAGGGGCTGGCATTGAGTGAACAGGCAAGAAGAGTTACTGACTGGAGGAGGGAGAGGAGGTGGGAGATGGTAGAGCTGAAGGATCGTCAGTAATAGAAGATGAAGGGCAAGCTGCAGTTTCACTCATGCCTGACGTTGATGGCACAGGTTCTGGTTCCTTGCTGGACTCAATTCTATCTACCCTCTTGAAAAAACGATCCAGTGATGTCTGGGTAGTAGCTCTTTTTTTCTCATCACAGATGACACGGTAGCACCGGATTGCATTCTGAATGGCTGCTGCGACCTTCATGTACTGTTCTACATTCAGGTCCTATGCCTCAAAAACTAACAGTGCCTCCTCAGATAAAGAAAATCCCCTTGCTATTTCCTGTGTCATGAATATCTTCGGTTCTTCAGTTACTTCTTCTTCCTCTTGTCTCTCTTCGTCCTTTCTCTGGGCCTCCAATTCCATCACGTCTTCATTAGTAAGCTCCTCGTGTTGCACAGCCAGGAGTTCAATGAAGTTGCCTTCTTGCAGATCTAGCTCCAGCTTCTCGCTGAGGGTCACTAAGTTGTTGAAGACCTCTTTGGGCTCCTCATCCATCTTCTCAAATCCATGAAAATCATGAACAAACTTTGGGCAAAGTTTCCTCCAAACCCTATTCATGGTGACAGCCGTAACCTCACACCAAGCAAAGTCTATTTTTTATGGCCTTGTAGATGTTATAGACCTTCCAAAATTGTCGCAAGGTTGTTCTTGATTTGTCACTCGCCTTTACTACCTGACGAAAAGTGTGATGTAAATAATATTTCTTGACAGTCGCTATAACTCCCTGGTCCATATGTAAAGGATGTACACACGTGACAAAGTACGCCAGACACGTGAACTAACTTATGTGATTGGACATCTGAATGCACATTTGCATCTTTGAAAGTTCGCAACTTGGACGTTCATATGTAGAGGACTTACTGTATGTGAAAATATGTGTGCATTTAGACAGATCAGAAAGATATGAGGGACTTCCCTGGTGGTGCAGTGGTTAAGAATCCACCTGCCAATGCAGGGGACATGGGTTCGAGCCCTGGTCCAGGAAGATCCCACATGCCGTGGAGCAACAAAGTCCGTGCACCACAACTACTGAGCCTGCGCTCTAGAGCCCACGAGCCACAACTACTGAGCATGCATGCCACAACTACTGAGGCCTGCGTGCCTAGAGCCCATGCTCCAAAACAAGAGGAGCCACTGCAATGAGAAGACCACCACCGCAATGAAGAGTAGCCCCCGATTGCTGCAACTAGAGAAAGCCCATGTGCAGCAACGAAGACCCAACACAGCCAAAAAAAAAAAGAAAGAAAGAAAGAAAGAAAAATATGAGCAAATGAAAACAGTTACTATATTATAGTGATGGGATTATATGTAATTCTACTTTTTAAAAAAATTTTGTTTATTTATTTTTGGCTGCGTTCGGTCTTCCTTGAGCACATGGTCTCTCTATTTGCGGTGAGCGGGGGCTACTCTTTGTTGCTGTGCACGGGCTTCTCAATGTGTTGGCTTTTCTTGTGGAGCACGGGCTCTAGTCACACGGGCTTCAGTAGTTGTGGTTTGCGGGCTCTAGAGTGCAGGCTCAGTAGTTGTGGCACATGGGCTTAGTTGCTCTGCACCATGTGGGATCTTCCTGGACCAGGGCTTGAACCCATGTCCCCTGCATTGGCAGGCGGATTCTTAACCACTGAGCCACCAGGGAAACCCTGTAATTCTACTTTTAAAAGGTATTTTTTTTTTTTTTTTGCGGTAAGCGGGCCTCTCACCGTTGTGGCCTCTCCCGTTGCAGAGCACAGGCTCCGGATGCTCAGGCTCAGCGGCCATGGCTCACGGGCCCAGCCGCTCCGCGGCATGTGGGATCTTCCCGAACCGGGGCACGAACCCATGTCCCCTGCATCGGCAGGCGGACTCTCAACCACTGCGCCACCAGCGAAGCCCGAAAAGGTACTTTTTTTGTGATGTGGTTTCATTGTTTAATGTGAGTTAAAAGAATAATAGAAGGCACATCTCTGTCTGGCAGCTGATGTTAGTTATGCCTTTTTTTAAAAAAAATTATTTATTTTATTGATTGATTTTTGCCTGCATTGGGTCTTCATTGCTGTGTGCAGGCTTTCTCTAGTTGCAGCGAGCAGGGGCTGCTCTTCGTTGCAGTGCGCGGGCTTCTCATTGCGGTGGCTTCTCTTGTTGCAGAGCACAGGCTCTAGGCACTCGGGCTTCAGTATTTGTAGCACGCGGGCTCAGTAGTTGTGGCTCACGGGCTCTAGAGCACAGGCTCAGTAGTTGTGGTGCACGGGCTTAGTTGCTCTGCAGCATGTGGGATCTTCCCAGACCAGGGCTCGAACCCGCGTCCCCTGCATTGGCAGGCAGATTCTTAACCACTGCGCCACCAGGGAAGCCCCTAGTTATGCCTTAATATCCATTATCCCTTTCTTTTATAACAGCAGAATTTTAGTTGGGTACATAACTGCCCAAAACAGGAGTACATTTCTCAGCCTCCCCTGTAGTCAGGCATTATGATGGGACAAAGTCATAGCTAATAAAATATGAGAAGTGTGTGCCCTTAAACGTAAAGAGTCTATCCTTTCTTTGACCTTTTCCTTCATCTCGTTACCTGAAATCTTCCTTAGTTTTGTTATTGCACATACTATGGGTGGACTAGATCTGATATGCATTTGATTAGATGAGGGACTGCTTCCCAACTTAATGAATGAGAATATGTGTGACTCATGAGGACAAATATGTATTTTCTATTCAACCGGTGTCCAGTACAAGCTCTCAAAACAACAGGATTATCCATCCTATTTTTGGAAATCTAATGAGGATATATTAATATTGAAGAGTACACATTTATGTAAAATATATTCTAGTGGGAATTATGTACATTTACTCCAATATTCTTTATCATTTGAGACAATGTTTTAGCAGAGGATGAGATCCATTTGTAGGCTGCTTTGCCTAAGTTAAATCAGGAATCAACCTCTACATTTTAAATGTCAAGCAAAATCAAAAAAAGAAAGCCCAGAGATAAATCCACGCACCTATGGTTAACTAATCTATGACAAAGGAGGCAAGGATATACAATGGAGAAAAGAATGTCTCTTCAATAAGTGGTGCTGGGAAAACTGGACAGCTACATGTAAAAGAATGAAATTAGAACACTCCCTAACACCATACTCAAAAATAAACTCAAAATGGGTTAAAGACCTAAATGTAAGGCTAGACACTATAAAACTCTTAGAGGAAAACATAGGAAGAACACTCTTTGACATAAATCACAGCAAGATCTTTTTTGATCCACCTCCTAGAGTAATGGAAATAAAAACAAAAATAAACAAATGGAACCTAATGCAACTTAAAAGCTTTTGCACAGCAAAGGAAACTACAAACAAGATGAAAAGACAACCCTCAGAATGGGAGAAAATATTTGCCAATGAATCAACGGACAAAGGATTAATCTCCAAAATACATAAACAGCTCATGCAGCTCAATATTAATAAAACAAACAACCCAATCCAAAAATGGGCAGAAGACCTAAATAGACATTTCTCCAAAGAAGACATACAGATGGCCAAGAAGCACATGAAAAGCTGCTCAACATCTCTAATCATTAGGGAAATGCAAATCAAAACTACAATGAGGTATCATCTCATACCGGTCAGAATGGCCATCATCAAAAATCTACAAACAACAAATGCTGGAGAGGGTGTGGAGAAAAGGGAACCCTCTTGCAGTGTTGATGGGAATGTAAATTGATACAGCCACTATGGAGAACAGTAAGGAGGCTCCTTAAAAAACTAAAAATAGAATTACCATATGACCCAGCAATCCCACTACTGGGCATATACCCAGAGAAAACCATAATTCAAAAAGACACATGCACCCCAACGTTCACTGTAGCACTGTTTACAATAGCCAGGTCATGGCTAAATAGCAACCTAAATGCCCATCAACAGATGAATGGATAAAGAAGATGTGGTACATATATACAATGGAATATTACTCAGCCATAAAAAGGAATGAAATTGGGTCATTTGTAGAGACATGGATGGATCTAGAGACTGTCATACAGAGTGTAGTAAGTCAGAAAGAGAAAAACAAATATTGTATATTATCACATATATGTGGAATCTAGAAAAATGGTACAGATGAACCAGTTTGCAAGGCAGAAATAGAGACACAGATATAGAGAACAAATGCATGGACACCAAGGGGGGAAAGTGGCAGGGGCAGATGGTGGTGGTGAGATGAATTGGGAGATTGGGATCGACATATATACACTAATATGCATAAAATAGATAACTAATAAGAACCTGCTGTATAAAAATAAAATAAAATTCAAAAAAATTGTATTTTTAAAGTTCAATAAATAATGTACTTTGTTTAATTATCACAGCCTCAAGTAAGGTTTGATATAATCTAATAGCCTGGATCAAAAAAAATATCAATAATTTGTACTACATCAGGAATGAGAATTTATCAATTTAAAAGGAAATTGATAAATATTACTCAAAACAGTCTTTACACTTAAAAAAATACAAAGTACAACATTGAAGCAGATGCAACATTCTGCCCCAGGTGCTTACAATGCTCAGTAATGACTAGGTATGCTATGTCATGCCTACTGTAGCAACAAATTCATTATTATTTTTATTATAACAGAATAGGTCAATCACAAGCTGTTCTGTAAAAAACAACATGCTACAAAAAAAAAAAAAAGACACTGGAGGCTGACTCAAGAGCAGCCTTTTATTCTGTGAATTCTAATATTTATGCTAAGCATGGCCTGTTCGATACTTTTTTTAAATGAAGGAAAATCACAATTGAATAAAAGTTCCAGGGACGAAATACCATTTCTTGAACAAAACCATATACAGCTAGTTTGAGGGCATCTAGTTGATTTAATTTAATTTATTTAGATTAAAATTCTGTTAGTAAAAAATACTTGTACCTATGGTAATACTAAAAGGGCTTTAAAATCTGTCACACATTTGGTTAAGAGAGCATACTGAGTGCTTGTTTATGTTTTGTTTTCCTTTAACGCATATACTCATCATTTATAGACAGACAAGCAGGTTGTTGAATAACCTGGTTTTCTGTCAATTAGCTGTGCTTTAACATGATGGAGAATTATTAATATACAAGTCTTGACACCAGGCAAATAATTCCTTTTCCTCTTCTTCCAATTCGTCATCTGACATGAGCTCATTAACTTTTACAATGTCAAAGAATGGGGTGGAGAAGACCATCGTCTCGTTTTGCTTTGTACCCGGTGTGTCCATTTTCAGTTGCTAGGTAGAATTATAAATAAAAGCGAAAAGTGTTTTATATTTGGTTTTTACTATTTTATGTTTTTTATATTTGACTGTTCACACTTAGCCTCATCTCAAAAAAATATATAGCAGATTTTTTAAAAATTACAAAGTAAAACATGAATACATGTTCATTGTAAATATTCCTGCAATGTAGTATACTGAAGCCGACTTTCCACACTACAGGTCTTAATAAGTGTAAATAGAAATGACTTCCACTTTGAGAAGAGCACTATTAGCGATGTGCTGAATCAACAGTGCCAATATACAGAAACAATAGGGTTTTTGCCAACTCATGCTCATGTGGAGTCAAAATGGCTGGTATTTATCAGAATAGCTACTCATATTGTTTAAGAATTTTTAAAATATGCGTTACCAAGAGGAATGTAGCTTTATACTATCCAAGGTATATACCAAATGTATGTGTTTCATCCTTGAACTTGTAGATTAGGAAAATTCTACTTAAGGAAGTAGAATTACTTACAGTTTGAATATTGTCCAAAACAATGAATTCAGTACAAGTTAAACTTACAGTTCCCGCAGAAGCAATTTTTTCTTTAGCCATCTTATAAGCTTTTTTCATTTTTTCAACTTTCATTTGAGCTTGCTCGGATCGACGTCCCAGGTGTTTAATTTGACTTTGCTGTTGGTAGGGCCGATATAAAGGTTGAAGACTTGATAAGGATGAAGGGCACCTAGAAAATATTTGTAGTACAGACAGAAAAATTGTACAAAATAAAATTTTAAATTTAAGCAAGTTCCAAATTTTATTAAAGCATTCTCTGGTAAATATATCCTAGACCTCAGTGCTTGGAGCAATACTGCACGTAAGTTTTTAGGCCAAAGTTATCATTTCTGCTTGAGTTACATAGCATAGTTCTTTGCCACTTATGAAGGTGTATAGATGATGTTTACAATAATGATAGTGAAAATTATAAAATGTTATATCAATTTAAAATCAGTCTTCCGGGAAAATACCGTGTAGTAGCCATTTGAATCTTTTTAAAAGATATACTATATACTAACACCAAAAAGTATTAAATTTCATAATGGCTGAAACAGGTTGCTTTTATCAGTGTTGGGACCAGACACAGTTGGTGCCATGCTCATAGTCCCCTTGGGCCATAGCGCACACTGGCCTCACTTAGCCTGAGAGCTTTCTTATGAAAACAAGAGCCCTTGTGCAGGGAAAGGGCCCCAGAATTAATACCTCCCCTCCTAAGCTACCCTTAACCAGTGACTGATGGGTGTTGGTGTATACATATCCCAACTCCCTTCCCCTCTGTGGGATAACTTGAGTTGTGTGTTCTACACTGGCCAGGACATTCCCAGGAGAGATTAAGCTCCAGTTACCCACAGTGACAACCTGCTTGCTAACATACACTGTTCTGGCTGCCTGCTCTTCCCTGTTTCACTTCTCTACCCCTCTCATCAGTGGTTCCTGGGATCACCTCCCAAATAAACTACTCATACTCAAATACTTACCTCAGGGTTTGCTTCTGAGAGATCCCAAACTTTGAACTGCCTTCAAAGGAGCCGTTAAGAAAGTACTTTTCCCTCTTCAGTTGATTTAGAATTTGGCTACTTATTTGGTTCTTTAAGTGACTCATTCTAGGATAATCAGTAGCATGAGTCTAAATAGCAGGGAGCCTACAGTTATATATGGTAGCAGAGAAAATTACATCATTTATTTGACCTTGGTGGTAACAGAGTTAAGTTCCATATTCAGTGCTTAGATGGATGAGTTAGAGAAAATCTATTTCATGATGACAGACTGCGCCCTACACTAGGCCATCTGTCTGGCAAATGTATAGCCTTGATCATAAAATAAATGGGCTAAATTATGTTATTGGGTCAGCACCCACTCATCTCTACTCCTGAAAAAAAAACAACCAGTGTGTTTGCCTGACAGTGGGTCACCAGTGTCTTTTCATGTACTAAAGGAGTATTTTTCATTTCAAATATGACTGTGTGAAAATAGACTACCAACAGGTCCTCTTCAGTCTTATTATCTCTTTCTTTTTCTTAAGAAAAAAAGCTTAATTTGTAAATAAGATGGGCTAGGTGAGACTTGGTAATGGAAAGAAAAAAGGAAGATAACTGGTGCAGTCATAGTCTGTCCATGTTGTTTCAAATCATAATACAGTCTATTTTGCTACAACATGTTCTTTTATAATGTGAAATGGCGCACATGTTATTGGTAAAGAAGGGAATAATGTCACTGTAATTTATATGCAATTTATCCTCTGCAAAGGGAGCCAGAATATCAAGACTAGAATTATAACCTTCAGCAGAAAAGGAAAAAGTTCTCCTCTGTGCAGCATGGGCAAAGGGAGCCCTTTTGGCTGCATTCATGAAAACAAGAATGAGCACAAGCACCTAGGGCTCTCTCCGCAGAGAGGCACTCCCCCGCACACACACACGATCCACCCTTACTGCCCTCTTCCCTACTCCCTGCCTTGAGCGGTTCATGGTTCCTGGCAGGTCACACTGCCTCTCATGTCCACTTAAAAGGCCACCACATTGGCCCAGGGCTCCACTTCCATCTGCACTGTCTCGGTGCCCACTACCTGCTCTAATGAAAGAGCCGCCAGCATTTTCACTCTATTGTACATTTTTTATATTTGCTGTGGCGGCCTGTCTGGTGGTACAAGGTATCTTCCCAGGTACCAATTGTCCTTTTCGTTAGTGCTCTGTTTGCAAAGTTGCATAAGTCTTGAGCAATCTGCCCCAACCCCTTTTTCCCCGTATGCTCTGTTATTATTTTTCATGAGCTATTTGGCAGAATGTGAACATTTCCAGAAATGCCCCTAGTATTGTAACCCCAGTGAAGGATCACTTTTTACCTAACTTGAGAAACAATCTGTAGCTGGTGCTGACGCATCTCTTCTGTTTTTGGTCTTTGTAATAGATACTTCATTTCTTTTTTTAGACGGTTTGAGATTATTCCAGACTCCGCATAATAAACTATGTCATACATTATCATTGTCCTAGGAATGTTTTCGAGATTTAATCTTCGCCAGTAGTTATTTCTGCCACCAGAAGATGCAGGGATCTTATCCAGAAGACTGGAATACTATATAGAAAAAATAACTAAGCATGATTGGCTGTGGTGTTCTCGAATGTTTTTGACACATTTCCCAAGGATCCACTCAAATATTACTTCATGCAAAAGCATTCCTTGATCCCATCTCTGAACTGTATTGGTATCTCACTTCTATGACTCTTATTACTGACTACTTGATGTTCTAGCTATCTGTGTATGTTTTAGCTCCCCTACTGTGACAAGGCAGGATCCTTATCACACAGTATCATGCACATAGTACCACGCTCATTAAATATTTATTTAATGCATAAACACTAAATCTTTAAGGCAAATATAACTCAGATAAATTAAACTCAGGATGGGCCTGAAAATTGAAAATAGCTATGTGATCTACATACCTGGCAATACTTATTCATGACATGCTTGCATTGAAAGGACATTTGCACAAACCTTTTTAGAAATAATTAGTTCACCTCTGGTGCTAAGTGGCAAATTTCACTATTTTCATTTGGAGTATTTGTAGAAATCCCACCTTTTTTTTTTTTTTTTTTTTTTTTTGCAGTACGCAGGCCTCTCATTGCTGTGGCCTCTCCTGCTGCGGAGCACAGGCTCGGGATGCACAGGCTCAGCGGCCATGGCTCACGGGCCCAGCCGCTCCGTGGCATGCGGGATCCTCCCGGACCAGGGCACAAACCTGTGTCCCCTGCGTCAGCAGGCGGACTCTCAACCACTGCGCCACCAGGGAAGCCCTCTTTTTGTTTTTAATTTAAAATATCAAATTAGGAATTTAAAAATATAAATATATATAATCAATTCAACCTTATAAATGTTCATTTAAGAGATAGGAATAGGGCAGGAGGAGCTACAATCCTGGCATTTAGGGTATAACACACGTACACTCTCTCTCTCTCCCTCTTGTGCTCTCGCACTCACACACATACAGGCAGTGCTCCCTTTGTATCATTTAGGCATGCACGAATTTCAATCAATCACCACCATTTAGTCAAATAAGCTCAGTCCTTCAATAACACAGTTCAAATTTCAGTTACCACAGTAAAACTGAGTTAAATGCATGAAGTACAAACTCTGCTGCTAGCTCTTCAGTCCATAGATTACTACATAAATAACAGATGTGCATGGTGATAAATGACAAATCACGTCAGTTCTTTCGAAGTGTGTCAGTGATTGGTCACTGTAGATCTGCTTTTTAGTTCACTCACAGACAGCAAAGTGTGTAATTGTGTTACCTCTTTGTCTCCCAGTGATAAACCCATATGACATTTTACAAATAAAGATAATCAAAAGAGGGAAAGGTCAAGGCTTCCCTGGTGGCACAGTGGTTGAGAGTCCGCCTGCCCCGGTCCGGGAGGATCCCACATGCCGCGGAGCGGCTGGGCCCGTGAGCCATGGCCGCTGGGCCTGCGCGTCCGGAGCCTGTGCTCCGCAACGGGAGAGGCCGCAACAGTGAGAGGCCCGCGTACCACAAAAAAAAAAAAAAAAAAAAAAGAGGGAAAGGTCAAACAAAGAAAGAAAAAGTGGTAAAGCTGGAAGTGAAATTCAAATCAAAGGTAAATAGAGTTCTAGAAGAAATAGGTGACCATGGGGATGCTGACACTGCCATCATTCAAGACACTGCAGCGAGGCTGCTAGACGAATTTGGTGAAGGTGAACTTATCAACATAAATGGGGAAAATGGCACTGCTGAAAAGGGTAAAGTTTTCTCAGAGGAAGTAATGTTGGCAAAAAAGAAGCTTCATATTAAAGGAGCTCTGAAACATTTCATAACATTTAAAGTACAAAGGATAGGGAATTCCTTGGTGGTCCGATGGTTATGACTCGGTGCCCTTACTCCCAGGGCCCTGGGTTTGATCCCTGGTGAGGGAACTAAGATCCTGCAAGCTGCGTGGTGCGGCCAATAAAAGTACAGAGGATAAAATGTTGGCGGGTGATCCAAACTTAGAAAGGAGTATGACAATTTGCCAGGGCATGGAGAAGATGCTCACTCCTTATTGTAAATTATATGAGAACAAGAAGGTAAGCACTGATTAAACTACTCTTGATAAAACGATTTTTTTACAGATTTATTGAGATTCATGTCTCATATAATTCACCTATTTAAAGTATATAATTCAATAGTTTCTAGTATATTCACAGTTGATAAGCTTTTTACAAAGAAATAAAACATTTTAAATTCTGAATGTTTCTAATGTTTTAAATTATAGTGTACTAAATAAATGTTTTGCTTTTTTCCATTTTCCTATATATTTATAACAGAGTAAGAGAGTTTTTAATGTTTTGATAAGATTTTTTTAAAGGCACGGAACAATCACGATTTTTCCCATTGATGATTAAGTTTGCTCTGCATGGTTTCAGCTTTTATGGCCCTGCACTACCATGCAAAGCGAGGACTGCCTGTATATTTTATTTCCCGATAGTGGAATGGTAAAATGGGTAAACATCTCAGAACTGTCTATGATCTGCTCTGCACCTATTAGCTAGCTATACGACCTTGAGTAAGTTTTTAAAAATCTCATTAAGCTCCATTTTCCTCATCTCTTAAAGGGTCACATAATTTACAAACTTGAAGATTAAAGGAGATAATATGCATTTAAAGAGCTAAAAACAATGCTGTGTCCATAAAGGGCTCAATAAATGTCAGCTATCATCAGATCTCTCTCTTCCAATATGTCTATCTGGGAACTTCTTTCTATGACACCAATCCTTGGCATAGGGACAATCTGGAAGTATGCCACCCATGTCCTTAGCAAAGATAGCTGACATCCCCAAGCTCTACTTATTTCCTGGTTCAGTCCCCAAATCTTCTAGGTTAAGGCTCTAAAAGAAAGATAACACAACTGGGAGTCTCTAAAGCACCGCATTAATTTCATGTTTCACATGCAAGCAACTGGGTGAACAGTTAAGGCCATATATTATTATTATTATTATGAGCTAGAATTTTGGGATCCCTTGTTTCTTTAGAACTTATAAAACAGGGGTAATAATAGTACCTGCTTCTTAGGGTTGTTATGAGAATAAAAGGAGTTATTACACCAGCATTTGCTATTATTACTATTCAGGTATCTAGTTTAAGTTCCCTGATTCAGCACTGCTGTCCGACCAGTTATACAAACCAGAAACCTAGAAGCCATGTTGGACACTTTCTTTTAGCTTACCTCTCTGTCCCCAAGGCCCACTGCTTTTATTCTCTAGTTATCTCTTGCATCTCCAGCCTCACAGCCCTAAACCAAGATACCACCATCTCTCCTAAAATATTGCAGGAACCTCCAAACTAGAAGGAGGCTCTTGCTGTCTTCTAATTCTTTATCTATAATACATTGCAGCCAGATGGGTCCCTTCACATATTAGATTAGGTCACCGCATTTCCCAAAACACTGCACCAGCTTCTCATTGCACACACAATCAAGGAAAAAAATAAACACCTTACTATGGTCAAAAGCCCTGCATCATGATCTCTTACCAGCCCTCTAGCCTGACTGCATACCACACCTTCCGTGCTCTCCCTTCTCCAGGCCCACAAACCTGCTTTCATGCCCTGCAGTTTGTCCTGCCACAGAGCCTTTGCCTGGGGTGCACCACCCATTCAGCCGCAGACGAGGCTGTGACACATTGTTGATTGCCTGCCTATCACCCATTTCCCTCTTCTCCCTTACTTATGGAGCCCTGATTTTTTTTCACATATGGAACAGACATATGCTCTGGGAAGGAAGGCCCCAGCACATGAACCATGATTGTTCTAAGTCAATCATGGGAAACGATCCCATTTCCCTTTACAGTGATTGGTTTAGGGGGAGCATGTGATCCAGTTCTGACCAATGGGACCTGAGAGGAAGTCTGTTGGGGGCTTCTGGGAAAGATTTTTCTTCTTGAGATTTAGAGAAAAAGATGCTGAGTCCTCTTCTTCCTGCCTTTGAATGTAGTTGAGAATGTGATAGTCATCTTGTTACTATGTGAAGGAAGCTGAGAGGACTGTAGTGAAGCTGACCAACAACCCTGATGTCCTTGAGCTGCGACACTAGCTATCCCAGGACGCACCTGTCCAGGGACTCCCTAACACGGGACAATGTCCTTTATTGTTTAAGCCTCTTGTGGTTGGGGATATTCTGTTCCTTGTAGCAGAAAGCATCGAAACAATAATAGACCCCTTCCTTACTAGGTCAAATCCCCGTCATGTACTCTTTTTAGCACCATGTATTTATTTTTGATTTTTTTATTGAGATAAAATTCACATAATATAAAATTTACCATTTTAAAGTATAAAATTCAGTGTTTTTTTTTTTTTTTTTTAGTAAATTCACAATATCTATCACTACTAATTCCAAAACGTTTCCATCACCCCTGGAAAAAACCCTACATTCCTTACCTATCACTCCCCAGACACAAAAGGCCACATACTATATGATTCCATTAATAGGAAACGTCCAGAACAGGCAAATTCAGAGAGACAGAAAGCAGATTAGTGGCTGATAGGGGCTGGAGTGACAGAGGAATGGGGAGTGACTGCTTAATGGATGTGAGGTTTCCTCCAGGGTGACGAAAAGGTTCTTAAACTAGACGGTAGTGATGTTTGCACAACACTGTGAAGGTACTTAATGCCACTGAATTGTACACTTTAAAATGATACATTTTATATTGTGTGTATTTCACCACAGTAAACTGATACATGATTCTTCCTGGAGGATAGGGTCAGGAGGCTTATTTTGTTGTTTTCAATATCTAAATTGCAATATCTAAATCCAAATCTAAATTCCTTACTTGCATGTAATCTTTCAGGGTGACAATATCTATTTCATCAGTTATTTTGAACTTCTGGAAAAGACGTTCATCTTCCATAATTTGATGATAAAATTTCTTTTTCCCCATTATTTTACAAGCATCAACCACAGCCTATAAAGAGGAAAAAAATACTTTTAAAATAGTAGTATAATAGCAATAACTATCAGCACACACTTTACATATTTTTTGAGACAAATGCATCAAATATTGTTCCTTTCTTCTAGTAGCTTGCTATTCAATAAAAAGACTGTATTTACAAAGAAAAGATTATATAGATTTTTAAACCACTTAAAATTTGTTTCCATAACCATATCTAAATAGTTTTAAAATGTAGCTAGAGGAGTAGCGGAGTCCACAATCCTCAGAGGACATTATTTTCCTTTAAAAAACAAAACAAACCGCTAACATATTCATGCTGTCAATGCAGAGAAAGCTTATCTGGTTATTAAACAGGTTGCCCTAGGAACCGCAATGAAAGGTACTGGGGCCAGCTCTCTTTTATGTGGCTGTTAATATCTCGCCCTCAAATGGAAACATGTACGTTTCAGAGGGCTGAGACCTCCCTCTCCTTTAGGCTTTTCTCAGTAGCAAAAGAGTAGCAAACAAAGGTTTTTTTTTTTCCTCTCACAAATGTCAACATTTTCTACTCAAGGAAAGCACCTAAGAGGGCAGAGACAGAAGAATCACAGAAAACATGGAGGCTCGAATCCAGTCTGGCTGTATTTGCACCATACCCCTCCACGTATACCTATCCTTGTGCTAAGAGCAATATACATAGACTGTGAATAGAGAATTAAGTGCTTCCCCACCCTCCTTCCCACCCCCCGTAAGTATGTGCTGACTATTCTAATACATATTTATATTACATATCTGTGCTTCTGGCCACAAAGGTTATGCTTATGTGAAGGGAGACTGGCGTAGATGAAAATTCAAGCATCATTTGATTCCAGATCAGTTTCTTTTTTCCTTTGTATCTCAGAATGTGATACTGTGAAAGTATGGGAACTCTGTGTTTTAATGCTGATATAAGACTATAGAATAGTGGTTGAGACAGGACTAAAACTCGGAACCTGTTTTTACTTAACACGCAAAATAATAGCAAGCCTTAATGTACTTCTTATTCCAATTCTCACTTTTCTTATCCAGAATATTTCCTATTTATTTCTTTATTTAAATTCCAAAGCTTAGAACACAGACACATAGGGAAAGTGAAAGAAAATATTCAAATGGTTGTAGTTTGATTCCTAATGCACTAAATCGAAGGGACAGAAACAGTTTACTAAAAATGTGATGGCAGATCATTTTGGCTTTCCGTTTCATTAGTTTCTTTAAACACTATGCATCTTTAGGCAGATCATTTTGGCTTTCCGTTTCATTAGTTTCTTTAAACACTATGCATCTAAAGAAAAGGCAGTATTGGCACATATCTCCATTATGCTTTCTTGCAATTTATTTCCTGTGGGTTCTAATTAACCATCCCCACAGTGACACTAAAGGTAAAAGCAAATAGTTGTACGCAGAACAGGTCTGAAAACCCTATAATTTCTGCCTTGCGAATTTCTTTAGATATAACTATATTTTACTAGCTCAAGTTACTTAGAAAAGGTATTTCTTGTCAGTTCCTACTCTACTCCACTCAGCCACCACCACCAATCTCTCCAAGTCCCAGTTTCCTTATTCATACAGTGCCTCAGCTGCGTGGCTCAGATTTGTCAAGCCCATCTCAGTATCTCAGCCAAAAAAACCCCATGCCTGGCAGCACAGGGCAGGCTTGTTGCCCACTTGTGACAGGGGTTTGAAAAAAGTTTGCCCTCCAGTGGTCAAGATGTTCTTTCTCAGACATTGGCTGTGTATGGCCAGATTCAGGAAAGTCCTTCTGGATAGGAAGGGATGGGAATAAAGAGCCCAGCCCCAGGAGAAAGGGAAGGGTGAAAACTAGGCAACGATTCCAGGTGAGCAGCCAATCAGACTAGGATTCAAGAGGAAGGTTCCATTCTTGGTGGGCGACTCAAAGGGTCAGAGGCGGGCATCTCTAAATTTGACTCCTCCCCTGATAGCCATCATCACTCCCCCACAGCTCTGCGGCTACCTGCTGGGCAAGATCTACAGTTAGGCTTGTCAAGCAGATATATGTAGAAGTGAAGTCTCAGTTCTGGCCCGGACGAGCCTCTCCAAGTTCCAGCTTCCACACAGGCAAAATGGGAATGACATGTACCTCATCAGAGTTATCAGGGGGTCATATAAGAGAATGTATTTACCAGGGTTCCTGACACAGAAGTAGTTAAGAGCATGGGCTCTGGAGTCAGGCTCACTGGGTCTTCATGTCAGTTCCTTCACTTTGTAGGTGTGAGACCTTAGGCAAGTTACTTAGTCTTTTTAAAATGAAGACAATAACAGAATCTACCTTCTAGAGTTTATGAGAATTAAATGATAATGCACATTAAACGTTTAACATCATACTTGACAGTGCTCAATAAGGGCTGCTATTATTAATAACGTTTTTCCTTTTTACATAAATGCCCAATCCTCAAAAAGAACAGGGATCTTCAATTTAAAATAACAATTACTGGATGTTCATGTTTAAGAATTGTCAATTACCCAGAGGTGTCCAGGTCATGGGGGAGGGCACCTTTAGGACAGTGCTTGTCAGACTATATTGTGCCTAGGATCATCTGGGGGTCTGGTTAAAATGCATAGGCTAATTTAGTGGGTATGAGGTGGGGCCTGACAGCCTGCATTTCTAATAAGCTCCAGGGGATGCCATTGCTGCAGGTCTGCAGACCACACTTTGTTTATTTTATTTTTTATTTATTAAAAAAAAATTTTTGTTTAAATTTTTTTTTATTTTTATCTTTGCAGACCACACTTTGAGTAGCAAGGCTTTAGGATATTCTAAATATAGTTGGTGGACTACGATAGTGACAACCCTCTTTAAATAAGCATAGCTCTGAAAATAGATCATCAAAGTAGGTAACTGAATTGAGATCTCTTTTTTATACACATGGCTATCCAATTGTTCTAGCACCATTTAAACTGCCTTCACACCTTTGATGAAAAGCAACTGATCATATATATGTGGGTCTATTTCTGAACTGTCTGTTCTATTTCATTGATCTACATGTTTGCCTTTTTGCCATCACTACACTGCTGGGATTACTATAGCGTTTTTTTTTTCTTTATATTTCCATTCAACTTTTATGTATTTTTTTTCTTATTAGTCATCAATTTTATACACATTAGTGTATCCATGTCAATCCCAATCTCCCAATTCATCCCACCACCTCCACTCCCAGCTGCTTTGCCCCCTTGGTGTCCATATGTTTTTCTCTACTTCTGTGTCTCAATTTCTGCTCTGCAAACCGGTTCATCTGTACCATTTTCTAGGTTCCACATATATGCATTAATATACAATATTTGTTTTTCTCTTTCTGACTTATCTCACTCTGTATGACAGTCTCTAGATACATCCACGTCTCTACAAATGACCCAATTTAGTTCCTTTTTATGGCTGAGTAATATTCCATTGTATATATGTACCACATCTTTATCCATTCGTCTGTCGATGGGCACTTAGGTTGCTTCCATGACCTGACTATTGTAAATAGTGCTGTAATGAGCACTGGGGTGCATGTGTCTTTTTGAATTATGGTATTCTATGGGTATATGCCCAGTAGTGGGATTGTTGGGTCATATGGTAATTCTGTTGTTAGTTTTTTAAGGAACCTCCATACTGTTCTCCATAGTGGCTGTATCAATGTACATTCCCACCAACAGTGCAAGAGCGTTCCCTTTTCTCCACACCCTCTCCAGCATTTATTGTTTGTAGATTTTCTGATGATGCCCATTCTAACTGGTGTGAGGTGATACCTCATTGTAGTTTTGATTTGCACTTCTCTAATAATTAGTGATGTTGAGCAGCTTTTCATGTGCTTCTTGGCCATCTGTATGTCTTCTTTGGAGAAATGTCTGTTTAGATCTTCTGCCCATTTTTGGATTGGGTTGTTTATTTTTATAAGACTGAGCTGCATGAGCTGTTTATATATTTTGGAGATTAATCCTTTGTCGGTTGATTCGTTTGCAAATATTTTCTCCCATTCCGAGGGTTGTCTTTTCGTCTTGTTTATGGTTTCCTTTGCTGTG
Organism: Globicephala melas; assembly: GCF_963455315.2. Lineage (NCBI taxonomy): Eukaryota > Metazoa > Chordata > Mammalia > Artiodactyla > Delphinidae > Globicephala > Globicephala melas. Next base: position 106,226,451 of record NC_083335.1, read on the forward strand.
CAAAAGATTTTAAGTTGCATTAGGTCCCATTTGTTTATTTTTGTTTTTATTTCCATTACTGTAGGAGGTGGATCAAAAAATATCTTGTTGTGATTTATGTCAAAGAGTGTTCTTCCTGTGTTTTCCTCTAAGAGTTTTATAGTGCCCGGTCTTACATTTAGGTCTCTAATCAATTTTGACTTTAGTGTATGGTGTTAGGGAGTGTTCTAATTTCATTCTTTTACATGTAGCTGTCCAGTTTTCCCAGCACCACTTATTGAAGAGGCTGCCTTTTCTCCATTGTATATTCTTGCCTCCTTTATCAAAGATAACGTGACCATCTATGCGTGGGTTTATCTCTGGGCTTTCTATCCTGTTCCATTGATCTATATTTCTGTTTCTGTGCCAGTACAATATTGTCTTGATTACTGTAGCTTTGTAGTATAGTCTGAAGTCAGGGAGTCTGACTCCTCCAGCTCCATTTTTTTCCCTCAAGACTGCTTTGGCTATTTGGGGTCTTTTTTGTCTCCATACAAATTTTAAGATTCTTTGATCTAGTTCTGCAAAAAATGCCATTGGTAATTTGATAGGGATTGCATTGAATCTCTAGATTGCTTTGGTTAGTATAGCTATTTTCACAATATTGATTCTTCCAATCCAAGAACGTGGTATATATCTCTCCATCTGTTGGTATCATCTTTAACTTCTTTCATCAGTGTCATAGTTTTCGGCATACAGGTCTTTTGTCTCTCTAGGTAGGTTTATACCTAGATATTTTATTCTTTTTGTTGCAATGGTAAATGGGAATGTTTTCTTAGTTTCACTTTCAGATTTTTCATCATTAGTGTATAGGAATGCAAGGGATTTCTGTGCATTAATTTTGTATCCTGCAACTTTACCAAATTCATTGATTACCTCTAGTAGTTTTCTGGTGGCATCTTTAGGATTCTCTATGTACAGTATCATGTCATCTGCAAACAGTGACAGTTTTACTTCTTCTTTTCCAATTTGTATTCTGTTTATTTCTTTTTCTTCTCTGATTGCTGTGGCCAGGACTTCCAAAACTATGTTGAATAATAGTGGTGAGAGTGGACATCCTTGTCTTGTTCCTCATCTTAGAGGAAATGCCTTCAGTTTTTCACCATTGAGAATGATGTTTGCTGTGGGTTTGTTGTATATGGCCTTTATTATGTTGAGGTAGGTTCCCTCTATGTCAACTTTCTGGAGAGTTTTTGTCATAAATGGGTGTTGAATTTTGTCAAAAGCTTTCTCTGCATCTATTGAGATGATCATATGGTTTTTATTCTTCAGTCTGTTAATATGGTGTATCACATTGATTGATTTGCGTATATTGAAGAATCCTTGCATCCCTGGGATAAATCCCACTTGATCATGGTGTATGATCCTTTTAATGTGTTGTTGGATTCTCTTTGCTAGTATTTTTGGGGCCACCTTGTGGAGGGCCATCCCTTCTTTCTTTTTTTTTTTTTTGCGGTACGCGGGCCTCTCACTGCTGTGGCCTCTCCCGTTGCGGAGCGCAGGCTCCGGACGCGCAGGCTCAGCGGCCATGGCTCACGGGCCCAGCCGCTCCGCGGCATGTGGGATCTTCCCGGACCGGGGAACGAACCCATGTCCTCTGCATCGGCAGGCGGACTCTCAACCACTGCGCCACCAGGGAAGCCCCCTGTTTGCTAGTATTTTGTTGAGGATATTTGCATCTATATTCATGAGTGATATTGGTCTGTAATTTTCCTTTTTGTAGTATCTTTGTCTGGTTTTGGTATCAGGGTGATGGTGGCCTCATAGAACGAGTTTGGGAGTGTTCCTTCCTCTGCAATTTTTTAGAAGAGTTTGAGAAGGATGGGTGTTACCTCTTCTCTAAATGTTTGATAGAATTCACCTGTGAAGCCAACTGGTCCTGGACTTTTGTTTGTTGGAAGATTTTTAATCACAGTTTCAATTTCATTGCTTGTGATTGGTTGGTTCATATTTCCTATTTCTTCCTGGTTCAGTCTTGGAAGGTTATACCTGTGTAAGAATTTGTCCATTTCTTCCAGGTTGTCCATTTTACTACAAGCATACAGTTGCTTGTAGTAGTCTCTTAGGATGCTTTGTATCTCTGCGGTGTCTGTTGTAACTTCTCCTTTTTCATTTCTAATTTTATTGATTTGAGTCCTCTCCCTCTTTTTCTTGATGAGTCTGGCTAGAGATTTATCAATTTTGTTTATCTTCTCAAAGAACCAGCTTTTAGTTTTATTGATCTTTGCTTCTATTTCATTTATTTCTGCTCTGATCGTTATGATTTCTTTCCTTCTGCTAACTTTGGGTTTTGTTTGTTCTTCTTTCTCTAGTTCCTTTAGGTGTAAGGTTAGATTGTTTATTTGAGATTTTTCTTGTTTCTTGAGGTAGGCTTGTATAGCTATAAACTTCCTTCTTAGAACTGCGTTTGCTGCATCCCATAGGTTTTGGATCGTTGTGTTTTCATTCTCATTTGTCTCTAGGTACTTTTTGATTTCCTCTTTGATTTCTTCAGTGATCTCTTGGTTATTTAGTAACATATTATTTAGCCTCCATGTGTTTGTGTGTTCTATGGTTTTTTTCCCTCTAATTGATTTCTAATCTCATAGCGTTGTGGTCAGAAAAGATGCTTGATATGATTTCAATTTTCTTAAATTTACTGAGGCTTGATTTGTGACCCAAGATGTGATCTATCCTGGGGAATGTTCCATGCACACTTGAGAAGAAAGTGTAATCTGCTCTTTTTGGATGGAATGTCCTATAAATATCAATTAAATCTATCTGGTCTATCGTGTCATTTAAAGCTGTGTTTCCTTATTAATTTTCATTTTGGATGATCTGTCCATTGGTGTGAGGTGTTAAAGCCCCCTACTGTTATTGTGTTACTGTCGATTTCCTGTTTTATAGCTGTTAGCAGTTGCCTTATGTATTGAGGTGTTCCTATGTTGGGTGCATATATATTTACAATTTTTATATCTTCTTCTTGGATTGATCCCTTGATCATTATGTAGTGTCCCTCCTTATCTCTTGTAGCAGTCTTTATTTTAAAGTCTATTTTACCTGATAGGAGTATTGCTACCCCAGCTTTCTTTTGATTTCCATTTGCATGGAATATCTTTTTCCAACCCCTCACTTTCAGTCTGTATGTGTCCCTAGGTCTGAAGTGGGTCTCTTGTAGACAGCATATATATGGGTCTTGTTTTTGTATCCATTCAGCAAGGCTGTGTCTTTTGGTTGGAGTATTTAATCCATTCACCTTTAAGGTAATTATTTATATGTATGTTCCTATGACCATTTTCTTAATTGTTATGGGTTTGTTTTTGTAGGTCCTTTTCTTCTCTTGTGTTTCCCACTTAGAGAAGTTCCTTTAGCATTTGTTGTAGAGCTGGTTTGGTGGTGCTGAATTCTCTTAGCTTTTGCTTGTCTGTAAAGCTTTTGATTTCTCCATCGAATCTGAATGAGATCCTTGCCGGGTAGAGTAATCTTGGTTGTAGGTTCTTCCCTTTCATCACTTTAAGTATATCTTGCCACTCCCTTCTGGCTTGTAGCGTTTCTGCTGAGAAATCAGCTGTTAACCTTATCGCAGTTCCCTTGTAAGTTATTTGTCGTTTTTCCCTTGCTGCTTTCAATAATTTTTCTTTGTCTTATTTTTTGCCCATTTGATTACTACGTGTCTCAGCGTGTTTCTCCTTGTGTTTATCCTGTATGGGACTCTCTGCACTTCCTGGACTTGGGTGGCTATTTCTTTTCCCATGTTAGGGAAGTTTTCAACTATAATCTCTTCAAATATTTCCTCGGGTCCTTTCTCTCTCTCTTCTCCTTCTGGGACCCCTATAATGCAAATGTTGTTGTGTTTAATGTTGTCCCAGAGGTCTCTTAGACTGTTTTCATTTCTTTTCATTCTTTTTTCTTTATTCTGTTCTGCAGCAGTGAATTCCACCATTCTGTCTTCCAGGTCACTTATCTGTTCTTCTGCCTCAGTTATTCTGCTATTGATTCCTTCTAGTGTAGTTTTCATTTCATTTATTGTATTGTTCATCTCTGGTTGTTTGCTCTTTAATTCTTCTAGATCTTTGTTAAACGTTTCTTGCATCTTCTCTATTTTTGCCTCCATTCTTTTTCGTAGGTCCTGAATCATCTTCACTATCATTATTCTGAATTCTTTTTCTGGAAGATTTCCTATCTCCATTTCATTTAGTTGTTTTTCTGAGGTTTTATCTTGTTCCTTCCTCTGGTGCATAGCCCTCTGCCTTTTCATCTTGTCTATCTTTCTGTGAATGTGGTTTTTGTTCCACAGGCTGCAGGATTGTAGTTCTTCTTGCTTCTGCTGTCTGCCCTCTACTATAGCATTTTAAGTCTTGGAATCAGGTAGTGTAAATAGTCTAATTTCGTTCTTCTTCTCCAAAGTTATTCAGGCTATTCTACATCCTTTCACTTGTTTTTGCTTTTGTGTGTGTGTGTGTGTGTGTTTGTAAATACATGAGAAATGCTGTTGGAAAATGAGAAGGAAATGAAACTAGAATTGGATATAAGAACGAGGGAAAAGATGGAACCAAAAAGAATTGGTGAAACTCCCCTCCTTCATAAATGAACTTAGATTAAACATCTGAATGGACTACAACTGACTTATTTCTTTCACATGGAGAAATAAATAAACTTAGTAAAGTTGTATCAGTTTGCTAAAGACACAGTGTCTACATTCAAAGAGCAAAAAAGTTGAGTGAACTTAAAGTGAGAAAATTTCCATTTCTACAGGCTTTCTATTAACTATGAATCCAAGAATTGCCAGAATTTGTTTTCAACCTGAACTAAAGGAAAAAGGAATCCTAACCTGTTCTCTCCAAGTTGGGTATGTTCTGATCATTTGTAACCCCTTATAATGTTTAGTGAAAAACTCAAACTGAATAGTATAATCACATTTTAAAAATAAGAATGAAAATATTTAAAATATATTTAAATAAAAATATATTTTATGGAAAAATATGTGCAATAATATGTGTATTTTTATGGAAAAATATGAAGCATACACAATAAACTATTAACAGTGATCACCCAAGGTGAATGAAAGTTGCAGCACAAAGAAGAAAGGCATAAAGGCATATTTTCCTTTAAAAAAAATCTCTGTGCTATTTCTTTTAACAGTTACTTTGTAATTAAAATAAAATTTAAGTTATTATACAGCATTTTAATGAATTATGATATATACACAGTGCTTTCCAGTCATGGCCTCTAAGGTTCTCATTTGCTCCAGCCTGGGCATAGCAGGGTCTGCCAGGAGCTGTCTTGGGAAAATTTCAGTTCCTAAAAAAGCCACATTATATAACCTCAGAAAAGCAACAGTTGATGAAATTTTATAGGGACAACTATAAGCTTATTCTGTAGATAAATGTGGCATGAATTTATCTCTGGAATGGAGAATAAACATCTACTTTCCCATTTGAAGTCATTCTATACAAATGAACAAATATTAATGTTTCTGAAATACCATATTCCACATGAAACCACTAGTCCTTTTGATACATTTCTGAAACCAAGCTAAATTTTCTCTGATATTGCCTGAGAAGACATAGAAAAGCAGTCCCTTTTCCTTTTCTAATATTCTTCAGAGAATATATGCTGCACATGCTGGATCTGGTCAGAAACTGCCAGGCTGTGTGGTCTTCTATCCTGAATACATGCCATTACTGATGATTTCAGGTGGGTCATACTTTTCATGTAAGATATTTCCAGAAGGCTACAAGAAAACAACCTTTGATATGTGGTTTATAAAAGGCTAAATATGAGAATGTACACATTTTCTCGACTATAGTCATATATAAGGGTCAAAGGAATAAAACCTATGCCATAGATCCTCACTATTAAAAATGTGGTACATGGATCAGCAGCAGTGGCAGCTGCTGGGAGCTGGTAGAAATGCAGAATCTCAGGACCCGTCCCAGATTTACTGAATCAAAAACTGCATTTTAATAAGATCCTCAGGTGAGTCCTATGCTGTAGACACAATTATGATGAATATTCACGAAAGTTAAAAGTATGAGAACTCATGTAAAAAAGGATAAACGTTTTAAAAGTTCCTTTTCAATACTCTAGCACAGTTTTTCTAAACATGCTACCAGAATCAAAGAAACAATGATAAAATACCATTAAAACAAAATTGCATAAATGTTCTGCATAATTAAAAAGCCCTGACCAACAGGCCACTGTAATGCATTATTAGCAAACCAAAATTTTCATACAAAGAAAACTGATGGGTATATTTTAGGGCCTTATATACGAAATTCATTCCAAATATTTTTTTAGCTAATAAACAGAGTCACTTTGAAACATGATGCTTAAAAAAATACTACCTGCTTGCTGGGCTGTTTAATGGTGAAATAACATAGTCTGTATACTTTGAATGCAATTCAGATACCACATAGATGTTAAAAAGCTAAATTAACACAAACTCTACATCATGAAACATCACCTCACTTGACGGCTTTAATACATTTTTTCCACTGAAATACTTGTAACCAAGGCCTTCAGTATGAAGAAAAATTTTAAACACGATGAAAGGTGGAAATGTTTCACCACTAAATCTGAAATAAAGACCAAAATTAGTCATTTGGCATCAGGTTTGGAGCTGTCACTTCTCCTCCTTGTACTTAAGATCATTCACATATTTTTTTGCATGCAGGGTAAAAGCTATACCAGAGCATAAAAAGAACTGGTCATGAAACGGATCACAGAGTATGAAAGAGCCACACTTTGGCATGTGTGCTCACAGTTATTCTCATATGTGTGTCAGACTGAACACATCATGAGAGATGAGAGCTACTTTCAAGGCAACATTTGGCCCAAGAGTCATGCCTCAGTTTCTTCACATAATAAAGGTAAATAAGAACAACACATTTACTTTGTAATTACATATGAGGACTTAAGAAAATAAATTTCTAAGATTCCTTCACATTAACGAAGCACTGCTTGAAGTAAATCAGTATAAAAACATTACCTGAATCTAACTTTACACTTCAAGCAAGGATCTTTAACAAGCTCAGCCTCAAAAGGGCTCACTTTCTTCAAAATTTCACGTGTCACATGATGTTCCTGAAAGAGATGATGGTGCTATAAATGGAATGCGGTACCCTGCCCAGGCACAATCTATTGAAAATAACAGAGGGGGCATGGCAAAGTGACAGTACACCAGAAAAACGGAGCTGGAGGAATCAGGCTCCCTGACTTCAGGCTATATTACAAAGCTACAGTAATCAAGACAGTATGGTACTGGCACAAAAACAGAAATATAGATCAATGGAACAGGATAGAAAGCCCAGAGATAAACCCACACACATATGGTCACCTTATCTTTGATAAAGGAGGCAAGAATATACAGTGGAGAAAAGACAGCCTCTTCAATAAGTGGTGCTGGGAAAACTGGACAGCTACATGTAAAAGAATGAAATTAGAACACTCCCTAACACCATACACAGAAATAACCTCAAAATGGATTAAAGACCTAAATGTAAGGCCAGACACCATCAAACTCTTAGAGGAAAACATAGGCAGAACACTCTATGACATAAATCACAGTAAGATCCTTTTTGCCCCACTTCCTAGAGAGATGGAAATAAAACCAAAAATAAACAAATGGGACCTAATGAAACTTAAAAGCTTTTGCACAGCAAAGGAAACCATAAACAAGACGAAAAGACAACCCTCAGAATGGGAGAAAATATTTGCAAACGAATCAACCGACAAAGGATTAATCTCCAAAATTTACAAGCAGCTCATGCAGCTCAATATCAAAAAAACAAACAACCCAATCCAAAAATGGGCAGAAGACCTAAATAGACATTTCTCCAAAGAAGATATACAGACTGCCAACAAACACATGAAAGAATGCTCAACATCATTAATCATTAGAGAAATGCAAATCAAAACTACAGTGAGATATCATCTCACACCAGTCAGAATGGCCATCATCAAAAAATCTAGAAACAATAAATGCTGGAGAGGGTGTGGAGAAAAGGGAACCCTCTTGCACTGTTGGTGGGGTAAATTGATACAGCCACTATGGAAAACAGTATGGCGGTTCCTTAAAAAACTAAAAATAGAACTACCATACGACCCAGCAATCCCACTACTGGGCATATACCCTGAGAAAACCATAATTCAAAAAGAGTCATGTACCAAAATGTTCATTGCAGCTCTATTTACAATAGCCAGGACATGGAAGCAACCTAAACGTCCATCGACAGATGAATGGATAAAGAAGATGTGGCACATATATACAATGGAATATTACCCAGCCATAAAAAGGAACAAAATTGAGTTATTTGTAGTGAGGTGGATGGACCTAGAGTCTGTCATACAGAGTGAAGAAAGTCAGAAAGAGAAAAACAAATACCATATGCTAACACATATATATGGAATCTAAAAAAAAAAAGAAAATGGTCATGAAGAACCTAGGGGCAAGATGGGAATAAAGATGCAGACCTACTAGAGAATGGACTTGAGGACACGGGGAGAGGGAAGGGTAAGCTGGGACAAAGTGAGAGTGGTAGTGTATATATGGACATATATACACTACCAAATGTAAAATAGCTAGCTAGTGGGAAGCAGTCGCATAGCACAGGGAGATCAGCTCGGTGCTTTGTGACCACCTAGAGGGGTGGGATAGGGAGGGTGGGAGGGAGGGAGATGCAAGAGGGAAAAAAATTTTTTTAATAAATAAATTTAAAAAATAAATAAAGCAGTGGGTCTGTGGGTCAGACGGTGAAAAAGTGTACACATTTCTCAGAGTTTATCATTTTTTTCAGAGCTGCTAAAATTCGCTTAATGTGACTATTACTAATTATAGATTACTGTAATCACAGGTGATTTTATTAGGAGAATATTTAGTACTATATGAAAGAAGACTTAATACTCTGCCAGCGTTGCCAGAGTTGTTTGGGGAGTGGGGGGATGTGCACCTTTTTCTTTGTTTCTTTGTTTTTATTCAAATAGGACTATATTATTCATAATGTTCTGCACTTGCCTTTTCACTAATGAGATACTTTAGCTATTTTTCTATTGCAGATTCATATGCAAGGCTGCAAGCCTTAACAGTAGGAAAGCACCAACATTTATTTAACCAGTATCCTATCGATGGACATTATAGGGTTTACTTTCTTTGCTGTTACAAACAATACTGCAATGAAACTGTATATAGATTGTAGAATGGATTCCTACAAGTGAAATTGCTGGGTGGAAGGCAAAGGCACTTTTAATACAGAGATTTTTAGTGCTAGAAGATCACTCTCTCACATCTTCAAATAAGAAATAGATTTAAAAAATCATATTGGTTTCAGAAAAAGACACAGTAGTTACCCATGTTAAAAGTAAATCCAGGGCTTCCCTGGTGGCACAGTGGTTGAGAGTCCGCCTGCTGATGCAGGGGATGCGGGTTCGTGCCCCGGTCTGGGAAGATCCCACATGCCGCAGAGCGGCTGGGCCCGTGAGCCATGGCCGCTGAGCCTGCGCGTCCGGAGCCTGTGCTCCGCAACGGGAGAGGCCACAACAGCAAGAGGCCCGTGTACCGCAAAAAAAAAAAAAAAAAAGTAAATACAGAAATATTCATTTAGAGTCAACCAAAGAAGAAATCCCATAACCCCATGCAATATTATTAGATTCAAATAGACGGGATTTTAAAAGGTTATATATTCTTTCTTTATTTAACACACCTTTTACCTTGATAAGTAATTATATCTGTCAGAGCAAACAAAAAGCAAAATACATACCGCTGCACAAATTGTACACTTAAGGAGTTGAAACATTGACTTGTCAAGATGAGATAACCACACTCTCTGTATCCTGTGAGCTGAAATATCTTTATTATTTCTGAAAGGAATAAAAAGAGCCTAAGATTTGTGAAGTAGTTTTCATTTTCCTAAAATCTTGGGGAACTCTGGATTTATGCTTCCTCCTCTTGCATCTCCCCATCCTCCACCCTAAGACTGACCTAATGAGGAACATTTGGATGTGGTAATTAGAACTGGTCATCTGCCGAATCTAGTCAGAATGAGGATAAGAAATGCTTGAGAATATTTCCCTTGAGATTAAAAAAAATCCTGGCTAAAACTTTATCATCAAAAAAATGTGCTTTCTAAAAACATCCATGACCTAAAATGATTCCATTATAGTTCTTAAAAACACTGTCCAACTAGTTCAAGTGCTAAGAAAATAGAATATAGAATAGTTGAAGTTACAGTAGGCCCAAATTTTCTTCTGGGACCGGATGACCATGCCCTAGAAAAAGAAACTCCCTTCTCTGATCTTTGTTTGAACCAGGCTCATCCCAGTTAGGTCAGAGCATTATTCTACTTTTGATCATGTCCCAGCCCTGGCAGATAATAGGGATCTCACTCTCCAAGAACTGCCCCCCCACCCCATCATTACCCCTCACAGGGCTACAAAGAGAGGTAGGTACTCCTGTATAATGCCACTGTTGACTGGCAAAGTGCAGACTACAAGATGTAGAGTAGAAAAGGCCTGAAGTATGGAAACAGACCCTTGAATACTAGCTGATGCCATTTATTAGCTGTTTAGCCTTCTGCAAATCAGTTACCTTGTTCCAGTTGCTACTTCCTCACTTATAAGATGTAATAACAAGACTGCATCACAGGGTTGTGTCAGGATCAAAGAGATGTGTGTTAACATGCTTTGTCAATTATGAAATACTATAATTATAATTATTATTCAATTCACAAGTATTTTTAAAACACACAAAAAACCTCTAATTTACAAAACAAGAAGTGTTTGATGTTAGCTGGGTAAATACCATACGGAAACTGTCCAGTTGTGGAAGATGATACCAGGCGAAAAATGGCTACTTACTGTTGTTTTCCCTTTGTCTTTATAGCATTTGACAAATGTACTTTGTGACCTTTTCCCAAGCGTGGACTATCTGATTTGGGGACACCAGTAACTGATGTCTTTGGGGAATGACTCATTTTCCTCACAATGAAGTACTCTGAAATACATAAATTAAACATTTGAGGTCACAATCTATGTTATTACACTGTTTGGATGAGACTCAAGTGCCATTATGATTGTTGTGCTAATTCCAGAACCCCTGAAAAAGGAAGGTTTCATAGATCTCTTTTTTTTTTTTGAGTCACTAGTAACACTTTTTTTTTCTTTTTTTTTTTAACATCTTTATTGGAGTATAATTGCTTTACAATGGTGTGTTAGTTTCCGCTTTATAACAAAGTGAATCCGTTATACATATACATATGTCCCCATATCTCTTCCCTCTTGCGTCTCCCTCCCACCCTCCCTATCCCACCCCTCTAGGTGGTCACAAAGCACCGAGCTGATCTCCCTGTGCTACGCGGCTGCTTCCCACTAGCTAGCTATTTTACATTTGGTAGTGTATATATGTCCATACCACTCTCTCACTTCCTCCCAGCTTACCCTTCCCCCTCCCCGTGTCCTCAAGTCTATTCTCTATGTCCGCGTCTTTATTCCTAGATCTCTTAATGTTGCTTACATTCTTTGTGTACTACAAATATTATGAGGTATATGGGAAAGACAAGTGGATCTATCCATAGCCTTCTAACTTGTCTCCCTGTCTGCAGTCTCTTCCATCCTCCACACTGCAGCTGGAGTTAACTTTTCAGAGCAATAATCCAACCTTATCACTCTTCAACTTAAAATCTTTCAGGGACACCTCATTTCCTCCAAGCTAAAGTCCAGACTCCTTAGAATTGCATTCAACTCTTTTCACAATCCAGTTCCATTCTTTCTCAAATCTCAAAATATCAACTTTCCACTAGCATTCCTCTCTATACTCTGTGAGAACAAGAACTTCTTGCCAAAATCAATGTTTTACGACTCTGTGCTGCTGATCATGCCATTTCCTCTACCTGGAATGACTTCCCTACCACCAGCAAACATCAATTCATCCTTCAAGACCCCAGCTAATTGATGCCTCTTCCCTGAAGTTTTCCACTATCTTTTTTCCAGAACTACTGACTACTGTCTCCAAGGTCCCATAATACTGTATGTTTTTCTTTTACAGTACTTCTCGTATTGTATCATAATTTGGTTTCTTGGCTGCCACCCCACAAGCTTGTTGAAGGCAGGAGGCATTTTGCTAACCATGGAATCCCCAGTGCCTATCAGAGTGGAGGGTTTTTACATGCTTTCCAAAAACTTTTCATCCTGGTTTTACCATGGAATAGCTGTGAGACTTTGGGCAAGTTCCTTAACCTTTCAGGAGCTCAGTTCCCTCCCTGGTAAAGTGAGAGGACATGTAGTAAGTGATCTGATTTCATTTCTGATTTTCTATCCTTTGACACATTACTCCAATTTGGAAGCAGCTGCCAAATTCTTAGTCACTGCTTAGTATCTTGTACTAAACCAGGTCCTCTTTATCTTTTCTTTTGGTGCCATGGACCCCTATGGACAAACTCCTTCTACGAACTATGTTTTTTAAGACACATAACATAAACTATATGGGATTACAAAAGACTCCAATTATACTGAAATCATTGTCAAAACATTTTCAAAAACAAAATTATAGAAATGTGTCTTCTTTATGCATTAAGTAATACGAGAGTGCTAATAATCACTGTACTTGTGAAGTGGTAATGAGCAGAAACGATATTTCAAGAAATCTGCCGTGACTGTAACATGATATGAAAATACTGTGCTTTCTATGGATGACAAAGTCACAGGTGCTGCTGATACTACTGTGTTTTGTTACCTACACTATAATTGAAAGAAATGCTAAAGTTCAGTTAGACGTTAGTGAAAATAAAGTTGCAATTTTTCCCCAAGTTCATGTACCCCCTAAATTAAGAATTCCTGCCTTAATTTATCACTTATAAGTCACACTTTTATATGCATACGACATTTCATTACTGATGCAGAGCCTTCAGAGTCTCCTTAATATTTCTCCTTAGGGATGGGGATGTGGATGGCTTGGAATACACTATTCTCTCGAGAAAGAGAAAAGCATTCCTTAATATCCAGGAGCTGGGGCTTCCCTGGTGGCGCAGTGGTTAAGAATCCACCTGCCAGTGCAGGGGACACGGGTTCAAGCCCTGGTCCAGGAAGATCCCACATGGCACAGAGCAACTAAGCCCATGCACCACAACTACTGAGCCTACGCTCTAGAGCCCGCGAGCCACAACTGCTGAAGCCCGTGTGCCTAGAGCCCGTGGTCCGCAAAAAGAGAAGCCACCACAATGAGAAGCCTGCACACCGCAATGAAGAGTAGCCCCTGCTCACCACAACTAGAGAAAAGCCCACGTGCAGCAATGAAGACCCAATGCAGCCATAAATAAATAAATAAATAAATAAATCTATATTAAAATAAAAATATCCAGGACCTGGCCTGGCACTCACAGCTGGGCTTTAGTGTTAACCCTGGCTTCCTAACACCACCGAACCCAGAGCAAAGCCCTGCGTCCTTGAACCCGCCCCCAAATCACCCAACCAAAGCCCAAATCCTAGAATAAATCTTTCTAACACCCTCTTACTGAGATTCCCCACTGTTTCCCAAGGTGTGCGTTTTCCTAACAGCAACAAGAAAAAAACCCAACTTGTTCAACTACAGATGTGTTCTTAGTGGTCTTTGGCTGGAGGGCAGTGACACAGCACCACAAAAATCCCCCCAATCTTCTGGATGCCTGCCTGGATGGGCTTACACTTGCTATAGGGTTAGAATATAAAATACAGAATGAAATATAGAACACTACCCTATTATGAGCCACTGTAACAATTGTTTAGGTGAGATCACAGGCTTTAAAGGCCGACAACTTAGATTGGATCCAGACTTCCCACTTTCCTTCTGTGTGGCCTTGCACATATTACTTGTCTGTGCCTCAGTTTCTTCATCTATTAGATGGGAAGTAATAATCGTGCCCACCTACTTGGGTTGTTGGAAAGAGAAGACGACTATGGACAAGGAGTTTAGGTCAGAGCTTGGCATATAGTAAACGCTATTGGTGGTTGCTACTCTTGTTAATAAGATAATTATTGTCATTACTACTTATTTCTACTAGTATTAAGGGACAAACATTTGATTCCCAGTGAGGGACAGAAGCTTAAGCATTTTCAAGAGGAAAAAAAATGTCAGGTCTTTCGAGATTAAATGACGTGGCAAATTAGTTAAAATTTAAAATCTTAGAAATGTCCAGCCCAGAGTAAAACAACAACAACAACAAAATCCCCACAAAACTAAAAACCTTTTGTGAGGTAAATCCAGGCCCCAGAGGTCGGCGGCTGCGGCTGCTAGGCTTTCGAAGCCGCCCGAGGCCTGCCGAGCGCCCCCGCCCGGCGGCCTCCGCACACACGATTCTCAGCCCACACCACTGGGCGCCCAATCGCAACGGCGAAGGCCGATTCCCAGCGGGGCGCGGGGCCGGGACCTCCCTCCTTTCACCCCCGCGTGCCGCCCACACTGAGGTGGCGCTTTCCCGCCGCCTAGCAACCGCCGGCGCAGGGGTGGAGCCTCTGAGAGGCGGGGCTTGCGTTCGCTCGCCGCTCGAGGCGCGACGCGCTGCAGCTCAACGTCGCGGTTTCCAGCCGAGGCTTCCTAGCTAAGCCTTGGCCGGATCGAATTGGCTGTACGGTCGTCACCCGCACCGCGGCCCGTTTGCGTCGGAGGAATCGGGCCCTAGCCGGCCGCCGTAGCCACCTCTCTGTAGTGGGCGGGGTCAAGGCCGGGTGACCCCCGCCGGAGACGCCGCTGCCAGAGACATGTTCAAGGTGAGAGAGTGGAGCCGGGTCACAGCTGTCACCGCCCCTTCCCGGCCTCCCGGACCCCCCCCCCGCGCTCTAGTGGGCCTCTCCGGGGACCAGGCCCGGCTCGCCCCGAGGTTTTTCCCACCTCCGGGCCGGCTGCGTCCCGGCCCCGCAGTTCATTCAGCGGTCCGCTTGGAGCGAGGCGCTGCCGGACTGAGGCGTGAGACCCGGGGGTGGGTGGGTGGGGCCCTTTGGGTTGTGCTTTCGTGAATAAAACACTTAAAAAATTAAAGTACAAAGTATCCACCCTCCGTTTGGTGCCCTCTTGGGTTCGTGAGTAGGGTTAGGCCACCTCAGGGCACTGCGGGGTTCGGTTCTGGTTGCCTGACAAGGTCAGGTTTCAGAACCTGGTGTATGAATGAGGGAGGGTCACCTTCAGAGAAGCTGCTGCAGGAGGTCGGGGAGGCTGGCATGGGAATGGCTGGGTGAGAGAGAGAAGTTGGAACTTCTCTGCCATTTCCAGTGAACAGTATATAGTATGGATAGGTCAGCTCCCTTCTTTACATTCTATGAACTCGTGTCCTTTGAAAGAAATACACTTTTACAGGGAAGACTGTTTCGAAAATCTGTACACATGAAGGTGTTATTCTCCTAGTTTTAAAAAAAGTAAATGATATTTTCTATCATGAAAAACAAATCACAGGCTACTAGAAAGGAGTCTACAAATCGAGTCTTGAAGAAGCAGTTCACCCATAAAATATTGCTAATGAAATCTCAGAATTGCCCTACTCATTTAAAAGTCTTATTGAGCTTCTGCAATGTGCTTTGGGTGCATTAGGACAGACAATAAAATCAGAACATGGATTTGGCCATCCAGTCCTGGCATTGCCACTTTCTAGCTGTGTCACCTTGGACAAGTCACTTAACCTCTCTGAGCCTGTTTTCCCATTGGTGAAGTTGGGGAAATAACATCTACCTCTTAGGGTTGTTATAAGGAATAAGTTAGTATGTGTTAAGCACTTGGAAGAGGTCCTGGCACATAGAAGTGACATCCAAGTATTTGCTTTGATTTTGTTTTCAGGCAGCTCACCGTTTAGTTAGGACAACAGATCCCGTAAGAAACTTGGTTCATTTGATAAATTTTTGTTGAACATCTATTATGTGCTAGGAGCTTGGCGCAGCTTTAAGGTTGGAACAGCAAAGGATATGCTGTGATCAGTTTATATGGCTATCAATGTACTGTGGTAGTAAAAAGAGCAGGAATCTGTCTTACCAGGGGTTTGTGGTTATTGGCCCTTCAGAGGGTCTGTGAATAGCATTCAGGAGGTCCCTGAACTCTGAGGGGAAAAATGCTCTTTTTCACTAATCTTTCACTGCAGTTTAGCATTTCCTTCAGTTATGAATGTAGGTAACTGTTTGTTATCTATTTCCAGATAACGACCTTAAAACAACAATGATTTATTATTTCTCACCATCTATAGGTTGGCTGGGCAGTTCTGCTGGCATCTCCCAGTGGCTGAATTCAGCTGGTGCTAGACTATGAGGTGGACTTAATACCATATCTGTGGGTCTAGGGCCCCTCAGTGTGGCCATCTTGGGCTTCCTAACATGGTTACTGGGTTCCAAGAAGGCTAGTCCTGATGCTAAACACCTGCTTGCACCACATTTGTTGGTGTCATAATGAGTCATATGACCAAGCCTAGAATCAATGTGGTGGGGGACTACACAGAGCATGGATGTGAGGACATGTGGTTGATTGGGAGCAATTCATTTAATAAGCTACTACAGCAACAAACTACAGTAGTATTAGCAGTACCTGTCACCAGTCGAAGTTAACAGGACCAGTGCATGTCACAGACATTTTCATGTCACATTACAGTTGTTGCAGATCTCCAAATATCATTTATGCTCATCACTACATCAAAGTTATAGTAGTTATGACTCACTACTAGGTCTTTTTAGTATTAATGAGCTAATAAAGAAGCACATATTACTGTATCAGATTTTGGGTCTTAAAAACAATTATATTGCACTATAATTGACATTTATGCAATTAGAAGCATTATTTTGAGAAGGGGTCCATAGGGCTCACCAGACTGCCAAAGAGGTCTATGGCACAAAAAAGGCAAGGAACCCCTGGGGACTTCAGGGGAGACAAGTTTTGAGAGACAGGAGTTCCTCAGGTGGATGAGCTGGGGAACAGCAGCAGTGGTACTCCATTGAGGAAGTGCCAGTAGCTCAGCTGTGCTGTATCAAGGGAAAGCTAAAGGGAGCTGAAATTGTTGAAATGTGTGCTTTGAGTAGAAAAACTCACGACAGACCTTGGTGGATACCAAAATGTAAGGAGGAGGAAGAGGAAGAGGGGAGGCCAGAGATTTTCGAGAAGCAACTTTTGATAAGTAGAAGTAGGAGCACAAGAGTGATGTTTAGAAAATTAAGGGAGGAAAGTTTCAAGGACAGGCTTTGTTAGGGTGCTTCCAGTTGGGGAAACCCAATTGCTTAAATAGTAAGGAAAATTATCTCACAAAGTCCAGAGGAAGGGTGGACTCTGGTGGGTCAACGATGTCCTCAAGGTCCCCATCTCTTTTCTTGGCTTTCCGAAGTAAGATTGGTTCCCCTTATGGTTGCAAGATGACGGCCAGTAACACATGCTTTCCCATCCACTAGAGCAAGAGAAAGAGAGACGACAAAATTCCCAGACTTGGATTACACTCTTCAGTCTGATTGGACCAGCGCCCCTGACCCAATAGCCAGTGCCAGGGGAATGCCATGCCCTGATTGGCTTAGACTAAACAGGATCAGCTCAGAATGGGATCACTACATTAATCACCTGGGAGAGAAATGAATCCATGAACACAGTGGGGGAGTGGAGACTAGATGTGCAACGACAATGTCTATTACAGAAAGATGAGTTAGATGGGTTTGGAGAAGTGTTCACTGTTTTGGGCAATTTGGTTGGAAGGCTTTCACAATGTTTATACATGTGGTTTACTGATGGAAGTGAAAGCTAGATTAATATGGGTTGGTAGCTGAAATATGAGTAAATGGGATTTATAAGCTTGACTGTCAAGGGAAGGAGGGAGAATATAGTAACTAGAGGGACATGTTTGGTCAAGATTCTAGAGTTGTTTTGTGGTTGTTCCAGTATTCAAGATTTGGCAACGTTTATGGCCTCGGGAGGAATGTAGGGAGGGAACTTTTATAAAAGAGAATTCCTTAGCTTTGAAAAGGAGGAGAGATAGTCCCTTCCACCTGTGAGATGGAAGGGAGCGAAGGAGGGCAGTAATTGTAGACTAGTGGTTCTCATCTGGATGGTATCACCTGCCTCGAGCATGTTTTAGAAACTTGGTTGGAAACTTCACATCTTTAATTTAGTTGTGTTGAACATTCATATGCTGAAATATAACGCTTATAAGTCTCTCCTTTTTGTTCTCCATTGTGTTACCGTCAAATTAATATATGGGTCTCTTTTTTTTTTGGACTTATGTATGTAGGTGGGTGATGAATTTTACTTCAAGATAGCAAGAGTTACTTAGAAAATTATTTGTCATAAAATGGCGGTGTCAGGTCTAGTAGGTGAGGACCAGTGCTTCTGAAGCTTTCATGTGCATGCGACTCTTGTTAAAATGCAGATTCTGATCCAGGAGGTCTGGGTGGGGGCCTCAGAGTCCTCATTTTCTAACAAGCTCCTGGGTGATGTAGATGCTGCTCGTCTCCTGTCATAGTAATATGAATAGTAAGAACTGAGGCAAACTGGTAGATGAATGGTTTCTTGTGTTTTCCAGGTGAGAGATTTTATGAGTGTGGTGGGATTTGGAAGAGGCATTGACCAAAGAACAAAAAAGATAAGTGAGAGGCTTTGAGGGCGCTGCTGAGAACTGCTACTGGCCGTCTTTCATGATCGCAGCCCGGGAGTGGGGCTGAGCACATGGTAGGGCTTGATCAGCTTGGGTCAACTAGGACTGGAGGGCAGAAGAGTTAATAGTATAGTTGTTGGTGGAAAAAGTACAGTTTGTGTGGCTAGTAATATGCATATACAATTAAAATATTTGTTTTAACCATTGTTTTGATTTAGCTGTCCATCTTCAAGTCAGTAGGGGGCACTGGTGGATCACAAAACACATTTGAAAAGCTGCCCAGTGTTTGCATTCTATTGCAGGAAGCAGCTTTTCCAGGTGCTGCTGCAAGAAGCTTGAATACTGACTACATACACCCAGTCTTCAGATTCATGTTACTAGATTTCATTTGTTGCACAGATGTTTATCACAGTTCATCTATGGGCTGGGCACTTTGCGGTACCTTGGCAGGTATAAATGAAAAGACCCATTTTTTACCTAGGAGAGAGTCCCCCAATTTGGCCACATATCAGAATTATTTGTGAGACAGTTTCCAAGGCCCTGACCATGGGTCGGATTTAGTTTTTAAGTGAGGTCCAGGAATCTCTAGTTTTGAGAAAGCCCCCCAGATGACTGTGAAACTTGGGTTTCAGGAGCTCACAATGTAATTAGTGGCACAGACAGGAACAGTTCATTCAGATGCAGTGGGATAAGTGCTCTGATGTAAAAGGGTTGGGGAAATGTAGAGCAGTAGGTCTGAACCTTGCCTGCATATTAGACCCACCTGGGTTGCTTTTATATGTCCCTGTGCCCAGACTGCACCCAGACCAGTGCTATCAGAATCTCTGGGGTTGACATTTAGGCATCTAGTTTATAGGGCATATAGGGCATGTAGCCAACCTTGAGAACTACTGACTTAGAGGAACAAGCACCAGCAGGGGGCATCAGGAGACTTGATAGAGGAGAACATGCCTTTGAAGCTGAGCAGACATGGTTGAAAGGGCCTTCCAAGCAGAGCAGAAAAGCTCATGCAAGGACACAGAAGTCAGAGTTCAGTGCCAAGTTAAAACCGTGTTACCTAGGGTGAGACACTAAAGTGTCTCTGTAGCCACTCTGTAGCTGTGTCCTCATCTATAAAACAAGGATAAGACTAGTACCGGAAGCAGCCACATAGCACAGGGAGATCACCGCCTGGAGGGGTGGGTAGGGAGGGTGGGAGGGAGGGAGATGCAAGAGGGAAGAGATATGGGAACATATGTATATGTATAACTGATTCACTTTGTTATAAAGCAGAAACTAACACACCATTGTAAAGCAATTATACTCCAATAAAGATGTAAAAAAAAAAGACTAGTACCAACCTTAAATTGTTGCGTGGATTAAATTAACTCAGACCCAAAGTTTAGCACAGTGTTTGGTACAAAGTAAGTTCTCTGTAAATGTGAGCTATTAATAACTTTTAGTTGGCGTCTTGTAGGAGGCTGCTACGGTAGTGTTATGGTGGTGCACAGTCTTGGGACTTTCCAAAAGTATTTTTTAGTGTCAAATCTTGGTAGTTCATTGGATGTGGCAGAGTTGGGAGAAGGAGAATTTAAGGATGCTGCCCAGGCTTTTGGCTTGGAAAGTTGAGTGGCTCTTAGAACTGTTGATTGAGATGGGAAAGTGGAAGAAGGCTGAGTTCGGTTTGCAGGGAGGTGATAACTTGCTTTTGAATAGGTTGGACTTGGAGAAGTATCTGTGGACATTAAGAGGTGGTAATCAGTTGACATGGAATCCAGGAGTGAGTAGTTTTCCTGAGAGAGATGTGGGCTGGAGATGGAGGAATCATCAGATGCTTCAAGGGCCAAAAGATGGCCTAGTGAAAGCTGATCGGCATCACCTCCTTCCTGAAGGACGGAAATGTGAGCTTCGTTCAGAGCTCACTGCTCATAGGAGCCTGAGGTGACCGTATCCTTGGCTATAAGGCATTATTACCTATTGTGGCTCTTTGGTCTTGATGTAATGCCTTTATTGCCTATCTTTCTGAATTAAATTTTCTTTTTTTTTTTTTTTGGCTGCATTGGGTCTTCCTTGGTGAGCACAGGCTTTCTCTAGTTGCGTCGAGCAGGGGCTGCTCTTTGTTGCGGTGCGCGGGCTTCTCATTGCAGTGGCTTGATGGCTTCTTGTGGCGGAGCACGGGCTGTAGGCGTGCAGGCTTCAGTAGTTGCAGCACACGGGCTCGGTAGTTGTGGCATGCAGGCCCTAGAGCGCACGGGCTTCAGTAGTTGCGGCCCACGGGCTCTAGAGCACGCGGGCATCAGTAGTTGTGGCACACGGGCTCAGTAGTTGTGGCTTGTGGGCTTTAGAGTGTGGGCTTCAGTAGTTGTGGTGCACGGGCTTAGTTGCTCCACGACACGTGGGATCTTCCCAGACCAGGGCTCGAACCCATGTCCCCTGCATTGGCGGGCGGATTCTTAATCACCATGCCATCAGGGAAGTCCTGAAATTAATTTTCTTATCGTGAATAGTATGTTACTAGTACAAACTAAGGGGAGAATTACACTGATAACTGGAAAAGGAAAATCATCCGCAAATTGGAAAAGTACTGTAAGTTTATTTTACTTGAATATTATTTTAAATGTCACATATTTTGAAAGATAATAAAGATTTTTTGCCCTTACAGTTAAAACATCTCCGAGGGAATTCTCCTTGAGGAATTATAGTTTGTATCAGTTAATTTTCCCCAGTAATGCTTAAGCGGAAATTTATGGTTAGTGCATACAGCATGAAACTTTATGTGGATATTTTCAGGGGAAAAAAAACTCAGTCTAGAGGTATACTTTAGAATTTGGAAGCTATTTGTTTTTCACTTTTGCTGAGTTTTTCCTGATTTTTGCATGGCCTTATGCCAGTTTTATTAGAAAACTGGAACAGTGCCAGTTTCTTAATTTAGTGGGTTTTAAAACTTGTGTTCATTGTACACTAAAACTTGTAGAAGGAAGAATTTAGAGCAAGGGTTGTAGAGTTTTCATTATGCCGAGAGCCTATAACTTTGAATATTAAGCTATATTTTCATGATAATGCCATTATAGACAGTAAGTTGTATTTTGAATGAATATTGTTTTAAAGGCACTTTAAATACAGTCACGCTTTGTCTTCCTACTTCTTTCTAAGTCTTTGAAGCAATGCAGCGTGTTTTGTTCAAAGCCCACACTGGCTCCAACTTAAGGACGTCTTTGTTTGCTTGGGTGAGGATGAGGAGCCCTCTGTGGGAGCTAGAGATAGGTTCACAAGTGCATGTTCATTGCTTTAGTTGGGAGCAATACCCAGTGGTTTCTTTTTTTCAGATGTTCCTATTCATTCCTTTGAACAGTCTTTTTAAATAGGATATATGAAAATAATAAAGGTTCATTTTTGTTTTTTCCCCCATTCCATAGATGTCAGTCCTTGTGAAATAACAGCCTGCTTTTCTTTGTGCTTGCTGAAATGAATCTCCTCTCCCATTAGAGGTGCTGCTTCGTGTGTCGTATTATGACATGGGTTAAACTGGTGAGTGAGTAAGAACCAAGTGATACAGGGACTCAAACAAGTTTCCTAAATCGTTTGTTGATGACTTACCTCACTTGGCAAATATTGACTGAGCCTGTGTGTGGAGTCACATCTTTCGGGAGCACTGTTAAAAATTGCTGTGTTTAGTCCAAATATTGACTTCTCTTGTTTTTGTTCCTTATTTTCACAGAGATTTTCATTATGAATCCAGATTGTCATCAGCTGAATTGAGCCTTGCCCATGATTTTTTTTCCAAAAGAATGTTGTAGTTTCCTTTTCCTTAAAGAAGGAAAAGCCTGTGAATAACTGAGATGAGGTTGAAGGCAGTTTGTTGTCAGTGAGTTCGGCATTCTCTGTGCACACAGCGGTCTATTAGGAAACGAAACTTGGGTCTAGATAGACTTTACTTTGACAGAATACCTCTTCCTCTTAGAAAATGGAATTTTTTTTAGTTTGAAAATGTAGAAGCATTTGAAAGGCAAATCTTGAAGTAAATGTTCCTCTGTGACTTTTTTTCCTGCCCATATTTCCTTAACTCATTAAAGATTGAATGGATCTTGGGATGCCATTCCAAAAGAGAAAAGAAATATATATATTTTTTGGAGTTTTAGGTAAGCACTGTTAAGTTTCTGTCTGAATGAGGAAGTTCAAAATAAATTTGCAACATGGTAAATTATGTGTCATCTGTGTTCCAAGACTGTGAAACCAGTACAGCCCAACCAGATGACTCAAAACCTGCCTGAACGAACAATTATCTCACTCTTTGGCTCTGACATTTCCTTCCTGTTTATCAGACAAGTTTATTATTTTTTTGCATGAATTTAACAAAATCCAATGATTATTTTTAAAGGTAAAACAATTGCAAATGAAACATACTTGCTTTGCTTTGTTGACCTAATTTTGGGTGAATTCTGCCCTCCAAAGATAAAATAGAAGCTGGTTTTCTCTTAAAAAAAAAAAAAGATAATGTTAATCTTGAAAACAGCCTTGGTTTTTTTTCTTCACTTATCTCTTTAGACCACAGTGTGTTTATACTGGATGAGGAAGAACTAGGAAATATCAGTTACCACAGTACAGAATTACAGAATTGAAAGTTTATCATAAGATAGTTCTATGTTTGTCATAGTTGGAAGACAGTTTTTCTTTTTGTTGGTTAAAGTCTGAACTCTTAAAATATTGGCTTCATAATCCATTCACTATGAAACAGATTAAAATGATTGTGGTTTGTCTTGTTGTTGTTGAAGTGTAAGTGCTCCCAGATTTATACATCCAAATGAGTGCCTGTCAAAACAGTCGTTATTGAGAGGACAGATTTAATTATCTTGTCAATACATCTCTTCCAAACACGCCATCACTGATCAATATATTTGTTCCAGAATATCATCCCTGATCAAAACATTTTGTCCTTTTTCATTTGGAGTTATCATCATACTCTCTGACAGATTCTTTAGAATATCCTCAGGAGCCAGCTATTTTTGTTTCTTGCATGTTACAAAGCAAATTAATATTCATTGCAAAAACTTCAGGAAATTCAGTTAATACTGAAGAATCACCCTTAATCCTACCACCTGTAGATAACCATTGTTAACATCGTTTTCAGACTCATTTCTGGGCATACTTAAATAGACCTCCTCAGTTTAACATTTTCAAAAACCTCACAAATCCTCCCCCCTCTTTTTAAAACAATTTAATTTATTTCATTTTCTAATCTGCTTTTATTTCGAATATATTGAGACTGATTTTCTTACAGGCTTAAAATTTGATGTGAAGGCATTTAGAAATGGAAGCTGTATGATCACATATTAAAAGTAAATTTCCTTTATTAATTTGTTGTATAAATAGTTACAGTGGGTTCTGGTATGATCCATCAAGGTTACTGCTTTGGAGAGAAAATACTTATTTTTGAGGAGGAGGAGGCATACTGTTTATTTTTTTTTTTCTGGTTGCATTTTTTTTTAAGTTCCCTAGTTTTAAATTATGCTGATAAAACCCACATAACATAAAATTTACCGTCTTAACCATTTTTAAGTGTACAGATCAGTTGTGTTACATATATTCACATTGTTGTGGAAAAGATATCCAGAACTTTTTCATGTTGCCAAACTGAAACTCTGTACCCATTAAACAAAAACTCCCATTTTCTCCTCCCCATTTTCTCCTCCCCCACAGCTTCTGGTAACCACCAGTCTGCTTTCTGTTTCTATGAATTTGACTACTTTAGACACTTCATATAGATGAAATCATACAGTATTTGTCTTTTGTGAGCTGACTTATTTCTCTTAACATAATATCCTCGAGGTTCTATATAATATTTCATTGTATGTATATACATTTTATTTATCCATGCATCTGTCCATGGACACTTGGGTGACTTTTCACCTTTTGGCTGTTGTGAATAATGCTGCTATGAACAGGGGTGTGCAGATACATCCCTGAGACCCTGCTTTCAATTCTTTTGGATGTATACCCAAAAGGGGAGTTGCTGAATCATATGGTAATTCTATTTTTAATTTTTTACAGAACCTCCATATTGTTTTCCTTAGTGATTGCACCATTTTATAATCCCACCAACAGTGCACAAGGGTTCCAGTTTCTCTGTATCTTCTCCAACACTTGTTATTTTCTGTATTTTTGATAGTGGCCATCCTGAGGGGTATGAGGTAAGAAAATACCTATTTTAAAAATTGTATAAGTAATGCTGAAATAACTTGTAAAAAGTCAAACAGTACAGTTATGATAATTATATGGTTCCCATCATCTGCTTCCCTCTAATTCTCTTCTCAGAGAAAGCCTCTGTTACCAGTTTGGTGTATGGCCCTACAGATTAGAAAGGATTGCTGTATAAAATGTAGGAACTGTACTGAATGCTCACTCTGGGGGGAGGCATATTCTTTTGATCTTTGGAGATTATGGACTCATTTAGTTTCTCTTTATTAATTCAGTTTGTGACACATTACTAAGGACAGCAATGCAGGCTGATGTGGGCAAAATTGTTGATTGTTTTCATCATTTTGTTTTACCCTAAATTCTTTTACATAATTTATTTTTTGTTTTATGTTCTTTTTTTAGAAGAAGAATAATCTCAAAAGTATTGTCACTTTTCATAGACGTTTAACAATCCCTATCAGATTTTTACCTCTTAAACAACTGAAAAGAATCAGATTAAAAGCATTTTGTTTTTAAATGAAAAATGCTTTCAGATGGAAATTTTTGCAGAAAAGATTGATTGAAGATCAAAGAAGCAGTGTAACATTTAGGGAAAAAATACATAATTGTGTCTCATTTCCTGTAAATAGAGGAATATCTTATTTTATTTTTTCATAATTAAAAAATTTATTTTATTCATTTATTTTTGGCTGCATCGGGTCTTTGTTGCTGCGCACGGGCTTTCTCTAGTTGTGGTGAGTGGGGGCCACTCTTCGTTGTGGTGCGCGGGCTTCTCATTGCGGTGGCTTCTCTTGTTGCAGAGCACGGGCTCTAGGTGCTTGGGCTTCAGTAGTTGTAGCACGCGGGCCCAGTAGTTGTGGCTCGCGGGCTCTAGAGTGCAGGCTCAGTAGTTGTGGCACACGGACTTAGTTGCTCCACAGCATGTGTGATCTTCCCAGACCAGGGCTCGAACCCGTGTCCCCTGCATTGGCAGGTGGATTCTTAACCATTGTGCCACCAGGGAAGTCCCACCTCATCTGATCTTGATATTAAAAGGGAACTTGTGGATTGAGAATGTTGATATGTAGCAGTCATGGTTTATGGTTGCCTATATTTGCTCCATCTAGAGATTGTAGCTACTTATGAGTATAGCTGAAAAGATTGTAGTGTGTCAGAAATCATCCTCATGTTCCAGACCTTTGTTTCTTTTGTTACTGCTCTTTACAGAGGCTGTTCCTAGTGACGCTGAGTCTTTACATCAATCTGTTGGGTGACTTTGCTTAAAACAGAAAGGAAGGGGCTTCCCTGGTGGCGCAGTGGTTGAGAGTCCGCCTGCCGATGCAGGGGATGCAGGATCGTGACCCGGTCTGGGAAGATCCCACATGCCGCGGAGTGGCTGGGCCTGTGAGCCATGGCCGCTGAGCCTGTGTGTCCGGAGCCTGTGCTCCGCCACATGGGAAAAAAAAAAAAAAAAAAAAAAAGAAAGGGAGGAAGGCAGGCAGAAACGCATAAACTTTGTTGATTCTGCTTCTGTCTACAGTTGTTTCCCAGAATTTCCAGTCGTGGTACATTATTCCTTTTTCTGTGTTACTCCTGTCCTTTTTCTGGTAATGCACTTATTACAAGTGGTGTAATTATTCGTTTATCCGCTTTATTAGATTGTGGAGGCAGCGACCACATCTTATTGTCTTTGAAGTCTATTTTCATTGTTTCGTTAAAGAGTTGCTTTGATGTCCTTTGTGTGGCTTGTAAGGCTATTAAATGAGGTAGGGAAACCCAGAGAAAAAGAGGTTTTTGGAGAAAGAGAATTCATTATGAGGTAGCAATTGAAAAACCTGGTGAAGATGTCCATGGGGAGTTAGACACACAAGCCTGAGCCTTAGGGAGTGGCCAGGCCTGGGAATACTGATTTGGGTATCAATAGCATAGGGCAGGAGTTGAAGAGTTAGATTTTTTTTTTTTTCTTTTTTTTTGCGATACGCGGCCCTCTTACTGTTGTGGCCTCTCCCGTTGCGGAGCACAGACTCCAGACACGCAGGCTCAGCGGCCATGGCTCACGGGCCCAGCCGCTCTGCGGCATGTGGGATCTTCCCGGACCGGGACACGAACCCGTGTCCCCTGCATCGACAGGCGGACTCTCAACCATTGCGCCACCAGGGAAGCCCGAAGGGTTAGATTTAAGTGAAATTGCTCTGGAGTGAGAAGAGGGTTGGTTAAGTACTACTCTGACTCGTCAGCCTTGAAGAGATGGGCAGACAGAGGAAGAGAAGGCCCAAAGAGAGCTGGAAGGAGTGCCCTACAAAACTTATAGAATGGAGCTAGAGTAGAAACTTGGAAACCAAAGGAAGAGAGACTTTGAAGATGGTGGAGTGGTCACCAGTTTCAGGGTACAACTGAGGTGCCAGATGTCCATTGGAGTTTAGTTACTGGGAGGCCATTGGTGGCTTTGGGAAGGCCACTTTTAGATATCTTGAGTAGTGAGGGGAGGAGGGAATAAAGCAGAGAAAGCAGGCAGAATCTATCTTTCTAACTTTGTGTTGACATATAACATACATACAGGAAGGTGCACAGATCACAAGGAATTTTTGCAAACTGACCATACTGGTATATCTTGCACTCGAGAAGCCTTCAGGGCCCTTCCAGTCACTCCCCAGCTTGCTAAGGATATCCATTATTCTGCCTGCTAACCAGTCTTTTTTTTAAAATAATTTTGTCAGTGGAGGGAGATAGAAGAATAGGGTGGTAGTTAGAAAGGGGATTAGGGGTGGAGGGTATTGTTTGTGTTGTGTTTAAGATGGGAAAGATTTTCTTGAATGTAAATAAATCCCATAACTTCTCTAGACTGGTTGACCAGTCACTGTGTCTTTTTATGTTTAGGACAGTTTTCATTTCATTCTTTCAAATGTTTTTAAAAGTAAGTACGATTGAGTGTTTATACAAACTTAAGTTGAATAACTGTTCCCCAAGCATCTGCTTTTAGAATAGTGGTTTTCTAAACTTGGCTGATTATGGGAATAGATTCTTGGGACTCTCTTAGGTTTACTGAGTCAGATACTCTGGGGGAAGGCAATGGAATCTGTGATTCTAAAAAACTCCCCAGGTGATTCTGAAACTTTTTATGTTACACAGTCCTGGAAAGTGAAGCTTACGTTTTATCAAAAAGGAAACTGGTGTATGTATGTATATATTTTAAATTTATTTTACTGAATTATAGTTGATTTAAAATGTGTTAGGAAACTGGTATATATTTTTAGTGGAAGGTCTAATAAAATAATAGATCTGTAATTGTGGGAGAATAAAAGTGTACCCTTTTTTGTTTATTTATTTTTGGCTGTGTTGGGTTGTTGTTGCTGCACACGGGCTTTCTCTAGTTGTGGCGAGCGGGGGCTACTCTTCCTTGCAGTGCGCGGGCTCCTCATTGCAGTGGCTTCTCGTTATGGAGCACAGACTCTAGGCACGCGGGCTTCAGTATTTGTGACTCACGGGCTCTAGAGCGCAGGCTCAGTAGTTGTGGCACACGGGCTTAGTTGCTCCGTGGCATGTGGGATCTTCCCGGGCCAGGGCTTGAACCCGTGTCCCCTGCATTGGCAGGCGGATTCTTAACCACTGTGCCACCAGGGAAGCCCAAAAGCATACCCTTCTTAATAATGAGAGAGACTACATACTGGGTTTTCCATAAAGTTGATAGAGAAAGCAAATTGTCAGGGCTTTGAGCCCCACCATTCCTGAGCATCCTTGAATAATTCTGAGGGTGGCTTATTCAGTTTGAGAGTTTTATTTGTCCTTGAAGCAGTTTTACTGGGACACAATCAGGAAGTGGTCCTGGAACTAGAGTTCTGAGCAGTACACTTCTTTTGCAAAACAAGGATAGTTTAGTCTTCTGGGTACCCATGATGATCTGAGTGTAACCTCACCCGATTCATATCTTAGTTAACTGTGTACAAGAATCTGCCCTTGCTGCTAGAGCTGAAGGCTAAACTCAATCTTATGCCTCAGTCTTAAAAAACATTTTTTTTTTTAAAGTTGTAACCTGGGGCTTCCCTGATGGCGCAGTGGTTGAGAGTCCGCCTGCCGATGCAGGAGACACGGGTTCGTGCCCCGGTCCGGGAAGATCCCACATGCCGCGGAGCGGCTGGCCCCGTGAGCCATGGCCACTGAGCCTGCACGTCCAGAGCCCGTGCTCCACAACGGGAGAGGCCACAGCAGTGAGAGGCCCGCGTACCGCAAATAAATAAATAAATACATAAATAATTGTAACCTGAGTTTTTTTTGAGTAAACTCATAAGCTTCCTAGAAACTCTGTAAGGGTAGGGACTATGTCTGCTTAAGTGTTGTGTCCTGTTTAGCATGGTACCTGATGTGGAATAGGTATGTAATAAATATTTGTTTTTGAAATAAAATTCTAGTTGACTGCTTCCAATTGTTATATCATACATAACCCTGCTTTCCTAGCCAGATTTGTTTTGTTCTCATCAGTCCTTGATGAGCTCCAGTGGAGAGAGTAAGAAGCAAAAGCCTTTTAGACAGTGGTGACCTACTCCTTTACAACACTTCTTGTTAGGGCCCCATCCAACCAACTGCCAGTCCTGGTGCTCAGTTTCCGTTGACAGTTAAGCGCTCTGAGGACTCAACAAAAGTTGAGAGCAAAGAGAGTCCAAAGGTCTAAGATGGAGAATATACCTTGATAGGCAGAGTATATAAGATATCTTGCTGGGGAATATAATCAGACAGAAAGAAAGAGTGTTTTAACCACATGAGCCAGGGAACTCGGTGACACTCCCTCTGAGGTTTGCAAAGCTCAGGGTCACCAACTCACCTGTTTCCCCTATGACTGTGGGTCTCTTACAGCTATATTTAAAACCTCAAACAAGCCAATACGTTGGGTCCTTAATTTAAGACCCTCACCTAGCTGAATTCCAGGAGGGGCATCTAGTGACTGAAGGGCACACTCCAGAGGATAGGCTGGATGTAAAGCAATGCAGCCTTTGGATCTAGTTAGTCTGTAGCTGTAGCTTAGCACTCATTGAACGTACAGCTCTTAACAGAGTGGGCTTGACTTTGATCTAGCAAGCCAAACTCATCTAATCCATAGTAGAGAATGTTTAATCAGCTCTTGGAAGGTGCATGTGTACCCAGCTTCTGAGCCAAGCCATCTGCCCTGGGTGGAGAGTGAGCCTGGCAAACAAGGATTCTCAAGGACTGTCACTTGGGACAGTGAGTGCTCAGGCCATGGGTACACACAGTCTAGAGGTTCCAGCCCCTCATCAGAAGAGGTCCAGGGGAGATCTCACTTCCCAGGAGGTATTTTCATTCTGGTTGTACCATAATGGGTCAGGACCCCTCATGGAGAGAGAAAGCCTTTGTGTTCGTGTCTCACAAGGCAACCCAACAGGAGTACCCGTGGGAGAAAAGGTGATAAAGCTAGAGCTTTAGTGATTATGACCCAGTTGGTTAAATCTTTCTTCAGGAGATCTAACTTCCAGATTCATGTTCTTTTTCTTCCTTGGGTAGACAAAAGGTTGAAGAAGAAGATTCTTTGCCCCCTTTATTGCCATCACACTTTCCTGGGGTGATCTCTGCCCATTTTAACAGACTTTCCTTCTTAAATTCTGATACTGAATGGGTTAGCCTGTATAATCAATATGAGCTGTAACAAATTATGATAGCCACCCAGTAGGGACTCGGCATTGAGAAATCCCCGTTTGTGATAACATCTGGTCAAGGCAGGATGGGGTAGTCTCTCACTATGAAGAGCCTCTTTGATGCCAAAAAAGAAAGTGAACCACCCAAGATGCTGAATAGTGCATCAGTGTCAGGCTTGTCTGCCTGTGGATCTTTTACCCAGGCTCTTCCTGTGAGTTTCCATTGCACAGGTCAGTACCACCTAGATCCTTACCATGGTCAGGTGTATGGCTGACTCCTTCCTAAGAATGACCCTTGACCTGCAGTTCCCACCCATATTTTGGCATAAACTTAACATGGTTTAGGTGTGTGTGGATTTTTTTTGACATGTAATTTACATACAGTGAGATGCACAGATTGTACGTTGGACAGATCGTGCAACAATTTGAGTTTTGACAAGTGTATACACCTTCTGTAACTCACACCCAATGAAGATATAGATCATTTCTGTCACTGCAGAAAGTTCCCTTGTGCCCCCTTCTTAGTAAGTCTACCCCATGCAAACTTCACCTCCCAGGCATCGACTATTCTGATTTCTATCACTGTGTATTAGGTTTAAGGCCACAGATCTTAAAATCTAGATGGTGGCTGATTTGCAGACGCCGTAACCCCAGAACCTCCCACGCAGCCCAACCATGGTCGGCCCTACCGTGTTCTTTTTTTTTTTTTTTTTGCGGTACATGGGCCTCTCACTGCTGTGGCGTCTCCCGTTGCAGAGCACAGGCTCCGGACGCGCAGGCTCAGCGGCCATGGCTCACGGGCCCAGCCGTTCCACGGCATGTGGGATCTTCCCGGACCGGGGCACAAACCCATGTCCCCTGCATCGGCAGGCGGACTCTCAACCACTGCGCCACCAGGGAAGCCCCCTACCGTGTTCTTTGACATTGCCATCGATTGTGAGCCCTTGGGCCGTGTCTCCTTCGAGGTAAGGGGCCTGGAAACCAAGAAGTGACTGCTCATCCAATCCATAAAGCTATGTTAATAGATTGGAGCTGTTTGCAGACAAAGTTCAAAGACAGCAGAAAACTTTCATGCTCTGAGCACTGGGGAGAAAGGCTTTGGTTATAAAGGTTCCTGCTTTCACAGAATAATTCTGGGATTTCTGTGCCAGGGTGGTGACTTCACATGCCATAATGGCACTGGTGGCAAGTCCATCTATGGGGAGAAATTTGCTGATGCGAATTTCCTCCTGAAGCATACGGGTCCTGGCATCTTGTCCATGGCAAATGCTGGCCCCAACACAAACGGTTCCCAGTTTTTCATTTGCACTGCCAAGACTGAGTGGTTGGATGGCAAGCATGTGGTCTTTGGCAAGGTGGAAGAGGGCATGAATATTGTGGAAGCCATGGAGCGCTTTGGGTTCAGGAATGGCAAGACCAGCAAGAAGATCACCACTGCTGACTGTGGACAAATCTAACAATAAATTTGACTTGTGTTTTATCTTAAAAAAAAATCTAGATGGTGAGAGATATCAGAAAATAATAATTATTCATGTAAATTGGTGCTTCTCAAGGCGGGAGGATGCCCCACAGGAGACTTTTTTTTTTTTTCCCCACAGGAGACTTTTGACAATGTCTAGACACATTTTTGACTTATGGCTGGGAGTGGTTGGCAGTGGCATCTAGTGGGTAGAGGCCAGGGATGCTGCTAAGCCTCCTACAGTGCACAGGACAGCCTCCCAACAAAGGATGATCCAGCTCAAAATGTCAACAGTGCTGAGATTGATAAACCCTGAAGCATACCTCTGCAGAGAGAATTGTGGCCCTGGGGAGTGTTAATCTCTGGATCTCCCAAGTCTCTGGGGATGAGGTTTGTTTTATGTTTGGTTTTTGTTTGCTTTGTTTGTTGAGGGCTTGCAGGAAACGGAAAGGGCAACTGCAAGAGGGACCTTTCTTGAGTGCTACCTCCCTTGTGGCCACAATTCTTGCTGTGGAATGGGAGTGACTAACAGGAGAAGAGGGAGATGAAGAAAACAACTTGGGCAATAAAAGGGCAGTCTTAGCATAATATTAAAACTAGAAAAATGGACAAGAGGGAAAAATAAAGTAGAAATTAATGACACCTAAAGTACAAGCAGCAAAATAAAAAATAAACAGGTGAGACTACATCAAACTGAAAAACCTCTGCACAGCAAAAGAAACCATCAACAAAGCGAAAAGACAACCTACAGAACAGGAAAAAAATATTTGCACACCATATATCTGATAAGGGGTTAATATGTAAAGTATATAAAGAACACATACAACTCAATAGCAAAAAACAAACAAAAAATAACCCAATTAAAAAATGGGCAAAGGACCTGAGTAGACATTTCTCCAAATAAGATATACAAAAGGCCAGAAGGTACATGAAAAGATGCTCAACATCACAAGTCTTTTGGAAAATGCAAATTAAAACCACCATGGGGCTTCCCTGGTGGCGCAGTGGTTGAGAATCTGCCTGCTAATGCAGGGGACACGGGTTCGAGCCCTGGTCTGGGAGGATCCCACATGGCGCGGAGCAACTGGGCCCGTGAGCAACAACAGCTGAGCCTGCGCGTCTGGAGCCTGTGCTCTGCAACAAGAGAGGCCGCCATAGTGAGAGAGACCTGCGCACTGCGATGAAGAGTGGCCCCCGCTTGCCACAACTAGAGAAAGCCCTCTCACAGAAACAAAGACGCAACACAGCAAAAATAAATAAATTAATAAACTCCTACCCGCAACACCTTCTTTAAAAAGAAAAACCACCGTGACATACCACCTCACCTCTGTTATAATGGCCATCATCAAAAAGACAAGAGATGAGGGACTTCCCTGGTGGTCCAGTGGTTAAGAATCTGCCTTCCAATGTGGAGACGTGGGTTCGATCCCTGGTCAGGGAACTAAGATCCCTCATGCTGTGGGGCAACTGAGCCCACGCGCCGCAACTACTGTGCATGCATGCTGCAAACTACGGAGCCCACACACTCTGGAGCCTGAGAGCCACAACTAGAGAGAGAAAACCTGCATGCCACAACTAGAGAGAAGCCCACGACCCGCAACAAAGAGCCTGTGCACCGCAACGAAGATCCTGCATGCTGCAGCTGAGACCCGACACAGCCAAAAATAAATAATAAAATAAGTAGATAAATATATATGTTAAAAAAGAAAAGACAAGATGAATGCTGGCATGGATATGGAGAAAAGGGAACCCTTGTGCGCTGCTGATAGAATTGTAAATTGGTGCGGCTACCATGGAAAACAGTATGGAGGTTCTTCAAAAAAAATTAAAAATAGACCTACCATATGATCCAGCAATTCCACTTCCAGGAATATATCAAAAGGAAACAAAAACACTAACTCAAAAAGGTATCTGGGGACTACCCTGGTGGCGCAGTGGTTAGGAATGCGCCTGCCAGTGCAGGGGACACGGGTTCAATCCCTGGTCCGGGAAGATCCCACATGCAGTGAGCAGCTAAGCCTGTGCATCACACCTACTGAGCCTGCACTCTGGAGCCCACGAGCCACAACTGCTGAAGCTCATACACATAGAGCCCATGCTCCGCAACAAGAGAAGCTACTGCAATGAGAAAGCTGCGCACCGCAACGAAGAGTAGCCCCCGCTCGCCACAACCAAAGAGCTCTTGCATGCAGCAACAAAGACCCAACGCAGCCAAAAATAAGTAAATGTATTAAAAAAAGAAAAGAATTTAAAAGGTCAACACAAGGCATTATATCAAATGAGGATGAAAAAGGGGACAACATGAACCCAAAATGCTTGGATGAGGAAGTGGGAAAAGGGGTGGGGCACCAGCTATTGACAGTAAGAAAGGGAATCTGAAACAAAGTTGGGGCGGTGCCTGCCAGCTGGCTCAGTGGAAAGTCCCCAGTTTAAGCA
The DNA here is from genome assembly GCF_963455315.2 of Globicephala melas. Lineage (NCBI taxonomy): Eukaryota > Metazoa > Chordata > Mammalia > Artiodactyla > Delphinidae > Globicephala > Globicephala melas. The sequence goes on from NC_083335.1 coordinate 106,260,707, forward strand.
GTGTTGTCAGGAGGTTGTGGACAAACCCAGAAGGCAGAGAGCAGTGAGTTGGCACCTGTAGATACCAGCAGCCTCATAGGCCCTCTCCTGGGAAGTAGGGAGGGACCACACTGACTGTCAGCAGTGGCTCACTAACCTTTATCCTGGAGGCAAAAAAAGTTCGTGGCAATATTGCCTGGAAATAAATATCTTTTAAGTATTCCACTTAATGCTTTAGGGTGTGTTATTTTTAAACCAGTTTAAGTAATAACCACTCCTTTTAAAAATAGCTTCTAGCTCTTTATTTGCTTCTGAAATATGGGTATTTCTGTTTTTGTGTGCGACTTCAGGCATACATTTAAAAAAAATTTTTTATTTTATTCATTTTTTTTGGCTGCGTTGGGTCTTCGTTGTTGCGTGCGGGCTTTCTTTAGTTGAGGCGAGTGGGGGTTACTCCTCATTGCAGTGCGCGGGCTTCTCACTGCAGTGGCTTCTCTTGTCGCGGAGCACGGGCTCTAGGTGTGCGGGCTTCAGTAGTTGTGGTGCCTGGGCTTAGTAGTTGTGGATCGCGGGCTCTAGAGCTCAGGCTCAGTAGTTGTGGCGCACGGGCTTTGTTGCTCCGTGGCACGTGGGATCTTCCCGGACCAGGGCTTGAACCCATGTGCCCTGCATTAGCAGGTGGATTCTTAACCACTGTGCCACCAGGGAAGCCCAAGGCATACATTTCAACAGACCTTTTTAGGTTTTATCTAGCATTATATGTTTTGTGAGTATTACAGAGTAGCGAAGTCTTTCACATTACGGGCACTGCAGATCTCAGGAATATGATTTCTGTGATGCCAAATCATGCCTAAGTAGTTAGAACAAGTCAACCAGTCATTTATTTTTTGCCTCTCTCTGTCCATTCATGCAGGCATTAAACAGTTCTTGAGCATTTCTTATGTGTTAGGCACAGTTATAGACATGAGGAATACAGGGTAAGACACAGCCCCATCCTGAAAGGGCTTCCAGTTTGGGAGGGAGAACTTGATAGACATAAATAAATGGATAAATAAGAAAAGAAAAGCAATAAGTCTCCATGCTCTTAGGCAATTGTGCAGAAAGGCAAAGCAAATATGGAACATTCTAGGCAGAGGAGCCAGCATGTGTGAACCCATGAGGCTGGGAAGCAGCATGGGAGAAATATAGGGAGTTCAAGTTTTGTGGGAAAAGGCAGAGTGACAGATGAAGTTAAGAAGGTGGTTGGGGTCAGATCATAAATGGGCCTTGTTGGGCTCACATAAAAGTCCTAGGTAATGAATACCAAAGGATCTCAAATAAGGATAGAAGATACTCGGGTTTGCAGTTCAGAAAGATCATTCTTTTGCATTGTGGTGGTTTGAGTCATCAGAGGGCCAGGTGAACGTTTAGAATTAAGCTGTTGAAACAATCCAGGAAAGAAACAAGGGCCCAAGGGAAGATTGTACAGGAGAAGATAAAGAGGAGAGAGTGAATTAAGTATTTAATAGGCAGAATTAACAGGACTTAATGACCAATAGGATGGTGGGGGGAGGCAGTGGAGATGACCTCAGAGTTTCCGATTGGGTTGTCTAGTTGGATGGCGGCATCAGAAATAGAGGAAGAGGAGGCATTTCTGGGGTAAGGATGCAAGATGGTCAAGTGCTGTGTATTAATTTTTAAAATGTGTCACTTTTAAAACTTTCTAGATTCCACAGCACACATTCACCTATCAGGCCTAGTATAGACTTGGAGGCACAGACAGGATCCTGATGAGTTGGTTTTGGGTGTTCTTGGTGTAGGGAGCTTGTGTCCCATCCAAGTGGAAATGTCCAGAAGTAATAGGATAAATGAGTTGGGAACTCAGGAGAGAGCTCTGGGCTGGAGCTGCATATCTAGGGGTCACGCTTCATGTTGAAGCCATGGGCATGAGTGACCTAGTCAGGGAGAGCAAGGCACAGAAAGAGACTGAGTTTGGGAACTGAGGCTGGGAGAGAGGGGTTCTGAGTGGGAATGGAAAGGGAGAGCTGCTCAAAGTTTGATTATTGGAATTATCGAAAGAATCTTCACCCTGTTCAATGAATTACTAGGTGAGATCATTAAAAACTCCTTCCCGGACTTCCCTGGTAGCGCAGTGGTTAAAGAATCCACCTGCTAATGCAGGGGACACGGGTTCAAGCCCTGGTCCGGGAAGATCCCACATGCCGCGGAGCAACTAAGCCCGTGTGCCACAACTGCTGAGCCTGCGCTCTAGAGCCCAAGAGCCACAAGTACTGATCCTGTGTGCCACAACTACTGAAGCCTGTGCGCCTAAACCCCATGCTCCACAACAAGAGAAGCCACTGCAATGAGTAGCCCGCGCAGCACAACCAAGAGTAGCCCCCGCTCGCTGCAACTAGAGAAAGCCCGTGCATGGCAACGAAGACCCAATGCAGCCAAAAAAAAAAATCTCCTTCCCCTGTTGTTATTGGGGAGGGTAGGGGAGGTGTATCTTTTATTTTCCTTGAAAGGCTAAGTAGAAATGAAGATAAAGGTGACCTGGAATTTTAAGTCCACGAGAACATGTTCTTTTTTTTCTGACTTCCATAAAACTTTGGGAATACATTTCTCATAACGCGCAATAAGCCTCTCAGGGCAGGAGTGGCTGAGGTTGCAAATGTGCCCACGTTATGTACCTTCAGTTTATAGAACTGAGAGAAGGCTTAAGATTGTTTCTGTGTTTCAGGTAATTCAGAGGTCTGTGGGGCCGGCCAGCCTGAGCCTGCTCACCTTCAAAGTCTATGCATCAGCAAAAAAGGACTCATCTCACAAAGCTGCTGTGAAGGTTAATGAGGTAACATGTGATACATTTTGAATATGTGATTTGCTTACTATGGGAAGCATACAAATTGAATATCAGGAAGATAGGACAATTCAGAAGATATTTAAAAGGAGGAAATAGTGCTTCCTTGTGGGAAGCTGCTAGACTATGGCTTTTTCAACTTTAATTAATGGTACTTAGCTAAGGGCATAATTAAGGAATATTTCCTAGATTTTTAGTGGGGAATCTGCTCTGTCCCAGTAGATTGCAAGCACAAGTCACTTCTAAGTGATCTGCCTGCTTCCAGACTGCTTATCAAGCCAGGAAAACATTCACATTTTTCCCTCTCCTAAGAAATTAAAGACCAGGGTTCATCCTGCTTCTTGGCTGGATTAGAGGCTCATAAGTAGATGCTTAATAAATACTAAATAAATAAAACAGGAAATCAGGGCTTCCCTGGTGGCGCAGTGGTTAAGAGTCCGCCTGCCGATGCAGGGGACACAGGTTTGTGCCCTGGTCCGGGAAGATCCCACATGCCGCGGAGCAAATGGGCCCGTGAGCCATGGCCGCTGAGCCTGCGCATCCGGAGCCTGTGCTCCGCAACGGGAGAGGCCACAACAGTGAGAGGCCCGCATACAGCAAAAAAAAAACAAAAAAACAAAAAAAACAGGAAATCATCTCTCCATTGTTTACATTCCTTTTTGTCTATACTTCCCACTGATTATTTTAGATATTTGGTTTCTTTTGACTTTGAGTAAAGTGTCATAAAGATCTACCTTCAGTTATGGTCAGGGTTACTTGAATGGTGTTTACCTAAAGCTAAATAGCTTGTTTTTTTGCCCTTTACTCTCTTCTTCTCAGGCCTTGGGACAGTGGCATTTTTGAGGGTGAAGAAGGCAGCCAGTGGTGGCTGTGAAATGTTTCCTCTCTGGTGGGGAACAAACCTGCTATTCTGCTTTGATTAGCACTAGACTGATCACTAGAGCTAAGTCATATGCTATTCAGTTATCCTCAAGCTTTTTTTTCCTATCCCACCTCCGACCCACCATTTATAGTAATAGAATCCTTTTTCCAAACTAAATCTAAGATGAAATAACAAATACTAATATATAAAATGGGTAAAAGGGGACTACTTTATCTGCTATGAGTAGGGTTGGGGGAGGCTAGGACACCTCATAGCCCTGCTCTCTTGGCCTTGTCCTTATTGATTAAGGTGCAAAGATCGTCTGAAGCAAGGTTCAGGGTGCACATAACCCTTATTCACTGTAGTTTGTGAATTATTACAAATTTAATAATTGATTGTTATTTCATTACTGTATACACTTCTTAATTTCTTTTTATTTTGTTTTTCAATCTTTGCAGCTTTCACTCTACTCTGTTCCTGAGGGTCAGTCTAAATATGTGGAAGAGCCAAGGACCCAACTTGAAGAAAGCATCTCCCATCTCCGACATTATTGCGAACCATATACAAGTTGGTGTCAGGTACAGAGAGCTGTTCTGAAAATGGAATGAATGCATTTCTGTTTAGAGTCAGTAGTAAAAAGTTTGTACTGGCTGCATGTTTTCAGAAAAAGGCACAATAAGGGGCCCCAACTTAAGAGTGCCTGACTTAAAAATGTTCATCAGTGCCATCTCTGGAGTGGAGCAGAGAGCCCTAGCTTCCTGGTGGCAGCTGTCGCCATAGCTGCAGAGAGAGTTTCCCTCCCACTGGGCAGCCTGTGTCACGTTGACTAGAGAGCAGAGGCCCATGGTACCTATCTTTTTTTTTTGGGCAGGCCATTTGGCTTGTGGGATCTTAGTTCCCCGACCAGGACTTGAACATGGGCCACGGCAGTGAAAACGCCGAGTCCTAACTACTGGACTGCCAGGGAATTCCCCCATGGTGCCTATCTTGTTGGTTGCGGCTATGAAAACATTATTGTCCACCAGGGGAGGATATGGGGCTGGAACTATGTAAACATTTATATCAAAATTAGGAAGTTTCTCTCCCCACAGAGATTCTGCAAGTCAGTACCACTTTATTTTATTTTTTAATTAATTATTTATTTATTATTGGCTGTGTTGGGTCTTTGTTGCTGCATGCTGGCTTTCTCTAGTTGCAGCGAGCCGGGGCTACTCTTCGTTGTGGTGCGCAGGTTTCTCATTGAGGTGGCTTCTCTTGTTGCGGAGCACGGGCTCTAGGCGCACGGGCTTCAGTAGTTGTAGCGCGCAGGCTCAATAGTTGTGGCTCACGGGCTCTAGACCGCAGGCTCAGTAGTTGCGGCATACGGCCTTAGTTGCCCTGCGGCATGTGGGATCCTCCTGGACCAGGGCTCAAACCCGTGTCCCCTGCATTGGCAGGCAGATTCTTAACAAGTGTGCCACCAGGGAAATCCCAGGATTTCCCTTTAAACAGGAATGGGTACAGAGGATTTTGAATGCTATAATAGGAGGGTAGATAACTACAACAGGGTGGAATTACATACTTGAGTACTTAACTGTTTCCCTTAGTGACCAAAGATCTGCATATACAGATTGACTTTTACTGCTCAGGTTTTAAATCAGGCATTTGTCATTATGTTCATGAAAGCATGTGTGCAATTTTTAACATTGGAAACCAAAATTTACAGTCTACAGAATGTTTTCGTGGGCTTTGATATGTATATTTGCCACACTTGATCTTGATTTTGAAAACTGATGACAAAGTAAAAGAATGTAGATGTGTGTGACGTGGTCTAGATTTACTTTGCTTGAGATGATAAACTCAATTTTCATCCAGAACTTGTTTTAGAATTTTTAATTTCCACTGTCTGTGCCAGTGCTGAACTTTTGTTCACCAATTTAGAAAGAAAATAGCATAAATCAGGCCATTATACTAAAGTACCGTAACTATATTATTGAGTTATGAAATACCTAAAGACTTTATACATAATGTGTTGTAACACACTTAAACTTTATTCTCTTGTTCTAGAAGATTTTTTAATTTTAACATCTTTATTGGAATATACTTGCTTTACAATTGTGTATTAGTTTCTGCTTTATAACAAAGTGAATCAGCTATACATATACATATATCCCCATATCTCCTCCATCTTGTGTCTCCTTCCCACCCTCCCTATCCCACCCCTCTACGTGGCCACAAAGCACCGAGCTGATCTCCCTGTGCTATGCGGCTGCTTCCCACTAGCTATCCATTCCACGCTTCGTAGTGTATATATGTCCATTGCCACTCTCTCACTTTGTCCCAGCTTACCCTTCCCTCTCCCCATGTCCTCAAGCCACTATGGAGAGTAGTATGGAGGTTCCTTAAAAAACTGAAAATAGGGGCTTCCCTGGTGGTGCAGTGGTTGGGAGTCCGCCTGCTGATGCAGGGGACACAGGTTCGTGACCCGGTCTGGGAAGATCCCACATGCCGCGGAGCAGCTGGGCCCGTGAGCCATGGCCGCTGGGCCTGCGCATCCGGAGCCTGTGCACCACAACGGGAGAGGCCACAACAGTGAGAGGCCCATGTACCGCAAAAAAAAAAAAAAAAAACAAAAAAACCAAACTGAAAATAGAACTACCATACATCCCAGCAATCCCACTCCTGGCCATATACCCTGAGAAAACGATAATTCAAGAAGAGTCATGTACCACAGTGTTCATTGCAGCTCTATTTACAATAGCCAGGACATAGTGTCCATCAACAGATGAATGGATAAAGAAGGTGTGGCATATATATACAATGGAATATTACTCAGCCATAAAAAGAAACAAAATTGAGTTATTTGTAGTGGATGGACCTAGAGTCTGTCATACAGAGTGAAGTAAGTCAGAAAGAGAAAAACAAATACTGTATGCTAACACATATATATGGAATATAAAAAAAAAAAGGTTCTGAAGAACCTAGGGGCAGGACAGGAATAAAGCCGCAGAGGTAGAGAATGGACTAGAAGATTTTTAAACCATCTGCCGGTGGTTAAGATAAGGTCAGCACATTTGCAAATATTTCTGTATCATGTAGGCATGACTACTGTTATTTCTCTCGCTCTTTTTTTTTTTGTGGTTATAAACGTACTTTATCTCTACCTTTCAACCCAAGGTTGCTTTTTGGTTTTTACATTTTCATCTGTGCATGATGCTTAGTGCAACAAAACCCCTCAGAATAGTTATCAACATGTTTATTTGTACTAGTTATATGTAAAAAAAGCTTTTTTGTGTGATTACACTGGTTTTATTTTCCTATAGATTGAAGTCTTCATGAATGAAAATTTTTCTCATTCCTGGCTCCATTTTCAGGCCTACAAGTTCTAGTCCCTTTCTTCAAGAGCTGATTTAATTTTTCTTCATAGTAAACAGATTATGCTAGCAAAAGAAGTGGGCAGTCAGTCTAGACATTGATCTGTAGTTTTTCTCTTTTCATGTGCAGAAAAAAACTAATAATGGATTTTAATGAAGCAGTACTCAGGTTTTTTTAATGTTCTTTATGTCCTCCGCCAAATTCAGCACTTATTATTTAAGACCATTTAACAGTATTAGGATAACTTGCTCTGACTTGAACTGAATTAAAATAAACAAATCCTTTTCCATGTGACAGCAGGTTCTGATATCTTCTGATACCCACATATCTCTTTTCCCATCTTTACTGTACACTTTTTGAAGTAGTCCCTTGCTTTCTTTAGGATCATCTGATGTTCATGTACAAAGCCTTTTTACTGTTGTGGTTAAGAGAATGTTAAATACTTCATTTGCTCAATTGGGGTAAATGTTTCTCCAAACCTGGATATAGACTCCTTTGTCCCATTAAAGCTGGTCATTCCTGCTTCAAATGGGCAGTTTTCAGATATAGGCTCTAAAATCATGGCAAATCAGGAAATAGACTTAATATGAATGATTTAATCTCACAGGGAAAGAATATCCACTTTAATTATCAAGGGGATTGATTTTTTTTCGTCCTCCTCAATTTCAATAGAAGAACGAAAAGGCTGGGTTGTTGAAACCACTCTACTTGAAATGTTTGCTTCCTGTGGCAATAATAAGCCATTCTGCTGAGCAATTTGTGGTGAAGGGGAAATTAGAAAAGGAAAAACAACGCAAAAAACCCAGGTAGAGAGTATATCCCTTTGTTCAAAAGTGCTAATAACATGATAATTTATTCAGTAAAGACAAATATATTTATTGCTACTTTCTAATCAGCAAATCCTATTGATTCTTTTTTTTTCTCATCTTTTTAGGAAATGTACTCCCAAACTAAGCCCAAGATGCAAAGTGTGGTTCAGTGGGGGTTAGGTAAGTCGATTTTTAATTAGGCATAATCAGTTTGTTTGACATTGGATTCTTTTTTTTGTTTTTTTTTGGTTTTTTTGTTTTTTGACATTGGATTCTTTAACTGAGAGGCCATGGATGGGCTCCAGGAGATCTGTGAATTCCTTAAAATTGTAGGTAGAATTTTAGAGCTATTTGGATTTTTCTGGAAAGAGAATCTATTTTTTTCATCAGATTTCAGAGAACTAGTGTCCCCAAACACTCAGGTAAGTCTCTTCAAGATCATTAGGATTGTTGGCCTAGCAGATGCAGATACACTGGATTTTCTTTCTTTAAATCTATCTCCAGGTGCAATGTCCTAACTCATCTATATGTTTTCAGAATCAGGATAGCTCATTGGCACAGCTATTAATACATGTTACAGAAGTTTAGAGGCAGGAAGGAACTGGGCTGGTGTGCCTAGGAAAGGCTTTATTGCATAATTCATAGTGTTCTTACATGTTTTCATTTGTTCTTTATCGCCTTTGATTGTTTTTCACATTCACTTAACACATACACTCATAAACTGGTTTCACAGTCTATGTTCTAACTAATATCAGGAACTGATAAATTTATAGACATTGATCATATTTCATTCCCTTTATTGGACATCTCAGCCAGTCATCCTCTTGTTTTTACAAGTGTTTCCGTGACGATAAAATAAGCATGAGTACAATTTATTTCTTAGTGAAGATTATCATAGTATTGATGCACTGATACCCCTGAGACTACTATATAAGTAAATTCTTCATTTGAAGACAGACATATTAGTAGCTTACCACTTCTTTAAATTATTCATGTATGTTAATATCTTAATTTTATAAACACTTATTTAGTGCTTATTAGGTGTCAGGAACTAGTCTAAGTGCTTTGAAAGTATTAATTTATGTACAATCCTCATAACAACCTTGGCAGTTAGGTACTTTGCTACCTTCATTTTTTACCTGAGGAAGCTAAAGAACTCCTGATCTTTTATCTATATGTGTGACTGAGGTATCTCTTCATTGTCGCCTATCATTCCCCATTGATTCACAGCAGTAGGCAGTATTTGCAATATGAGTCTTTTTTTCCTTCTCCTGGACTCATAGTTACTGCAAAGACTTAAGAAGAAACGTTCCATTATGAGTTGCATTGTTGTCTGCCAAGGCAACCAGTCCATTTCCCAGGAGTCATAGCCAAGACATGTTGCTAGAAGCTGGGCTTCATATTTAGTGTAGTCTTACAGCATATCTTCTTTCCCATTTCTTTGTGATTTTCCCACTGTGGCTCAGCTCACCAAGGCATCTGGGTATCCTTCTATCACCTGCTCTGTGTGCCTGTCTAGAATTGAAAATACCATGCTGGTAGGCAAAAATAAAGGGAAGCAGAAAATTGCCTCAAATGACCCAGACAAGAGGATGAAAAGTTAAAACCAGGTTAAAGGCAAAATAAGTAAAAGGCCAGACAGGAATTGGTGCAAAGAACACAAGCCCTATAGTAGTATTTAAAATGATCACCACATTTCCCAAAGAAGCCAAGAAAAGGATAACTGGCACATGCCTAGTATTATCTAGACGAGAGAATTATTGAGTATTCCAGTTAATTCAGTTCCATGTACATCTGTTAAGTCACCATCATGGCAGGCATTGAAGAGAGAGGCTGATTGAGCCAGTGGTCACAGCCACTGAGGTGCATATAATAAAGTGTTCAATACTAGCACAAATACAGAGACAGTTGTAGATCACCATTGAAGGTACAGAGGAAAGAAACTAGTTTAACAGAGATTGGGGAGATGGGAGCAGTCAGGGAAGGAGTTCTGAGATGAGTCTTGAAGGAACAGTTAGCCACACCAAAACATGGGGGTGGGAATTGGGAGGCATTCCACACAGAGGGCACAGCATGACCAAGGCTTGGAGTGCTGACTTAGTGTTGCGTGTGCCGGGAACTGGAAGCAGATCGGGAGTGCTGAAGATGAGGTTGAGAGACCTGCAGGCTTTTCAAGTCGTGACCTAGCTGAAATCCCTTTGTTAATTCATTCAGTATCCATTAACTCCTAGCAGGGCTTCAAATAAGTATCTGTTGAGTGAACATCCACTATTTACCACTGGGGGAAAATGACATAGAAGTCTAAGCAGTCCACCATTAAGGAGCAGATATTCTCTTTGAGGAGACATAAAATATACCCTGAATAATTAAAAACAAGGGCCGTGCAATTAGGCACCAAATGACAGTAGAGAAAATAACTATGGTGGGACTTTAGAGGAGAAAGAGAGGTGTGGGCTGATGAGTATAGGAAAGGCTTTTCTGAGGAGGTAGGACTTAAGCTAGCTTTTATTTGGTGGCATTGGCTCAGGGGAGAGGAGAGGCGGCCTCATGCGAATGAGGTCATAATGCATGGTCAGGCGTGGCAAGTAGACTCACATGTTGCATTTATTTGTATTTATCTATCAACAGCGACTATTTCCTGCATATACTTGCACTACAAATTTCCTTCATTATCCAGAGTTATTCTTGAGTTTAAATAATGAATTCAGATGGCAAAAGATACATTTTTTTTCCTGAGTCTAATGTATTTGGTTCCTGAATTTTAGAGAGCAAGCAGCAAAGCTTCAGATAGCGACAGATCTATCCAAAGATTTATCCAAATTTATTCTGTTTCTGTGTTTGGATAGCAAGGGATTCCTGTATTTGTCTTTCTACCCTTATGAATAATTGATTCAGATCTGTTGCCTTCAGGAATATGAAGGTAATCTAACATTACTTTATTGTCAGAATGTCATCAGGCTAAAAAGTGTTTGAAAATTGGATACTTGCGATGTAACTAGTAAATCATGTTTATCTCTTACATAAAAAGAACTTGTTGAAAAGAAGCATATTAACAGAAAGCAAAGAATACATTATTTGAGAAGCATTTGCTACTACATACGCTACTTACATTTGACTTTTTTGTTTTGCTCTTTTTGTTTATGTTTATGTTTAATTGAAGTATAGTTGATGTACATGTTTTGTTTTTTAATGAGCAATTTATAAAACTGTTTCCTGGTCTGATTCTATTATAGACAGCTATGAATATCTCCAAAATGCACCTCCTGGATTTTTTCCAAGACTTGGTGTTATTGGCTTTTCTGGAGTTGTTGGACTCCTTTTGGCTAGAGGTAGGTACAATTTTGTAGTTTTTTTTTTAAACAGTTCATAAGGGAGACATAACATATACATTTGATTCTTTCTTTTCACTTACCAGTTTTTGGAATAATGAGTTAGTTCCTGAATATGGCCTTCTTGATGTATAATTGATGTGGTTGTTTTCTCCAGTATATTTGATTTTAAACATATATAGAAATTGTAAAAAGATAAAATGAAAGAAATTATATACTTTTGGTTACAAAAAGAAAACTCAAAATGGATTAAAGACCTAAATGTAAGGCCAGACACTATCAAACTCTTAGAGGAAAGCATAAGCAGAACACTCTATGACATAAATCATAGCAAGATCCTTTTTGACCCACCTCCTAGAGAAATGGAAATAAAAACAAAAATAAACAACTGGGACCTAATGAAACTTCAAAGCTTTTGCACAGCAAAGGAAACCATAAACAAGACGAAAAGACAACCCTCAGAATGGGAGAAAATATTTGCAAATGAAGCAACTGACAAAGGATTAATCTCCAAAATTTACAAGCAGCTCATGCAGCTCAATATCAAAAAAACAACCCAATCCAAAAATGGGCAGAAGACCTAAATAGACATTTCTCCAAAGAAGATATACAGATTGCCAACAAACACACGAAAGAATGCTCAACATCATTAATCATTAGAGAAATGCAAATCAAAACTACAGTGAGGTATCTCACCTCACACTGGGCAGAATGGCCATCATCAAAAAGTCTACAAACAATAAATGCTAGAGAGGGTGTGGAGAAAAGGGAACCCTCTTGCTCTGTTGGTGGGAATGTAAATTGATACAGCCACTATGGAGAGCAGTATGGAGGTTCCTTAAAAAACTAAAAATAGAACTACCATACGACCCAGCAATCCCACTACTGGGCATATACCCTGAGAAAACCATAATTCAAAAAGAGTCATGTACCAAGATGTTCACTGCAGCTCTATTTACAATAGCCGGGACATGGAAGCAACCTAAGTGTCCATCGACAGATGAATGGATAAAGAAGATGTGGCACATATATACAATGGAATATTAACTCAGCCATAAAAAGAAACGAAATTGAGTTATTTGTAGTGAGGTGGATGGACCTAGAGTCTGTCATACAGAGTGAAGTAAGTCAGAAAGAGAAAAACAAATACTGTATGCTAACACATATATATGGAATCTAAGAAGAAAGAAAAAAGATCGTGAAGAATCTAAGGGCAAGATGGGAATAAAGACACAGACCTACTAGAGAATGGACTTGAGGATATGGGGGGAGGGAAGGGTAAGCTGTGACAAAGTGAGAGAGTGGCATGGACATATATACACTACCAACCGTAAAATAGCTAGCTAGTGGGAAGCAGTCGCATAGCACAGGGAGATCAGCTCAGTGGTTTGTGACCACCTAGAGGGGTGGGATAGGGAGGGTGGGAAGGAGGGAGATGCAAGAGGGAAGAAATATGGGAACATATGTATATGTATAACTGATTCACTTTGTTATAAAGCAGAAACTAACACACCATTGTAAAGCAATTATACCCCAATAAAGATGTTAAAAAAAAAAAAAAAAAAGATCAGGGGCTTCCCTGGTGGCACAGTGGTTGAGAGTCCGCCTGCCGATGCAGGGGAAGTGGGTTCGTGCCCCGGTCCGGGAATATCCCACATACCGTGGAGCGGTTGGGCCCGTGAGCCATGGCCGCTGAGCCTGCGTGTCCGGAGCCTGTGCTCCGCAATGGGAGAGGCCACAGCAGTGAGAGGCCCGCGTACCGGGAAAAAAAAAAAGATTATTTTCTCTAATAAGAACCTACTGAATATCACAGGGAACTCTATTCAATACTCTGTGATGACCTATATGGGAATAGAGTATAGAAAAGAGTGGATATATGTATATGTATAACTGACTCACTTTGCTGTACAGCAGAAACTAACACAGCGTTGTAAATCAACTGTACTCCAATAAAAAAATTAATTAGAATAAAAAAAGAAAAAGAAATTAGTTATCCTTTATAGGCACATTTACTTGGTCAAATTCCTGTTGCTCTTTGATACAGAAAGAGTGAACTTTCATTAATGAAGATCTGTCACACCTGAGAAACTGTAAATGTTTCACTATTAAGATTAAGCTATTAGGGCTTCCCTGTTGGTGCAGTGGTTAAAAATCCGCCTGCCAATGCAGGGGATGTGGGTTTGAGCCCTGGCCTGGGAAGATTGCACATGCCACAGAGCGACTGGGCCCGTGCACCACACCTACTGAGCCTGCGCTCTAGAGCCTGCGAGCCACAACTACTGAAGCCCACGTGCCACAACTACTGAAGCCCACGTGCCACAACTACTGAAGCCCATGCGCCTAGAGCCCATGCTCCACAATAAGAGAAGCTACCTCAATGAGAAGTCCACGCACCACAACGAATAGTGGCCCCACTCTCTGCAACTAGAGAAAGCCCATGCACAACACTGAAGACCCAATGCAGCCAAAAATAAATAAAATAAATTTATATTAAAATAAAAGATCAGGCTATTATTCCTAGTAACAGTGATTTAATGGAGAGTTTATTAATTTCTTGATGTCTTGTACCTTCAGTCAGTGATGATAAAAACTTGTAAAAATACTTAAAATTAGGGACTTCCCTGGGGTCCAGTGGTTAAGAATCCACCTTCCAGTGCAGAGGACGCAGGTTCCATTCCTGGTCAGGGAACTAGGATCCCACATGCCACAGGGCAACTAAGCCTGCGTGACATAACTACTGAGCCCGCACACTCTGGAGCCTTTGCACCACAACTAGAGAGCCTGTGCATCACAGCTACTGAGCCCCTGTGCTCTAGAGCCCACGTGCCATAACTAGAGAGAAGCCCGTGCGCTGCAACAAAGAGCCTGCATGCCACAAGGATCCCGCGTGCTGCAACTAAGACCTAATGCAGCGAAATAAATAAATATTTTTAAAAAATATACTTAAAATTAGGGGCTTCCCTGGTGGTGCAGTGGTTGAGAGTCCGCCTGCCGATGCAGGGGACATGGGTTCGTGCCCTGGTCCGGGAGGATCCCACATGCCGTGGAGCGGCTGGGCCCGTGAGCCATGGCCGCTGAGCCTGCGCGTCCGGAGCCTGTGCTCCGCAGCGGGAGAGGCCACAACAGTGGGAGGCCTGCGTACCGCAAAAAAATATATATATACTTAGAATTAAAAGCTAACAAATATCAACTTAAAGATATTACTGCACCTTACTGCTGGATTACAAAACATTTATAGGAAATACAGGATGATAAAATACTTCATTATAATTAGATGAATTTATGAGCTACTTGAAGTTTCATTGATTGTAAAATTCAGGCTTCACAAAAATTCCTAAATTATAAAGATTATGAACCCTGTAATCGGTCCCCATAAAAGATAACTATAGAGACTAGTTTGATAACCATTTCTCAATATTAAAAACCTTCCTATACATGCTGGGGCTTCCCTGGTGGCGCAGTGGTTGAGAGTCCGCCTGCCGATGCAGGGGACGCGGGTTCGTGCCCCGGTCCGGGAAGATCCCGCATGCCTCGGAGCGGCTGGGCCCATGAGCCATGGCCGCTGGGCCTGCGCATCTGGAGCCTGTGCTCCGCAACGGGAGAGGCCACAGCAGTGAGAGGCCCGCGTACCACAAAAGAACAAACAAACAAAAACAAACAAACAAAAAAACCCTTCCTATACATGCCTTAACCGCACTTTTAGAATCTGGAAGAATGCTGCCCTGGTGCCACTCCCCCAGTGTGTGGAATGAACTCCTGTTGTAGTTTTTGTGTCCTCCTCCCGTCTTGTGCAGAATATATAAGAATTAAATGCAGTTTGTTGTTACTAATCAGCTTGGGCAATAGTTGAACCAGCTTTTTTCCCAAACTTCTTTCCCCTCCTTCTGTAAAGCTGTCTAGGAAAGCATTCCTATGTTATTTAGATAGTGTTTAGAATTTATGAAGATCCCAAGGCCAGGGTGTTGGAATTTGACTGGGTGTTAGGGAGCCAGGAACGTGGAATCAAGTGAGATTAGCTTCCTCCTTCCCTCTCCATGGGTAGAGCACGTGGAGCAGTTTTACAGCCCTAAAGAGAGCTCCCTGTGCCATGTGTGCTCTTTAAACTGTGTTTATCTCCTGCACATCCACTGTGGTAACTGTCCTGCGGACGACTGGGGACTATGCTCTCCTGGGCAGAACAGCAGCAGAAGGACACCACTACTGCGGGTCCTTTGCCTTTGCTTTTGTTTTCTTGCTTGTTCCTCTCTCTTCTTCCTTTTCCTGAGAGGGCTCGGTTGTATTAAAATAATTTAAAACCTTAATTCTTTTTCAGAAAAGTACACATGCACACATACTCATGCGCACGTACCAAACAACAGAACTTTTCCCGTGGGTGCTGGGGTACAAGGGCCTGAGGTAAACAACATTGGGGTGGGGGGTCCCTAAGCAAGATGAGTGGGGAGTGGGAGGGTAGGTATGTTCATGGGTGGTCAGAATGATTTTCAGGCCCCTCCTGGTCCCCTATGCTGGCAGCAGTACGATGGGCTCAGAAGGTCCCTCCTGGTGGAGTTTCTTTTCTTCTTTTTTTTCAGTCTAACATTTTATTTATTTTAATTTTATTTTTTGATAAAAATTATATGTATTTATGGTGTACAACATGATGTTTTGATACACGTATACATAGTGAAATTATTACTAGAGTCGAGCTAATTAATATATCTTCTCATATAGTTACCTTTTTTGTGATGAGAGCACTTGAAATCTCCTCTCTTAGTAAATGTCCAGGGTTCAGTATTACTAACTGTAGTCATCATGCCGTTCATTCGATCTCTAGGCTTATTCATCCTACATAGCTGCACCTTTGTACCCTTTGACCAACACCTCCCCATTTCTCCCACCACCCCACTCCTGATAACCACCCTTCTACTCTCTGCTTCTATGTATTTGACTTTTTTAGATTCTACATATCAGTGAGATCTTGCACTGTTTTTTCTTTCTCTGTCTGGCTTATTTCACCTAGCATAATGTCCTCCAGGTTCATCCATATTTTTGCACATGGTACAATGTCCTTCCTTTTAAAGGCTGAATAATATTCCATGGTAAATATATACCACAATTTCTTTATCCATTCTTCCATTGAAAGACACTTAGTTTGGTTTCATGTCTTGGCTATTGTGAATAATGCTGCAATGAACATGGGATACTTCAAGACACTGATTTCATTTCCTTTGGGTATATACCCAGAAGAGGGATTGCTGGATCATATGGATAGGTTTCTTGAGCATTCAGCAGTTAATGGTGGTGAGGGTGGCCAGGACTGTGGTGAGGACAAGAGGTACTTCTCTGGAAGAGAGATGAGTGGATGATCATTCAGAGGAAGTGGGCCCAACCAGGACACCCAAGGGTGGCAGGTGGTCGTTGCCCACCATTGTTGCCTTCTGGTGGCTCCCTGCAGCACTGGCAGCCAGTGGTTCCCCTCTGGCAATGCTGATGGTTACAGTTTAGACCACTGGCTTCTTGGGAGGTGTGGGTGTGGAGATATGCAGGGAGACAGGGGATTGCACTTTCTTCCAGAAGTTCTGGGGCCCCCAGCTCATTGTGTGAACCACTAGGAGCTAGAAGCTCAAGAGCTGCTGCCTATCAGCTTTCCCTAGAGGAGTGAAAAGTGGCTGGTTGGAGGGTTTGCTGTCCTCCACCTGGTCCTCACCTTCATGAGCTGCCCAGGTGCTTAAAGCTTCAAGTGTACAGGTGGGCTTCCAGGGGTGTAAAAGGCTTTTCTCTTCTGGAGTAATTATAGCCTTTCAGTCAAGGCAATAGGACAGGGAGAGAAACATAATAAGAGTCTAGATTGATAGTATTTGTATTCTCTTCTGTAACCCCAGTTCCATTTTGGGGGGTTTGTCTGTTTAAAGTTTAAGACCGATAAACAGCACTTACATTCCTCTTTGTAAATGTGAGTAACATACATTGCACTAGCATCTATATGCGTCCCATCTCAAAAACCCCGTGCCTCTGAGTGGAGACTGTTTCTTGTGTCAAGTCCATTTCTAGTGTATTCTCCAGTTTTACCCTCTACCAGTTTTCTTAATCTCATTCTCATTTCTCCCAGCTCTCCATCCTTCTGTCTGTTCATTTCCCCTTTCCCAGGGCTCTACGTATTCTCACAGTCTAGACTGAGACTCAGTCAACACAGCTGTTGTCTTGGGCCATGGCTCCACGCTCTCTTGGGTTTGACCCCCTTTGCCTGGGGTCCATGTTGTTGAACTACATGCTTAAGTCACTTTCAAAAAAGCCTATGTTGGAGGTAAACTTTCCAAGTTTTTGCAAGTCTGAAAGGACTCATACCTAGTGATCGTTTGGTTGGTTGTAGAATTTGTTCTCCATCAAAACTTTTCTGGCTGCATCTTCTAGCACCCAGCATTGCAGGTGTGAGAGTCAGCAACCAGTCTGCGTGATTGTTCCTTATGAAGTGATTCATTTTTTTCTTTTTCTCTGGAAGCTTTGAGGATCTTCTCTTAGTCTTCAATGTTCTAAACTTCCATGGTGCTGTGACTACATATAGATGTTTTCATTCTTTGGTTGGGCATTTTGGTAGCTTGCAGCCCTCAGCTGTAGGCAAATATATATCTTGTATTTATTTGAAAATTTCCTCTCATTCTTTTTCTTTCCTGAACTCGAATTCATTTGTGATTGAGCTATTTAAACTGACCCCATGTGTCTCTTGTATTTTCTTGACTATTTTATTCTTTTTGCATTAGTTTACTTTGGTCATTTCCAAGAGCTCTTTTCACAGAACTCATTTTTCTTTTAATGCAGTAGCTTCTTGAATTTATTGATGATACTTAATAACAGGTTTAGTTTTGTTTTTAAGTTCTTCTCTTTCCTTTAGGGTCATTTTTCCTTCTTGCTTGTCTTGATCTTCTCTTGTATGTTGCAGGCTTTCCTCAGCTTTCCTCAGTTGTACAGTCATGTTTAAGAACAAGGCAAAAAACAAAACAAGAAAGAACAAGGCAATTGAAACTCTAATAAGAACATTTTGTGTGTAGATGGGGCTTGCTGGCAAGCAGGTTCTCCCTCAGGGTGAGCCAAAAGGGGACTGCCCTTAGGTGGGGGGGTGACAGTGAAGGCTGGACTCTTCAGCACTAACACGCACATGCACTCACACCAGCTGTCTCGGTTCTCAGCAGCATATCCATGGCATTTCTTTAGCGATACCCTGCCCCCCTTTTAAGATTTTGTCTGGCGAGATGGCATGGCCACAGGCAGTTTTGCACAGGCATGGCATGGAGGAAGGAGAGGCTCACCTGGTCCACGCACAGGACTTGTATTTCTCCCCCTATTTTGATCCCTGTTTGCCCTCTCCACCCTGCATGGTACCTGACATCTCTGGGCTGCCAGGGACATTCTGCTCCCTCCTCTGCTGTGGCCCCTCCTCAGGATTTAAAGGCTGTCTGTCCTTTTGCTCCCATCCACTCTCCGTTTTCTGAACCTTTGCTGACCCTTCTTAATAGCCAATAGCCCCTCCATACATTTTCTCTTCGTTGTGGGTTTATTATCTGTGTTTTATTCTTTTACTGTTATTTTTATGGGGTATTGGAAAGGAGAGGAGAGGAATGCTTGCATTCAGTATTTAAATAGGAAGCCAGTTTACTATGAAAGAATGTAAACCTTAGAAACCAAAATAATGTGTGGTTTTCTTTTTAAAACAATCTTTTTTTCTGTTTGCTTAGAAATGGTAGTTCTCTTGAAAACATTGTATTGATGAAAAAAGCCAGGTGCAAAAGACTACATATTATATAATTCCATTTATACGAAATGTCCAGAGTAGGCAAATCCATAGAGTTAGAAAGTAGATTAGTGGTTTCCTAGGGCTGGAGGTCATGGAGGAATTGGGGAGTGACTGCTCACAGATGTGGGGATTCTTTTTGGGTGATGACTTCTAAAATTGATTGTGGTGATGGCCTTGTACCTCTGTGAATACACTAAAAGCCATTGAATGGTACAATTTAAGTGGGTGAGTTGTGTGAATTGTATCTTCCTAAAGCTATGAAAATGTGGTGGTCCTTTTTGGTTCATATATTAGGCACATTCTCTGTCAGTCTAAGACCAAAGAAGTCTTACTCAATGTTAGATATATGACACAAACTGTAATGGTAAAGATAATGAATACTCTGATGGTGTCCATAACCTTTTTTTTAATAGGTTCAAAAATAAAGAAGCTGGTGTATCCACCTGTTTTCATGGGATTAGCTGCCTCTCTTTATTATCCACAACAAGCCATTGTATTTGTCCAGGTAAGTTAGATTCAGTAAGCTTGCATGTCCTTTGTTCTTGCTTATGTATGTATGGGTTTACTGCTTAATTTAATTTTATTTTGCAGCCTTTCTAACACCAGACTAAAATTTGTTTGCACATATAAATGAACTACAACAGATTTAAATGTTTTTCTGCACTATGTACCTCACTTCTGGCCCTCCTTCCAATGTCAGTATTCAGAGAATGCATGCTAATTTGAATATTAATCAAAGAAAATTTGCTATGCCTTTTTTTTTTGCATAATTACATGGAAATCTAGAGACTCAAATTCCAAAGCTGCTAGTTACAGGTCATTCTCAGTTTGGGCTTATCTGGTCACAACCTGCCCTCCTTGGAGTTGCAGGCATGGGCCTGTGCTCTGGCCCTCTGCGCCTTCTCCCTCATCATGGTGCTAGCCTCGCTTTCCTTGCTGGGGACTACAGGGAGTGCAGTCCCTTCTGCTGGGAACGCCTTTCTCAGGGCTGTCAGTTGGCTGCTCCTTTCCTACCCTTCAGGCCTCAGTTTGATGGCATCCTGGCAAGTAGAACACAGTGGCAAGAACACGGGTGAAGCTGATGCCTTAGTCAGCTTGAGCTGTCGTAACAAAATACCACAGACTGTGAGGCTTAAATAACAGAAATTTATTTTCTCACAGTTCTGGAGGCTGGAAGTCCAAGATCAAGGTATCAGCAAGGTTGGTTTCTCCTGAGGCCTCTCTCCGTGACTTGCAGATGGCCACCTTCTCCCTGTGTCCTCACACGGCCTTGTCATTGTGCGTGCACTCCCCTGGTGTATCATCCTTGTCTTATAATGACACTGGTTAGATTAGAGGTCTACCCTTATGATGAACTTGACCTTAATTACCTCTCTAAAGGCCCTGTCTCCAAATACAGTCTACTGTATTAACACTGTGGGTTAGGGCTTCAGTATATGAATTTTGGGGGATACAATTCAGTCCATAACAGCTGGACCAGCAGTTCTCAGAGTGTAGTCCCTGGACCAGCAGCATCAGAATCACCTGGGAACTTGTTAGAAATGCAAATTTTCAGGCCCCAACCCGGACCTACTGACTCAGACACTGAGGGTTAGGGCCAGCAATATGTGGTTTAGCAAGCCCTCCGGGGGAGTTTTAGCAAGCCCATAATATTTGAGAACCACTGATAAAGACTAGACTCTCTCAGGGCAGTGGTGTGTGGACTTAGTGCGACTCTACATGTAGAGTCCCTTGGAAAACTGCAAGAGCAAGGCAGACTCGAGCTTTTGAGGTCCTAGACAACTTACGGAGACAAGGACTCATTTGCCAGAATTGCCATCTCACACTGACACTTGGTCCTAGGAGGAATAGCAGTGCCATCACCAGATTTCGGCCCTGAGGGCTCTGAGCCAAAATGACCTGAAACTGTGCCCCCTGCAGTCCTTGTGACAGTATCGAGTCTACATTCCTAGACGGTGCTGCAGTTGCAGGTGGGAGCCCAGTGGCTCCAGCTGCGGGAAATTGTTGCCTTTGGTGGCAAATACCAGTAAGATCTTCATAGCATGGCCTTGTCATTGCTTACAGCAGTCCTGGAGGCGGACAGTTACTGATCCTCTGCCTGCTTCAGCCCCAGCTCTGGAACAGTGAATCGTGTCTGCCTGCCCTAGATCATAAAAATAATCAAACATCATCTCAGTCTGTTATGGTTTAAATAGTAAATTGGCTGCTGGCTGAGAAGCATATGTGGCTGCCCTCTGAGTAGAGGCCTTTTTTTATCTTATATGCCACAGCATATGTTGCAAAAGATTTTTTATATTCACAACCAAGATAGTAGCATGCAAATCTGAGTTGTATTCTAATTTATTTTTAAAGTCAGGGGGAAGGAGTTTTGTCTTTTATTTTGTACCTAGGGTAAGCCAGAGCAAAGCAATTAACTAGTTTCACTAGATATAAAACATTAGTGATCTGTTTGGGATGATGAAAACGTTTTGAAAATGGATGGTGGTGATGGCTGCATAGCATTGTGAATGTAATTAATGCCACTGAATTGTACACCTAAAAGTGGTTCAAATGGTAAATGTTATGTGTATTTGCCACAATAAAACAAAACAACATCAGCGACTGAAAGAGAATTTCTGATACCGTTTTAGTGTCATTTAGTTCCTATTTCACAGTTTCTTTTCTACTTCCTCTTCTTTTTTTTTCTTTTTTTTTTAATGAATGCCATGACCTTGGACAAGCCACTTAATCACTTATATTCTGTTTTCTGTTCAGTAGTGTTTGGAGAAAAGTACTGTAAGAAAACCCTTAAAGTGATGGCAAATATTATTTTTCTCTCAAATTTAAAGCACTGAAAACAGTGCCATACTCATGATAAATGCTTGATATGTCTACCAGTGGGTGTGAGAATCATATCATGTCCTAAGAACAGTTGGAGCAACTGGAAGAATATAACTTCTAAGAAACCAGCATGTTGCAGCAACCCCTGGATTTACTAGCACTGTGATCTTAGTCACTCGGCCTCTGAATATTTCCTTACAGTCTTTGCCTACTTACCACATAGGGTTGTTATATAGAATAGAGATAAATCATGTGAATGTGCTTTGTAAAGTAAAATGCTATACACAGACAAATTATTATAAAAACTAGGAAGAGAATAATAACTGCTTTCAGAAAATTGAAGTACTGTCATTTAGAAGAATAATCAATATGGTCATAAGTAGGACGAACGAATGCAAATTATTGGAAGCATTTTTTTTTAAGAAAGCTCAATACTTAAAAAAAAAGTTTCCAACAATTAAAGCCAACAGGCCAAAGTTGGACAAGTGCATTTTAAGGTAGTGAGCTCACTGACCCCAAAATATTCTCTGACCCTGGGGCCTACCTCTCAGGATGTTGTAGAAAGGATTTTGAAACAGGAGGCAAAATCGCTGTAGAAACTCGAAGACTTTATGTTTTGAGGGATCTGGAAAGACTGAGAGTATCTTTACTGGGCTCACCTATTTTTTTTTACCTAGCCCCAAAAATGAATGATTGATTTTAAGCTTGATTTTCAGACTTGTTTGGCTGTTACATGCTAGATGTGATAGGTAGAAGCCTTCCTTCTTGTCTGATCTTCAGGCATTTCCCATATCAGCAATGATCTACATTTTTTTTCCTTGAAATTGTGAAAGTTTGAAATATACACCTATAATTTATGGCAAATTATTTTAAACAGTAACTATACACTGGGAAGCTATTTTTTCTTTTTATGCTATCATTCTTACTATCTTTTATTTGCTTACATTGCACAGTTTTAATGTGTATGTTCCAAGATTCCTTTGTTTGTCGTATGCTTAAATACAGTTCTTTTGGAAACAGGGCAAAAGAAAACAAAATTCTCTTCCTTACTACTTCATGTATGGAATAGCAATGTGTCTTTTATATTTTGTTTCAAGGTCAGTGGGGAGAAATTATATGACTGGGGTTTACGTGGATACATAGTCGTAGAAGATTTGTGGAAGGAGAACATTCAAAAGGTGAGAAAGATCTTTTTCATTATCTTCCTTTTGGTTTAAATATGTGGTTTCTCTCAGGTTTTATAAAATTCTTGATGCCCTGTTGCTTGCTCTTGCTTTTTCTGTTTGTATTTCCTTATGCTTCTAGCTCAGATTCTCTGGTGGCCTTTATTGGAGGAGCAATAGAACCTCTGTGCATTTGATTATTTTCAGCAGGGCTGAATAAGTGGGGGCCATAAAATACATTCCACCCCAGTCTTAGACCATAATTTCCACTGTATTGTATTTACAGTTTGCTCAAAGTGTTGCATATTATCTGAAAGTTTTATC
The DNA here is from genome assembly GCF_963455315.2 of Globicephala melas. Lineage (NCBI taxonomy): Eukaryota > Metazoa > Chordata > Mammalia > Artiodactyla > Delphinidae > Globicephala > Globicephala melas. The sequence goes on from NC_083335.1 coordinate 106,283,954, forward strand.
AAAACTAGATTCAGGGCTTCCCTGGTGGCGCAGTGGTTGAGAGTCCGCCTGCCGATGCAGGGGACACGGGTTCGTGCCCCAGTCTGGGAAGATCCCACATGCCGCGGAGCGGCTGGGCCCGTGAGCCATGGCCGCTGAGCCTGTGCATCCGGAGCCTGTGCTCCACAACGGGAGAGGCCACAACAGTGAGAGACCCGCGTACCGCAAAAAAAAAAAAAAAAAAAAAAAAACTAGATTCAAAGGGAACATGCTATGCTCCCATCAAAAGACAAATAACCAAGACTCCTCTTGATATTTCATTCACCATAGGCTTTGTTCTTCGCTTTATCAGTACTGTCCAGTTAAGGGCAAATACAGGACCAGCCACCAGTTACAGGCCATTGTGCTGACTGGTGGGCAAACAGCAGAGGGGAAAAGGTTGTGGAATTATAAGGACAGGTCATTTTTTTGTCTCTTCTCACAGCCACTTAGCTGATTAAATGTTGCCTATGTTTGCTGGGACATTCTCTCTTTCCTCTGATAAGGATTAGAGAATATAGAACAAGGCATCATGCCTCCTCCAAGCACTCAGAGGCACAGCTCGATAAGGAAGAATTAGGGTTCTTATTATTAACATAACTTCTGTATCATAGAATACTTTTGACTCCTGTCATCTCAAATCAGAATACCCTTTTAAAAAATATAAATACCTAGGGAATTCCCTGGTGGTCCAGTGGTTAGGCTCCGAGCTTCCACTGCAGGGGGCATGGGTTCGATCCCTGGTCGGGGAACTAAGATCTCGCATGCTATGCGGCATGGCCCATAAATAAATAGATAGATAAATAGATAAATACATACATACCTATCTCAAAACCCAGGATTTCAAACTGGAATTTGGAAGTAACATTAACAGAATAAATTATAAGCCCTCCTCATTAGTTACATAAATAATCTTCCAGTGAAATCTTAAGACTAATTATTGTACTGGTGATTTGTAAATGAATTAGTCTCTGTTGAGCCTGTTTAAACTAGCTCTTGAGTAGGAAGTTCTATATTAATATCAAGTGCCCTTTGGCAATCCCTTTTAAAGAATAAATGCTCATAGTTTTATTTTCATTTCTCTGACATTTTCTTTGGAAGCTTTCTTTCCTGTTTAAAAAATTCCTGAAGTCCACACTGAGTTTAATATGGGAAAGGAAACAGAATGTCAGGAAAACTATACACAGCCTTAGAAAGAAATGTAGAAAATGAAACTCCTCCTCAGTTCTGAGTGCTCACTGTGGTGTCAGTGCAGAACCGATGCACATGAAAGCTATGGTGGGGGGGATCCCCTGGGAGCCTCTGAGCGCTCACTGTGGTGTCAGGCAGACACGTGCACACCAATGGGACTGTGGTTGGAATGCAAGCTAAGCAGAACAGCATTTTATTGTAATTTGAAAACGTTGGATATTACAGCTACTCGTATTTACATGCAAGTCTTTGGGGAGCGAGATAGTAAAGATGCCTAATTAGCCTGGGGTTGGTCTGCATGTCGTCTCTGGTCTTCCTTCTATGCTCTTGCCCTCTTGAGCGTCACTGAGAGCTTAGTGTCCTTCCATTCACTTACTCTCAAAGCACAGTTGTCCTGACAGCTATCTGTTGTGAATAGAAGATAATAAAATGGATGTTGACTACTTAAACATTTAGCACAAGTTTTAAATGAAAAATATCAGAAGGCCTTATTAATTCAAGATTTGATATAGTTAGATTTGGGGAATTATTTGATATGTACATATCATATCAAATGGTGGTAAATAGTCAAAGAAATTTGTGGACATTGTGTTTAAAATGGGGCCCTGAGGGACTTCCCTGGTGGTCCAGTGGTTAAGGTTCTGTACTTCCAGTGCAGGGGAACTAGATCCCCGCATTCCACAAATTTCTTTGACTACTTACAACCAAAAGTAGGTACATCTGTTACATTATTATAGTACAAACAATTATGAATCAGATTGCACCTAATTGAGACTGGTAATTGAAGCCTAACTTGAAAACCAATTTCCAGACATGCTAAGAAACAGACAAATATCTCCTCCATGAGGTGTTCTTCAGTTCCCTTCAAAGAATTCCCGGGCCCCCAAAGATTCCTGTTCCAGGGTAGCTTAAGTCTTTGCTCTCGTTAATAAAGCAAAAACAAACAAAAAATACTGAAACCCACAAAGTCCAACAAGTGGGGGGCAGGGAAATCAATAAAAGACAATGGCATTTCACTATCAAATAATGGGGCCCTGAAATTTTAAGTGGTATGAATGATGGTTCAGTTCTCAATTATATTATTTCCCATGGAGCTGTATTACTCTCAGAAACCATCAGTCTGTGGCATTTTTTGCTCTGCCACATCTCTTTTCCCTTTTAGGAATTAATTCTAAATGTTTGCACTGAGTCTTCTATCAACGAAGTTTGGATGAGGTGGTCTTTCAGTCCTGTCATTGGTCAGTGAAGAGGAATTTATCTGCTTCAGCTAAAATGAATTCTTTGTCTGAACTGTGAAGCAAAGATGGATGTGTCCAGAAATATTGTCATCATAATGGGTCTAGGTTTTTTTTCTTTTTTTGAGATAAAAGAACATATAAAATATGTCATAAAATACAACATATATAATATAAAATAACTGCATATATATGTATATTTACAGTTTAAAATCCAACAATATAATGACCATACATATACCAACAAACCATCCATCTTTAAAAATAGGAAATTACCAATGTCTTCCAAGTTCTTCCTGGGCCCTTCCATCTCCCCAGAGAGAACCACTATCCAGAATTTTGTGCTTTTCATTCCATTGTTTTTCTTTAAACTTTTTCTTTTAGTTGAACCACATAACGTATTTATTCTAAAACACTGTAGTTGAGCTTGCCTGTTTTTTGCCTTTATAATATAAATATCAAATATACATATAAATAAATATATAGTTTAGATGGAGTCTTACTATATGTGTTATTTTGCAAGTTGTTTTGTTCCCTAAACATTATGTTAATGGGTTGTGTATGCCCGTAATTTATTAATTTACACTGCTATGGAATATTTCTTTGTGGGAAAATACCCATGTTGATGGCTAACTAGGTGGCTTTCAGTATATTGTCGTTGCACACACAGCTTTGAGCATATTTCTGTACATGTGTCATGGTTTATTAAGAGTTTCTTAGGCCAGAGACTTCCCTGGTGGCACAGTGGTTAAGAATCTGCCTGCCAATGCAGGGGACACGGGTTCGATCCCTGGTCCGGGAAGATCCCACACGCTGCGGAGCAACTAAGCTTGTGCACCACAACTACTGAGCCCACATGCTGCAACTACTTGAGCCTGCGCGCCTAGAGCCCGTGCTCCACAACAAGAGAAGCCACTGCAACGAGAAGCCCGTGCACCGCAACAAAGAGTAGCCCCCACTTGCCATAACTAGAGAGAGCCCGCACTCAGCAACGAAGACCCAACGCAGCCAAAAATTAAATTAAATTAAATTAAATTAAATTAAAAAAAGAGTTTTTCTAGGCCAGGATTCCTAGTTCATAATGTCTGCACATCAATTTTACTAGATGACAAGTTTTCCATTTTTGCCAGTCTGGTGCCTTTGAAATAGCTTTTCACTGTGGGGTGTGTTTGTGTGTTTGTGTGTGTGTGTGTGTGTGTGTGTGTGTGCGTGCGTGTGTATGTCTTTACTTTGTTCCCCAGTTTTTATTTTGAAAAAATATTTCAAAACTACAGAACAGTTGCAGGAATAGTATAATGAATATACCCTTCACATAGATTCACCAATTAACGTTTTGCTACATTTGCTTTGTCTTTTTACACATGCTTGGGTGCGCACACACATGTGCATTTTATTTTTCTGAACCATTTGAGAGTTAGTTGTAGATACTGCGCTTTCTACCCATATCTAATTCAGCATATATTTCTAAAGAACATGGTCATTTACTGATATAATCACAATACCATTATCATGCTCAGGAAAGTTGACATTTCATTGTTTACATAATCATTATCTAATATACAGTCCATAGTCAGATTTCCTCAGTTGCCACAATAATGTGCTTTCCTTCAACAATTTTTAAATTGATTTTTTTATCGCTGAGTGAATTATTATAAGGCACATACCCTTGTAACCATCATCTAGGACAAAAACCCAGAATTTTGCCAGCCTCCCCAGAAGCCCTTCCATGTAGCTCACCCCAATCACATTCCTCTCTTTCCATCCAAAACTACCTACTATCCTGACTTCCATAGTAGGAAGTAACTTCCCTGTTTTTCTTAATGGCTTTATCACCTAAGTCTTTATCCCTGTCACTTTAGTCTTGCCCATGGTTATTTCTGACTTGATATTCCTTTTAAGTCTTTTTTTTTTCCCTTTTAAGTCACTTAATCTACTGGTTCCCCTTCCATCCTCTTATTTTCCTTACACTGTATCTGTTAAAGGAACCTGGCGTGTCGGACCTGTAGAGTTTCCAACAGTTTGGGTTTTGCGGATTGCACGCTTACGGTGCAGTTGAACGTGTTCCTTTCTTCTCTACGTTTCCTGTAGATTGGCCACTGGATCCAGAGGCTGCCTAATCAAGTTCGTGTTTGATCCTATTGGCAAGGCTATAGGTCTATGTAGGCATCTAAGTTTTTGCTTCACTTTACCATTTTGGTGTTAGTGGCTATTGAGGCTCAATGCCTAGACCTACTGACTCACTGGGAGTTGGAAAATGGTGATATTCTATTTCTGTCATTTCACATAATAGCTAGAACACTTTAATAAGGAACTGCTTCCCCTCATATACTATTTAGTTACACAGTTATAGGAAAGTTAGGATAAATGCTCAATTTTTGCTCTTGTTTATCTGGTTTTCAAAATAATAAATTGGTTCCCTCTCATCCTCAGAAGGTCACCAATTAGTGGGGTTTTTTTGAGAATCATTTTGAATTTGTAGATTTAAATATATTTGGGTTTGAATGCTTTGTATTTCTTATCCTTGTTGGAGTTCAGATTGTTCCATTTTGGCCAGTAGAAGTTGGCTCTGCGTCCTTTTGACATGACACAAGGACTCTGCAATAGTTTCCTCGCTGTCTGGCATGTCAAAATGGTCTCAGAATCTCTCATTGTTGTTTTAATGTATGTTCCTTTGATTACTAATGAGGTTGAGCATCTTTTCACATGTTTATTGGTTTCTTCTTGAAATGCCTGTTTATGTCTTTTGGCCTTTTTTTTTTTTTTTCTGGTACGCAGGCCTTTCACTGTTGTGGCCTCTCCCGTTGTGGAGCACAGGCTCCGGACGTGCAGGCTCAGCAGCCATGGCTCACGGGCCCAGCCGCTCCGCGGCACGTGGAATCTTCCCGGACCGGGGCACGAACCCGTGTCCCCTGCATCGGCAGGCAGACTCTCAACCACTGCGCCACCAGGGAAGCCCTTTTTGGCCATTTTTCATGTGGGTCATTAGTTCCTTTCTTAATGATTATAAGAGTTCTTTATTTTTTCCTAGATACTAATATTTTTGGTCACATGTTTGCAGATGTCTTCTCCCAGTTTGAGGCTTGTTTCTTCAGTTTTGGTGCCTCTTGATGATCAGAAGTACTTAATGTAGTTGATTCATAGATCTTTTCCATTACGGTTTTCACTCTTTGACTCTAGATGTTTAATAAAAGCATGAAACTATTGATTGTCCGTTGCTAATCTGAAACCCTTTCAGAATAGTCCCAGCTCAAAGCCTGAGTTTCAGAGATGGAGGCTATTTGTGGGTGTCAGGCTCCAGGGTCACAGATAGCTCTTTTGGAGTTGTCTTCTACATTAGCCAAACACAGCAGTGTGTTTCATTAAAAGTCATGTTTAATTTTCACTAGATTTTTAAAAAATGTGACAAGTTACTATCAAAGAATTGTAGAATGACTGTTAAAGACCAACAATAACTAAAAAGAAAATTCTTAATAATTCTTTGAAGGTAAGGAAAATATAAAAGAAATGTAAACCTGTTACTAACATGAAAACTGAGCAGAACTTCTAAAGCTGAGCTTTTTATAGTTGTATTCAAGCCTTTGCTGGCTCAGCAGGAAATTGAAAGGGAAGCAGCAGCCATCAATCTGAGTAAATGTGTCCTGCTTTCTTTTTCTCCATTCGAAATTCCTTAGCTTTCTAAACACACTCAAGTTTTGCTGTAAGTTATGTGATTTTAAAGTGATCATCTTTGAAATAAGGCAGTCACAGAAGGAGAAATACTGTATGATTCCACTTAAATGAAGTATCTAAAATAGTCAAATTTATAGAAGAAGAGAGTAGAGTGGTGGTTGCCAGGGGCTGGGGGGAGTGGAAAATGGGGAGTTGCTAATCAGTGGGTATAAAGTTTCAGTTATGCAAGATGAATACATTCTAGAGACCTGCTGTACAATATAGTGCCTATAGTTAACATTACTGTATTATACACTTAAAAATTTGTCAGGAGGGCAGATCTCATATTAAGCGTTCTTACCACAATAAAATAAAAATAAGGACAATGTGGTGGGTTTTCCATAAAGCTAAATTTGTTCTGAATTTGTGTCCTTTCTAGTTTTTGCTGTTTAAAATTCTAAGAAATAAAGGTACTAGGCAATGATTTTTCTTTTTTTTTTTCTTGGCTGCGTTGGGTCTTCATTGCTGTGCGCGGGCTTTCTCTAGTTGTGGGGAACAGGGGCTACTCTTCGTCGCGGTGCGTGGGCTTCTCATTGCGGTGGCTTCTCTTGTTGCGGAGCACAGGCTCTAGGCGCACAGGCTTCAGTAGTTGTGACACACAGGCTCAGTATTTGTGGCTCGTGGGCTCTGGAGCGCAGGCTCAGTAGTTGTGACGCACGGGCTTAGTTGCTCCGCGGCATGTGAGATCGTCCCGGACCAGGATTGAACCCGTGTCTCCTGCATTGGCAGGCAGATTCCTAACCACTGTGCCACCAGGGAAGTCCCTTTCTTTTTTTAAAAACATCATTACTTAACAAAATAAATAGTAAGAAATCCTGAAAAAAGAAGTCTGCTTTTTCGAAAGGCATACACTTTTGGTATGAGGAAAGGTAGACAAGGCAGGATGCAGCATGGCCTGGTGGCCAAGAGAGTGGACTCCAGAGTGGGTGCACCGGGCTCTTCCCCCACTCCCACCCCACCCCCACCTCTTACAAGCCTTGAAACCTTGGGAAGTCGCTCTGGTGCTCTTGGGAAATGGGGGTAGTACCTCATGGGGCTGTTTCAAGGATTGAGTTTATCCATGTGAGAAGCTGAGAAAATGGACAGACTTTAGAAATGGTAACCATGATAGATGTCATGTGACATCTGCTTAGGAGAAGGTAACATTTCCTCATGGAAAATGGAGCCCTAGGGCTTATTATACTCCTTAGTCAAAAGTCCTCCTATCTGTTTTAGTTTCCCATTGCAGCCATAACTAATGACCACAAATTTACTGGCTGAAAGTAGTACAAATTTATTATCTTAGACTCTGTAGGTCAGGAGTCCGGTGCTAAATCAAGGTGTCAGCAGGGCTGCATTCCTTTCTGGAGGTTCCAGGGGAGAATCCGCTTCCTGCTCCTTGAGGTGGTTGACAGAATTTAGTTTCTTGGCAGTTATAGGACCAAGGTCTGCTTTGCTAGCTGTCAGCTGAGGGTAGTTCCCAGCTTCTAGAGGCTGCAGCATTCCTTGACTCCCAGCCCTCTTCCTTCGTCTTCAGAGCCAGCTGCTGCAGATGAGTCCTTTTCATGTCCCATTTCTTTGACCCTGTCTTCCATCCTCTTAGACTATAGGAACCCATGTGATTCGATTGGGCCCACCCAGATAATCCAAGATAATCTCCCTATTGTAAGGTCAGCTGGTTAGCAACCTTAACTCCAGTGCCACCGTAATTCTCCTTTGCCATGTATGGTAGCACAGTCACAGGTTCCAGGATTAGGGTGCAAACATCTTTGAAGGGGCCGTTATTCTGCCTACCACATCCAGTGAACTGGAATTTCACTGGGGTCTGTAACAGGTCATTTATGTTTACCTTTTATTTCCTCATCAAAAAAGTTAAGTGACCTACCACATAGGATAGGTAGTTTTTTTTTAACATCTTTATTGGAGTATAATTGCTTTACAATGGTGTGTTAGTTTCTGCTTTATAACAAAGTGAATCAGCTATACATATACAGATATCCCCATATCTCCTCCCTCTTGCGTCTCCCTCCCACCCTCCCTATCCCACCCCTCTAGGTGGTCACCAAGCACCGAGCTGATCTCCCTGTGCTATGCGGCTGCTTCCCACTAGCTATCTGTTTTACGTTTGGTAGTGTATATATGTCCATGCCACTCTCTCACTTCGCCCCAGCTTACCCGTCCCCCTCCCTGTGTCCTCAAGTCCATTCTCTACGTCTGTGTCTTTATTCCTGTCCTGCCCCTAGGTTCATCAGAACCTTTTTTTTTTTTAGATTCCATATATATGTGTTAGCATACGGTATTTATTTTTTCTCTTTCTAACTTACTTCACTCTGTATGACCGTCTCTAGGTCCATCCACGTCACTACAGATAACTCAGTTTCGTTTCTTTTGGGATAGGTCATTTTTATTGAGCACTTGCTGTGAGCTTGGCCCTGTGTGCTAACTGTATGCTCAGGAAGAGTCTGTGAGGCAGGTTCTATTATTATCTCCATGTTATAAACGAGGAAACTGCATTTTGGAGGAGTTAAGTAATTGATCAAAATAATTCAGCTGGTGAGGGGATCAGACATTTCAAGTGGATTGCTGTACCTCAGAGGTTTGGCTAGAAATCCCCCTTCATATGGCAGTGCATACTAATTAGAAATAAATATTTTGATTAAAACAAATGTTTCAATTTTGCTAATAGAAATTATTATTCATGTTCATGGACATGGTAAGAAAATAAAATTTCTACTGTAGCTTAGCCAAGTTGACACATAAAATTAACCATCACAGTGCAGTGCTGTTTAGCTTATTCCTCTAGCCCTTTGCAATCCAATATGGCAGGCACCAGATGTTGACTACATGAAGTGTAGCTAATCTGAACTGAGGTATGCTGTAAGCGCAAATTCACACCAAATTTAGAAGACATGGTACAAACAAAAAGATTGTAAACTATCTCATAATTTTAATGTTGATTGATGTTATATTGATTACATGTTGAAATAATAGTATTTTAGATGTGTTGGGTTAAATAAAATGTATCAATCACTTTAAAAAAAACAATGAAACCCAGTATGTATTGAAATTAGATATAAGGAGAATGGTTGCATTGTAAAATATTTTAAATAAAACTGTCCGAAAATGCAAAAAAATTTGATTTCTGGCTTGTGCTAAGTCACAAACTGTCTTTTGAAGTCAGAATGTTGTTTTTGCTGAGATGATGATGGTTTGTGCCAAGAGAGATCTGATTTGTAATAGGGTGGATGGGTTCAATACTTCATTAGTGAGATATTTGACTGCATGTTTTGTTATACTATAAGTGATATGTAGTCAAACAAGAAAAATTTCCTAGCAACAGTTGTTTTCTTCAACCAGAAGAATGTCTTTATGTACTCATTTTCTTAATGTCCAAAGGATAAAAAAGTTTATGAATTTAGCATCTTGTATTCTTATCTTATTCTAAGATAGTATATCTTATCTTATATTTTTGATTAACTAAGTAGGGAACCACATGGTTTTTATGACAGACCCAATTGTTGGACATAGTTATCTCACTTGCCTTCATAAGCCTCTTTTTATCTCTTCTTCATTAATTACATACCCAAACTTTTTTTTAAACACTCATCAGGTCTCTAGGTTCTAGCTCATTTCATTTGTTTATTCAGCAACTGTTTGAATACTGTATGCTAGGAGGTCCTAGGAGTATTGTGCCCTCATGAAACTTAAATATATTTGTGAAGGATTCAAACATGAATGAAAGAATTACACAAATCAGGAAGTACATGGATGCTATCAATGTGAATAAAAGGTTCTTATCTGAATCGAAGGGCAGAGGACAGGGGAAAGCCTTGATCTAAAGGATGAATAGCATTTAGCCAAACCAAAATTGGGATTGACCAGTCTAGGTCAAGGGATTTATTTTGCAAAGGTCCTATCCCAGGAAAGAGCTTGGCAAGTTGGAAGAGCAACAGCAAGAATGCCTCTGGGGTGTGTGTGTGTGTGTGTGTGTGTGTGTGAAAGTGGCTCTCAAGGAATAGTGTAAGGCATAGGCGCTGAGTCCTGTAGAGCTCTGTTCAGAGCAACAAGTAGACCTGGATATTGTGTGATGATCCACCAAGCAATACGTATGGCCTCTTTCCCCAGAACTCCATCATCAAGGGAATGTGGTCTGTAGATAGGGTGACCATATAATTTATCATCCAAACCAGGATACTCTTGAGAGTGAAACGGGGCACTATTAATTATGCTGGGACAATAAGTATAAACCAGTATGTATAACTTGGGCAAGCCAAGATGTATGATCACTATGCTTAGAGACAGGTTCTCAACCACTTCAGTAAGCCTGAAGTTGCCTAGGAGCCATGCTCTGAAATTACAAGGTTAGGCGTGTGTTCCTGCTTTCTCACATTCCCCCCTCCTTCACCCATGGATAACTCCGAGAGAAGGTCACCGGCAGAACCTGCACCAAGTCTAGACCACAGAGTCACAGCCCTATTGCCCACCCAACTACAGCCTAGTGTTTTTCAGATTGCCATCTCATGAGAGCTCAGATCCTTGACGTACATCAGGTCTTATTAATGTGTTTTCAGAATTAAAGTCTTAAAAACATCTGGGAAAGCAAGTAAGGCCTTAAACATTTAACACGTGAACTTTTCCCACTAGAACCTTTCCTACCTTACTTTTCATTGATGACGTGACCTAATTATATGTTCCCAGATGGTGGCCAGGTGGAATGAGTGCCGTCTGGTTATAACCTCTTCCAGAGTAAACATGTTTTGTGATTTAGCCCCTATGTTGGATGATATACGGAGCAGAGTACCCACAGGAAACCGTCCCATAGGTGTGAAACCTTTTTTTTTTAGTTTCAGATCATGATGACTATTCTTTTTTTTTATTGGAGTATAATTGATTTACAGTGTCGTGTTAGTTTCAGGTGTACAGCAAAGTGATTCAGTAACTTTCTTTAACAATTACAGTGCCATGAAGTAGTAAAGAAATCTTTTCACTATTGATTGGATTTTTTATCAAATCAGCTGTTGGCCGAATCTGTGTAGTGAGGATTAATGGAGCTTTATTTCCTGCTCTCCTCTGTGCCTGAGTCACTTTCTACAGCAGGGCCCTCAGGGAGCCCTAGTAATTCCTTCAGTTTACCGAGACATGGGTCACTTTGCATCAGATAATATTCAGTCACAAGGTGAAGATGTGCACTTTGAAACAGTCTACTATTTCTTTAGAAGTTTTACTATTTCTTTTCAAACTGCATTAATATTCTTACTTTCTGTTTTACAAGTCGGAAAATGTGAAGAATTCACCCGGAAATAAGTAGAATACTCCATGCTCTGCCCATTTTAATCAGGTAAAGAACAAGAAAACTCTGTGGTTATTTTTAGCATTATTAGCACCAATTGAAATGACTTGTCTTTAATTAATTTAATTTGATTAATTATAGCCATTTCAACTTCGTGTGGACACATAAGGGTCAGGATGATATTTCATTCCATCTTTAATTTCTGGGCTTAAGTGCTGTGACTTTTTAATTGTGTTTGTTCCTGAGAAGTACCTGGGTTTTTTAATACAAGCTAGAACTCGACATTTGGGATTTGTCTATAAACCTATTTCAAACAATTATTTCCTAGGCTTATTTTTTTTTCAGACAGCATTTCACTATAGTAAGCACAGTTGTATGCATCTAATAATCATTCAATAAACATTTGCTGAATGCATGACTATTGTAGAGAAGCTCAAAATTATATAGAGTAAGTGACATAGGGAATTCATAGGTGTCGTCTTTCTTTGTGGATTTGAGTAACTTGAGTCTAGAGAAATTTAGGATAGTATCTGATAAAGTCAATCAGTGTGATTTCTTCTGGTCGTATACTCAATTCACCATTTGTTTTCATTCATATGTTCAATATTTACCCATTGAGTACTTGCTAAGTAGAAAACACTAGTTATGTTAATATTATTTTGTGTATATATTAAAAATTATATAATAGCACTTATGATTTCATGGTAATTAGATTATATTGAATTTGGAAACAATCTAAATATTCAGCTACAGGAAAATGGTTTAATTATGGTATGTCCATAAAGAGGAATGTTATTATGTTTCAATAATATTTAATTGCATGGGAACATATGCACAATTATTAATTTAAAAAAAAAAAGGCTAGTGTGATACATTTTTAGAGAGGATAATGACCAGGAAATACAACAAAAATTTAAGTATGTATCTTCAGATAGTAGGATTATGGATGATTTTTATATTTTTTCTTCTGTATAACTTTATGTATTTTTAAATTTTTTGCAATGAATATGCATTTTCTTTATAATAGAAATTTGTTTAAAAAAATCAGTGTCACATTTATCATAAGGCATGGCTACTATTTAAAACTCATGAAAGCTCTGGGTTTGAGGTTTTCTTTCTCAAGTTGTCTCTGTGTTTTCAGAGACCTAGAGAGTCATATAATCTTAGAATTTGAAAAGGATCATCTGGCCCAACCCCCAGCCTCAAGCGTAAATTCTCTGTAGCCCTGTGTGTTCCCACTTTTCACCTCCACTGATAGGAAAAGCACCCCACAGGACAGCCATCTTTGGGCAGTCCTAATTTTTAGGGAGCTGTTTCTTATACTAAGCAAAAATACGTCTCCTTGTAACTCCTACACAATGGTCTGATCTTGCCTTAGCAGTCCCAGAAAATAAATCCAGATCCTCTTTCACATCACAGCCTTTCATATAGTAACCCCAAATCAGCATTTCTCAAATTTTGTTATACAAATTACCTGGGAAGCTTGTTAAAAAGCAGAGGCGTAGACCCCACCGCAGAACTGGCATCTCTGGAAAGTGGAGCCCGGTGTGCATCAGATATGCTGTTAGAAAGGCGACTGGTGGGTAAGCAGCCAGGAAGTCACACATGTCCTTCAGAGACTTTACACTGAATATGGTTATATTTCTTTACAGGGGCAACGAGCCACAGAATAAAGGAAAACCATGTACATATCCACTTCATTCTTTCAAAAATATTCTGGGCCAGAGTTCAGCTTACTATATACACAGCCTTGATTTCATTTTTAATTTTTGTTAGCTCTTTATTGGAGACGTAATTTTTAATTATAAAAGTGATGCATATTTGTTGTAAAGAGTTTTTTTAGATAAATATTTTTAAAGCTTGTCTTGTCCTCCATTCCTTTCCCAGAGGTAATTTCTGTTGATAGTTTGGTACATCATTCCAGACTTTTTTCTTTATGTGTAATACACACACACACACACACACACACACACACACACGTGCACATGCACATGTACACGCATCCATACATGCTTTTGGGTTTTTGATAGAATGAGATCATATTCCTTGTACTGTTTTGCAAGTATACTGAAAGCTCCATGCAGGCACATAGTGCAGTTTTATTATCACACCTGAAGAAATTAACACTAATTCCGTAATATCATCTAATATTCAGGTAGTTTGCAGATTTCCCTGATTGTCTCGTTAATAACTTTTTACAGTTATTTTGTTTGAGTCAGGATCCAAACAAGATCTGCCACTGCATTTGACTGATGAGTCTCTTAAGTCCCTTTTATTTTTTTGTTTTTTAATTTTTTTACAAAGATATAAACTGTCTTTATTTTCAGATGTCTTAAGTCCCTTTTAAACTGTAATAGTTCCTTCTCCCTCATTTTTCTCTTATCATTTATTTGTTGAAAAACTGGGCTTATTTTTCCTTTAAATTTCCCATGCTCTGGCTGTGGCTGAGTGCATCCATTTAGTGTCATTCTGCTTATCTCTTGGTTCCTCTCCTCTCTGCATTTCCCATAAACTGATAGTTGGATCTGAAGGCTAAATCAGATTTAGGTTCAATTTTTTGGTAAGAGTACTTTGTAGACAGTGTCATGTTTAGTTATATTGAATGAACTTGCTTTTTTTTTCACTTAATATGTTGTGTACATCTTTCCCTGTTGGTACTTATAGATCTATCTCATTCCTCCTTTAGCTGCTTCATAATTTCCTAGTATGGACTACCATGATCTATTGAATCCTTATTAATATAGATTACTGGCAGTTTGTAGTTTTTTTTAACAATGCAGTAAATCTATTGAATTCTTAGAGAAGTTCAAAACAGATTAATAAACAGAGATAGAAAAGGTAAGTTAGTGGTTTAGATGTTTAAGAATTTTTAGTTTTATATTAAAACTGAAATATTTATAAACCTCTAATTGCTAAGTAGGTTCATTATGTATTAGGAAAAAGGCAATCTGGAGAAGAGTTGGTTTGTCTTTGGTGTCTTTGGATTTGATGTGTGTTTCATTCCAGAAAAGAATGATGGGGTGATGTGAGGAAAGGTATGCGTCAGACTAGCAATGATGTAATCATGCTCTCCTCCAGCAGATGGATGGAAATGTAGTTGTTTGGTTTTCAGAAGGGGAGCGATGTAGTGTGTCCTGTGCCATTTAAGCGTTTATTTTTAATTTATTCACCCATCCATCTGTTTATCTCAGATACCCAGCTAGCTGAGAATCTGCATGTAGTATTGATGTAACACAAAACCTTTCTGGTTTTTAGTGTACCCATTTATAAAATGGGAATAATTACAGATTTCTCTGGCTCATTGTCATCCTCATGGTCATATAATGGTATTATAAGTATTTGATGTGATCACTTAAACCTAAAGAATTTTCAAACTGCAAAACCTTAGAGCTGTTTTTATTTTGGGGGGAACTGTTTATTTATGGTTTTCTTTTTCTTTTATTTATAGGTAAACATTGGAAACTCCATATGATAAACCAGTATTTCTACAGAAAAATGGCAGAGAAGTCAGTACTGAATGTAGTAAGTTGGCATTCTTCTTCAGGAAAAACTATACTAGGCCTCTTTGTTATCTTGGGTGATGCCATACTCCAAGTGGACTAATCTGAAATTCTTTCACCTAGAGATAATGTATAAGTCTTAGAACTCCTCATTCTCATGTTGCTATTTATGTACATAATTAAAATTCTAAGTTAAAAAAAAAGTTGTCCTGCTTTTTTTTCTCTTATTATTTATTGAGTGACAGTTTAAGTGTATCTGATGTCCCTGTGTGTGTCTCTGAGTGTACCTGTATGTGTGTGGGGGGGTATGCGTGTGTGCATGGTGTGTGTGTATGTTAAAACCATTCACTCTGCTTCTTAGCATCAGCTGTCAGGCAGTCTCCAAAGGTCAAGTTGAGAAAAGTGGCTCTGGAGCAGAGAGACGATGCTTCTGTTGCCAGCACAAGGAGCAAAACTTGTAAGTAAAAGTTTGCCTGACCCTGATGAGAAGACATACAAAAGAACAATGACCGTGACCCCTTATTGTGTGCCATTGCCTCCCAGCTTGTACAGATCTTCCGGTTCTTGACTGCCAGCGGGAGATGCATAATGACGTAGTCTCTGTCCTCTGCCAGCGGAGGAATGGTGTGTGGTTGTGTGTGTTGGTTCTCTGTATGTAGGCCTTGTATTTGCCTTTGTGGCCTCTAAGTGCACAGCTCATTGAACTCCGTCTTCCCGGTGCTGGTGGGAACAGCAGGAGTTTCTTTTGACTTGTCAGCCAGCCAGGAAGGATGGGTGGGGAAACTATATGAAAGAGGATTGAGAATTTCCAAATTTCAGTCAAGCTTAGAAATTATAAGTCATCTTTGTATTCTTATAGTGTCAATTTAATTCCTAAATTGTTGACCTTCCAGAACTGATAGCAGTTGGTAGGATAGCAATACACAAATGGAACATGCACATGTTAATGTTAAATACATTTGACAGAGCCAAGATGACAGGAACGGTGCCAGCATTGTTACTGGATTAATGAGCCGAAGCATATTTGTCTCCAGAATAATCCCCCTAGTGACCCAGAAATCTTTTATTTCCTGCTATACTGAAATACTTTCGTGTTACTATACCAGTCAACCAAATACATTAAAGCTGTGCCTAAATTATAATATCTCACTATAAATATACTATTATTGTTTCAGGCTTTTCCCGTTGCCTTGGCTTCCTCTGTCACCTCCAGAAAGTAGAGAATCCACAGGTTTCCTCACTCTTGATCTAGAGAAGATGAAGGAATGGCCCCCACCGCAGTGTGCTCTGGAGATCATCAATCAAAAGGTGTTTCAGAGTCTCCTAATTGGAAGGTATTACTTCCATTTTTAACACTTTAGTCGTGTTGAAACACTGCCTTAAAATCTCTTAACTCCTCCAAGGACGGTGGGTCTCACAGAGCTGGCACCCAGTAGTATCTGGCCCATATTTAGGATAACAAGTGAATCACCTCCCACCCAGGGCAACTCAGTTGCTTTTATGCTATGATCTTTTCCTTTCATGGCTGTTTGTATCCAGTGCTGCCTTTTTTTGTATTTAATACTTTTTGCATGCCTTCCATGAACTTTGAACTGCAGGGAATATAAATTTTTCATATTATAGTATCTTACATTTCCCTAGCTGTTTATACTTTTCTAATGCTATTTTCTATCTTTCCTTTTTGGCTTATTTCCTGACCTCAGTGCATTTGTACTCTGTTTTTCTCTGTCCTGAGGTAATACTCTCTACTTACATTTACACTCTTTACTCTGTTTCTTATGACCATTTTTTCTTATAATAAGACTGACTCTCAATCCAATTTATCTCTAACTTAATCAGGATGGTTCTATTTGAATAACTTTAGGGCTTTGGAGACAACGTTCTCTACCATACAGAGTGATTTAAGCTTCTCTGAAGAGACAGATGTGGCATGTTTTATTCTGTAATAATGTGTCCTAAGAAAGATTGCTTTGTCAAAAATCAAGATTTAAAAGCAATTGTTTCAGTGGGAAAGAAAGAGACTAGTGGCGCTAAAGAATGCCTTCATCAATCTTATCACCTATGTCACGCCTTGGGACAGAGTCACAATAATAGTAGTAGATAGAAGAATCGAGGCCCGCTGAGGGACCACCCACCCAGGCAGTGGACTAGCAGGTGCCTGGGCTGCTGGGTCAGCAGCTTTTGTGCTAAGTGCAGTGCTGGATCCCAGCCCAGTAGAGGCCTGTGTGATGCAAAGCACTTCCCTAAATGGATCAATGACATTATATCTAAATGGCTCAAAGAAAATTCAAAATATATGTAAAATGCCTGTGTTCACATATAGAGATAGAAAAATGCAACTAGCTTGTGGTTAAATAGCAAATCTGTGACAGTTAAAATTAGGCCAAGTAATGAGTAATGATGATTTTCATTAGTTTAAAGATAAAATTCAGAATGCTTGAGCTCAGCAAAAAAAAGAGATTATGTTTTCCTCATTCTCCTTTCTTGATGAACACACTTGGCACAATCTTTTGGAAAAGGCTAAGTATTTAGAGGAACATTTTCGTCTGTGACCAGCACTATTCATGATTATTTATAGGAGCTGAGGAATTTACTGTGAGTGTACGTTTTCACTTTTTATTTAATTCATTGCACCCACCCACGTTAATGCAAAAACCACTGTCAGAGGGACCAGCAGTATATTTGTGGGACTACACCCTCATCCGAGGCTTAATTTTAATTAAAAGTAAATATTTGCAATAATGGTTTTGTTCACCACTGGTTGAAAGAAACTTGCTTGAGGTTTTGGTTTTCACCCTGTCTACCTCCTGTCTGATGTTTTGTTTCCCTTCTGAGAGGTTCAGATTTCAAGTCAATAATTAGCCAGCACATAGTTCTAAAGGTACAATTAGGTCAAACTCCAGATATAACCGAAGTTCAGGCTTATTTAAGTTTATGAAATGATAGCCAAGCACATTTCTCAGTGGGGGAAAAGTTTGTTTTCATAAACAAGCGTTTCACTATTTCACATTTTGTTCAGTGCTGAGTCACCTATATTTCACATTTAAGGGCCTTTATCATCTTAATCAGCTCTAGAACTTAGTTGTTCAACTTTAGCTGTGACTCTTGAAGGCAAAAGAAAAGCGAAGGAAGTGACTCTTCTCCCTGCCCACCCTCCCACCTGTGACGTAGTCTTCAGGCTCAGCATTGGCAAAGTCACTCCGTAAATTCTCTCTCCTCTCAGGTACACCCTGAAGGTACACACTGAAGACTCACTTCAGTGCTGGCCTGTTTTGGGAGTGTACAGGACAGGTGGAACAAAAAACAAATGCAAAGATGGAGGAAAATCCAGGATGCGAAGACTGCTCCCCACACTCAAAAGTGAAGTCATTAGTGAGTCCTTTAAATGCTTATTTGACACAATACTGGGATTTTGTTAGTGACCCCAAATTTGAGTGTGGTTGGAGGAATGATTTTTTTTAAATAAATTTATTTATTTTATTTTTGGCTGCACTGGGTATTTGCTGCTTTCTCTAGTTGCGGTGAGCGGGGGCTACTCTTCATTGCGGTTCACGGGCTTCTCATCATGGTGGCCTCTCTTGTTGCGGAGCACAGGCTCTAGGCACGTGGGCTTCAGTAGTTGCAGCATGCGGGCTTAGTAGTTGTGGTGCGCGGGCTCTAGAGTGCGGGCTAAGTAGTTATGGCGCACGGTCTTAGTTATTCCAAGGCATGTGGCATCTTCCCGGACCAGGGATCGAACCCATGTCCCCTGCATTGGCAGGCGGATACTTAACCACTGCACCACCAAGGAAGTCCTAGACAAGATTTAATGTCTTATTACTTTCAGTATGAATAGGAATTTTAATGTCTGGCTAAGAGTAGTACCAGCTGAGATCCTGCAAGTCGTGCTTTAATGGATAGATATGTTTAATTTAAAATTAATATCTGTTTGCATAGTAAGGTATGCCACTGTCCTTTAAAAATCTCTTAGCTTAAACATGCACCATACAATATCTACTGTTGTAATATACTTTTTAAAATTCATTGATAGTATAAACTTCATCTCACTAAAATGATGACAAAATCAGAATATCATTAGACACCAAATTTGAATGTTTCCTTAAGTAAATTTCAAATTAGAGCTTAAGTGAATGCGATGGCCTCTGTGCAGAAGAGAGTTAACATAGCAGGCCTGAGACTGCCATCTTTAGAAAGACTTTCTTGCAGGGTTGGCCCTTAGGAAACTCAGCTTCTCAGAAGTTCCCCAAGCTGATAAAGGCTGAGGCACCAGACTTTGCTCTGTCAGGTCACATAGATTGTTTGTGCAAATGATGTGATTTATGGCAAACACCTGATTTTCTTCTGGGGCTCGTGAATTTTGGTAGTTGCTAGGCAGGGGCTGCTTCTGCGACCAGCCCCTAGTAAAAACCTTGGGTGCTGAGTCTCTTTAATGGGCTTCCCTGCGGCAGAAGCATTGCACGTGTGTGGCGGCAGTTTTTCTGCTGGAGAAGGGAAGACACTCATGTATCCCTGTTAGGCTGGGCGGGAGAGAGCCTCTGAAGCTTATGCGTGCATTTCTCCAGATTCTGCCCTTGTCTTTTTCTCTCGCTGGTCTTGTTGTGTACCCTTTGCCGTGATAAACCTAAGCCACGAGGACAACCGTATGCTGTCCTGTGAGTCATTTCAGCGAATTGCCGAATGTGTGGGTAATCTTGGGGACACGCAAAACAGCATGTTGAGATGCTATTTGTCTCATTTATGTTGTGCCATCTTCCCCTCTGCTTTAGAGGAAAAACATAAATATAAAAGGACTATTATATTTACATTAAATATTTCCAGGTCACAAGACATTAAAAAACAGTTTTTATTCGTCTTCCTCAAGCAACAAGAAAGTAGTTTTTGAAAGCCACCAAAAACTAAGCTCCCTTATTTAGACCAAATTAGTGATTGGATTTTTTTTTCTGATTCTTACAATAGAGTCTTTCTTCCTTCCCTCACGCTATGGAGGCAAGCTGTTTGGGCTAGTTCATAAGTAAATAGGTCATAAACTGCACTCCATTCAAAAGTGACGTACTTATGAAAGCATTTATTTGTCCTACAGAGAGAGCACTAGCTCATTTCAAATATTGTTCTCAGCCCAGATCAGAATGCTAAAGAGCACACACTGCACATTTTGTTTTAAACACAATAGTTTGTTTGTTTTTTGATGGTGCCATAAATACTTCCCTGGGAAAGCACTACCAAATAGGTAAGATTTTAGACTGTGTGGGATCATAGACCTAAATGTAAGAGCTAAAACCAGAACTCTCAGAAGATGACATAGGAGTAACTCTTGGTAAAGGAGTAAATCATGACCTTGGGTTGGGCAATGGTTCCTCTGATACAACACCAAAAGTACAAGCGACAGGATAGATAAATTGGGCTATCTCAAAATTTAAAAGCTTTAGTGCTATAAACAATACTATCAAGAAAACTAAAAGACAACCCATTGAGTGCAGAAAATATTTGTATAATAAGACGTATATCTGATAAGAGTCGGTGTCCAGATATATGAAGAACTTTTACAACTCAACAATAGAAAGACAAATAACCCAGTTAAAACTGGGCAAAGGATTTGAACAGACATTTTTCCAAAGAAGGTATACAAATGGCCAATAAATACATGAAAAAGATGTTCAACATCCTTAGTCATTAGGGCAATACAAGTGAAGACCACAGTGAGATACCACATCACATCTACTAGGATGGCTATAATAGAATAGGCAGACAATAACAAGCATTGATGAGAATGTGAAGAAAACAGTCCAGCAGTTCTCAAAATATTGAGCCTAGAGTATTCATATGACCCAGAAATTCCATTCCTAGGTATATACCCAAGAGAAATGAAAACATGGTCCTCATGAAAACTTGTACACACATGTCCATAGCATCATTATTCATAACAGCCAAACAGTGGAAACAACTGAATGTCCATCAACAGATGAATAGGTAAACAAAATGTATTTTCACACAATGGAATATTATTCAGCCATGGAAGGAATGACGTACTGATAAATGCTACATCGATGACACTTTGAAACCTTATGCTAAGTGAAAGAAACCAGTCACATATTGTATTGTAAGATCACATATGGTATGATTCCATTTACTTGAGATGTCTAGAATAGGCAAATCCATAGAGACAGAAAGTAGATTAGTGGTTGCTTAGGGCTGTGTAGGGTGGGAGTGTTATCAGTCAGGGTTCAACTAGAGAAACAGAACAAGTAGGAGATATATACTGAGAGGTTTATTGCAAGGAATTTGCTTAGGTGATTGTGGGGGTTAGCTAGGCAAGTCCAGAATCCATAGGACATCAGGAAGGGCAGGCTCTCAGGTGTGAGCTGAAGCTATAGTCCATAAGTGGAATTTCTTCTTCAGGGAAACCTCAGTTCTGCTTTTAGGCCTTTCAGCTGATTGAATCAGGCCCACTTAGATTTAAGTCAACTGATTATGGACTTAATCACATCTAGAAAATAACTTTCACAGCAGTACCTAGATTAGTGTTTGATTGGACACCTAGGGACTGTAGTCTAGCCAAGTTGATACATAAAACTGACCATCATGGGCAGGGGCATGGAGGGAAAGTGACTGCTAATGGTTTTCTTTTTGAGGTAATGAGTATGTTCTAAAATTGAGGTGATGGTTGCACAACTCTGAATATATGGAAAACTATTGAATTGTACACTTTAAATGGGTGAATTGTATGGTTTGTGAATTATATCTCAATAAAGATGTTTTTTAAAAGACTGTGTATGTATTTGCATACCTGTGTTTATAGCAACACTATTCACAATAGCTGGGGGGTGGAAGCAACCCAAATGCCCATCGACAGATAAATAAAATGTAATATATCCATAAATGGAATATTACTCAGCCTTAAAAATGAAGGAAATCTAAAACCCAAAAAATTTTTTTAAAAAGGAAAGAAATCCTGTCAACATGCTACAATGTAGATGAAACTTGAGGACATTATTCTAATTGAAATAAGTCACAAAAGGACAAATACTGTGTGATTCCACTGATATGGTATCTAAAGTACAGTGGTCCCCCCTTATCCATGGTTTTGCTTTCTGCAGTTTCAGTTACCCAGTTTCAGTTACCCATAGTCAACCAAGTTCCCAATATATTAAATGGAAAATTCCAGAAATAAACAATTTGTAAGTTTTAAATTACCATTATGAGTAGTGTGATGAAATCTTGCACCATCCCACCTGGGACATATAAAAGTTATGTTTATATTGTATTGTAGTTTATTGTGTGCAATAGCATTTTGTCTAAAAAAGCAATGTATGTACCTTAAGTAAAAATACTTTATTACTGGGCTTCCCTGGTGGCGCAGTGGTTGATAGTCTGCCTGCCGATGCAGGGGACGCGGGTTCGTGCCCTGGTCCAGGAAGATGCCACATGCTGCGGAGCGGCTGGGCCCGTGAGCCGTGGCCGCTGGGCCTGCGCGTCCGGAGCCTGTGCTCCGCAATGGGAGAGGCCACAACAGTGAGAGGCCCGCGTACCGCAAAAAAAAAAAAAAAAAACTTTATTACTAAAAAAATGCTGACCATCATCAGCCTTTAGCAAGTCATAATCTTTTTGTAATAGTAACATCAAAGATCACAGATCACCATAACAAGTATAATAATAATGAAGAAGTTTAAAATACTGCAAGAATTACCAAAATGTGACACAGAGACCTGAAATGAGCAAATGTTTGGAAAAATCGTACCAAAAGACTTGCTTGACACGGAGTTGCCACAAACCTTCAATTTGTAAAAAATGCGGTGTCTACAAGGTACAATAAAGTGAAATGCAATAAAGTGAGGTATGCCTGTATGTATATAGGGTTCGGTATTATCTGTGGTTTCAGGCATCCACTGGGGGTCTTGGAACAATGTATCCCCCATGGTTAAGGGGGTATTACTATAGTCAAATTCATAGAAACAGAAAGAATGGTAGTTGCCAGGAACTAGGGTGAGTTCTTGTTTAATGGGTACAGTTTCAGATTTGCAAAATGAAAGGGTTCTGGAGTTCTGGAGTTTCAGATTTGCAAAATGAAAAAGTTCAAGATGGAAAAGTTCTTTTGCATAGCAATGTAAATATACTTAACAGTACTGAACTTAAAAATAGCATACTTAAAAATGGTTAAGATGGTAGGTTTTATGTTGTTTTTTTAAATCACAATTTTAAAAATGAAAAAAAAAGACCTTGTGTCCTGCATTGCCCAAGCAACACCCCTATTACCTGAACTCTGCCCCAACACCCTGTTCTGTCCCATATCGTGTTATACATAGTCTCTGAAATGAAAATGAGGGAATTTCTCAAAATGTAATAAAAGTATACTTAGGAAGTTCAAGTGATATTAGCTCAGTTACTTCTATTTGTGGCTTATTTCTAGGAAGCTGATGATATTTAGAGATGGTGAGTTTACATGATAAAATTTGAGGTAGAGTTGTTTACATTTATTTTTTCCAGTTAACTAAGACAACTGCTAAAAGCAACTAAAAATCCGGTCTTAAATGATAGAAATGTGGCTGCCTGGCCCTCCTCTAAGTTTGATGGACTGCTGGGGGGTCCTCTTCAGGGGAGTGATGCAGAACCCAGTCCCATGGTACCCGTCTGACTGTGTACTCTGTGGTATTCTGATACTATTTCACCCCAGTTTCAGGCTGCAAGTGGGGAAGAAGAGCAGCCCATGAAGAAGGGTTGAACCAGGAAGTATTCTCACTTCATGGTTTACCTCTTTCATCTTCAAGATCTATTGCCAGTTGTCACAGTTGACAGATTCACTGAGAGGGAGAGGCAGCTGGAACTGGTGAGGCCAAGCAGGCTGGGCCCAGTGGTTCTCAATCAGGCAATTCTGCCCCCCAGGTGACACTTGGACAATGTCTGGAGACATTTCTGGCTGTCTCAACTTAGGAGAGTGGGTGCCATTGGCATCTTGTGGGCAGAGGCCAGGGATGCTACTGAACTTCTGGCAATGCACAGGACAGTCTCACAACAAAGAATGATCCATCCGCGAATGTCAGTAGTGCTGGGGGTTAGCAGCCCTGCCCTGGATCTTTGCAAGCCTAGCTCCTTGACATCCAGGTCTTGACCTAAATCGATCTTCAGTTGGGTGGGTTCCAATCAACCAGTGTAAGGTAGTTTTATTTTCCTTCTTGCACTATCACTATGTTTTGTTTGTCTATCTTTTGTCTACACCATCTTTTCCCCACATAGAATATACTAATGACTAGTATAAATTCCAAAAGTCTGCAAAGATTAGATAGAGACCTTGTTCTTCCTCATTGCTGTATCCCCAGCTTCTTGCATAGTCTTTAGGACCTAGTGAGATGGAATCAATATTTATTTCATCAATGAATGAAATGGATTTAACTTGCTCTAGCAACTGGGCTTCCTCCCTGCTCCCCAAGGCATGCCAGCTCCTCTTTCTTATTCCTAAAGCCCCTGGTCCCTTCCTGCCTCCCAACTCCTCCTATCATTGTGGGAATTGGGGAACCTTTTTTTTTTTTTTTTTTTTGCGGTACACGGGCCTCTCATTGTTGTGGCCTCTCCCGTTGCAGAGCACAGGCTCCAGACGCGCAGGCTCAGCGGCCTTGGCTCACGGGCCCAGCCGCTCCACGGCACGTGGGATCTTCCCGGACCGGGGCACGAACCTGTGTCCCCTGCATCGGCAGGCGGACTCTCAACCACTGCGCCACCAGGGAAGCCCCTGACCATACATTTTTGAGTGGGAAAGAAAGAAACTAATATTTATTGGCTGCCTTCTTGGTGCAGGGCAAAATAATGTCATTGAATCATTTTAATAATTCTGAGATGAGAACCCTTAAGTCTGGCATAATCAAGTCCACACAGCTAGCACGTGGCAGTGTTGAGATTTAAATCAAGAATTGTGTGATTCCACCATACACAAAAATAAACTCAAAATGGATTAAAGACCTAAACATAAGGCCAGACACTATAAAACTCTTAGAGGAAAACATAGGCAGAACACTCTATGACATCACAGCAAGATCCTTTTTGACCCACCTCCTAGAGAAATGGAAATAAAAACAAAAACAAATGGGACCTAATGAAACTTAAAAGCTTTTGCACAGCAAAGGAAACCATAAACAGGACGAAAAGACAACCCTCAGAATGGGAGAAAATATTTGTAAATGAAGCAACTGACAAAGGATTCATCTCCAAAATTTACAAGCAGCTCTTGCAGCTCAATATCAAAAAAACAAACAACCCAATCCAAAAATGGGCAGAAGACCTAAATAGACATTTCTCCAAAGAAGATTTACAGATTGCCAACAAACACATGAAAGGATGCTGAACATCACTAATCATTAGAGAAATGCAAGTCAGCACTACAATGAGGTATCACCTCACACCCGTCAGAATGGCCATCATCAAAAAATCTACAAACAATAAATGCTGGAGAGGGTGTGGAGAAAAGGGAACACTCTTGCACTGCTGGTGGGAATGCGAATTACTACAGCCACTATGGAGAACAGTATGGAGGTTCCTTAAAAAACTAAAAATAGAACTACCATATGACCCAGCAATCCCACTACTGGGCATATACCCTGAGAAAACCATAATTCAAAAAGAGTCATGTACCAAAATGTTCATTGCAGCTCTATTTACAATAGCCAGGACATGGAAGCACCCTAAGTGTCCATCGACAGATGAATGGATAAAGAAGATGTGGCACATATATACAATGGAATATTACTCAGCCATAAAAAGAAATGAAATTGAGTTATTTGTAGTGAGGTGGATGGACCTAGAGTCTGTCATACAGAGTGAAGTAAGTCAGAAAGAGAAAAACAAATACTGTATGCTAACACATGCATATGGAATCTAAAAAAAATGGTTCTGAAGAGCCTAGGGGCAGGACAGGAATAAAGACGAAGACATAGAGAATGGACTTGACGATACGGGGAGGGGGAAGGGTAAGCTGGGACGAAGTGAGAGAGTGGCATGGAGATATATACACTACCAAATGTGAAATAGCTAGCTAGTGGGAAACAGCTGCATAACACAGGGAGATCAGCTTGGTGCTCTGTGACCACCTAGAGGGGTGGGAGGGAGATGCAAGAGGGAGGGGATATGGGGATATATGTATATGTATAGCTGATCACTTTGTTATATAGCAGAAACTAACACACCATTGTAAAGCAATTATACTCCAATAAAAATGTTAAAAAAGAAAGAATTGTGTAATTCCAAAGGCCAAGCTTGTTGTTAAATCCTTTGGGGAGACCATGTAAGATGGGTCCTGTCCTTAAAAGAGCTTCTAATCTGGTGGGAGGGGCAGGTAGGCCTACAAATTAGCATATGAAAGTTGTAGTAGGTATGACCTTTTCACCAGCTTGGAGGTACAAATGTCACTTCCCTGTAACCAAGTTAATTGCTCAAACACCCACATACCCAAATTAGTAGCCAATCCAATATTGCACTCTCTCTCTCAAGCCCCCCCCCCATTGTATTTAAGAACCCTAGGGGCTTAGTAGGTCTGAATCGGTCAGTCCTAAATGAAAGATAGACACATGGCCATTACTACCTGCTCACTACTGAAATTAGTCATTGCAAGGGCTGGAATGGTGGCCTAAGATTACCACTCTTTATATTCCTGTAGCTGATTTGTACTCGTGGACTCGGCCTTTGTCGCACAGGGAGTCCCCATGCCAAGATAGTTCCAGCCTCTGGCATGTACCACCAAACCTGCTATGATCAAATATGGCCATAGCAGTATTTCTGGTTCCACACGTTCTTGTAGAACCTGGCCATACCTCCCACCAAAAGGAGGAATCTAATTCTCCTCCCTTTGAGTGCGGGCCGACCTTAGTGATTTCCTCTTATCAAATTGGATGCAGCAGAAGTGAGCTGCATGACTTTTGAGGTTAGGTCAGAAAAGGCAATGTGACTTCCACCTGGTTGCCTCACTAAGCTTGCCCTCAGAACCCAGGCGCCATGCTGTGAGGAAGCCCGGGTCGCACGGAGAGGCCAAGTGTAGGTGTTCCACTGATGGTTCCAGCTATGATCTTGGCAGACTGTCAGACATGCGACTGAGCCAGGCTTCAGGTCTTCCAGCCGAGATGCAGTGGAGCAGCAACCTTCTGTGTCTGCTGAGCCGTGATGGAATTGACAACTCACAGAATCCATGAGCATAAATAAAGGGCTGTTTTTCCGCTTCCAAGTTTGGGTATAATTTGTTTCACCACCATCGCAACAGGAACCCCACATAACACCTGTGAGAGTTTCAGTCCTGACATTGAGATCGCCAGTCCAGATACTCCCGTCTTCGTTGTTCTCAAAGGCCTAGTCAAAGGTCACGCTGAAAAAAAGGGTCACCCTGTAATCATTCTGACGCCTCCTAGGGAGAATTCATATGTTTCACCTCTATTTTGATGTAACGTTTGTCATATTGTATTAAAGCTACTTATGTCTGCCTCCCAGGTTGACTGTGAGCTGTCTTGAAGGACGGGCCCACATTGTATTGTCTCTCTTCACTGGCACCTAATATGTGGCAAGGCTACCAGCTCCTTCTATACTCACCGCACGAAGCATAGACTCAAAATTCAACCCCTTTGTACAGTATCAGATAACTTCAGTGTCTTTGTTTATGTACATATGTATGTATCTTTTCTTTAAAAATAATTCCTATATCTCTCCATACAATGAAACATAATTCAGCCCTGGAAGGAATAAAATTCTGACACATGCTACCACGTGGATGAGCCTTGAAGACGTTAAGGTAAGTGAAATAAGCCTAACACAAAAGGACAAATGCTGTATGATTTTACTTATATGAGGCACCTAGAGTAGTCAAATTCATAGAGACGGAAAGTTGGATGGTGATTGTTGAGGGCTGCAGAGAAAGGAACAGGGGCTTAGTGTTTAATGAGGAGAGAGTTTCAGTTGGGGAAGATGAAAAGAGTCCTGTGGATGGATGGTTGTGATGGTAGCACAACAATGTGAATGTATTTAATGACACCGAGCTGTATGCTTAAAAATGGTTAAGATGGTAAATTTTACATTATGTTAATTTTACAACTTAAAAAAAAGATTTCTCTATAGCCTGTTTTCTGAATATCACCAAGAAGATACGAGACCCATACCACAAATTTAGCCCTGGAAGAAGCAATAGAGATGCCTTCTGGGCAGTTTCATCTATTCCTCGCAAGCCTTCCATGAAAGAGCCACACGAGAGAAGTCACGTGCACACAGTGGGAGCCTCTTCCCTTTCCCATCATGTGCCGCTCAGAGCCTTGGGGTTAAAAGTTCAGCCTGTGATCCTCCCCATGTGCTTCCCACTCCTGTGGCTTCAGCTCTGCCAACAGATTATAACTTGGCAGAGCTCATAAGGCACTCATCTCACCCTCCACATGCTCTTCCTGGACATGGCAACACCAGTTTTGAAGTGGAGTGCCTAATGTGCCTGACTCCTTGGCTTGAAGGAAAGAACACTGAACCAGGAGGTAGAAGGCCTGGATTCGTGTCCCAGACCTGTGCCTCACCGCCTTTGTGACCTCACAAATCATTTTACAACCATGTTCCACTCTCACTCTCCCCAAGTGACAAATGCATTCTGAATTATACACCCATAGAATGTGTGCTCGCCTACCCTTCTCCCTAGATGAAGACTATTATTCATTCTCACTGTGAATCAGTTTAATCAGATTGCAAGAGGGTGTTGGACAGTTTTGCCGTAGGGAGAAGGCAGGCCTAGAAGAGGTCACAAGGGAAGGCGGCAGAGAGGCCAAGGGGAGTCTTTGGTAAGCACCGTGGCACTGAACTGTCTTCTAGCAATACGGAAGAGGAGTCAGGAGCCAGGAGACTGCCAGTCAAATTAAACTACCTTTGCAGTAATACAGGAATATATCATGAAAACAAAGGGGTACCTTTGTAAGGTAGAGGACTGGTACCCTCCCTAAACTGAGTGTGATGTGTTAAGGAGAGAAAGGGGAGGGTCTGAGACCTCTCTCCTAGTTCTTTATTTTCTGAGATCACAGCTGTATCTCTTAGGATTGGGTTCAGCCTAAAACTAGTGGCTGAAAATACAGACGTTTATTTCCCCAATAAAATAACCTTAGGAGTAAGCAGTCCAAGGGCTGGTGTGACAGCTTCATGGTCATAGGGACTAAGGCTCCCTTCAGCTTTCCGCTCTGCCATCTCTAGGATAGACTCTTCATCCTTATGGTCTAAAATGGCTGCTGGAGCTCCAGCCATCACACCATAGTTCCAAGCAGCAGAATAGAAGA
Source organism: Globicephala melas (assembly GCF_963455315.2). Classification (NCBI taxonomy): domain Eukaryota; kingdom Metazoa; phylum Chordata; class Mammalia; order Artiodactyla; family Delphinidae; genus Globicephala; species Globicephala melas. Next base: position 106,313,139 of record NC_083335.1, read on the forward strand.
AGAGAGGATGGTGCATATGCCACCTCCCTTCCAAGACTTCCCAGAACTTCCACCCATTACTTCAGCTTACTTGTTGACTATAACTTAACCTAGCTACAACGGAGTCTGACAAATGTCTTTTAGCTGAGAAACAATATGCCAAGTGAAAAACTGGGATTCTCTTAATGTGAGAGAGAATTGGAGAGTGTATTTAGTAGGCAGCTGGGCCCTGCACCACAACCACCTAAAAGGCAACAGCGGGCATGGTTACTAGGAAATCTAGTTCATTCAGCCACACATTACTTTAGCATTTATTGAGGTGTTGTAATGCAACAACCACTTTTACTTTAAAATTTTTAGCTCATTTTCATGTGTAGAAAGATACTAAATTTGTCCTATTCATTCAACAAAATTTCCTGAATGCCAGCAAATGGCAGCATAGCACTGGAGAGGAAGAGATGAGTAAGATACAGCTTTTGTGCCTTCCCTCACTTCATCACTACTGCTCCTGATGCGTAGATTTGCACCGCCTACCCCAGCTGTCCACTCTCATGTGCTGAAAACAGCTATGACCCCCCCCCCAGAAAGGGAAATATTGTGGGGGAAGAGAGGAGGTCATGACATTTTAGGCAACACTGAGAACCCAGAAAATATGGAATGCAGTGTGAATATCTATTGTTTCAAACTGAAGAGAGCTGTTTCCCTGAAAGGGAAAAAGTTAAATTTAGTACTAAGAATAGAACAAGAGAAACATAGGCCCAGTGCCTTCAGCTGAGAAATGAATTTCATTAGAGTCACAGTTATTGTCTATTGTCCCCATTGGTTGTTCTAGTCGGGCTGAGATCTGATTTCCACTTCAATTCTCACAGTTGGCATTATTATTTCCCTTTGTGTAACTTTTGGGAAAAAATTCAATATGAATCAGATTTTGTTTTTAGTTCCCACCAAAGAGAGACTTTTCTTTTAATAGAATGAGAACAGACTCAGATCAAAATACATCACAATGGAATACCTTTTCAGAGTACTGTTGAGTCCTCTGCCTTTTATTGTTTCAGAGTCTGCAATTGCACGACTGTTCCTGTCCCAATTTAGAACGGAGGGCACCTGCTGCCTAAACCCTTTGACTTCCTTTAGCTCAGCCTTCCTTTTTTAGTTTTTTTTCCTCCATGATATTTATGAACCCGAGATTTATTACTGGATGCTTCCCAGTCAAAGGAACATGCAAAACTCACCAACTTCAAGGGACCACCCAATTTCCTGATTCCCAGTCTTTCTTGTTCTTAAAGTTTGGCTCTTCAGCCTTCTCAGATTTGATCCATGAGTGATCACATCATCTTCCAAATTTTCTTCCTTTAAGTTACCCAGATTCTGTTTCTGACGTTTGAAACCAAGATTTTTAAAAACTTGTCATAAAAACCACATAACATAAAATTTACCATTTTAAAGTGTACAGTTTAGTAGTAGTAAATATAGTCCCATTGATGTGAAAAAATCTCCAGAACTTTTTCATCTTGCAAAACTAAAACTCTGTACTGTTGGGGAGGAAGAAATTTTCTTTTGCCCTCCTAGGTTTTTCTGGCTGGTCTAAGAATTAAATTGACATGAACAAATTAATAGGAGAAAATCAAACAAAAGTTTAATAACATGTATACATGGGAGAGACCCAGGGAAACTAAGTCATTCCCCAAAACGGCCTAAGCCCTCACCTTGAATACCATCTTCAGCTAAAGACAAAAGAGCATGTTGGGGGTAGTGGTTTGGGACTTCAAAGGAGAGGAAGGCAATTCATTGTGAAGATGCAACCATAAGCAAATGTTTCGTAAACAATGTTTGCTGGGCCAGGCAGAGACAGTGGGGTACATAGTAGACTCTGATCTCTGTAGGCCCTGCTGAGTCTCCTTCATCACACCTCGCCCATGTTCTTTACAGAGCTCTCTGGTGATAGCTCTATTTGGGGAGCAGGCCTTTTACCTAAATTCTTTTAGGCAGTTAGGCGGCAGGTCAGAGGTTCTTTCTGAGTCTTGGGCCTTGGTTGTTTTCAGCTCGAAATAATCCACATGCCGAAGAGACACATTTTGGGATGGCAAGTTTTGCTCCCCTATAATACCGATTAAATGACAACTCCGTTTCTCCCCACAACCCCTGAGAACCACCATTCTGCTTTCTGTTTCTATGAATTTGACTAGATAGATACCTCATATAAATGAAATAATATAGTATTTGTCCTTAGTGACTGCCCTTATTTCACTTAGCATAATATCCTCGAGGTTCATCCACATTGTAGCATGTGACAGGATTCCTTTTTAGTGCTAAATAATATTCCACTGTATGTATATACCACATTTTGTTCATCTGTTCATACATCTGTGGACATTTGGGTTGCTTCTGCCTCTGGGCTATTGTGAATAATGTTGCTATGAACCTGAGTGTACAGATATCTCTTTGAACCTGCTTTCAGCCATTTTAGATAAATACTCAGAAGTGGGATTGCTGGATCATGTGGTAGTTCTATTTTTAACTTTTTGAGGAACTTCCATGGTGTTTTTCTCTTGCAGTTTTAACCCAGAAATATGTAAATCTTAATCTCTTTGCAGATTCAGAAGTGTACATCAAGGAAATACCAATGTTTTTGGCAGACACAGAAAAAAAGGTGGAGCAGAATTTATATCAAATTGAAATGATCAAAATGAAATTGTAATGAAGTCACAGCAGTGAACGTTTCATTTCGAGATCAGACTTGAAAATGTATCTTCATTTTCAATCTGATTTTCACTTCTTTATACTATTTTTTTACCTCCTCTCATTAAACCTCATTTTACTTTACTAGAATGAGTTCTCAGAGACAAAGGGAAGTTACAGATCACTTTTTCCCTCATCTAGCGCTGTTTAATTGTTAGGTGAAATAAACCTAGACAGAAACTAAAGCTCCCGCTTGTGCATCATTACATAAATATTTTTATGACTAAAGTTACCTGAGCTTTTGGTCAGATGGAGGTAGCAATAAGTGTGATGTCATGCACCTTTACACCAGATTTCTCTGATTGTCGTTAAAACACACACACACATGCAGGTCACATCTCTTAAACAGTCTAACTTCGAACATTTTTGGCGTTCAAACTCAGCCTAAGTGGTGGTGAGCAAACCCAGCATGACAGATGCCAGCTGTGGAACTTTTCCTTTATACCCTTTTCTCCCAAACATCTGAAAGAATGGGAAAATTAAAAGGGGTTTTTTTGTTTTGTTTTTTAATTTGGCCACACCGAGCGGCTTGCAGGATCTTAGTTCCCTGACCGGGGTTTGAACCTGCGCCCTCGGCAGTGAAAGTGTGGAGTCCTAACCATTGGACCCCCAGGGAATTCCCTAAAAGTTTTTTTTGATGCCCAGATTTCTTGGAGTAGAAACTCTCTGCGGATACACCTGTGGTGGAGGGTGCTAAGCTAAGGGGGATGGAATCAGAACTATGGATTCCATCTACCTCAAATTCCCCGAGACTTCCCTGGTGGTCCAGTGGTTAAGACTCAGTGCTCCCAATGCAGGGGCCCCGGGTCGATCCCTGGTTAGGGAACTAGATCCCGCGTGCCCCAACTAAAGATCCCGCATGCCCATGCGGCAATTAAGATCCCACGTGCTGCAACTAAGACCCAGAGCAGCCAAATAAATAATTTTGTTTTTCAAAAGAAATTCCCTTCTTTCTCTGGGCAGCTGCCTTGCTTTCTAAGCAATTTTGAGGACAGTGGTTCTTGCCCTTAACCACACATTTGAATCACCTGGGGTGATTTTTAAATGTCCGATGTCCAGGCTGTACTCAGACCAATGACATCAGGTTCTCTCTGGCAGGCAAGCGGGGGGAACCCAGTTATCAGTATTTTGTAAGACTCCCCAAGGCTGGGAACCACTGTGCCAAAGAGAAAAAGCAGATTGCTACTGCTTTCCTCTCAGCACCATGATTTGTAAATTTACCATTTTTATTAAAACACAGCACACAAACTTTCATTTCAAAGTTGAAGTACCATATAATCTGTGATATTTATGGTCTGAAAAATATAAGAGCAAGTATCCTTCAAGGATTATTCTCTCTACAAGAAAGAACAAATGGCTAGCGTGTACGTAGTGCAGGTCAGTATATCTCCAAATTAATTTCCATTAAAAATCATTTTTCTGTCTTATGAATATTTTCCCTGTGACTTATGTCTTATTTCTCACATTTGTATAGAACTTTATACTTTTCAAAGAGCTCCAGGTCTGCTCTTCCTTGGGGTGTCCACTTCTGCGTTCCCACACTATTTGCTTCTTGTGGTTCTAGTGAGTTTTGAATGCTTGTGACTCACTGGAATGTTTACCCTTTTAATTCTTTTTCACAGTCGGCCTCCTGGTCTCCTTCTACCTTTGATGTTAACTGGCTAACACTGTGGTTCATTTCCTGTTATTTGCAACTTTGGAATTAAAAGCATAAATAAAGTCAAAGAAATGAAAGGCCCAGGTCAGCTATCTTGTTAAGGGTCACATCTGTGGTTCTGGAAGGTCCCAGTCCAACAACTGGCTTGTCCTCCCTCCCTCCATTCCCCAAATGTAGGCCTCTCCTGCGGAGACAGTTATTAAGGTTGGCCAAAGGCACTCTCAGAAAATGTGTTATCTTCTTGAGCAGTTAGTTTTTTCTATGCTGAATCACCTACTTTGTTGCTTGGGAAATGTATTTGATGAAATTCAAGTGGATAATTTGTCCAGTTTATTCAGCTTGTAAGGCCTTGTCTTTGAACATCCTTTATCCCTGAGATAACCAGGAATAACAAGGTGGTGCAAGTTTGCTTGTTGGTTGCCGGGGGGGGGGGGGCGTGAAGAGGAGGCGTTATGGGCCGTTTGTTTTCTTATACAGAATTTGGAGTCAGAGGTACTTGCATTCATTGCAATTTATAATTCAGCTCAAAATTCCAAGGTCATAAACTTGAACATCCACCTCACAGGTTAGGTGTGCAGATTAAACGAGATAATGTAAGTTCTGTACCATAAATGCTGTTTTTTAAGCAACCATCTAGTGTGCTCGCTTATTAGAAAAACATTCTGGTTTTAGTATACTTTCTGTCACAAGAAAATAATTGAACAGATCTTAACTACATTTCCTTGTTTCTTGGGGAAAAAAACCCAACACAACATGGCCTGCTGCCAAGCCATTTAGGACCTAGGTGGGGAGAAGAGCTACCCTCATGGGGTAGATTCAAGAATATGAGGCAACCTATAAATGGGGAGGCTGTGGTTCACGGTGGAGCGTGAGCTAAGAGTTCAAGGGGAGGAGGAACATGTCAAACCCAGCGCTTGGCTCTGGTTCCCACAGGCCTCTCACAGCAGGTGCTCCCTCAAGGCGAGGAAGGTGGCAGCCAACAGCTCCTGGCTACAGCCTCTAGCCTGTGAACTAGTGGGAGCTGTGGAGCCCGGGTACACCCAGCCCTGAGCCAAGTCCTGGCGAGATGGGAGCTTCGAAAGGAGCAGGGCATCCTGACTGATAATCTTACCAGGACACCGGGACCATGTAGGTGGAAGGGGAGTTCTGCTAATGAACAGAAGGAGGGAGATGGGGAGTGGGCTGGGCGAAAACTAGAGCCTCTGCAGGCCATGGTATTTGCACTTTTGATTTTTTTGCTTTCTAGACAGAAAACTAAAAATCTGGACCGTTCCATAAAAAAAACAGAAACCAAACAACCTTATATGTAGCCCCCCTGTATTGTCTACAGGATGCTATTGGTACATTAAGGTCACTGTCATACCAACGCCTATACAGACACTTCAAAAAATGTTCAGTATGGTACTAGCCTCTCTTCGCTGCCACTCAGCACAATTTCTCTATGATTTCTCACCACCCCTCTTTTTTTTTTCTTCTTGCTTTTTCCCTGCTTGCAAATCATGTGATTCTATTTCAAAATGCTGTCTCTTTCTCCTCATGTTCCTTATCCTGTAGACTTTTCACCAGATCCTCTTTTGGACTTTTTCTCAAACAAAACACTAATAATGAAACACTTTGAAAAAAGTTGTTAGGATGTTTGTATGCAATGTATACTGAGAGAACTGGGGCTCTTACCCCTGGAGCCACCCCAGGGTTCCTGCTGAGAGTCCAGGTGGGAGAGTATAGATTGTGATGATGACAGGATTCTATTTTACAAGAAGAAAGAAGTTAGGTACGAATCCAACCGCATCAGCCACAGAAGCTTCAGAAATGACCTTCCATATAAAGTATTCACATGAAAAGATAATTTTTTTCAATCAGAACAAATAATCCCCTTCTAAACCTTTAAATAATCATGAAGACTTATTTGAGATTTTTCCTGGTTTATTTCCAGTACTCAAATAGCAAAGGCAAAGGTTTATCTGAGTTTTGAAGATACTGTTTCCTTAACAGGAAATGAAACTGCCAATGTTCCACAAAGCAGACAAAATGCATAATTTGATGAAGAAATCATGCTGATTCACCAGAAGAAAATGGTCTTAATCGTCATCAACTGAACATTTGTGTGCAAGTCTTTTTAAAATTAAGTTGCCTTAAAAATCAAATTGCTTTATAGACAAAGTCATGTCCTGGTGTGATCACAATTTAAAATGCATTTTAGGAATTTCTGACTTACATGCTGATTAGGAAACGTGAACGTCACAACCATTTAACACTTTGGGGTAGGGTGGTTGGAGTTGGGAGTGGAAAGAGAAGTCACTGGAAAATTTTAAGAGCAAAGCAATGTCAGGCCATATATACTACCTTTTATTTTTTTGCGAATCTACATTTTTTGGTGAACTGTTTATATTTTTGCTTTGACCCAGCTAGAAAATTGCGTAGCTTTACACATTGTCAAAGGTTTGTTTTGTCTTAATAACTACTTTGTTAGCTGATTATTTAGTTTACTTTACAGTCTTCCAAATAACTTCTAAAACCATAGCTTGTAATTTTGCCAATATGTGATTTATCACTTTGCTCACCTTATACCCATGGCTTTCTATAAGAGTAATCGGAAAGCAACATACTAGAATTCCCAGCCTCCTTTACTACTAAGAGTTTCCTTGTGACACGTCCCAGCCAATGAAATGTAGATGGAAGTGATTAGAGAAGGCTTTCTTTTTTCTTTCTTTCTTTTTTTTTTTTTTTTTTGAGATGTCTTTCTACAGAATTTTTTTTAAAAGGACAAGCTGTTTAAGGACAGGCTGTGTATTTCACCCTCTGCCTTCCCACTTTCCCTGCGTAGAAAATGGACACATTGCTTGGAGGTGCCGGAAGTGACATTTAAGCTGATTGCTGAGGGCTTCCCTGGTGGCGCAGTGATTGAGAGTCCGCCTGCCGATGCAGGGGACACGGGTTTGTGCCCCGGTCCGGGAGGATCCCACATGCCGCGGAGCGGCTGGGCCCGTGAGCCAAGGCCGCTGAGCCTGCGCGTTCGGAGCCTGTGCTCCGCAGCGGGAGAGGCCTCAACAGTGAGAGGCCCGTGTACCGCAAAAATAAATAAATAAATAAATAAGCTGATTGCTGAGGAAGAGTAGGAGTCTATAAATTAGGTGAAGGGGAATGGAGATCTTCAAAGAAGGATGGTGCCCTGCCAAGAAATAATATAATACAGAATTTTTAAAGGGTTGGATATTGGATGTGTCTATCTTGGAATCATTAAAAGCCTGCTCAGTGGGTGAGGGGCTATTCTACCTCCGGTGGCAGAGTTAAGGCCACAGTTGGGTGAATAGAAACAACAAAGAGACAGTTTTCGACTTCAAGCTAGGTGAACTTTTTCACAAATGGAGCTTTCCAACAGTGCTTTGAGCTAGCATGTAGGGTAGTAACTTCCCCAGCACGGAATGTGTTCAAGCAGATGCTGACTGACGCCCACCCAGGAAGAGTAGAAGTGGGAGTCCTGTGTTCGTGCAGTGATTGTACTATTTCAGTTTCGTTCAAGCATTTCTGTTCAAAAGAATTTTGAACAGCTATGTACCTCTCCATATATTTCATCTTTTAAAAATTTAATTTTCAAATTTTCTCTTGTACATTTTGAATTGACATTTTATATTTGTAAAATCATAGGTTAAATAGTTGCAGAGAACATGATTTCTGATGTACTGTACATTATGCACATACTTTAAATCTATTTTTATTGCTTTGAAATCTCAGCACAGCTCATTTAGCTCATTCAGTTAATGGAAAGTGCCTGCTGTACACCTAATGGCACAGCCAGTCCTCATTGTCAAACCAATCAGCCAAAGCAAACTAACTTTTAAAGAAATGTGCAAAATATTAACCGTCTCCCTGCTCACCAACCAATGGTGGACCTAAAACTGACATGATTCTTGCCGTTATGAGCTTCTGTTCTAATGAGAGAGACAGATCTTAAAGAATTTCACAGATAAACAGCAAGTCACAAATGGGAAGACTGCAATGAAGGAGGTGTTAGTGGAATGTATACTAGGAGGTGGTCTGGGAGGGCTTCCCTGAGGAAGTGACATTTAAGTGGAGAGTTGAGGAAGAGTAGGAGTTAATTAGGTGAAAGGGAATGGAAATCCTTAAAGAAAATCTGACTTTATTTTTCAATTCAAATAAATGTTAAATATTATCTCCCTTCCACTTCTAATGCTTAGATAAAGCAGTTTGTCACCTGGGTAAAATAAGTTACGGTTCCTCTCAATTTGTTTTTTAACCAAATGATCTCTTTCTCAGATCTTGAGAGAGAAAACTGTCCCAAATGTCTAATGGAATTTACAGTCTCTTCTGGGACGTAATAAACAATCATGATAAAATGCTTGAGCCAGCAATCGCGTGGAAATGTATGGTCATGTCGTTTCCCCCCACCCCCGCCCCCGCCCGGAGCCAACTGACTGCTGACACTCTTTAACCAGTAGTTCCTTTATTGTACCACTTAGATTTCTACCAAGAGAGACAGTTTGAATTGGCTTGCTCAGGAGCCTCTTTCGTTGTGGAGTTTGAAATGTAAACCTTGGTTTGTGCTCCTAAGCAACCTGAGAAGCTGGTGAAGGGGAGCAAAATATCCCTCCCCTCAAACATGCCTCTTTGGCATGACGATTATTTTAGGCTGATTATTTTTAAGAACTAGCAGACACAGGAGAAGCTCTGAAAATGGAGTAGAAATTACACTTTTATAAGAGACATTTACACTTATAAGAGAAATATCCGTTTGTAAGGGTGTCTCCCTCTGTGTACTAGGACAAAGAAAATGTCTAAGTCTCTAGAAGCTCTTATCAGTGGAGAAGACAACAACTTAAATCTGCCATACCCTTTACTGTTTACTGTGCTTTTCCTGGTAACCATCAGTAGCTGGCTCTCCTCTCCCCTAACATCTTTCTTTTGTCTTTAGCTAGAGATGGTATTGAAGGTGGTGCCTTGGGCCATTTTGGAGAATTAGTTTTCCTGGGTATACAGGAGGCATACATGTTGTTAAACTTCTGTTTGTTTATCTCCTGTTAATCTGTCTTTCATTATAGGGAGATCTCAGCAAGAACCTAGAAGGGTAGAGAAAAAATTATTTTTTCTCCCTGACTCTGGCTTAACTCTCAGGGAACTTTCCTCAGGAGCTGTACATTGCTGAATTATTCCTTGGTTTGGTGCCCAGAGGTTTTTACACTTTGAGGTAACACACTCTGCTAAGATTCAGGGTAGATAAGGGATACATCTTTTTGTATTCAAGTGCAAGGACTATTATGGAAGGGGAGATGGTCAAGAGGAACCGAGTGTGACCTTGTTACCTCAGGGGCACTGTCAGGCAGATTATTTCCAGAAAGAGTACATATGGAATATTTATTTATTTATTTATTTTATTTATTTATTATTTTTTTTTGCGGTACGCGGGCCTCCCACCACGGCGGCGCGGAGCACAGGCTCCGGACGCGCGGGCCCAGCCGCCCCGCGGCACGCGGGACCCTCCCGGACCGGGGCACGAACCCGCGCACCCCGCATCGACAGGCGGACCCCCAACCACTGCGCCACCAGGGAAGCCCTACATATGGAATTTGAGGTTTGGAAAGCAAGTTCCTAAATCTCAGTCACCTGGAAAGTTCTCATATACTTCAAATGGCAAATATTTCCCAGTTTGAAGGACTTGAACTAGCAGACTCCTCTGTGCTAGGGGCAGAGGGTTATATAAATGACTGTAGAGAGTGATTTATCAGAGATCATGTCAAAAGATTATTCTTAGGGTTTGGGGACAGAGGCCCCTGCGGCAGCAGCCTGCATCTTGTCGAGTATCCTCAAAGCCCACTCTTCTCAGTGGCTCCTTTGAGGACAGAGTGATTATTATTCAGTGGTTATTGTTGCAGAAAGATCATGCTGTGCTTTAGTTTCTGAAATGCAGGCCTTGATGAAGGAAACTAGAAAGAAAGTATTCTGTTTCACCCCTAGGTGTTGGAGCATATGAAACCTAAGGGTTTGTTTTAAAAATGAAGTCTTAAACAATTAGCATTTGACCCAAAAGATGGTGTATTTTTCATTGGAAAAAATAATATTTTTAGTTTTGTCTTATCACTTGTAAATAAATTCTCATTTCGTTTCTCAATCCAAATCTCATTCTTTCCTACAAGCCATTACCAGGAAATACCTAGGTTTTAAAACATACACTTTGCTTTTTCCCATTGAGTTTTAATTAGAAAGAATAATAAACTTCATGAAATTCAAACCTAGGACAATACACCCAGAAAAATACTAACACAACAACCTGGGTTGCAAAACTTGTTTAGCAAGTTTCAGCTGGAGGTTAATTAAAACCTGCCTGGAAACCTCTTAAAACACAGACAGGAATGCAAACTACACACACCACCACCTAGATTCTTCCCTCTGGAACTTCCTCCTTCCCACTTCCCTGGATTTCAGTGGGAACATTTCCAGAGAGTTCCATCTGGTCGGACCCAGTGTCCATGACCAATAGGATTCTGTTTGTCCCATCCCAGGGGAGGAGCGGTAGGAGGTTGGGTAGGCAGCTCCCCCGCCCCCTTAGCAGTTATAACAAACAGCCTGCTACACCACTCCTTAAGCTTTTAGCTCCTCTGGGAGGTGGGGGTGGGGACTGAGGGATTGTAAGAATTTCCTCCGGTGTTTCATGTTTTAAGTCAACATGTTTCAAGATACAGAGGAGTTAAGTGATGTTATTCTGGACAAGACAAGAGAGCACAGAGAGAGCTCAGAGCAGAACAGGAAAAGGTAGAAATGCTGCCTGACGTTTGACCTGCCTGTAAGAGACTACTGAACTGGCCGAACGTTCTAGAATATTAGCTGTATATTCTTTCAGAAGTTCCTCAGGGTTACCGCTATTATTTCTTCTGTCCAGGCTTGTTTAGAGTGATTGTCAGCTATCACCCCGCTGGTGGATAAGCATCTGCGAGATGTGCAGGAAACAAGGCTGGGGTGTAATTATAACATAATGCTGTAACAACATTGCACAAGGCTGCCTCAGTACTATATGCCAGAGTGCATCGCCACCATCTCACTGACAGGCATTTGGATGGTGATTAGTGTTGGATCATGTCCTGGAATCAGGCTTGAAGCCAGAGAAACTGGAAAATGATTTTTGTTTTTCAGTTCCTTGGAGGCCCGTGTGGAAAATTTAGGAGAGCAAATTTTTGTTTCTTGTAACAACTTGTATATAATTTGAGGAAGAGAAAGTGAAGTGGGGTGGTTCCTGAACCACTTGCCTTGCCTTGAAGCTGGTCCTCTGCGGAAAAGTCGCATTTTCTTGCAGAGCTGGCTGGGAAGTGTTGCCGCAGGAAGCAGTTGGTCTCAATCCCACCTTCCCCCTGGCTCCTCCACACCTAACGTAAGCACAGGCAAGACCTTTTCCAGGTGACAAAGAAAGTCTGAGTCCCAAAGCACCACCAGTATTAATGACTCAAGGCCACTGTGTACAGTTAAATTAGACAGTGAGTTGTGCTTTGTGAGGTGTGTCTGGGGCCCAGCTGTCCAGTTCAAAGCTCAACCCCATTGCCTTCCGGTTGTATAACACAGAACAAGTTGTTTCACCCCCTACACCCTACCTGCCTCATACACAGAAGGATGGATTTGTTTTAAGGATTAAATGACATAATCCATGTATAACATGTGGAATGTAGAAAGTGCCCTATAATTATATGCTTTTTTTTCCCCAATTAAATTCTGACTCTCAAAGTGGATGCCTGTTACAGGTAAAGCATGAAATTAAAGTTGATTCTCTCTTTCTGTTTCCCCCCAAAACTGGGGCTGGTTGATTCCATTTATTTAATGAATGTTTGTTGAATGCCTACTGCGTGCCATGCGTGGAATGAGGCCCTGAGGATATAAAGATTATGGGGCATGTCCCTGCTCCTGGGATGTTGACAGTCAAGGAGGTCAAAGAGTGTGGATCAGCTGCTTCGAGAAGGGCCAGCTATGTGGTAGAGAAAGCACACGTTTGTGGAGGCACAGACCAGGTTGACAGCCTGGACCCACACCCCCTGCCGTGAATCCAAGTTGCTCAACCTCCCTGAGCCTCCATTTCCTCATCTTTGAAATGGGCCTGATTCAGTGGTGTGCTGAAGCCTGCTCCTACTGGCTTGGGAGAGCCTACTGTTAAATATTCGGGAATTTTGCAAGCTAGTTGTTGAAGCCTTTGGTAGCTTGAAATCAGCCTTGGTGGAAGTATTTACACGCTGTTAATCAGCAAATTCTACAAATCAAGGCTCCTCCCTAACCCCAGCTGGTTCACTGGCACACCACAGGAACATGTGGGGGGAGGAAAAACTTGACCTTTACCCTCTTGCGGTTTTTGGCTGGGCCTGAGAATTTAATTAATATAAAACAGATCAACAGGAGAAAAAGCACACAAATTGATCAAATATGTTTTACAGTGACATGGGAGCCCTCATAAGGAAATGGACACTCGAAGAGGTGGCAAACGTAAATGCTCTTCTAACAGATTGGACAAAGGGGTGATTGTGGAAAAGTAACAAATAGATGGGAGTATTATCTCCTGTTTTCAGAAGGAAAAGGGGAGATTAGAATGCTCTTCTTGCATCTGCTGTTTTTCGAGTGCCTTTAGCTCAAAATAATCCTTAATGCCAAAGTGGCATATTTTGGGGTGGCATATTCTGCCACTGTTGTTATGAAGATTAATGAAATAAAATCATGGTATCTAGCACATAGTAGATGCTCAACGCAGGGTTACTCTAAGTATATCATATAGAATATATTAATCATGTACATCCTGCACTTCCATATTCATAATCTCACTTGCAACTCTGAGGTAGTTTATTTTTAGTCCCGTAAATGAAGAAGTGCCAAGATCCAATTCAGTTTTCTTTGACTCCAAGTGGAGCGTTCTTTCCACCAGACCCAAACTGCCCCTGGACAGACCGTGTTGCTCTGCAAACAAGGATCGCTGTCATTGTGGATTTAGCTGTTTTGTAACCACTTTTGTTGTTTTTGTTATTGATTCACTGAATGAAAGAAAGCAGCATAAGCCCCGAGGTGGAAGAAGACAGCCCTGGGCCGCAGCTGGTGGAAGGCTCCCTGAGCTAAGCTGGAGGTGAATGGCACCAGTCGGCTGTGCCCATGTTATTGTCAAAACAGAGCCATGAACACTGCTTGATCCCAGTAAATGTTGCTTCCCTGGAAATCTCAGAAGCTCGGAGTTACCTAGCCATTGATGTCAGGTCTGGGGTAGGAAACGTACAAGATGAACCTGGGACATCTTAAAAGCGAGGAAGCTAACAAAGAAAGGCTTCTGCAGTCATGTCCAAAGGATTCTGAAGCCAACTTGAAGAAGCTCTCACTGGACAATTAGAGCAATCCAAGCTTCAATCAGAAAAATGACGCAATTAAGACACAGGAAATATTTAAAGTCCACGAGTTAATAAAGATACTTGGGGGGGGGGAAACCGAATTGGAAGATGCTGGGGAAGCCAGTTCATTCTTTTGAAACCTAGTAAATTAAAAGAATCAAGCATGTATCCTGCCTTTGCTGGGTGAACTGTACTTCATGGTAACAAAACACAATATAGGAGAAGGTTCTCTATAGAAGTATTTTAGCTAAGAAATGAAGAAGGAATGATAGAGTATCACAGTTTGAAACTCCTAATGAATCAGTGCACCTAGGTATTGACATTATCGGCTGCATCACAAAAAGAGACAAACATTATATGCCTCTTGGTGGAAAAAAAACATATCTATGAAATATTCTTGCTGAAATATCAAGATTAAATCTGTCCAAATTGGGGCTTAATTGGTAAAGTCTTACCTCTGATGCCGTTGGCCTTTTTCTAACCAATCAGAAGCAGGCAGTATTGCATTATGGTCACAGCAGTGTTTCTCAAACTCTAGTAACACAGACTCCTTTTTTTTTTTTTTTTTGCGGTACGCGGGCCTCTCACTGTTGTGGCCTCTCCTGTTGCGGAGCACAGGCTCCGGACGTGCAGGCTTAGCGGCCATGGCTCATGGGCCCAGCCGCTCCACGGCATGTGGGATCTTCCCAGACCGGGGCACGAACCCGTGTCCCCTGCATCGGCAGGCGGACTCTCAACCACTGCGCCACTAGGGAAGCCCTACACAGACTCCTTTTAAAGGAAAGACTTCTCATAGTGGTGATTGAAATTATTCTTATTATATTTACTTACTGTAGACATACAACTAGATGTGAACGTTTGATGTTCGTAGCTCCTATACAACTGTGAAACCATATACATTTACAAGTCAAATACAGACAAAACTACCAAATGAATAAAATTCAAATGGGCAACACTGATTTAATGTGAGGGAAGATGTTTTGCTGAAATGAAGTTGCTCCTTGCAAAGGAGCGTGGTACTGATGGCTGTTTCCGGTTTCAGCACTGTAAGCAGTTGGTTGACACAATTCTCCCACCATTTTTCTCTAAAAACTCTCCAGGAGGTTCTCCCTCATGCAGCGTGATGTGATTTCACTTGTTCTTTCCTTGTTAATGATGTGGTGCCAAGGTGAGCAGCGTAAACACAGACTGAAATGGTTGTCCTCACGGTTGTGACTAGGATTCGGTTAAAAGGTAATTATCTACATCAGTGGCGATCAATCCAGCCTTCACTTTGGAATGGACATTAAGATATAATTAAAGATTCTCTCCGGGTGGGGCGTTAGTATTTCTTAAAATCTTTCTAGGTGATTCTAATGTGCAGCCCGTACTAAGAACTACTGATTTCAATGATCTAGAAAATGCTTATACAGTTGGCCCTGCCTGATCTGTGAGTTCCATATCTGCGGATTCAAGTAACAGTGGATGGAAAATATTCGGAAAAAAAAAAATTCCAGAATCCCCCTCGGATACTGAGGGACAACTGTACTTATTCTTCTTTAGAGTATAATCCAAAAGAAGCACCTAATTCAGTCATTCTTATGGAGAATATGAGGTCCTCTGAGAAGATGGCAGTGAACCCCCAGGGGTTTGAGAAATTTTGTTTGGAGTTTGATTCCCAGGCCTAGTTGTGTGGCCTTGGGCAACTTAAGGGCTCTGAGGGTTAGTTTCTCATTATAAAAAGAAACAAATAGTAGCATCTAGCTCACACGATGTTTGTGAGAATTAGATGACGTAATAACTATACAAAGTGCTAAACACAATGCCTGGTTCCTGGTGAGTACTTACTAAACGTTAGCTCTCATTAACTATTATGTTGACAACCACCTGGAAGCTACTAAAACATTTGCTGGGCAGATGCAAGCCACAAGAAGGAAAGGTGTTGGGGGAAGAGGGCGCTGGGAGAACTTTGCAAGGAAGGGTATTTGGCGGCCTTTGATAGATGAGGCATAAAAGGCAATGATGGTAGGGGTGGGGGTGGGATGGACTCAATAAGGGTGTGGGCCTGTCAGTCTGGGCTGTGGGTGACAGCTGACTAGCTTGAAGCCCAGACCGGCAGCACAAAGAAAAGGGATGAGAATAAAGCACAGAGTCACCCTGAGATGACAATCCACGTGAAGAAATGATGAAGCAAGGAGACGAAGATGAGGCCGGTCTCGCAAACAGAATCCTGGGAGCGGACGTGGCCACCTGCAGACTCTGAGCAGCCACTCGCCTCAAGGAGCACAGATAAGTGCCATCATTCTAGGCCCTGCTGGGTAAAGCGGGACTGGGTAGAGTGGGTGTTAAGACATTAATAAATCATTAGATTTCTTCTGAATTGTTGCTTGTGCATTTCTGTGAAAAAGACTCTACTTTCTTTCCCTAGAAAGGCTGCCCAGTGGAATCTAAGCAGTTGATGACCTTGGGCTCTGGTTTGGAGCGTGACAGAAGGTGCCTCTACTGTTGACCCTGTAATCAGATTGGTGGCAGGATGTCTTGTAAGCCTATGTGTGGACAAAGCCAGCTACTTCCTGTTTTAATACTATCAAAAATTTTGATTTTATTATTCTTTAAGGGAGCTAATAAACTTAGCAAATAAGTTATTTTTTTTAACTATACAGAGAAAACCCCAAAATATTCTTATGTAATAATTGGCAAGTTCTTAGGCCTGAAAGACTGTTCTTCCCAAATGATTATGTCAGGCATAATATTTTAGTAAAATAGTAATTTCAAAGTTATCTTTACAGAGGTGCTGCTTACCTGGACTCCCCCTGCCCCCCTTTTCCAGGTTTATCATTGTTTATTATTTCCTTTCATATAATTTCCCCGGATTGTGTTTTCTTACTTGCCTGGTGATTTCAAGCTTTATGGATTTGTTTTTATAGTTCAGTTTTTAAAGAGGTGTCTTTGTAACAGCGTTGAACATTCAGTAGGCTGATGCTGTGGTGTTTCAGCTTCTAAATTTTAAACTCAAGGGACTTTTTTAAAGTGGATACAAAAACTTCCTAAAAGCTTTCATGGTGACAACACTGGGCCTTTAGGGCTAAGCTCTAAGTATGAGAAAACAAAGAGTTACATTGTAACTCACTTGGTTAATCTAATTTATTCACATATTTAACCACAGTCAGCATGTAGTTGTTTTCCTCAAGGAGGCCCACTTTCCAAAACACAATTTTCAAAATGTCTTCTTTCCCCACAAAGCTCCTTGTGTTTAGTTAACCCTTTTTATGCTTGCCAGCGTTTCTCTCCTATAGTTACTCGCCAGTCTAGCAGGAGCCTGGTTGAGAACGGACTCTAAGTCTATTTTCATGACATGCTCTCTGAGCTACCAATAAATCCCAAAGCGCTCCTGTTAAACACAGTACAGGATCCTGCTTGTTTATATGGCTGCCTTCTAATTTAGGAAGCCACAAAAGACACTGAAACCAAGGGATGCAGGACAAATCGCCCTTTGAGTGAGGAGTCCCGTGTTTCTTTCCTGGAGAACACAGTAAGAAGACACAGAGTACTGCTTCTCAGTTATCTGATGACTTCTTTTGGAAAACATTAATCTTGGAAATCAGTACAGGGGTTATTAACTACCACTTTCATTACTGTGGGAATTAGTGGGTTTAGGAATTTAGGTCAGTGTCATGAGTAATAAAAGGAGTTCACCTATCTAAAACTGTCTCCTCCTCAGCCCTCTGTGAGTTTCATTTCCAGTCCTGGAGAAAGCTTCTATTTACTTCTCCCCCAACCCCCAGCAGTTTTAAGCCCTCCTATTGTTTCTCCGCTTAGAAACCCATGTGTTAACACAGTTATCAGAAACTTGCTCTCCAAATAGGATGCTAATTACCCTGACTGGTACCTGTGTCCAACTCCAGCCTTTTAGTTTACAAAATTCCTTTAAAAATGTGGAATTTTTGTTCCTGCCTAACTAGCAAAGTGATCTACTTTCCCTTCAGAATAGTATTTGTGTGTGGGATGAGGTTGTTGTGGGCAAGATGTTTTTTCCCCCAATTTCCAGTATTTCAGAACCCATTTCCACCTCTTTTACTGGTGTAACAAATAGGCTTTTTCATTGTGGGCCTTAGTTTCTAAGCTCTTGAAAATTCTGTTGGATTAAGTGTAGTGTCATCAATATAAAGTCATATTTTTATATGTTGCTACATATAAAACTTTGGGATTCAACTGGCTTCTTTCTAGACATTGGGACAACACACAATGTCTAGACAAGCACAACACAGCTTCTGACCATAAGACACTTTAAACTGGGTTAAAAACTCTTTTTAGGGGCTTCCCTGGTGGCGCAGTGGTTGAGAGTCCACCTGCCGATGCAGGGGACATGGGTTCGTGCCCCGGTCCGGGAAGACCCACATGCCGCGGAGCGGCTAGGCCCGTGAGCCATGGCTGCTGAGCCTGCGCGTCCGGAGCCTGTGCTCTGCAACGGGAGAGGCCACAACAGTGAGAGGCCCGTGTACCGCAAAAAACAAAAAACAAACAAACAAAAAAAAACCCCCAAAAAACAAGAAAAAACTTTTTAAAAAACTGTCAAGTTATCATGTTTCTTGGGCATTTTTACTTTGCACTCAACAGCAAGAAAAATGTCTAAGAAATAAAGGATCAGTAAAAATGCTTACACCAAACAATTAAATCAAAGGGTAGTTTATTAAAAAAGAATCAAAACAGAAACTCTAAGTACCAGTGTGTACATTGTACACATTGAAATGACTCACAAGAGTGGAGTTTTTTTCATAGACATTATCATACCACCTTGCTGTTCATTAAAGATGTTCAACAGAAGTCTGACTCCAACGTGCATACAAGGATTGCCATCTTAAACAGACCTTACTTCAAACATGCAACAACGCCACTGGTAATAAAGCTTTGGAATGGGTGCTCATTCTATCATTTCACTACAAATAAGATAGAAAGCAAGGTAAGTTGAGAATTTATTCTAAAATAGAATGGAAGCTGTCATTGTCTACACCAGCACTCCTCACTCCTCTGCTGCCATTTTTAGCAAGTACTCCTTGTCGATCTTGAAGAGTCTCCATCCCTCTTCGCTGGACAGATCAGAAGCACCTCTTCTTTTGTAGAAGTTGATAGATGGTTCATTCCACTCTGCTACCAAGAAGTGCATGCTGCTGCAGCGACACTTCATCGCAACCTGTTACGCAGGAGAGGAAAACACAAACTCAGTGACATTTCACCTGCTTTCCAAGACCCAATTTTGATTCAGGTGTTAAAATAATCCAGTAACCCTTACAAATTTGGAAACCAAACACCAAGACATACCTGGCTTAGATTCTTCAGAATTTCTGATCCTATGCCAAAGCCTAAAAAAGAAAGAGAAGTACCATTTAAAAGGTCATTTTAAGGACTTCAAGCCCTGATTTCTCTTTAGAGCAGCCCCCCTGAACTCAATCATACCTCTATAATCACTCATCACGAAGAAGTCCTCAAGATACAACAGTTTGCCAATCCATGGGTCATAGGTAAAATAGTACATGGCAAAACCAACAATGCTGTGTCCTGTAATAAGAGTATCACATGAGTTATGGATGAAAAACAATCCGTCAAAGTTGTAGCTGCAAAATCAGAAGTCTATCATAAGTTTTTAAATAACATACATGCATGTATTACAGAAATAAGTAGCCAGTGGGCCAGACTGTCTCCTGACTTTTATGCTAGTGCAATCCAGGCCACTGTTGGATGATCTCACTGTTCTTAGAACATGTATTTGCAAAAAGCACACATTAGAGCTAGCTGAAACCAGGCTAAAACTGTGGACTGGCCACTCTGCAATCTGCTGGATCTCACACTCAGGAAGTGAAAATGCTTTCATTACTTGCCAGAACGAAAGTGCTATGGTCTTAAAACTAAACACACACATTATTCACATCCTACTGATATACTGGTATCTTGACTTGGGAATAAGTCAGGTTTACACGGCAGTTCAGAATAGTTAAGTATTTGTAGTTTAGAAACTCTGCTTCCTTAAGATCAGGACATCAGGCCAAAAGAGCAACGTTTAATTTCAGAACTTGCCTTCCAATTCACACATTTTCCATTTGCTCTCCCCAATGTTTAAGCCGGAAGAAGTAGAGGTACCCAGGTGTGATGTAACATCCATATACCTCTGGAAAGTACCTCATCCCTTATGTTTTCTGCTCATTTTTTCTAGTATGAGGAAATGACCTCAGAAAAAACCTTAAGCACCCCCCACCGCCCCTGCCCAACAACTTCCCTCTTTAGCTCCGTCTTCTGCCCAAGGACCAGAAAGGAAAAAACAACGACAAAGAAAAAACAAAGAAAAAAAGGAAAAAAGCATCTGACTCCTTCTTTATGGGTGTCTGTAATTCCAATTGGAGGCAAAGGTTTCAAATTAAACTTTCTAGCCATTTTATAGTCCTTTGCAAACAGGAAGTGAGTACAATGGAGCTTCTGATCTACCGTGTTTTAAGTGTGTGATAATAGGGCCTTACCTCATTTATCATGATCATCTACTTTATTGTGTAAAGGATCTTTTAGTTACCTCCCCGCCCATCCATGTACACGGAAGGGCCATGTACATGGCGAAGCTAGAGACTGTAACCTGAAGATTGGGACAAATTAAAGAAAAAAATGTAATTTAACACAAATACAAAAACGGTTACGTTAGGGTCAAACAAGAACCATTTATGAAACTGAATTACAACAAACGACTTTATACCTAACTTTTCCGGGTCTCCACAGCACTGATACTTAAACAGCTCTTCTAACCCGCCCTATTATTAAGTGCAGCAATCTATTTTTTTTTCTCAGTAGTTTGAACACTGGCTGGCTAGTATTTCTGGCCAACTTCTCAGTAAGTAACTTCAGCCTGTGTTGTCAGTGCTTCTACAGAGCAGCCACTACGTCTTCCAGAACACTCGGTCTCTCCGGCTTCTGGAAGGAGAGGGCGATTACCTTCTGGAGTCATGTGCTCCTTGGGCACTTCTGCGACCAGGCAGTGGTAGAAGGGGTGCTCTCCAAAACCATCTTCTAGCAGATCTGCAAGAAGAGGCAGCAGGGACAGTGTTGGCCTCGATGAAGGTGGCAGGCACGGGACGCTCGTCCCCCGCCCCGCCACTGATGCGTTACCTTTTTCAGTTAATATTACTTGCTCTTCCATGTATTCGTATTTAGCCAATTCCTGGGTTGATGTACACAAGAGAAAAGAAGAGAAGCAGAAAATTAAGTGAGACTCCGGCCCGGCCAGCTCGGGGGAATGGGGTGGGCTGGGCGGGGATTCATACCCTGAGTCTCGCCCGGAGCGGCGCGGCCGGGCCGGGGCTGGGGGAGGCAGGCGGAGAGAGGGGGACCTACCGGGGACCAGGACCCCACCGCCCGCCGCAGGAAGAGCCCATGCCTCCCGCTACCTTGATCAGCCGCAGAATGTCACTGCAGTCGGCGGCGGTGGCCGGGCGGATCACGAATTTAGCCATTTTCTTCTTTTGCTTTTCTTCCCTTTGCGGACCAAGCCCCTGTACTTGAACAGTAAGAGGAGGTGGTTCCTCATTCGTCTCCCGGGAGCGTCCTCTTCCCAGTCAGGATGGCACCATGACCCGACGAAACCTCGGCGAACAAAACACGAACACCAGCTAACTGAGGCAGCAACCACTCATTTCGGCCGCCCGGCTCCGCTTTTTAGCGCGAAGAAGCCCCGCCCCGGGACGTGAGGCGGAGGCACCTTGTCCAATGAGGCGCCTCGTCCAATGAGGCCGCGGTGCCTCGTCCAATGAGGCCGCGACCGCCCCCCCCCTCTTCCGGGCACCGCCCTCTCTTCCGGCCGCCCGTGTGAACCCGGCCCGCGCGGGCGGGGGCGCGGGCGGTGAGGCGCCAGGTGCGGCTCTCTAGCGGCGCCCTCTAGCGGCGCCTGGCGGAGCCTTCCCGAAAGCCCGACCTCGGAGCCTAAGCGTGCCCTAGTAACCTTCGCAAAAAGGAAGAGAGGGGTTCCCCTTTTGGCCCTGGCCCAGTGACTTTGCTGTTTCTTCCTTGGAGAGACCTGGCTTTGGGCGATGGGGGGATAAGGGGATTAGAGCAGTGGCTCTCATAGGGTGGTCTGAGGGGCCCTGTGGGTCCGAAGATCCTTTCAAAACTAGTTTCATAGTAATGGTAGGATTTCGTTTCCCTTTCTTAACTCTCGCTGAAATTTTCCAGAGAACTGATGTGTGATGACGTCATCGCTCTCATGACTAAAGGAATGTGTGCTTGTATTGTGTTTTCTAGAATTTCCTAAGGTAAGCTACTTCAATTTCTCAATGATTTTTTCCCCCCTCTGCTGGTAATTTTTAGAGTTAACAGAATATTTTCTTTCTTAACTTTTCCCCTTATTTTTTCTTAAATTTCTGACCTTCCTTGTGGAAACACTTTCCTTCTGCCTGAGGTACACTCCTTCATACTTCCATTTAGTGAAGGTCTGCTCTTGTAAAATTTTTGTTTTGCTTGTCTAAATATGTCTTTAAATTCATCTTAAAGTTCTTGAAGGATTTATTTCACTGTTAGCGAGTTTGAGTTTGGAAGTTCTTTTTCGTTCAGCATATTGATGATATCTGACTATCTTCTGGCTTGCATTGCTGTTGAAAATTGTTATATTCCCTCCTTGCTCATTCCCTGTGCTTCTCTCCTATCCCCTTTAAAACTTTTTATTTCGAACCAATTACAAGTTTACAGATGTGTGATGACATCATTGCTCTGGTGACTAAAGGAATGTGTGCTTGTGTGTTCTCATGTTTTCTAGAATTTTTGAAGGCAAGCTTTTTGGATTTTTCAATTATTTTTAAATGTCCTGAGAGTAAAATGTTTGAGAACAGTTGGATTAGAGTATAGCTCTTCCTGGATTATACCCAATGGGACAAGTACTCAAGCCTCTTGCAGATAGAGGGTTTTTCTGTTTTTTTTTTTTTTTTTGGCTTTTTACAAACCACCTTTCCAGACAGGTCCTCTGAGGGCCCTGCTTTGGCTGCCCTGCCTGGGTTCTGGAATGAGTCAAAGAGAAAGCATAAAAGGAGCCTGCCGTGTTTTCAGTCTATAGGGTGGATTATCACCAAATGACTCCCCCGACATTCAACAAGTGATTCTCTGCTTTGCTCGCAATATCCTGTATGTAGAAAAGAAAGCAAAAGTAGCTCCTCTGTTACCCTTCCCACCCTCTGGGGATATCATACGTAGTGAGTCATTGGGAGAATTTATGAAATGTGTTTCTCAAAGATCTTTAAAAATAGCATTGATTCTTGTCTGCCTAAAGCCACTTCAGGTAGTGTCTTTCCTGACACCACTGCACACAGATGACCATACATAGGCCCTTCCTGCCTCTGCTTTGTTCTGTTTTGTGGGAGGACTCAGGAGAGCTTGTTACCGAGTTACCGCTAACAGTTAAGTAAGAACTAGGTGACTAAGCACTAATAATAGCTGCCTCCTTGAAGCAAAAACAAGGTCGTTTTCAATGTGGGCTGCTTAGGTTTTTAGAATAATGATTGTTTCATTAAAACACACTATAATTTTTTTCTATTTATTCTGTTTTTCCAGTTTAAGTTTCATGCTCTTATGCTTCACTTTGTCATTATGACAAGGAGAGCCCATTCTGAAAAACAGGCAGCTAAAAAAAGCTCATTGTGATTGCGTTTTTTGCACATGTAAAAGCTTAGAACCCTAAGAAATGTGAATTTTCTTTATGAATCAAGTTAGGTTTTATATTGTCAGGAATAGATAGATGCCATGGAGGACCAACATTACCCCCTGTTGATACTGGAATTTAAATTTAAAACTGCATAAAAAGGGGTTAACTCGCTAGCATTTGGAAAACTTTTATTTGGCTAATGAGTCAACAAAATCAATAACTATTTATTGACTCTTATGCTAGGTACTTGGGGGTTATAAAGGAGGACTAAGTTTTGAAACGAGCCCTCAGGGCATACAGTTTACTTTGCAGATATGTTTGTAGTTTACTACAACAGAATTTAATCTTTGTGAGAAATATAATTCCTATAACTGAAGAGGTCTGAGTAGGGGGAGAGTAGGAGGAAAGGAAACAGACAAGGGACATCGTGGGTGTTTTACATTCATTGACTTGTTTAATATCAACTGTCTTGTGAAATAGCTAATGTTAGCTCAATGTTTGCAACAGAGAAAACCAGAGGCTCAGAGGGCTACAAAATTGCAACAGCCAGGAAGTGGTAGAGCTAGGAAAGAAGGAATTCTGTTGATTTCCCTGCCAAAGTGAAACTGTCCAACTTGCCCTATTAAACTATTATGGAAGGTGTCATAGTTTTTTTTTTTCTGTTTATAAAAATAATGCATATTGATTAAGAAAATATAAGTGCAGAAATACAAAAAGGGGGCTTCCCTGGTGGCGCAGTGGTTAAGAATCCGCCTGCCAATGCAGGGGACACGGGTTCGAGCCCTGGCCCGGGAAGATCCCACATGCTGCAGAGCAACTAAGCCCGTGTGCCACAACTACTGAGCCTGAGCTCTAGAGCCCGTGAGCCACAACTACTGAGCCCACATGCCACAACTACTGAAGCCTGCACGCCTAGAGCCCGTGCTCCGCAGCAAGAGAAGCCACGACAGTGAGAAGCCTGCACACTGCAACGAAGAGTGGCCCCCACTCACTGCAACTACAGAAAGCCCATGTACAGCAACGAAGACCCAACACAGCCAAAAATAAATAAATAGATAAATTTATATATAAAAAAAGAAATACAAAAAGTTAATAAAAATAATCCCTATTAGTAGGTTGAATTCCTTCCAGTCTTTTTTTCTATGTACATATACATAAAGGGCTGATATTCAGTTGGTATATACAGTGTAGTGGATTAAAATAACCACAAATTCATTGCAGCTCCTCCCATCAAGAGGTAGAATCTAGGACTTCGCTGGTGGTGCAGTGGTTAAGAATCTGCCTGCCAGTGCAGGGGACACGGGTTCGAGCCCTGGTCCGGGAAGATCCCACATGCCATGGAGCAACTAAGCCTGTGCAGCACAACTACTGAGCCTGCGCTCTAGAGCCCTTGAGCCACAACTACTGAGCCCGTGTGCCACAACTACTGAAGCTCAGGCACCTGGAGCCTGTGCTCGGCAACAAGAGAAGCCACCACAATGAGAAGCCCGCGCACTGCAATGAAGAGTAGGCCCCGCTTGCCGCAACTAGAGTAAGCCCGCACGCAGCAAGGAAGACCCAACGCAGCCAAAAAACAAATAGATAAATGAATAAATAGATAAATAAATAAATGAATAAACAAACACACAAATAAATAAGAGGTCCCCACTCCTTGAATTTGGACTGGCCTTGTGACTTGCCTTGACCAATAGAATACAGTAAAAGTGGTGATGTACAACTCCTAAGCAAGACCTCAAGAGATCTTAAAGCTTCTGTTCACACCCTCTTGGAACATTGCTGCTGCCATATGAAGAAGCTTGAGCTAGCTTCCTTGAGGATGAAAGACCTCATGAGGAGATGCGTAAGTGAGGCCAGATGCGTAAGCGATGCCACCTTGGACCATTCAGTCCCAATTGAGCTGTCAAATGATTGCAGCCACACAAGTGACCTTAGGCAAGACCAGCAGAAGAACCCCCTCACTGATCCCAGTCCATGTTATCAACCCACAGCATCATGAGTGAATAGAATTGTTGTTTTAAGCCACTAAAAGTTAGGGTTCTTTGTTACACAACAAAGGCTAACGGAAATCAGACGGCCATTTAGGTTGTTTACACCTGGCTTCCATTCTGATTGGTTGTAGTGTCCATTCCGACTGGTCTGTGCTTTGCAATACTCATTTAAAAATATTTTAGGGGCTTCCCTGGTGGCGCAGTGGTTGGGAGTCCGCCTGCCGATGCAGGGGACACGGGTTCGTGCCCCGGTCCGGGAAGATCCCACATGCCGCGGAGCGGCTGGGCCCGTGAGCCATGGCTGCTGAGCCTGCGCGTCCGGAGCCTGTGCTCCACAACGGGAGAGGCCACGACAGTGAGAGGCCCGCGTACCGAGAAAAAAAAAATTTAAAAATCACCTGAGTGCGTTGTGCGTATGTAATAACAAAAACTTGGTATCATGTATCTATAATGTCTATCCTGCAGCATAGTGTAGTGGCTTCTTATCTACTACAGCTTTGGACTTAGATACTCCCCATCTGTGTGATTGTGTCAATACTTAACCTTGTTAAGTCACCATTTCTAAATCTGTAATTAGTAAATAATAATAGTACCCTTCATATGGTTAATTGTTGTGAGTATTAAATGAAGTAATACATATAAAGTACCCAGTGGGAATTCCCTAGTGGTCCAGTGGTTAGGACTCTGCGCTCTCACTGCTGAGGGCCTGGGTTCAATCCCTGGTTGGGGAACTAAGATCCCACAAGCCTCACAGTGTGGCAAAAAAAAATACCCAGCATAGCACCTGGCATAATTGTTAGCATTATTACTATTAATAGTATGGAGTATTTCCCCGTGTCACTGGGTATATTTAAATTAAAAAATATATATAATGGTTCCTTAGAGTTCCATTGTGAAATTTATTTTACTATTCTGTTGTTGAAGATGCAGGGCTTTTTCCCAATGATAAATAATACTTTGTTTTGTTAATAAATTTATTTATTTATTTATTTTTGGCTGTGTTGGGTCTTCGTTGCTGCGTGCGGGCTTTCTCTACTTGTGGCAAGCGGGGGCTACTCTTTGTTGTGGTGCGTGGGCTTCTCATTGCGGTGGCTTCTGTTATTGTGGAGCACAGGCTCTAGGCACACGGGCTTTGGTAGTTATGGCTCGTGGGCTCAGTAGTTGTGGCGCACGGACTTAGTTGCTCCACAGCATGTGGGATCTTCCCAGTCCAGGGATTGAACCCGTGTCCCCTGCATTGACGGGTGGATTCTTAACCACTGCACCACCAGGGAAGTCCCTAATACTTTGACAAACATCTTTTTACCCAAATTTTAGCCCAGGTTTCTGATTGTTTCCTTAGGTAGATTCCTAGAAGTGAAATTACAAGGTGAGGAGAGATGTAATTTTGTTGATCTGGAGCTAGAGAAACACTCTAAAACTTCAGGTTCTCACTACATGAAAGTGTAATTTGAGATGACTCTCTAGATGTGCTTGCTCTAGCTTGAATTATCTAAAGTTTGATAACATCTGGGTTCCACAGTTGTCATAGAAGTTGAGTCTTTCTCAGAGAGTGGTTTTCTTGCTACATATCACAGATGGGTGATAACCTGTGAGAATGATCAATAAATAAATACAACCACCTCCAAGAAAACACCTTGTTTTGGGCCAAGATTTCCTTTTTTTAAAAATTTATTTTTTATTGAAGTATAGTTGAATTATGGGCCAAGATATTCTTTTCTTTTCTTTTCTTTCTTTTTCCTTACCTTACCTTACTTTACCTTACCTTACCTTACATTTCTTTTTGAGAAATTATAATTTAGGACGTGGAAAGCTGTTTCATCTTTGGGGTAGACCATCAAAAGTGTAAGACTTCTATTTATAAATGTAAAGTATTATATGACTTTAGGCCGCAATTAAAAGAGCCGGGTCAGCAATAAGTGAGGTGTTAATCAGGCCTCTTGTTTGCAAGTGATTGCCACATCTTACTCTTCCGCCATCTTGAAGGTCTCCATAGTCTTTATTTTAAGGTCTATTTTGTCTGATATGAGAATTGCTACTCCAGCTTTCTTTTGATTTCCATTTGCATGGAATATGTTTTTCTATCCCCTCACTTTCAGTCTGTATGTGTCCCTGGGTCTGAAGTGGGTCTCTTGTAGACAGCATATATACAGGTCTTGTTTTTGTATCCATTCAGCCAGTCTGTGTCTTTTGGATGGGGCATTTAATCCATTTACATTCAAGGTAATTATCGATATGTATGTTCCTATTCCCATTTTCTTAATTGTTTTAGGTTTGTTATTGTAGGTCTTTTCCTTCTCTTGTATTTCCTGCCTAGAGAAGTTCCTTTAGCAGTTGTTGTAAAGCTGGTTTGGTGGTGCTGAATTCTCTTAGCTTTTGCTTGTCTGTAAAGGTTTTAATTTCTCCATCGAATCTGAATGAGATCCTTGCTGGGTAGAGTAATCTTGGTTGTAGGTTTTTCTCCTTCATCACTTTAACTATGTCCTGCTTGTCCCTTCTGGCTTGCAGAGTTTCTGCTGAAAGATCAGCTGTTAACCTTATGGGGATTCCCTTGTGTGTTATTTGTTGTTTTTCCCTTGCTGCTTTTAATATGTTTTCTTTGTATTTAATTTTTGACAGTTTTGATTAATATGTGTCTTGGCCTGTTTCTCCTTGGATTTATCCTGTATGAGACTCTCTGTGCTTCCTGGACTTGATTAACTGTTTCCTTTCCCATATTAGGGAAGTTTTCAACTATAATCTCTTCAAATATTTTCTCAATCACTTTTTCTCTTCTTCTTCTGGGACCCCTATAATTCGAATGTTGGTGCGTTTAGTGTTGTCCCAGAGGTGTCTGAGACTGTCCTCAGTTCTTCTCATTCTTTTTTCTTTATTCTTCTCTGCAGTAGTTATTTCCACTATTTTATCTTCCAGGTCACTTATCCGTTCTTCTGTCTCAGTTATTCTGCTATTGATCCCTTCTAGAGAATTTTTAATTTCATTTATTGTGTTGTTCATCATTGCTTGTTTGCTCTTTAGTTCTTCTAGGTCCTTGTTAAACTTTTCTTATACTTCCTCCTTTCAACTTCCAAGATTTTGGATCATCTTTACTATCATTATTCTGAATTCTTTTTCAGGTTCACTGCCTATTTCCTCTTCATTTGTTAGGTCTGGTGGGTTTTTATCTTGCTCCTTCATCTGCTGTGTGTTTTTCTGTCTTCTCATTTTGCTTATCTTACTGTGTTTGGGGTCTCCTTTTTGCAGGCTGCAGGCTCATAGTTCCCGTTGTTTTTGGTGTCTGTCCCCAGTGGCTAAAGTTGGTTCAGTGGGTTGTGTAGGCTTCCTGGTGGAGGGGACTAGTGCCTGTGTTCTGGTGGATGAGGCTGGATCTTGACTTTCTGGTGGGCAGGTCCACGTCTGCTGGTGTGTTTTGGTGTGTCTGTGGCCTTATTATGATGTTAGGCAGCCTCTCTGCTCATGGGTGGGCTTGTGTTCCTGTCTTGCTCATTGTTTGGCATGGGATGTCCAGCACTGTAGCTTGATGGCCTTTGAGTGGATCTGGGTCTTAGCATTGAGACAGAGATCTCTGGGAGAGCTCTCGCTGCTTGATATTACGTGGAGCTGGGAGGTCTCTGGTGGACCAATGTCCTGAGCTTGGCTCTCCCACCTCAGAGGCACAGGCCTGGCACCCAGCCGGAGCACCAAGACCCTGTCAGCCACACGGCTGCTAGTGTTGGGGGGTCTCCTGTGTAGGCAGGGGGTGGCTGTGGCTCACCGTGGGGACAAGGTCACTGGCAGCAGAAGTTCTGGGAAGTGCTGCTTGGCGTGAGCCTTCCCAGAGTCTGCCATTAGCCCCACCAAAGAGCGGGGTAGGCTCCAGCTGTGTGATTTTGGACAAGGTTCTTGCATCTCAGTGTGCTTACCTTTCAAATGAAGTTAATAAGAATAATTTCCTCCTCCTGAGGTTGTGAATATTAAATGCTGCTGTAAAGCCCTTTGTAAAGTACTTAGAATACAGCACTTACCCTCTAAATGTTTATTCCTTTCTGTCTACTTGATAAAATAAAGACTGTAACAATTTTTGGATTAGGAAGAATAATTGTGAATGGTCCAATGCAGAGAGAGAAGGATTTGTCCCTAAATCAGTTTTCTTCCTGCCGTTACACAGGGATCATTCTCTTATTCATTGACCTTTGTCATGAAGCTTCACCTTCCTCATGAATAATAAATGTGCAATGATTCTGTTAACATCTGCCAACCAATGAGGGAACATTGCTCTAATGATCATAGAATCAGGAATCATCACAGAGGCTGGGTAATCAGTATTGTAATCCCTATTGTACTCTGCCTGGAGTTTTTCATCTGCCTAGCCAGACATCATGTGGACAAGGTCAAATCCAGAACACATTATGCAGGATAAATTATTTACAATCCTGTCTCTAAAAGTGGACCTCATCTGTGACCTAATTAACACTCCACCTCTAAACCACATGTGGAGATCTTTTTTAAAGAGGTAGGCTTGGTGAAAACAGGAGAAAATATTGAAAAAGCATTAGGCAGAACGTATTGATTCACACAACTTTTTTTTCCCTTCTCCTTTTTACAGATATTTTAAGGTTATACCAAATAGAGGGAAGTTATGCAGTTACAGTGCTTAGAATCTGGGCAAGACAGCAGATAGAACAATGTCCCAAACTTTCTTTCAGTATCTAGTCTCTGAATCCATGGTTTAAAACAAAAAGCTGTTAAAGAGCTGTGAATAGTGGTTAAGTACTCTTCATTTACCTTCAGCATTCTATAACAATGAAGCTCAGTTTACAATTTTATAATTCTCTTACTCAGCTTCCAGAATGTTCCACATTTGTTGAAAACTACAAACAAACATATCCAAGAATCCCAGTGAATGCCAAGCAGCATAAACACAAAGAAAACCACATCAAGGCACTGCGGAATCAAATTTCTCAAAACTAGTGATGCAGAGAAAATCTTAAGTTAAGACTAATCACTGCTTTCTCATCAAAAACTATGCAAACCAGAAGATGGTGGAACAACATCTCTAAAGCATGGGAAGAATGCTTTCAACCCAGAATTTTATATCCAGTGAAAATGTCCTTCAAAGATGAAGGCAAAATGAAGACATTTCAGATAAGCGAAAGCCAAGAGCATTCATCACTAGTGAACTTGTACCACAAGGAATGCTAAAAGAAGTTCTTCAGGTTAAAGGAAAATGATACCAGATGGACACAAGAATCTATGCAAAGGAATGAAGAGTACCAGAAATGGTAAATGTGTGCGTCATATAAAAGACATTTTTCTTGTTCTTAATGTCTTTATTTTATTTTTATTTTTTAAACATCTTTATTGGAGTATAGTTGCTTTACAATGGTGTGTTAGTTTCTGCTTTATAACAAAGTGAATCAGTTATACATATACATATGTTCCCATATCTCTTCCCTCTTGTGTCTCCCTCCCTCCTACCCTCCCTATCCCACCCCTCTAGGTGGTCACAAAGCACCGAGCTGATCTCCCTGTGCTATGCGGCTGCTTCTCACTAGCTAGCTATTTTACGTTTGGTAGTGTATATATGTCCATACCACTCTCTCATTTTGTCACAGCTTACCCTTCCCTCCCATATCCTCAAGTCCATTCTCTAGTAGGTCTGTGTCTTTGTTCCTGTCTTGCCCCTAGGTTCTTCAGGACCTTTTTTGTTTTTTTTAGATTCCGTATATATGTCTTAGGGTACGGTATTTGTTTTTCTCTTTCTGACTTACTTCACTCTGTATGACAGACTCTAGGTCCATCCATCTCACTACAAATAACTCAATTTCGTTTCTTTTTATGGCTGAGTAATATTCCATTGTATATATGTGCCACATCTTCTTTATCCATTCATCTGTCGATGGACAATTAGGTTGCTTCCATGTCCTGGCTATTGTAAATAGAGCTGCAATGAACATTTTGTACATGACTCTTTTTGAACTATGGTTTTCTCAGGGTATATGCCCAGTTGTGGGATTGCTGGGTCATATGGTAGTTCTATTTTTGGTTTTTTAAGGAACCTCCATACTGTTTTCCATAGTGGCTGTATCAATTTACATTCCCACCAACAGTGCAAGAGGGTTCCCTTTTCTCCACACCCTCTCCAGCATTTATTGTTTATAGATTTTTTGATGATGGCCATTCTGCCAGGTGTGATATGATACCTCATTGTAGTTTTGATTTGCATTTCTCTAATGATTAATGATGTCGAGCATCCTTTCATGTGTTTGTTGGCAATCTGTATATCTTCTTTGGAGAAGTGTCTGTTTAGGTCTTCTGCCCATTTTTGGATTGGGTTGTTTGTTTCTTTGATATTGAGCTGCATGAGCTGCTTGTAAATTTTGGAGATTAATCCTTTGTCAGTTGCTTCATTTGCAAATATTTTCTCCCATTCTGAGGGTTGTCTTTTGGTCTTGTTTATAGTTTCCTTTGCTGTGCAAAACTTTTAAGTTTCATTAGGTCCCATTTGTTTATTTTTGTTTTTATTTCCATCTCTCTAGGAGGTGGGTCAGAAAGGATCTTGCTGTGATGTATGTCATAGAGTGTTCTGCCTATGTTTTCCTCTAAGAGTTTGATAGTGTCTGGCCTTACATTTAGGTCTTTAATCCATTTTGAGTTTATTTTTGTGTATGGTGTTAGGGAGTGTTCTAATTTCATACTTTTACATGTAGCTGTCCAGTTTTCCCAGCACCACTTATTGAAGAGGCTGTCTTTTCTCCACTGTATATTCTTGCCTCCTTTATCAAAGATAAGGTGACCATATGTGCGTGGGTTTATCTCTGGGCTTTCTATCCTGTTCCATTGATCTATTTTTCTGTTTTTTTGCCAGTACCATACTGTCTTGATTACTGTAGCTTTGTAGTATAGTCTGAAGTCAGGGAGCCTGATTCCTCCAGCTCCGTTTTTCGTTCTCAAGATTGCTTTGGCTATTCGGGGTCTTTTGTGTTTCCATACAGATTGTGAAATTTTTTGTACTAGTTCTGTGAAAAATGCCAGTGGTAGTTTGATAGGGATTGCATTGAATCTGTAGATTGCTTTGTGTAGTAGAGTCATTTTCACAATGTTGATTCTTCCAATCCAAGAACATGGTATATCTCTCCATCTATTTGTATCATCTTTTAATGTCTTTAAAAGATACTTAACTACTTAAAGTAAGAGAAACAACAGTATATTATGGGATTTATAACATTTGTAGAAGTAGAATGTATGAGCACAAGAGCACAAAGAATGGGAGAGATGGGATGGACGTATATTGTTATATGATTCTTACATTATATGTTAAATGCTATAACCTTTAAAGTAAACTGTGATAAGTTAAAGTTATATATTGTAAAGCTCAGAGCAACGACTAAATTTCTTAAAAAGGAATAACTAATAAGTCAATAGAGGAGATAAAATGGGTTCATAAAAAATAATCCAAGGGAAGAGAGGAAAAGAGGAAAAAAGGAATAAAGAACAGATGGGACAAACAGGAAGTGTGGGACTGCTGTTGTTTCTGATATCTTATACCTATCAGGTAAGAAATCACAAAAGGAGTAGGGAGGGGAAATAAAGCAATTTGTTCAAATTGTATATTTGAACACTAAGGACTGTTTTTTTCTCCTAAAGGTAACTTAAATTTGGAATCCTTTAAAAATATGAACGATAGGTCTTCGCTTGCTTTTAAGGACAAGGAGTATATTTGTTAAGTTGAAGGAGAGTGAAAATGAAAATGGGAAAGAATATTAATAAACCACTTAACTAAGAAATGAAAAAAAAAAGAAATCACCAAAGGAAACACCTAAAACATTTTATATTTACCTCTCAAAAATGGAATGAGGGCTTCCCTGGTGGAGCAGTGGTTGAGAGTCTGCCTGCCGATGCAGGGGACACGGGTTCGTGCCCCGGTCTGGGAGGATCCCGCATGCCGCCGAGTGGCTGGGCCCGTGAGCCATGGCCACTGAGCCTGCGCGTCTGGAGCCTGTGCTCCGTAACAGGAGAGGCCACAGCAGTGAGAGGCCCGCGTACCGCAAAAAAAAAAAAAAAAAAAGGAATGAAATAAAGAATAAATAAGCATGATATCCAGATTCCCACAAATGGAATTCAGTAGCTTTTGTTGATAACATCAACTATATTCTGATTCATTCAGCATTGAAATCAGTTTCTGTTTATCATGATAAAAGAGATTATTTTGGTTCAGAAGTGCCAGCAACCTGGCACAACTTGGATACATTTGAAAGAAGGAACAGATCAGGCAAAGGAGTGTTGGGAAAAGGAGACCTGAGGTGCTCAGTGCTGTCACATTGGGTAGTGGCATTAGAAATCAGTGAGATTAGGATAGGCTCTGAAAGTGAAATTTAAAATCGAGCAGAGATATTCAAATTGTATCCTAGGCCAGTTAATATTTGACTATAAACTGACTGACTGTATTAACATACCTAAAGAGAAAAGGTATATCTTATAACAACCTTAATCATTGTATCAGTTAGGAATGCTTTTGACTACAACTAACAGAATAACCTACTTACAGTAGCTAAAGCCATGAAAACTTAAAAAACTCAATTAGAAGACTGGAGGTAGCCAGTTTCCGGGCTAGTTCAGCAATTAACCATGTTACAGAGGAACTGGGCTTTTGAAACTCTTCCACTCTGCCAATTATTCTCAACTCATCTCTTGAACATAAAAGGGCTGCAGTAGCTCCGAGCATCGTTTCCTCACATCTGCATCCTAAACAGGGAGGAAAGGTCAGGAGCTAATATCTTTCTCTGGCTGAGGCTCTGTCTTTTTATCTGGAAAGGAACATCTTTACTAGAATACTCCAGAAGTCTTCCCTTTATGTCTTATTGGACAGTACTGGGTAATACGGCTACCCATGGCTGCAAGGGAGGCTGGGACAGTGAGTATTTGGCACAGGGGAACAGAGATGCTATGTTTGGCCAAGATGAATTGTGATTCGTTCTTTGAGGTTGAGCACGTTGCTGCCCTGAACAAAATTGGAATGCTGTTAGCAAGGAATTAGAAGGGAATAGCTGTAGTCTAGGCAACTAAATGTATCTACTAGGATCAGTCCTGGAAGCATAGGAAAAGAATCCCAGACGCCAAAATTGGCGCCTCCTGCTCTGGCACTGTAGTGGAATCAGAATACCCTGATGCAAGAACTCCAGTAGCTGAATCTTGAGATCAGTCTTTGCATATTGTGGAGATGGATACTTACGTTTCTCCTTATTCATTCATTTAATAGATTTTTATTGAATCAGGTGTTTTTATAGACGCTGGAATTTTAGCAGTGGAAAAATCAGACAAAAATGTCCTCATGGCGCTTACATTCTAGTGAATGTGTCTTAGCTGAATGCAACTGATTCCTTGCTTATCAGTAAATTTTCTGATTATGACCGGGTTTCTCATGCCCCCCAAGCAGTCTCACATCTAATTATGAATTAAGAAATTGATATTCTTATTTCATGTATCAGTCTCTTGGTTGATGTGAGTCTTCCTAAGGACATAGATTCACCTTTAGTGAAGTGACAACTCAAGTTTCTGACTTGCACATCTCAGGGCTAGTACCTGAACCATGGTAAATTCAACAAGGCATTTCAACCCTGTGAGCCATTGTGGAAGACAGAGAGCTACACAGCTTTCTCCAGTTAATAATCCAATAGTGCATGTTTTCCCTATTTGGAATGTTTAGGCTTATTCATATGTGTGAAAGGGATACAAGAAGGAAATATTAAATTATAAACATTGAAATCTATCAAAAAAAAAAAGTCCTGACCTTGAAACCGTGATTTGTGCAATGTATTATGAATGAATTGGATTCAGATTCATCCTCAGGGGCTTCCCTAGTGGTGCAGTGGTTGAGAATCCGCCTGCCAATGCAGGGGATACCGGTTCACGCCCTGGTCCGGGAAGATCCCACATGCCGCGGAGCAACTAAGCCTGTGCGCCATAACTACTGAGCCTGTGTTCTAGAGCCCACGAGCCACAACTACTGAGCCCACGTGCCATAACCACTGAAGCCTGTGCACTTAAAGCCCATGCTCTGTAACAAGAGAAGCCACTGCAGTGAGAAGCCCATGTGCAGCTACGAAGACCCAACACAGACAAAAAAAAAAAAATCATCCTCAGAGGATTCAAGGTTAAAAAAATTTCCTATTCATGGACATTTAGATTGTTTCCTTTTTTCCCTACCTGCCATTTCAAACAATGCTATTATGAACATTCTTGTATATGTCCTTGAGTACAGGAGCAGTAATTTATAGGGTACTTGCCAAGGACTGGAATGCTGGGTCAAAGCATATAATATTTGGATTCAACTTTATGAAATAGAGCCAAATTGTTCTCCAAAGTGATTCTGCCATTCACAACTTCTACCAGCAGTGAATGAGAGTTCTTAGCGCTCTCCATCCTCACCAATAGTTGGTAATTTCACTTCATGGTTTTTGCTTATCTGATGGGTATAAAATGGTATCTTATTGTGGTTTGAATTTTATTAATGTGATATTGATCTTTTCATATGTTTATTGGCCATATATTTTTTCTTCTATTGAATTGCCAATTCAAGCAAGTTCAGAATTTTTATATTTTCATGGTGAATTTTTTCTATTCTCACGTTTGTGCCTCTTTATTTTTATAGTGGTTTTTTATTTAAAGTACATTTTTATGAAATAAATACAGCTAATACAGCTTTTTTTTGGTAAGTATTTACCAGATATGTCTTTTCTCCCAATCTTGACTTTAACGTTACTGTATTATACCAAGAACAGGCAAGTAGGAATGGTCCACCCCAGTTACAGAAAATAAGGGCCCTGTAGCCCCAGTACCAGGTTGCATCTGGTTTTGAATTTCATGCTTGTTTCTGTCCCCTTATCACTTACTGTTTCCATGGTGGACAGGACCAACGGGTGGATAAGAATGATATGTATGTAAGGATCTAGCCAATAAATGAGACAGACTCAGATCCACCTGAAAGGATCAAATTAAATAGTAATAAGTTCTGAATCTATTTTTGCCAAAACACAGTGGAAAGGAAAGAAGTAGAAATAGAGTTTCCTTATTTACTGGCTTGAGATAGAAAAGAGTCCTAGATTAGGAAAATTAACATTCAGATATAGGATTCTGAAATGACAAATTTCAAAACATTTTGTTTACAGTATGTTGGGGAGCCATTTGAGGATAACACATCCATTAAGTTAGAACCATGTGTCATTACTGTATAATTTAGTAAAGTAAAAATTAGATGTAGAATACATTTGTCCACATGGGGAAACAAACCAGAAAGGGAGAAATATTGGCTGAAGGCTTAGAAAATGCTGAATATGTACATGAGAGGGGAACTTGAGGATTATGATTTGAGGCCTTGTGATCATCTAGTTTTCGAGATGCCTTCTCATTTCCCAGTTCGGTTCCTCTGACTGTGCAGAATCCCCTGATTCCAACAGCGATTGCTGTTATACATGGCTGGGATCATGAGTCTACTTCCCCAGATCTACCCGCATCATCAATTTTTCAGGGCAAGTCTGGGGTATAAGCCTATGCCCTCTGGTGAAGGACACCATTGACTGCACGTCTGGTAATAGCTATTTGGGAAGTTCTTGCTAGCCATTCTGATTTTTGGGAAAGTTACTTAATGCCTGTAAACCCTTATTTTTCCTTATCTGTAAAATGGGAATAATGGGAATACCGATCTCCTATGGTTGTTGTGAGGATTAAACAAGATAATTGAGCAATAAGTTCTCAACAAATAATATTATCCTTACTGCTATTCCCTCTTTGTTCAACAAATATTTATTATAGATTTTCAACGTGTTAGGCACTGAGGTAAGTACTCAATACATGGTCGCTATCATACTGCTATTTAGCCATTTCATCAATCCATATTATTATATAATTACAGGGTATCAGGCACTGTGCCAAGTTTAGGAGCCAGTAAATAAAGACAGAACCTTCAAGACTCTGGATAAGCTTTTCTGGTTCTACCAATGGGAATCCTCTTCTCCCTTATGAATTCTTTGGAATTCTTCAATGATATCTTCTCTGCAGTGAAAGAGATCACTGTCAGATGCCTTCCTACAATGTGCCAGGTTCTGGCTGACTATAGGATGGAAGAGGGGTATAAAGGATGTGAAAAGCCTTTGCTCCACATAGGCAAGTGGCAGATAACCTGCTCCTGATGGGGCTTTTGCTTTTGCTTCTCCTTTCCTTTCCTTTTCCTATCCCTATCCCTATCCCTTTCCCTTTCCTTTCCCAGAACCTAGTGTACTAGGGAAAAAGTTCTGCCGAAGTACCAGGGGAAAAACTCTACTGTAACAGGAGAAAAGAATATAGACACAGAGCAACACAGACCAGAAGAAAGTAGTGGACTTGCCTTTTTACAGCCCACAGGGGAAACGCAGCCCTTCAGACTTCTTCCACTCCATAGCCTTCAGCTGGGTGTCAGTCATCCAGTTCCTTCTGGATGAGACAGGCCAGGGGTTAGAAAAGGATTGAGGATTTCCTTGGGCTTGAATCCTGCAAGTAAGTAGAAGAGGGGAGAAAAGAAAGAGGCCCTTGCCATGGTTACAAAAAATCAGACCTTTCCCACTGCCAACATTCATGTGCTTTCAGGCGTTGTAATGTTACAAAGAGTTGCTGTCTCTTTCCCTACTAAATGCCTACTTCTGTTAATCAAGCTTTCCTAGAAGGTGCCAGACCCCAAGAATAGGGATGAGAGAGGGAGGGGAAAAAACAATCCTTTATGGCAATAAGAAAAAAAGTTATTTTTAATTTAAAAACATCTCAAAGAGTTTAGATGAATGCATGGATAATAGATTGGTTAAATTAAATTTAGGATGCTGGGAGGCTAGCTTTTGAGGTTGACATTTACATGGTTCTCCCATATAATAAATCATCCTTTTTTTGTTTTTACTCTGATGGACTCAATCTTTAATTGGATGGATTGTGAATATGATCTGTAAAGTGGACCCTTTTGTTTTTATGTTATGCTCTTGTGGAAGGTTCTTTAAATGCAATGCAGCTGGTTTTTGAAGGCTGGGTTAGGACTAAACCAGCCTTTGAAGGTGGGAGCATTGCTTACCATTCCTCTCCTTCCATTACTGCTTGAGAGCTGGTTTCCATCATCCAATCAGTTAAATCTTAACTAAATATTGAGAATTAACTTTGTGCTCAGACTCGAAATTTAAATGATGACTCCTGCCTTCAAGAAGCTTACAATATCATTGGAGTTCCGTGATGGACACTTTAAATAATTAAAGAAATAATACAAAGCAAAGTATAATTAAGTGATAAGTTGTCAGATACAGACTTAGTGAAATAGAAATGTAGAGAAAGTAAAAGTTAGTGATTACAGGAGTCAGGAAATCCTCTTAGAAGAAGTTGGACTTCAGTTGGGCTCTGCGAATCCAGGAAGGGAGGAAAGTACTCAATGAAGAGAGTACGA
The DNA here is from genome assembly GCF_963455315.2 of Globicephala melas. NCBI lineage: Eukaryota > Metazoa > Chordata > Mammalia > Artiodactyla > Delphinidae > Globicephala > Globicephala melas. The sequence goes on from NC_083335.1 coordinate 106,351,933, forward strand.
CATGAACAGACCAGAGAAAGAAACCAGAAAGTTCAGAGCCTTAGCTTCCTCATCTGGGAAATGAGTCAGGAAGCCAGACATGAGCCCCTCTGTGGCAGAGACTGTCGTTTTCAGTTTCGTGGCTCCAGCATCAAAGCAGAGTTTCTCTCATAGAGTAGGCATTTGATACGTGTGTCTTGACTTGAACAAACATGACGTATGAAGGGGATGGTTTGGAGATTTGTCTACCCAGGGCCAAAGTTCATGTTAGCAAGCAATGAATCTCCCTCAGGAGTCTGGGGCTTGGCTCTGAACCATCCTGAGAGAGTCACATTACTTCTCCCTGGGCGTGGAACTAAGTCCTCTGAGAATACAGCGAAAGGATGTCTTGCTTATGCAACTCATTTCCTCTGAGGACACATAGCCCTGGTTGCCTCCAGCATAAGTTTCACCTGGGTTGGGGATGATGGTGACATTGGTAGGTTACTCAGGGAACTTGCTTGCCAGGAAATGAGCAGTTGGGCCATCGGTACATTGATACCTGGCCACCTTCCATGGATGCCTTTAATTAAAATGACATTTTATTTTTTTTAACGATTTATTTATTAGTATTATTTTATTATTTGATTTTATTTTTGGCTGCGTTGGGTCTTAGTTGTGGCGTGTGGGCTCTTCGTTGTGGCGCGTGGGCTTCTCTCTAGTTGCGGCATGCAGGTTTTCTCTCTCTAGTTGTGGTGCGCGGGCTCCAGGGCGAGTGGGCTCTGTAGTTTGTGGCACACGGGCTCTCTCGTTGAGGTGCACGAGCTCAGTAGTTGTGGCACGTGGGCTTCATTGCCCCGTGGCATGTGGGATCTTAGTTCCCTGACCAGGGATCGGGTCCACGTCCCCTGCATTGGAAGGCGGATTCTTTACCACTGCACCACCAGGAAGTCCCTAAAATGACATATTTTAATTAGCCAGGTATGTGTGATAATGTGAGACAGAAGAACGAACAAACACGTTCCCATTTAATTATTTGGGAAGCGTTCTTAGCCTATTTATAAAAAGTGTATTTATGAAACTGGAAAATTCAATTTAGGTTTTTTAGTCTCTTTTTCTCTAAGGGAAGAACTCTCAAATGTCACCTTCTCTTGTGGCTCTACAGGCCACTATCCTGTCTCCTCACCAAGACTCCTCCAGCACTGCATACCAGCAGAATGCATTATTTATATTGCTTCCTCTGAGATCTTATGGCACATTATTCACTGGAGCAGTTATCACAGTGCGTTTGACCACATTTCTGTTTTTTCCTCTCTGGGTGGTGGATTCCTAGAGGTCAGGAACTCTCTCTGTTTGATCTTTGTAGCCTTAGCACCCAGCAAAGCACCTGGCATATAGTAGGTGCTTAATAAATGGATTAAATTAATATATTGGCTCTATTGATTTTAATAAATTTATTTATTATATTTATTTTTGACTGTGTTGGGTCTTCGTTGATGTGCTCGGGGTTTCTCTAGTTGCGATGAGTGGGGGCTACACTTCGTTGTGGTGCGTGGGCTTCTCATTGCGGTGGCCTCTTGCTGCAGAGCACAGGCTCTAGGCGCGTGGGCTTCAGTAGTTGTGGCACGCGGGCTCAGTAGTTGTGGCGCACGGGCTTAGTTGCTTCGCGGCATATGGGATCTTCCCGGACCAGGGCTAAAACCCGTGTCTCCTGCATTGGCAGGCGGATTCTTAACCACTGCGCCACCAGGGAAGCCCTCTATTGATTATTTTTTAAGAATTTAAGATAGAATTCATCAGAAAAATTCCTCCTATTCATTATCTTGACTTTATCTGAGACTGTAAGAGCCTCTTGGCCAAGTAAAAGCTATCCCCAGAACTGGTTTGCAGGGGATTCTAAAATGATTTCTCTCCAAGAGCCTCCAGGAAAGAAAACAGCCCTGCCAACACACCTTGATTGTAGCCCACTGAGTTGTGTGTTAGACATCTGACATCCAGAACTGTAAGATAATCAATCTGTGTTGTTTTAACCCACTAAGTTTGTGGTAGTTTGTTACAGCAGCAATAGGAAGCTAATATAGTGGGTGAGGAAAATACTGTCCAAATCACATTGTTCAGGAATAATTCACTCTTGCTGTATCAGGAGTATTTTGCATATTCCTCAGTTAACGTCATATTATATTGATTTGTTTCCGTGTTCTCGCTCTCGTAGGCTGTGTGCCTCTCCTGGTGCAAGACTGTGCTTTTTTTCATATCCGTATTCTTAGTCCCTCAAACGTCATTGAATCTCTGTGTGTTTCTATGGTGACGAAGGATGAAGTGGGGAGGCACGTGGGGCGGAGACCTGTTGATGGTGGCGTCAGCATTAGGGAGGGAAAGTGCGAGAACTGGCGGTGACCGGATGGGCTGACGATAGTTCTCAGTGGTGTGGGCTGGCGGGGCTGGAAGGCAGAGAATCTGCAGGTTCACTGCGGGCATGACGAGGAAGCGCTCAAAGCAGCTTGATTTCCATGGGGCTCTCGGTCCGGGAATGATTGAACAGACTTCTGAGTCTCCCGCATACGCCTCATCAGTAGTGAACCCCTCTCTGATTCTGTCCTACCCACTCCCTCACCCAGAGTGTTTCTCAACGCTTATAGTCCCATACAGGAAGGCACAGACTTCAGTTAGAATTGGAGCAGCTCCAATCACTAAATATTCAATTTGGGCTTCCTGCGAGTGACACTGTTTCCGTAGTTTCCCAACACTAGATTTCAGTACGTTGAGGGGCCCTGAATGTGCCCTTTAATAGCAAAACCAAACTCTGGCAGGCTTGGCCTGAGACATTTATTCTAGTACATTAAAGCAGATTGCTCTCAGTGTGTGTGTGTGTGTGTGTGTGTGTGTGTGTGTGGTTAAAATTAAATACAAAATGGAGACTGGACTTGAGAATTCCCTGAGCAGACAAAACCATTTAAGCCAGTAAGCTCAACTAAATCTAGCTTATTTCATGAACATAAATGAAACTTAACCTAGGTTATTTCTTGTAAATACCTCTGACAGTCATAAAAAAGAAACCTTAAGTCATGGTCTTTAAAATGGTATGAGGTAATCACTTTTAACCAATCCCCTGCCATCTAGAACCCCCCATTGTAATAACCAGTCATTGTAAACGTTAATAACTTTCTCATTTTCACTTTTTTTTCCTCTCATTTTCACTTTATAAGCCTTGCTGTAGTTTAATGCCTGTGACCTTCATATCCATCTTTGACTCTGGAAGCTCCCAGTTCCTGTTTTTATATACACAACAAACTCTTACTAAATACTATTTATTGATTTGGTGGTTTTGATTATGTTATTTCTGGATTTTTGACAGTTTTCTGACATCAGAAGTGGTATCCAAAGAAGACCCTCAACAACTCTGAGGCCAGTGAGCAACCACGTGCTGGTACCCACTGGGCCCATTGAGCTCACCACTTTCTTGCCAACCTTGCAGTCAGCCTGAATGTTGCTCTCTTTGCATGTTGAGCTCTCGGAATTTATTGTGCATACCCGTATTCTGTTTGTTGAAGCTTCTTGGTAAGTCACCCTTCTGTCTGAAAGGGGAGAAACTTGTGATTCCCTGGGATTTAGGCAATGGTAGGATTACTGAGCTCCTCACAGATTGTTTCAGGGAATCTAGAGGAAGAGATAGGTTCCACCTCATCTAAATCTCATTCTCCTCCTCCCTTAAAAACTCTTGCTTCTTGTATGTATACCTACTATGGACCAGGATCTTGTGCCTTTCTGGCAAAATGGATGAACTTTACAAAGGATAATTTGGAATTGTAGTGGCCACTTCGGGGAAATTTTAACTTAGATAAGATAGTCCACTTTACGGAGTGCCCTTGAAAAGAGGATTGCAAACCTCTCAGAGACGATGGAAGATACTCTTTGATTGGTATGCAGAAGTTTCTAAGAGACAAAATGACTCTAAAAATAGCTTTTCTAAAAGAATCCTTACAGTGCGCGTGTGCGTGTGCGCGCGCACACACACACACACACACACGCACAAAATCTTCATTAAAAAACTTTGGCCATCTGAGCAGGTAACCTTAAATTAGTCTGTCGGCCAGAAAAACAATTTGGATCCAGATTCTTTTGAGTTTTGTATTATTATACCTGAGATATGGCTAAAATTAAAAACTATAAGACCTTTGTCTCTGTCTACATGTTTATGTATATCCATATATGTATGTATATTATATATACATATATGATATTTTTTTGGCCGCCCCGTGCAGCTTGTGGGATCTTAGTTCCCCAGCCAGGGGTTGGACCCGGGCCCTTGGCAGTAAAAGCCCCGAGTCATAACTACTGGACCGCCAGGGAATTCCCATGTATATATGATATTTTATTTATTTATTTTTTTTTGTGGTACACGGGCCTCTCACTGTTGTGGCCTCTCCTGTTGTGGAGCACAGGCTCCCGACGCGCAGGCTCAGTGGCCATGGCTCACGGGCCCAGCCGCTCCGCGATATGTGGGATCTTCCCAGACCGGTGCACGAACCCGTGTCCTCTGCATCGGCAGGCAGACTCTCAACCACTGTGCCACCAGGGAAGCCCTACATGATATTTTTTTAATAGATCTTTATTGGAGTATAATTACTTCACAATACCGTGTTAGTTTCTGTTGCACAACAAAGCAAATCAGCCATATGCATACACATGTCCCCATATCCCCCCCTCTTGAGCCTCCCTCCCATCCTCCCTCTCCCACCCCTCTAGGTCATGGCGAAGCACCGAGCCGATCTCCCTGTGCTATGCTGCTGCTTCCCACCAGCCAACTATTTTACATTCAGTAGTGTATATACGTTGATGCTACTCTCACTTCGCCCCAGCTTCGCCCTCCCACCCCATGTCGTCAAGTCCATTTTCTATGTCTGTCACTTTATTCCTGCCCTGCAACTAGGTTCATCAGTACCATTTTTGTTTTTAGATTCCATATATATGTGTTAGCATATGGTATTTGTTTTCCTCTTTCTGACTTACTTCACTCTGTATGACAGACTCCAGGTCCATCCCCTCACTACAAATAACTCAATTTCATTTCTTTTTATGGCTGAGTAATATTCCATTGTATATATGTGCCATATCTTCTTTATCCATTCATCTGTTGATGGACATTTAGGTTGGCTCCATGGCCTGGCTATTGTAAATAGTGCTGCAATGAACACTGTGGTACATGTCTCTTTTTGAATTATGGTTTTCTCAGGGTATGTGCCCAGTAGTGGGATTGCTGGGTCATATGGTAGTTCTATTTTTAGTTTTTTAAGGAACCTCCATACTGTTTTCCATAGTGGTTGTATCCTACCAACAGTGCAGGAGGATTCCCTTTACACCACACCCTTTCCAGCATTTATTGTTTCTAGATATTTTGATAATGGCCATTCTGACTGGCGTGAGTTGATGCCTCATTGTAGTTTTGACTTGCATTTCTCTAGTAATTAGTGATGTGGAGCATCTTTTCATGTGCCTCTTGGCCATCTGTATGTCATCCTTGGTGAGATGTCTATTTAGGTCTTCTGACCATTTTTTAAATGAATTGTTTGTTTTTTTGATATTGAGCTAGCTCCATGAGCTGTTTGTATATTTTGGAGATTAATCCTTTGTCTGTTGTTTCATTTGCAAATAGTTTCTCCCATTGTGAGGGTTGTGTTTTTGTCTTGTCTATGGTTTCCTTTGCTATGCAAAAGCTTTTAAGGTTAATTAAGTCCCATTTGTTTATTTTTGTTTTTATTTCCATTACTTTAGGAGGTGGGTCGAAAAAGATCTTGCTGTGGTTTATGTCAAAGAGTGTTTTTCCTATGTTTTCCTCTAAGAGTTTTATAGTGTCTGGTCTTACATTTAAGTCTTTAATCCATTTGGAGCTTATTTTTGTGTATGATGTTAGGTAGTGTTCTAATTTCATTCTTTTATATGTAGCTGTCCAGTTTTCCCAGCACCACTTATTGAAGAGGCTGTCTTTCCTCCATTGTATGTTCTTGCCTCCTTTGTCATAAATTAGGTGACCATAGGTGCGTGGGTTTATCTCTGGGCATTCTATCTTGTACCATTGATCTATATTTCTGTTTTTGTGCCTGTACCATACTGTCTTGATTACTGTAGCTTTGTGGTATAGTTTGAAGTCAGGGAGCCTGATTCCTCCAACTCCGTTTTTCTTTCTCAGGATTGCTTTGGCTATTCGGGGTCTTTTGTGTTTTCATACAAATTGTAAAATTTTTTATTCTAATTCTGTGAAGAATGTCATTGGTAGTTTGGTATGGATTGTGTTGAATCTGTAGATTGCTTTGGGTAGTATAGTCATTTTCACAATATTGATTCTTCCAATCCAAGAACATGGTATATTTCTCCATCTGTTTATGTCATCTTTGACTTCTTTCATCAGTGTTTTATAGTTTTCTTAGTACAAGTCTTTTGCCTCCTTAAGCAGGTTTATTCCTAGGTATTTTATTCTTTTTGTTGTAATGGTTAATGGGAGTGTTTCCTTAATTTCTCTTTCTGATTTTTCGTTGTTGGTGTATAGGAGTGCCTGAGATTTCTGTGCATTAATTTTGTATCCTGCAACCTTACCAAATTCACTGATTAGTTCTAGTAGTTTTCTGGTGGTATCTTTAGGATTTTCTATGTATAGTATCATGTCATTGGCAAACAGTGACAGTTTTACTTCTTCTTTTCCAATTTGCATTCCTTTTATTTCTTTTTCTTCTCTGATTGCTGTGGCTAGGACTTCCAAAACTGTGTTGAAAAGAGTGGTGAGTGTGGACATCCTTGTCTTGTTCCTGATCTTAATGGAAATGCTTTCAGTTTTTCACCATTGAGAATGACGTTTGCTGTGGGTTTGTCATATATTTCCTTTGTTATGTTGAGGTAGGTTCCCTCTATACCCATTTTCTGGAGAGTTTTTTTCATAAATGGGTGTTGGATTTTGTCAAAAGCCTTTTCTGCATCTATTGAGATGATCATATGGTTTTTATTCCTTAATTTGTTAATGTGGTGTATCACATTGATTTGCATATATTGAAGAATGCTTGCATCCCTAGGATAAATCCCACTTGATCATGGTGTGTGATCCTTTTAATGTGCTGTTGGATTCTGTTTGCTAGTATTTTGTTGAGGATTTTTGCATCTATGTTCATCAGTGATATTGGTCTGTAATTTTCTTGTTTTGTGATATCATTTACTGGTTTTGGTATCAGGGTGATGGTGGCTTCATGGAATGAATTGCTCCCTCTGCAATTTTTTGGAAGATTTTGAGAATGATTGGTGTTAGCTCTTCTCTAAATGTTTGATAGAATTTGCCTGTGAAGCCATCTCGTCCTAGACTTTTGTTTGTTGGAAGATTTTAAATTACAGTTTCAATTTCATTACTTGTGATAGGCCTGTTTATATTTTCTAATTCTTCCCGGTTCAGTCTTGGAAAATTGTACCTTTCCAAGAATTTGTCCATTTCTTTGTGGTTGTCCACTTTATTGGCATATAGTTGCTTGTAGTAGTATCTTATAATCCTTTGTATTTCTGCAGTGTCAGTTGTGATTTCTCCTTTTTCATTTCTAATTTTATTGATTTGCGTCCTCTCCCTTTTTTTCTTGATGAGTCTGGCTAAGGGTTTATCAATTTTGTTTATCTGATCAAAGAACCAGCTTTTAGTTTTATTGATCTTTGCTATTGTTTTATTTGTTTCTATTTCATTTATTTCTGCTCTGATCTTTATGATTTCTTTCCTTCTACTGACTTTGGGTTTTCTTTGTTCTTCTTTCTCTAGTTGTTTTAAGTGTAGGGTTAGATTGTTTATTTGAGATTTTTCTTGTTTCTTGAGGTGAGATTGTATTGCTATAAACTTCCCTCTTAGGACTGCTTTTGCTGCATCACATAGGTTTTGGGTCGTTGTGTTTTCATTGTCATTTGTTTCTATGTTTTTTTTATTTCTTCTTTGATTTCTTCAGTGATCTCTTGGTTATTTAGTAGTGCACTGTTTAGCCTCCGTGTATTTGTGTTTTTTACAGTTTTTTCATGTAATTGATTTCCAATCTAATAGCGTTGTGGTCAGAAAAGATGCTTGATATGATTTCAATATTCTTAAATTTTCCAAGACTTGATTTTTGACCCAAAATGTGATCTATCCTGGAGAATGTTCCATGTGCACTTGAGAAGAAAGTGTATTCTGCCACTTTTGGGTGGAATGTTCTATAAATATCAGTTAGATCTATCTGGTCTATTGTATCATTTAAAGCTTGTGCTTCCTTATTTATTTTTCGTTTGGATGATCTGTCCATTGGTGTAAGTGGTGTGTTAAGGTACCCTACTATTACTGTGTTACTGTTGATTTCTCCTTTCCTGGTTGTTAGCATTTGCCTTATGTATTGAGGTGCTCCTATGTTGGGTGCATAAACAATTATAATTGTTATATCTTCTTCTTGGATTGATCCTTTGATCATTATATAGTGTCCCTCCTTGTCTCTTGTAGCAAACTTTATTTTAAAGTCTATTTTATCTGATATGAGTATTGCTACTCCAGGTTTCTTTTGATTTCCATTTGCATGGAATATCTTTTTCCATCCCTTCATGTTCAGTTTGTATGTGTCCCTAGGTCTGAAGTGGGTCTCTTGGAGACAGCATATATATGGGTCTTGTTTTTGTATCCATTCAGCCAGTCTCTGTCTTTTCATTGGGGCATTTAATCCATTTACATTCAAGGTTATTATCGATACGTATGTTCCTATTACCATTTTCTTAGTTGTTTTGGGTTGGTTTTTGTGGGTCTTTCTCTTCTCTTGTGTTTCCCTCTTTGAGAAGTTTCTTTAGCATTTGCGGTAAAGCTGGTTTGGTGGTGCTGAATTCTCTTAGCTTTTGCTTGTCTGAAAAGCTTTTGACTTCTCCGTCAAATCTGAATGAGATCCTTTCTGGCTAGAGTAATCTTGGTTGTAGGTTTTTCTCTTTCATCACTTTAAGTATATCCTGCCACTCCCTTCTGGCCTGTAGAGTTTCCACTGAAAAACCCGCTGATAACTTATGGGGATTCCTTTGTATGTTATTTTTTGTTTTTCCCTTGCTGCTTTTAATATTTTTTCTTTGAGTTTAATTTTTATTAGTTTGATTAATATGTGTCTTGGTGTGTTTTTCCTAGGGTTTATCCTATATGGGACTCTCTGTGCTTCCTGGACCTGAATGACTATTTTCTCTCCCATGTTAGGGAAGTTTTCAGCTATAATCTCTTCAAATATTTTCTCAGGCCCTTTCTTTTTCTCCTCTTCTTTTGGGACCCCTATAATTCGAATGTTGGTACATTTATTGTTGTCCCAGAGGTCTCTGAAATTGTCTTCAATTCTTTTCATTCTTTTTTCTTTAGTCTGCTCCTTGGCAGTTATTTCCACCATTTTGTCTTCCAGCTCACTTATTGTTCTTCTGCCTCAGTTTTTGATTCCTTCTAGTGTATTTTTCATTTCAGTCATTACGTTGTTCATCTCTGTTTGTTTGTTCTTCTAGATCTGTGTTAAACATTTCTTGTATTTTCTCAATCTGTGCCTCCATTCTATTTCTGAGATTCTGGATGATCTTTACTATCATTACTCTGAATTCTTTTTCAGGTAGATTGCCTATTTCCTCTTCATTTATTTGGTCTTGTAGGTTTTTACCTTGCTCCTTCATCTGTGATATTTTTTTTTGCCGTGTCTCTCTCTTTTTTTTTTTATGAGTGGGATTGTGTTCCTGTCTTACTGGTTGTTTGGCCTGAGGTTTCCAACCCTGGGGTTTGTAGGCTATTGGGTAGAGATGGGTCTTGGTGCTGAGATGAGGAACTCTGTGAGACCTCATTCCAATGAATATTCCCTAGGGTCTGAGGTTCTCTGTTAGTCCAGTGGTTTGGACTCGGAGCTCCCACCGCAGGAGCTTAGGCCCAATTCTGGGCTCATGAACCAAGATCCCGCAAGCCATCTGGAGCGGCAGAAAAAGCAAAAAAACAAAAAAAACCCCAATAACAAAGTGAAATATAAAATTAGACTAGGAAACTAACAGATATGTTATGAAGAATATAAAAGTAAAAATATAGATGAATCAACAACCGGAAAGAACTACAGTACCAGTAGTTTTACTAGTAGTACAGAACTACTAGTAAAAAAGAGGAGGAGGGGGGAAAAAAAAGGTGGGGGAAGGCCTTGGCTGTGGAGGGCAGGGCCTAAGCAAGGGTGAGGTTTGGGCGGTGGGCAGGGGCAATGCTCAGGACCCACAGGGCTGGAAAAGGCCTTGGGGGCTGTGGGGATTGGGGCTTAGGATCAAGGAACAGAAGGGGCCCAGGTGTGCCCCCCCAACCCCTGGTCTCAGAAGGCAGGGGACCTCACCTAGGAGCCCAGCAGGCTCCCTGGGCTCGAGTGGGTGGGGTAAACGCCCTCCTGTCCTGCTTCTCTGGTCTGGGAGGGCCCCTACCGCCTGCTTCTCCTGATCTCCCTGGCCTCAGGGGCACTGATTCTGTCTGGCTTCCACTTCTCCTCCCTGCTCAGTACCTCTACGTCCTACTGGTTCACTTTAGGGTTCCTCCTGTCTCCTTGCGGGTCTCCCCACCAGCGGCCGGCAGGCGCCCTAGTTGTGGGGAGACGCTAACTCTACATCTTCCCACACTGCCATCTTGACTCTGCCCCTGATATTTTAAAAAGAATTCTACTTAGTTGGCTTAAAGAGAAATAAGTGCATGTATAAATTAAATATTCCTAAAACTCTCAGAAATGGAAACCCTAATCCAACTGTTTTCAAGTTCACATGATCAGGATAATCTTTGTTAAATAAAAGTTAGTTTAAGTTTGTTGGTTTAATAAAAACAGCCTTGTCTTTGGAATTGTCAATATTAAATGTAATACAAACATATAGCTTTTTCTACCTTGGTTTATTTGTCAAATAGGCTCATGCTATCTCTATGTTACAAAATAACTTAAGGGCTTCCCTGGTGGCGCAGTGGTTGAGAGTCCGCCTGCCGATGCAGGGGACACGGGTTCGTGCCCTGGTTGGGGAAGATCCCACATGCCGGAGCGGCTGGGCCCGTGAGCCATGGCCACTGAGCCTGCACATACGGAGCCTGTGCCCTGCAACGGGAGAGGCCACAACAGTGAGAGACCCGCGTACCGCAAAACAAAAACAAACAAACAAACAAAAAACAAAAAACAATAACTTAAGATGATGGCTAGCTGTTTGATGGCTAATCTAAGCATAATTGTTAAAAACAAGTAAGTTAAATAAATGTAAATAAAATAAAAGTTTATACTAAGCTAAGCTAAATAATGAACATTTATTGTCTAGATCATTTCCAAATAAGATAATTTACTGAGACATTGATCACTAAACATAAATTTAAATTTATTTATTTTTCTTAATTTTTACAGAGACAAAGATATTTGGGTCTATTAATAAATATGTCGGGCTTCCCTGGTGGCGCAGTGGTTGAGAGTCCGCCTGCCGATGCAGGGGACGTGGGTTTGTGCCCCGGTCTGGGAGGATCCCACATGCCGCGGAGCGGCTGGGCCCGTGAGCCATGGCCGCTGAGCCTGCGCGTCTGGAGCCTGTGCTCCACAACGGGAGAGGCCACAGCAGTGAGAGGCCCGCGTACCGCAAAAAAAAAAAAAATAAAAAAAAATAAAAATAAATAAATAAATAAATAAATAAATAAATAAATATGTCTTTTGCCACATTAAAACCACATTAAATATTGTACTATGAAAAACGTGTTTCTAAAAAATATAAGTTTTTATCATTATGTATTTATAAATTTGCTAATTTACCATAGGGTGCTAATATATGATAGATAGTTCACTACTTCCTGCTTTGTAATTTTCATATGTAAAAATAGAGCTACTAGAAACAATAAAGAGTGAAGGAAAACAACTTTGTATACAAAGAAAGGGAAGAAAATTGGATTTAAAAAAATATCAGTACAGATTTATTTCATTTCTTCATAAAAAACAACTCCATAAAATATTTGAATAAAAAAGGAACAAACAGTTTTCAGGAAGTGTTTGCATATTTTTTCTACATACTTTCTTCTCCCTTCAGATTCCAAAAACAGAGTAGAACTGAGACATTCTTAATTTTGTCACAGCTACATAGCCTTTAATTCTGTCAACAGAACTTCTATTCATTCTCCATAAAGCCCCTGAATATCTAGCATTAGGAAATTAATGAACTCATTGATCTAAACCCGAGGATACAAACCCCTAACAAGTGCCAAAGCACTCATTCATTATGAGACTGGCTCTTCTGTTTCCTTGCTAAGGATGTAGAGGTGTGTTCTACATCCTGAAAATAATAGACTGAGTTTACATGGCATGGATACGAGCAATAGTTACTGCACAAGTGAACAGGACACAAAACCACCTGAGCTGGTTGTTTAGTGTATTTTAGGGAGAGGAGCTGATGTCTGGTTTTCTCTTTCCCTCTAACTCTTCTCTTTGACAACCAACAGCACATGAACATTATTTGTTAGACTATTCTGCCCTGCAGTTTTGTACTTTGATTCAAAGAAATGAAAACTGACATTGCTCTCCCTCACATTGATTGGAAGAAATCAATATAATAGTGAAAATATTGCTGATTCTAGGGATATGGAACATCAAAGTGATCCTTATTATGAGGTTTGAACTTGTAATTTAAAAAAATTGTAGTTGATTTACAATAAAATGTATTTTCATATGAGGAGTATGCAAGGAATATAGGATGTGTTTTTGTTAAGGAGAAAGAGAGTAATGTGTAAAATAAAATGACTGTTTTTTTTTTCAGAAGAAGAAAGGAAAAAGAGGAAGGCAAAACCTTAATGAATATAGAAAGATGCAAAAGGTTTGTGGAAGAGAAATTTTATGTTGTGAGGTCACAGCTGGCTAAAATTGAATAGATTTATTTACAAGGATTTTTAAAATGAGCCCAGTAATGTACTGATACAAAACTAGAGTTTAATTTTCTCTCTGTTAAAATCACAAAATTTCTTAGATTATGGGTCTGTTCTTAATAAAATATTATAAAAGGTTTTTCTTTACCTTTAATGTAATCTGCCTAGGAAACAAGGATTCCGTGTCATGGGAAATATTTCCTGTGTTCCACATTGTCTTTATCAGATCTTTAATTAGGAAAACTGAGTTTTTTCAATTTTAAGAGCTAAGGTTTTTTACAACTATATAACTTCCTATATTTGCCTTTGAAATCTTTCAGTTATCACTTTGGTGAACAGATAACTAAGTGTTATGTCATAGTGACTTACACTCCTAATTGATCAAGGGTTTCAAATCTTTTGACATTTTTAACAAACTTCCCCAAATCAAATTCTGAATGAAGTCTTTTTGACCTCAAACTAACTTTGGAATTTTCCAGAGGGCCCCTGGAAGTTCTGAAAAAATTTGCTCTTTCTCCTTATAAAAGAGAAATCTCAGTTTATTTAGGCTTATTTGATATTAAATTGCATGGCAAACATTGTCAAATAAAAAGTAATGTTTGACCTTCTTAGATTATATTTACATATATATATTATATGTATAATAATTATATATATTATATATATGTATATATACATACATGTATATATATGTATATGTATAATAATATGTATATTTACATATACAGTATATATTATTAATATGTGTTCTAGAAATTATATGAAATTCCTAAAATCCTGATATGTCCTTGTATAATGTTATCAGTCAAAATTCCAGTGATTATTTTATAATATTGTATGTCACAAAATAATAATTTGGGCATCATTTTTTGGTGAATTCTCACTAGATCTTTAACCATGGATGTTTTTAAGTCTTTTGTCACAGTTATTGTTTTACTCTTGATTCCTCTCTGAAAGCACTTGTAATCATCTACAGGCAAAATGCTTCATCTTCAAAGAGATTTATGGAAAAGATATTAACAAGTACTCTAGAATACAAGTTTCTGATAACTTTAAGATCATAACACTGAACTGGGTAAGAATTTCTAAGACTCTACTGGAAAAGTGATTGATTCATAAAGCTACTAACCCAAGATGAAGCAAAACAAAAATTAATTACAGGAGACTGAATGAACTGATGAAGATGATTATAACTTTTATGACTTCATTTTAAATATTGCTGGTTGTTTAATGTTTTGTTTTCCAGATTTAAAGGACTCCTTTTGCTCCTCTCTTTTAAGCTATTGATATTTATAACTTGACAGCAATTTGAGAAAGTATACTTTTGTAAACAAAAGTTGAAACATTTATCTTTTTCTCCCTACCTAATCCCTCCAGAATTCAGAAACTCTTAATAAATACTCTTCTTTTCATGACAATATATGTATTTATATAAACTCAATAAGAATTTGTTCTTCTTGTAGCAGGACACAAGTAAACAAGTCCTTAGCTTGGCTTCTTAGCCTAAAGAGACTTTAAAGGTCTAATCTGAAATTCTTTATTACCAGGCAATTTTAAAGAACTAAAGTTGACTTTATGGAGCCAGTAAAGCCCCTTGGATATTACCAAGGCTTTGACCAAAATGTCATGTTTGAGAATCTGCATAGAATTACTATTCTTACTACATTTATGTAAATAATCTATCCAAGTTTAATAAGATGACTTATAAACAAATTAGTTTCACTATAAGTATTTTGATAAAAGTGGGATGACTATGGAAAAAATCGTTTCACTAGAAAACTATGGTTATCATGGTATCTCTCCTACCAGGTAAGTATAGAAAAGTATGGTGTATTCTTTATCAAATTCTAGTCCTGTTAATTGTCTTTGAGGTTTCGTTATCTACTTGTAAACTTCAGAGAAATCACCACAATAGATCATGTATGGACAACCTTCATGCTTGTTGCTGTAAAGGCTGGCTGCTCAAGAAAGTTCAGTAGGATACCTGATGACATCAAAGACAGTTAAGCTGCAAACCAGGAAAATCCACAGATTGAAACTGCCATCCTTATTCCACTCCCTAAAGATGCTTCGAATTCAAATCTAGAAATGTTCTCAATTGGCTGCTCTCCAAACTCAGAAACTGAATTTATAATTTGCTCGAACTGTTAACCCTTGTTTTTCTTTTATTTCCATAGAAATGCGTCTTATTAAATTACCTTATTGCTCACATCATATAGAGGCCTAACTTAGGTGGAGGCACACCTGCAGTACCACCTCCTGAACTAAAATATCCTCATGTTCATCCTGTCCTAGGTAATCATGAGGATATATGATTGCTAATACATCGTGTTGTGAGTATGTTAAAAAATATATATATTTTATATATATAAAATATGTGTATATATAGGTAAAGCCTGAATTTGATTACAGCCCATTCGAGTTATCTAGTTGGTTAGATCTTAGCTTCTGGGATTCTCTGCCCTTGAGAATTTTTAAAATTCTTGGCTACTATTCTGATTATAGTCATCATGTTAACCTTTCTAGTGCATTGTATCCTCCCAAGGGTTTTAAATGCCTTTTGCTAGCCTCTCATACACCAAATGATAGCCATCAGGATTAGACAACCTGAAGAACTCAGTGATCTAACTTCCCATGTCTATGATGATGATGCAGCTGTTGGTAACAGCAACTACATGACCCTCCATCCTGTTGACTCAACTATTGGAAACAATGAACGTGTGATTCTTTAGCCTGGCTGTATCAACAGTGGTTACCAAGAGTAAGGCTAAACTAGTTGGCCACACCCTTAGCTTGCTGAGATAATGACCAGAAAGGGGGGAATTGCTAAACATAACAAAAGGGAGACCAAACCTGAGGCTTCCCTGGGCAGACAAAACCATGCAAGCCACGGAAGCAAAACTAAGTTTAGATTATTTCATGAACATAAGCAAAACTTAGGTTATTTCTTTTTTTTTTTTTGCGGTATGCGGGCCTCTCACCGTTGTGGCTTCTCCCGCTGTGGAGCACAGGCTCCGGACGCGCAGGCTCAGCGGCCATGGCTCATGGGCCCAGCCGCTCCGCAGCATGTGGGATCTTCCCGGACCGGGGCACGAACCCGTGTCCCCTGCATCGGCAGGCGGACTCTCAACCACTGCACCACCAGGGAAGCCCCCTTAGGTTATTTCTTATAAATGCCTCTGACAGTCATAATAAAACTTAAGTCATCTTCCTAAAAATGGTATAAGAGAATCACTTTTAACCAATCTCCTGCCATCTGGAACCCCCATTGTAATAATGAGTCATTGTAAACGTTAATAACTTTCTCATTTTCACTTTATAAACTATCCTTTAATTTCATGCCCATGAGCTTCATATCAATCTTTGAATTTGGAAGCTCCCAGTTTGAGAGCTAAATACTATTTATTGATTTGGTGGTTTTAGTTGTGCTATTTTTGACGGTATCTATATATCTATATCTATGTCTTTATCTATACCTATACCTCCTCAGGGAGATATATATATCTCCTCAGGGAATTTTTACAGTAACTGCTAGGGCCAGGGTGAGGGAGATGCAAGAGCCTGAGCAATACATGGGGAATAACTGTGGGTTATAGTAGGAACTGGAGTCAAGGAAAAAATGGCCACTTTGAAGAGCCTTTTTCTGAGTAAAACAAGAATCTTTCTTCTCTCCAGGCTTGGTTTTTTCATCTCCACAGACGAGGCCAGACAGAAGCCATATGTGGTGTCCTGTGCAGTGTGCTAATGAGTTACCTATATAAACAGAACAAAGCAGTCTAGCAATCCCATAAAGATCACATATAACGATAAACCAGCTAGAATAATGCCACTGTTTCTGAAGATAAAGTCAACTAATACTAATGGCACCATCCTGTCTTTGTGTGGCCCCGTCTCCAAATAGCACAAGATACAAATTTATACCCGAAAACGTGTTATGTAAATTCAAACAACCAGCATGATTTTAATGTCTATAAAATATACAAATCCTCATCGTAAAGTCAGTTTCGAAAGCTTGCGGGCACTCTGAAGCATGTGCTTCTGCAGAGATAGTGAAGTATGTTTATAGCTTTGTTCCCTCTATGGCTATGCATCCTGGTGCAGCTGTAATTGTATCAGAGGTACTTGTTGATTTTCCTTGGGCTGAGGAATGGCAGGGTTGGCTCCTATGCTGGCCCAGCTGAATGGGCTGCCTTGGGGTCTGAGGGGAGGCTCTATTTCCCAGCTAGGATGGTAGCAGTTGGGGTGGTGTGAAAAAAATGATGGAAAGTGGGTGGGCAAGAGAATGGAGAGAAATAGGATGCAGAGGGAGGAACGAATGGAAGAGAACTGAATTTGTTGGAGAAAGTGAATGAAGTGGGAAGGAGGGTGGCCGTGACAAGGTGAAGAATGATCAGAAGATTAGGCGTGGGTAGGAGAGTTGCCCACTGAAATTTTACCTTTTAAGTCCTATTTTATTGAAAGAGACATCTTTATTGAAGAGGACACCCTGAGATGAAGATGTCCTATCCTAAAGAAACCCTCTGATCCCATGTCACTAATAGTATGACATGTTTTACATGTTTGCCATTTTTAAGCAAGAGGAAATTGTTAGAGGAAAAAGAGCATTGCTAAAGATATAAAACCTTTCAACACTTGGATTTGATGAGCAGTCATAAAGGTGGAGCTGAGGAAAGGTAAGGAAAGTGATAAAAAATTACCACTGTTTTGAAATTTCCTAGCCTGGGTTTTACTTCTGTTGGAACAAGTGGATATAATACTAAGCATTTTCATGTAACAGCTCACTAGTCTTTCAGGTTTAGGGGGAAAATCACCTTTCCATTGTTTCCTCCTCCCCCTCACAACTTTATTTTGTATAATCTCTAGCCTGGGAAATAAGCTATTTTTTAAAAAGTGGTTTCTCTATCCTAATGAAATAATAGCATGAATCAATTTGTTTGAAAGTTGATGACAGTTTTCCAACAACATTTTCTACCTGAATTAGATATCCAAAAATATCTATGGTTTAGCAGCCCAAGGATGCTTACTAGATACTTTTCACTCTTAATACTAGGTTGAACTGATAACGTATTGTTAGGTTTTGTTATTTGTTATGATTCTTCTGCTTGTAATAATAATGACATTGATAATGTCTTATGTATCTGTCAGTGTATGATGAGGTGTCTTTGATTTTAATGATACCATTTCTGTTACCCTGAGACCATTTCAGAATAGAACTAACGGAGAATAACAACAAACAGGTGGGGTGGACAATCTGTTATTCAGGACAGTGATTCTTACCACCATACAACTGTTGCATGTTTCCTGGCCTGATTTTGTGACCATTTTCCCTTCTATCCCTGCTGTCCAAAATTTGGTATAGCATATACCACATTTACAACCCCACTACCACCACACACATAGAAATCAGGGTTGCTAAGCTGTTTTAAGAATTTTACTCATGCTGCCAACTGAGATAATTGTAGACATGTGGTTGAATGCTGGGCTGGCTGGGTTTTAGCAGGGGTTCCCTGAGGTTAGAACTAAGGTAAGTGGGCTAAGTGATGAGATCATTTTTTTTTCTCTTTAAATAACATCTGGGAATTCCCTGGTGGTGCAGTGGTTAAGAATAGCCTGCCAATGCAGGGGACACGGGTTCAAGCCCTGGTCTGGGAAGATCCCACGTGCTGCAGAGCAACTAAGCCCGTGCGTCACAACTACTGAACCTGCGCTCTAGAGTCCGCGAGCCACAACTACTGAAGCCCATGCACCTAGAGCCCGTGCTCCGCAACAAGAGAAGCCACCGCAATGAGAAGTCCGCGCACCGCAATGACGAAGAGTAGCCCCTGCTCGCTGCAACTAGAGAAATCCGGCGTGCAGCAACGAAGACCCAACACAGCCAAAAAGAAAATATAAAATAAATAAATAACATCTGCAGTGGGACATCTGTGGGGTTGGTTGCTCTGTACTCCTTTTCTAAGGAGTGCTGCATATTCCCCTCTGAGAGGCTACTTATGGAAATAGCCATACTAGTAGATGGTGACCTGTCCATGGGCCTGGGTAAGGAGGTTCCTGGTAAGTCAAATGGGCCAATCACATCACCTTGCCCTGCTGCCACAGTTGACCAGTCCAGGGGTGTGTACCTGATCCCACCTGGGCCAATGAATCTCTTTTCAGGACTTTTTGTATTTGGGATACAGATTTTCGGTTCAGTCTCCAAGAATGTGGATGTGTCTGCGATTGTAAAATGTGAAGTTCAGGAGATGCTTTGGCCATGTGGAGGAAGCCATTATTCAGAGAAAAAAGAATGAAGGCAGTATGCAAAGTATAGCAAAGATAAATGATGGAGAAGAGGCATCTTCATGGCACTGAGTCCCTGGTTCTAGCTGTTCCAGCCAACATTGACACTGTTTATACCCTGATTATACACTGATGAGAATGTGTCTGGCTGGAAGGTGACTTGATTGCATAAAATTACAAGCTACCCCTACGTATCATTACACCAGCTATGTAACCTAAAAAATTCTCTTGAACTTAATTTTTTTCCCTGAACCTACTATTGCCTCAACCGAAAGTTCAAGTAAAAACCAACCAAAAAGTGTAATTTGATAAAATATTTATTGCACTGTGTTAGGTGTGGTAGAGTATAAGGAAGTATTATTACCAAACCAAACCTGGGTCTGCTCACCTGACTCATGGTAAAGCCAATTTACTGACACTGGGTTGTGGTGAAGGAAAGTATAGTGTTTATTGCAAGGCACCCAAAGTGGGGTCAAGCAACGAGATAGGGCAGCTCGTGCTCAAAAGGCCCGAACTCCCTGATGGCTTTCAGGGAAGGGCTTTTAAAGGCCACATTATAGGTGAGGATTGTAGGGGGCCTGATCATCTTGTGGACATTCTTCTGATTGGTTGGCGGTGAGGTAACAGGGTGGTATTTTGGGAGTTAAACGTCATCAACCTTCTGGTTCCAGCTGGTCTGGGGTCTACGTGCTTATGGGCAGCATGCAGTAAACTTCTTCCACCTGGTGTGAGTTTCAGTGTCTGCCAAACAAATCAAGGACGTGGCTCAGGATATTGTCTATAGCTCTTGAGGAGGAGCTAAAGGTCCTTGACTTTGCTTTATGGCTAAATTATTATTATTTTGTCTTGCTTGACTGTTTTTCCTTTGTTTCTCTATCTTCTCACTTCTCTGAGTAAATTTGCTTCATAGAACTTGGGGAAGGCCTAGGAGGCTAAAGCTTTTCTATAAACGAGAGGCAGGAGATATGGTGGGGGAGGGGGGAATCTGTACCTGGGAAGGCCCTGTGGGGTACTGCTCGGTTTCCGGTTTCCGTATAGCCTCCACAAAACAAAACAAAACCGTCCCTGATAAGGTATGGACAACATGAATTAAAAGGCAGGCGAGATCCCTGCAGGCCAAAAGGACAGTCTTCTGGATGTGGGCCTGATAAAAGCAGGGAAAGTTAGGTGCAGAGGAAAGAGGAAGCCAAAGACCGTGCTCCATTTGTAATTCATAAAGTGATTTTTTTAAAAAGACAGCTTAATTAAAATTGACAAACTTTTAGTAAGCATGGAGTATCAAAAAACATACGGTATCAACCCTGCCTTTTAGGAAATTACCATCTTCAAGGACAGAGCAAGACGGGCATGTATTCTGGAAAGATCCCCCCTCATTACCTTATTTTATTTCCTCCTTAGACCACTTTATCACGTTTGAAACGATATAATTTGCCAACTTGCTTGCTGACTTGTTTTCCTTCCCTATAAGGTAAGCCCCCTAAGGGCAGGGAGTTTTGTCTGTTTTGTTGCATTTCCAGAATCTACAGCGTCTTGCGCACTGCAAACAGCTGAATAAGAATTCGTTGAATGAAATGGAGAATCAGATCCTAGGGTAAAAATCATCTTAACTTTTTGGCCTTGAATCTCTCTGGGCGGGCCAAGATCTCCAACCGTCAAACACTAGGGGACAGACCGAGATTAGGAGAGGAACAATTTTTTTCCCCTTCGAGTAAAGGTTTTCAACCATTGCTTACGTTAGCATCATCTGGGGCGCCTTTAGACATCCTGAAGACCAGGCTGCACCCCTAATTCAGAATCTCCATAGGGTGAGGCCCAGGCATCGGTATTTTGGAAAGCTGCCCAGAAGATTCCAACGTGCAGCTAAAGGCCAACTGGGAGCCGGGGCTTGGGGGTGAAGGTCGCGCAGCCTTCAGCGAAGCGGGATAACGGAGACAAGCTCCAAGGACATGGCTGCATCTAGCCTCTAGGCACACCCCAGTGGTGCCGCCTGATGCATTTAATCAACAATGGAGGAGAGAGACTAACTCCAGCTTCTCGCCAAAGAGTGGGCCTTCAAGCGCAGCGTGGCCCCGCCCCCGGGCAACGAGGCCCCGCCCCCGCCCGCGGCCGCGCTGCAAGGGTGGGGTCCTGGGGAGCTAGGTCCAGTCAGGCGCCCGTGAACGCTCTCCCTCTCCCGCCTTCCATTGCCTCAACTTCCCTCTGCCAACCGGCGCGCGGGGCTCGGGTCTGCGGTCACGTGCACGGCGGCGGGCAAGCGCCATGAGGCGGGCGGCACTGCGGTAGGTAGCCAGGGGCCTGGCGGGGCGCGGACCGGAGGGCGCCCACGCCCGCCCTCCGCGCCGCTTGCTGGAGCGGGCTGCGAAGGGCGGAACTAGTGCCGGGGATTTTGGGCAGAAAATAGGGCCGGGTGGGGAAGGGCGGTCGCCTACCGCGACCCCGCCGGCCTAGGGTGGGGCCCCGCGCCCCCCACCCCCCACCTTCGCGTGTTCCGGCCCGGAGTTTGATGTTAAAAGCGAAGAGGCACTTTAAGGGAGGAAGTTGGGCGTTCCCTGAAATTCCTATCTCTTTGCTCATCAGAGGGGTGGTTTGGAGTTAGCCCCTTGTCAGAAAGCTAGTACTTAGGGCTGCACGTTGCGTTTCCGGCCCTCTGCCCTCCTTTGCAGAGCGTTTTAAAGGTTGAGTGCTTGACTGACTTGGACTCGACTTAAGTGTGTTGTAATGTGGGTAGAGATTGCAGGGCATCTTTTGGGCTTTCAGGACCTCAGGACTGTGTGACCAGGGCCCCTGGTGCTGATTGCACTTTACTTTTACTGAGCAGCAAGGCCGGTAAGGCTAGGTGGGGGAGTGGCTTTGATTGGGCCCCTTTGACAAGGAGGATGCCTTTCTGCGTAAGTCATCATCCCAGCTTGTCCAGTTAAAGTGTAGGGCTTTAGACTCCAGGGCATGTCTGGCTCTCCCCCAACCCCCTTCACCGGAGCACTCCGGCTGTTCCAAGTTCTTTCTGCCTGGTTGGGTCCCAGGGGGCTCACCCCTGTTGCAACTTCTGAATTCATCCCGCTATAGGTATGCCAGCCCCCCTGGTGTGGCCCACAGTGGTTCCAAGTGACAGTGATCCCCAGCAGTTCTCTTGGGGGCCCTGGATCTCTTTCACTGTCCCTGTGGACCTTGCTCTCAGTTGAAATAGGTTCTCTGTGTCTCTCTCTCTCATTCTCTTATTTACTTTGTTATACCATTTGAAGATGGATTGAAGGTCATTACAAGAAGAGCCACAGTTGGCTTTAGCCTGCATTGGACATGATGTGACAGGCCTTCTTACAAGCTCCAGGGTTTGGTTCATGTGTCTTCTCCCAGGAAACCTTCCTTGGTCTCTCCTCCCCCCCAGTTTGGAAGTCCTCTGTCTTTGCTCTGAACTCCTTATAAACCTGTGGCTCGTTTCCTTTGAGTCCTGTTGAACCTTAAGCAGGTACTCCATTAGTGTCTAGAGAGAGAAAGAGTACATAAATGAATACAGACTGTCTGACATGATTAGGTTACTTGACTGGTGGGCAATCTTTGTACTTCTTTTTTCCCCCAACTCACAAAAGAGCCATCTGAATTTGTTTAGTCTCTAAATTGAGGCATTTCCCCAGAGTGGAGGGCAT
Source organism: Globicephala melas (assembly GCF_963455315.2). Classification (NCBI taxonomy): domain Eukaryota; kingdom Metazoa; phylum Chordata; class Mammalia; order Artiodactyla; family Delphinidae; genus Globicephala; species Globicephala melas. Next base: position 106,374,691 of record NC_083335.1, read on the forward strand.
ATGAGTGGCATTGCCTGTTTTTGTACTGAAAACTCTTGCCGGACACCCACCCTAAGCTTGGAACCCAGAACAGCTAAGACACTTACGTTCACACCTTCATGCGACTTTTGTGACTCCCTTGGCTAGCCATGGAGAGGTTGGGCTCCTTGGTCTCCTTTTATTGGAAAGGTTGAATCATGGAGTCCTAGGGCCTGACTGTAGAGGCCTCTTGACAGTTTCTTCTAAAGGCCTAGGGATTTGCTGTAGGTAAAACTCCTGAGGGCTTCTCAGGGAATAAGCCATTTACCCTGAGGTACTGAGGTGTTAAGCAGTGATTGGACCATTCCCCTGCTCCCTCCACCTCAGTGTTGCATAGATAAAGGGAAGTAGCCTGAGATTGTGAGAAGAGCAGTTTCCTTACATGTATGGTGTGTATGAGGTGGGGAGCGATTAGAAGAGCTGGGCTCTACCCAGTGTGCCAGTTGACTAGCAGGGAAAAAGTCATCTAATTCCTTCGGGCCTCAAGTTTTTTCAGGAGGTTGGTCTGAATCACAATTTTTAAATCTAGGGGCCCATGGGGGTGTCAAAAGGGAGTGGTCTGTGAACCATCTGAAATAGTATATACTATTTTGTGTATCAATAAAAATGTATTCCCCCCCCAACAACTATTAGGCACGAGGGTCCACAGGTTTCATCTGATTATCAGTAGGGATTATATCAAATTGTAGTGAAAAGTTACAATAAGCTGAATGTTCACAAGAGAATAGAAATTTATTATACCAGTATATGATTAGTATAATCAACGATTTTATTTTTTTAATATATATATTTTTAAAATAAATTTATGTATTTATTTATTTATTTTTGGCTGCGTTGGGTCTTCGTTGCTGTGCGCTGGTTTTCTCTAGTTGCGGCGAGCAAGGGATACTCTTCGTTGCGGTGCGTGGGCTTCTCATTGCGGTGGCTTCTCTTGTTGCGGAGCACCGGCTTTAGGCGCGTGGGCTTCAGTGATTGTGGCTCGCGGGCCCAGTAGTTGCGGCTCGCGGGCTTCAGTAGTTGTGGCATGCAGGCTCTAGAGCACAGGCTCAGTAGTTGTGGCGCATGGGCTTAGCTGCTCCGTGGCATGTGGGATCTTCCCGGACCAGGGCTCGAACCCGTGTCCCCTGCATTGGCAGGCGGATTCCCAACCACTGTACCACCACGGAAGCCCTAATCAATGATTTTTTAAAAAGCACTCACATTAGGCCTTCGCTGTGTTACAGAGATATGTTTTCAAATTTATTATGGCAGTATGCAACCAACAGGGCTGCAGGACCACAGTTTTCCAAATAATTTGGCCCAAGTGTTTCTCTGTATTCATCAGCCCCCTCTTTACTATCTCCGTTTGAGTCTCCATTCAGAGATGGTCCATTATAGTGCCTGGCTTATTTCCAAATTTCTGGTCATTTTTGACTTTTAGGGGAGACTTTGGAGAAGCATGCCTTTCTGGAATAGAGTTTTTTAAGTATTTTCTTTTGGCTGCGTTGAGTCTTCATTGCTGCACACAGGCTTTCTTTAGTTGCTGTGAGAGGGGGCTACTCTGCGGTGGGATCTTCCCGGACCAGGGCTCAAACCCGTGTCACCTGCATTGGCAGGCGGATTCTTAACCAGTGTGCCACCAGGGGAGTCCCCATGGTCAGGCTCTTAACCTCTGTATACTACACTGCTTTTCACTCAGGCAGGATGGGATGGTTTTCATCACTTTTCAGAAAATGCTGCTTCTTAAGGAACAAAACAGAAATGCTTGTATATATGTGTATTTACCCAAATATGTGAGATCAGTTTTACAGCTCCAGTTAGTTTGTGATGAGTATTCACAGTATTTAGCCATTCAGAGTCAGATCTTATTTCTTATATTGAGATCATCTACTGCTAATTAATGTATCGTGGGCATGATTTTTTTTGCTCTTTCAGCTAATAGTAGCAATGGAAGATTTTAGCTTTTTCCAGTGTGCTTTTTAAAACCTGATATATTCAGTTGCAGAACGATAGTTTCTGAGATGGCAGAAGGAAGGACCACATGCTCTTGTTTCCTTCAGTGAGGGATTTGAACCTACAGAAAATACATAAAATGAAATAGTGAAAAAGAAAAAAGTTTAACTCATGTTCTGAGAAAATGCAAATTAGAAGGTCAAGAACAAGAAGACTGAAATATTAATTCACATATAAAAGTACATAAATTGAAAATTCATTGTGAAAAAATAAACCACAACTATGTAAGATAGAGGCTTGTTAGCTGTGTGATTGGAGAATAAACACAAAACCCAAACCCCAAACGCTTTAGGAAGCATTCCAGGCTTAGTGAACCAGCAGGGATTGTATCAGGGCCAGTGTGATGAGTGGCTGGCTAAGGAGTTGAATTAGCCAGTGAGCATATGCTGCTATTTTTGTGTTCTCTGCAGTTAGAGTAGTTGACTTGGTGAAAGGACCAGGATTTGTTCTAGTAGGACAAGTATCAAAACTACATGTAGATTTTACCAAATATTTTTACTCAGAGGCTCTTCCTGTATGCTGTAATTCAGAAAAGAAATCTATAATAAATTTGGGCTCTAAAGAAAATTTAAAATATGCTTTTTAAAAATAGGTTAGTCATCATTGGACCTGGCATTAGGTAGTAAGAATTTACTAGTCACTTGAGCTAGAATGAGTAAGAGTATCTGGGGTTCTCTACCTTTACAATGCCTTGCCTTCTTCCACTGTGCTCTCAGCAGATCAATTTGTCAGTCCCTGATACTATACGTGTGTTATCCCTGATAGGATAGTGTGTGGTTAGGAGTCGACAGTTAAGCAATAGTGAGCCAAAATCAAGTTAAACAACTTATTTTGGGAGAACAGTTTCGGCATATTGGGGTAAATAGCTTTGACTTTAATCCATTGGGGAGTAGGAAATTTCTGCCTAGGTCCAATAAATACTCTCTTTGAGTAACCCTGGAAAGGGTTAATTCTGTTTTCAAAGTTGATTGACTTATAATTGGGTTTAGCTTATTTATTGAGGAAGTATGGTATGACAATAACAAAATAAATGTTCATAATTAGTTTACTCAGCTGTTTACCAACTTGATTTTGGGCTTCTGAAGCTAATAAGAATAAATCCATTAAACCTGGTTGATATCTTTTATTTATTTTGTAGATCATTACCTAATTGGTCTCTGCTCTCAAGAAATGTTTACTCTTATTGGAGAGATGATTTACGGAGTAGCCTCATATGCAAATATACATACACTTGAGAAACATGTACAGACCCTATAAGACAGTATTTACTAAGGGTGTGGGGTGGCTGAGTGCTCTGGAGGAGGCACAGATCTTTGGGGTTGCCAGGGAAGAAGTCATGGAACCTTCTCGAAGCGTGTTTCATCTTGTTTTGTAGGCTTTGTACCCTGAGCAAAGGGCTGCTTGCTCCCAGCAGAGGACTGACTCAAGGATCTCAGAATCCCGAGAAACAGAGAGTCTTCCACATTCATGAAGGCAAGCATGGGTGTTTACCTTCTAGGCCTATGTGGGGGGAAAACCCTGCTTTATTTACGAAGCACGTAGATAGACAGTTTAGGGCAAATGAGGCATACTAAAGGTAGATCTTTCATAAACTTCTCACTTAGAAAATGACCAGGATAGCTTGGGGTAGAAATCACATACAGTACTTGAGCTTTGGTTCCTGGGAGCCTTGGGGACTGAGCTCTTTTAGTTAAATGATTTCTGTTTCCTTTGTGTAGGTACTGAAGTGGAAGGCATGGAAAAAAGAGAGCTAATGCATAAGCAAGAGACAGGCCTTTCAGTTGTACCAACTAAACGCTCCTAGGCTATAATTTTGTTAGAGGGACCCTGTTAATTGAAGTTAATTTCAGTAACTAATCCATATGCAAACTATGGATGTCTTTGTCAATGTAGGAATATTCATTATAATGAAAACTGGGACTTGTTTAAAGGATCCCAATAAATATATATGCATATATATAATTTAAAATTCTGCTTTGTTTCTTGGCCCTCAACACCTGCCTTTCTTCTTACACTGAATATAAACTAGTAATAATCATTTTATGTCACTGAGCATCAGTAGTCTGTGTACTACTTGGGATACTTTCTGTCCATTCTTTTATTCAAGGAACTCAGGAGGAAAAAAAAATCAGAAATAAGACTAATTTACTAATGGATATTTTTGGTTCAGTACTACGCTATGATTTCATTGTAATTAGAGTTTGCACCTAATTTATGGTATATAACAATTGTGGGTGTTTTTGTTTTTTTTTCCTTTGGCCGTGGCTTGCAGGATCTTAGCTCCTTGACCAGGGATTGAACCCTGGCCCTGGCAGTGACAGTGCCAAGTCCTAACCACTGGACCAACAGGGAATTCCCTATAACAATTGATAGAAAAATTAACAATTGATAGAAAAATCAACCACTTTTTCATGAAAATTAAGATGTATGTTCATCTAACCATATTTGGTTTTGATCAGATATTTAGTTGTTGAAGGACCAAGGATTGCTATAGTTAATTTTCTGTAACCAGAATATGTATTTTAAAACGATAGAAAAAAACACATGAACTCAAAACATTATTTAAAATCCTATAGATTTATTTTTTAGTATTGACTTACTACTGCTTATCTAATTTATTTCCCCTTTATCCATATAGCATGTTCACCAATACATGTGAATCACGGTGTGTGTGGTAATCAGTATCAATTTTTTTATAAGTGCTTAAATTTTTTTTCGCACTAATTCATTCTTGCACTTTGGGGCAATGGGCATTAACTAAACTTAAATTGCTTTTTTTTGCCTTTCCTTTCTTGCTTCATTTTTCTTGCCTCAACTTTTCTAACATTTAGGGTAGTATACATATATGAGAAATCAATTAGAGTGAGACTCAAATTTTGATATTAGTCTTAGTCTCACCGCCTATAAGAAGATAGGCAGGGATTCTGTTCATAATATCTCCATCGTAAAGGGACTTCTACCAACACTGATACAGCCCCAGCAGATGAATAATTGGAGTTATCCTCTTTTGCTTATTTGTATAAATCCCAGTGATTGACACAAGGATATTCTTTTCTGCACTAAGGAGACAATAATTGTTTCAAGTTTTTGGGAAGCAGAGGCCTGATCCCTTCCCTGAGCTGTTTGTTTTGTGGCATTAAATGGAAATTCATGGATCTTTGAAGCTTTTGAGTGCATGAATCGCTTTTCGTAGTCTTTGAGCTGGTTGCCATAATCCGTTTCTTACTTTCTTTGTTTCATGGAATGACCTCTTTATTTTTGTTTCAGTTCGAGATAAGTTGCGGGAGATAGTAGGAGCATCCACAAACTGGAGGTATGTGCTCTGTGTTTATTCGTTCTTCTATCCCTAAGTGGTGTGCTAGCCTGTGTTTAGGCTCAGTTGATGGTCCCACTGTAGGAATGGGGGGAACCCTTTGTTCAGAAATGGGTTGAGAGGTTTTTTTACTTGGGGGAGAAGATCAACATTCCAACATACTCATCAGTTGATGCTTTGTTGTCATAAAATCATGTAATTTACACGTACTCTGCATTTTTCAAAGTGCATTCAGGAGTATTACCTCACTGATTCTCAGTGAAACTTGTGACGTGCTTATGACATATGTTCCTCTTCCTTTTTTGCACATGATGAGATTGAAACTCAGACATTGAGTGATTGAGTACCAGGTTTGGGACTTGAACCCAAGTTCCTGGTTTTTCTATTTCATGCACCCTGACTACTGCTTCTTGTCAGGTCACAATTAACCAGGCCTCCCATACAATCTTTCTCTTTTCTCTAAGTATTTCCCTGCTTTAAAATAGGATAATATCCCTCTTGGTGCATAGAAGTTTGAGGCTAAAATGAGATAAAAAGAAAAAGCACAATAACAATAATAATCTATTTGGTATAAAAATTATCTAATGACTTCTTTTTATCTCTTTATATGAAAAATTTCAATTTTCTGAAAAGTAGAAGAAATGAATACCTTTGTTCCCACTATCTGAATTGGATACTTATGAACGTTTTTCCAGATTTGCCAATATACATATACTGGCTAAACTATAAAGGTATCGTGACGCTTCAGCTCCAGTTATATTCCAATACCTCTCTAATAAATAAATATATTTTCCTATGTAACAAAATCAGCAGTCGTGCATCTCCAACAAATAAGATATTCTCTTACATAATGAAATTGACAGTAACTCCCTAATAGCATATTATTTACCCATATTCAGAATTCCTCAATTATTCCCCACATATCTTTTATAGCTTTTTTAAAAAAAATCAAGATCCGGTAAACAACTGCATATTGCATTTCGTGGTTATGACTCTTTAGTCTCCCCTAATCTAGAATAATAGTTATCCCTCCCTCTTTTTTTTTTCCCCCATGAGCTTGATTTTAAAGAGGCCAAGCCATGTGTCTTGTTGAATGTTCCACGTTCTGGATTTACCTGGTGCCATTTAACTTGTTCGTCAGTTCCCTCCCTATATTTTTGTAGGCTATGCTTTTCTGGCAATAATACTTCATAAGTAAAGCTTAGAAAGAGTGATATTATCAACATTTTAGTTCCCTATCCCCTTGTCTGTCTCTTTTCTTCCACCTTAATCGTCTCTTCTTTTTCTTCCCTGTCTCCTTTTCATGTTCTCTTCCTCTTTACCTTTTGCTCTGCCTTCCAAACTTCTTTTGGATAGACTCCATTTTTCCTCCTCTGTCTCTCTTTCCTGAAATTGAAGGCAGAGAGAGAGAGAGCTGGGGCACAGAGGATACGAGACTTGTCAAGGTGAGAAATGGGAATATGGAGTTCAGTGCCTATGTTGTTCTTTAGCGCACATATATATATACGTACATATATTTACACTCTATTATGTCATTTCTGTATTTTTAATTTCATTTCAAAGATTCTATTCTTTGAATACACTTTTTTTTTTTTTTGCGGTACACGGGCCTCTCACTGTTGCGGCCTCTCCCGCTGCGGAGCACAGGCTCCGGACGCGCAGGCTCAGCGGCCATGGCTCACGGGCCCAGCCGCTCCGCGGCATGTGGGATCTTCCCGGACCGGGGCACGAACCCGTTTCCCCTGCATCGGCAGGCGGACTCTCAACCACTGCGCCACCAGGGAAGCCCTGAATGCACTTTTTGATGAGGGTGAATATATAGTTCATTTGGATATATCTATGTCACTTCTAAGTGTATTTTTCTTATCTACTAGCCTGAGAAATTTTTGATTTCACCAAGTGGCAGGTAGGAAGGGAGGGAAGGAAAAGGAGATGAGGTAGGTCCGGACCTACTGTTTCCTCTTTTGATGGTGTCTGACTGACCTGTATGTCACTGGAGTTGGGTGATAGCACTGTCCTATGTTTTATGAAGCTTGTGTCTTTTCTTCTCAGAGACCATGTGAAAGCAATGGAGGAAAGAAAATTACTTCATAGTTTTTTGGCTGCGTCACAGAAAGGCCTGCCACCTAGGAGAATGAAAGACAGTTACATTGAAGTTCTCTTACCTTTGGGCAGTCAGCCTGAATTAAGAGAGAAATATTTGACTGTTCAAAACACTGTAAGGTAACATGGCACTATTTCTGTTTGTGTCGTTTGTTTTTATTTTATTTCCTTTCTTTATTACAACTTTGAGATATAATTCACACATCATACTGTTCACTTATTTAAAGTGTGTGATTCTCTGGTTTTTCGTATATTTAGAGAGTTGTGCTACCATCACCATAATCAATTTTGGTAGATATTTATCACCCCATAGTGTTTTTTTTTTATGATTTTCATTTCATCACAGTTTTCTTTATTTCACAGGTTTGGCAGGATTCTTGAGGATCTTGACAGCTTAGGAGGTACTGATATTTTAGTATTTTTAAACTGGTACTTACAGTAATACATTGAATCCTCTGGCTGGAAAGGGTCTTTTTTTTTTTTAACATCTTTATTGGCGTGTAATTGCTTTACAATGGTGTGTTAGTTTCTGCTTTATAACAAAGTGAATCAGCTATACGTATACAGATATCCCTATATCCCTTCCCTCTTGCATCTCCCTCCCACCCTCCGTATCCCACCCCTTTAGGTGGACACAAAGCACCGAGCTGATCTCCCTGTGCTATGCGGCTGCTTCTCACTAGCTATTTTACATTTGGTAGTGTATGTCCGTGCCACTCTCTCACTTCATCCCAGTTTCCCTGGAAAGGGTCTTTTTTTCTTTAACTTGCACAGATGAAGATATTCTAAACGAGCAGAAAAAGAAGGGCATCTGCTACTTCTGAATTGTCATAATTATTTAATTAAATTTACCGAAAAGTTGCAGAGTACAAAGAGTTGTTCTCCCCTGAATCATGTGAGAGTATGTTGCTGACACGATGCACATCACCCCCAAATATTTTCATGTGTATTTCCTACAAACAAGGACATTCTCCTTCATAACCACAATATAACCCTCAAAATCAGTAAATTAACACTGATATTTAGACAGTCTAATCCTCAGACCCCATTCAGCTTTGGCCAGAGGTCCTTTATAGCAGAAGGATCCAGTTCTGGATCCAGTTCTGAATCACATGTTGCAATTAGTTGTTGTGTCAGGGATAGTTCCTCAGTCTTTCCCTGACTTTAATGACCTTGATACTTTTGAAGGTTATGGACCAGTTCTTTTGTGGAATTTCTCTCAATTCGGGTATGTTTGATGCTTCCCCAAAGTTAGATTTGGGATGTGCATCTTTGGCAGGAGTGTCCACAGAAGGGATGCTGTGTTTTTATTGCATCTTAGCAGGTAGTGCATAATTCTAATTTGTCCCATTACTGTGATGTTGACTTTGATTCCTTGATGAAGGTGGTGTCTGCCAGGGTTCTTTGCTGTAAAGTTACTCTTTTCCCCTTTGTAATTAATAAGTACCTTGTAGGGAGGTACTTTGAGACCTTGTAAATATCCAATTCTTCATTAGACTTTTCTCAATTACTTTAAAATCAGTATGGACTCAGGGATTCCTATTTTACTGAATGGATTATAATATATTTCTATCATCTGTTTTGATGCTCAACTTGTCCCAGGACTGCCCTTCATTCTTCACGCTGGCTTCTGTGGATTTTTTTGGCTGTGTCCCCATCATTCTTTGAGCACTTCCTCACTTTGTGGTGCAACATTTCTAGGCTCATTTGTACTTTCCCTGCCCCAGTCCTGGAATCAGCCAAATCTCTGAGGAGCCCTGATTCTTTTTAATGGAGAATGATATTTAGAAACCAAGATCTGGGTGCTTGGGATTGTCATTGTTGCTGGGGTATCACTATTCCTGTGTGCTTTCAGTGGATGAGCTGGGGAATATATGCACGTACATGTACATTTACATCTATACCTGCCTGTATGTGTATTCCTTCCTTCCTTCCTCTCTCCCTCCCTCCCTTCCTTCCTCCCTCCCTGTCTCTTCCCTCCTTACCTATCTGTCTACCTGTCTGTCTGTCTGTCTATCTATCTGTCTATCTATCGGAACCCTGGGTTCATACTGATAGTTCCAATTCTAATTCAACCACAGGTTCATTCTTAATTCCTCCCTTTTCATATTTGTAATTCCCTTCTCCAGCTGGCTCCATTATCTGTAGTACATTTACTTATTTGATCAGTTCCCCCGTATGTAGCCAATTTCATATTGCTGCCATCGCGAAACCCTCATGAACGCTCTCCTCACCTCAGTGGGATTCTGCTCCATCCCAGGTCCCCCTCCTCCTTGTGCTCGGGCTGCGGCATGCTGGGCCATTGCTCTCATTGCCTCCCTGCATATCTTCCTGACCCCTCTTGGGCTTCAGCACCCGACTCTGGGCTGTCTGTCTTGCTTGCTCCTACGTAATGGCTTTTGGACTGAAATGTTGGGAAAGGGTTTAAAAAAAGGCTCTAATAATCTTTAAAATAGAGACACAAATCCATTGTTAGGCTTACGGCTAGCTGTATTTTTCTTCAGATTAAATAAACCTGCTTTAAAATTCTTATTGGCCTTTTAAAAAAGAATCACTCACACACACACACACACACTCACTCACTCACTCACTCACTCACTTGACTTCGGTTTACTTAGGTGTCCCTAAATATACAAACTCCCCTGCCACTACCCTGTTTTTCTTCATCACCTCCTGTTGATGGCCAGTCCCTTTCACCTGTTCACTTGATTCTATTCCTTCCGTTTCTTCAAGGAACTTGCCTTATCACGTACCCTGAAGATATCTCCCTCGTATCTCAAGCCTTTTCTCAACCTCACTTTTCCCTTAACTTCTAAACATATTCAAGGCTCTGCATCTTCCAGTGAAAAATAGGTAAAGTGTCCTTCCCTTATAACACTCTCCAGTTTTCTTTCTCTCTCACTTTAGAGCTACCTTTGTGTTCTGGCTTCTGCTCCTCCATGCCATTGAGCTAATTGTGCCAAACTCTTTGAAGCTCCTAATGATGTCAAACTCACCCTTGGGCCTTGGTGACATTTCCTCCTGCCTCTCAGGCTGCTACTTCCCAGTCTCCTTTGTAGATTCCTCTTTCTCTGTTGATCCTTTAAATGTCGCTTATCTTCAGGGTTTTGTCTGCTGCCCTTTTTGTTGTTGGTATCTGCACTTTCTCTATAAATAATCTTCAATCCCAGTGCTTCAGTTGCTCTCAGTATGTGGAATACTTCAGAAGCTACATTTCCTGGCGTGCTTTGTGAGTTGCAGACCAGTTTGTCCTCCTGCCTACTGGCCATCTTCATTTGGATGTGCCGTGGACTTCTCAAATTCAGCATGTTGAAAACAGTCCATTCTGCTCTTCCTGTGCTGTATTCTGTTTCTCAGTGAATGGTACACCATCTTCACTCATGCAAGTTAGAAACCTGAGTTAATTCAGGTCTTGTCAAGCCTGCCTTCTTCTTAGCTCTTGGACCTTTTCTCTTGCTTTCACTTCCACTAATGCTTTGGAAGGTCAAACACTTAGGATTTCTTCTCTGGGTACCACAAGTTTTTTGAATGGAGTTTCTTGCCTTTCGCCCCTCATCCCCCCACTACATTCTTTAGCAGGTGCATGGATGAAAGGGTTTGTTATTGCTCAACGAGTATTTATTGAGCACAGACCCTGTCCTGAGGGTTGATGATAAACAATTTGTTTTTAATAAATTTATTTATTCTTTTATTTTTGGCTGCGTTGGGTCTTCGTTGCTGCGCACGGGCTTCCTCTAGTTGCGGCGAGCAGGGGCTACTCTTTGTTGAGGTGTGCGGGCTTCCCATTGGGGTGGCTTGTCTTTGTTGAGGAGCATGGGCTCTAGGTGTGTGGACTTCAGTAGTTGTGGCACGCAGGCTCAGTAGTTGTGGCTCATAGGCTCTAGAGCACAGGCTCAGTAGTTGTGGCGCACAGGCTTAGTTGCTCCGTGGCATGTGGGATCTTCCCAGACCAGGGCTCGAACCCGTGTCCCCTGCTTTGGCAGGAGGATGCTTAACCACTATGCTACCAGGGAAGTCCCGATGATACAAATTTGAATGAATCATAGGGCAAGCAGGGAGACCACTATAAAGAAGTACAGTACAGTTTTAAATGAGTTGATATTTGTGAGGTACATAGAACCATGCTTTGCACCTTTAAATGCTTGTTAAAATATGGAAAGTACACAGATAACCACAGGGTGGTGTAGGAGCTGAGGGTGATTTAGGGAAGGAGGGAGAACTCTGAGGCAAATAATAGCTTCATGATTAGGAAGGAGTGAAGAGGAAAACAGGTAGCTGAGCCCTTGTGATTTGTTTCTCTTTTTTGAAGATGTCTGATGCTGTCAGACTCATGTGCTGGGGTCTTTTTCTGATTTAGGCACTGTGTCTCTGTTGAGTGGTAATAAGCCACCTGGCGGGCCTGGGCTTTGGGCTTCAGTTTCCTCACCAAATCTAAAATTGAACAGTCAGAGTAGAGGATTCCCAGATCTCTTCAATGTATAAAAAAGTCTTTGGTTCTAGGAAAAGACCACTAGTGGAATATGGAGGATTGGGTCTTCAAAACCAGATAAGACTTTATTTTTTATTTTATTTTATTTTATTTTTTACATCTTTATTGGAGTATAATTGCTTTACAATGTGTGCCAGTTTCTGCTTCACAACAAAGTGAATCAGCTATACATATACATATGTTCCCATATCGCTTCCCTCTTGCGTCTCCCTCCCCCCCACCCCCCCATCCCACCCCTCTAGGTGGTCACAAAGCACAGAGCTGATCTCCCTGTGCTATGCGGCTGCTTCCCACTAGCTATCTACCTTACATTTGGTAGTGTATATAAGTAAGTCAGAAAGGGTTGTTATTTTATATCTGCAGTTCTGAGCCATGGATGCTAATTGAAATCACCTGAGTAGCTTTAAAAACTGATGCCTGGATTCGACTTCTGCAGATTCTGATTTAAATGGTCTATATAGTTCAGCTTCGACATCAGGATTTTGTATCAGGTTCCTGTTTTTCATCTTTGTTCTCACATACCAATTCTTTTTTAAAAAATTAATTAATTAATTTTAACATCTTTATTGGAGTATAATTGCTTTACAATGGTGTGTTAGTTTCTGCTTTATAACAAAGTGAATCAGTTATACATATACATATGTTCCCATATCTCTTCCCTCTTGCGTCTCCCTCCCTCCCACCCTCCCTATCCCACCCCTCTAGGTGGTCACAAAGCACCGAGCTGATCTCCCTGTGCTATGCGGCTGCTTCCCACTAGCTATCCATTCCACGCTTCGTAGTGTATATATGTCCATGCCACCCTCCCGCCCTGTCACAGCTTACCCTTCCCCCTCCCCATATCCCCAAGTCCATTCCCCAGCAGGTCCCTGTCTGATTTCAGGGAGTAAATTGCGAATGTTAAAAAATAATTTTGCTTTTCCTTTATTTGGTTCTCTTCTGTTTTCCTACAGTTCTTATTTGCTACATGCACAACAAAATTCATTCAGCTAAGATGTCTCCTTTATCGATAGTTACAGCCCTGGTGGACAGGATTGGTAAGTGATATTATTTTCTAGACATACTTAGAATTTTTAGTAATTATAAAATATTATTGAGATTAGAGGAAATGTTTTCCTTTTATGGGGGAATTTTTATGTATATATGTGCATATGAAAATGTCTAGATTGCAATATACCAAGATATTTATTATAATTATCTTTGGGTAGAAGAGTTTTACATGATTCCAGTTTTATTTTTTATACTCTTTGCATTGTCTAATTTTTCAAAAATTATTTTTGAAAAATTATTGTTAGTTTTGAAGACAAAAAGGAAATATAGTGAAATTTGCCAGAATTTCAAATGAAATTGTCCATTTACAGTATAGAACATTTGGAGTATGGTTTGGGCTCAGGTTGATTTTTCTGTTTTGTAGATATGTGTAAGAAGAGCTTAAGCCCAGAACAGGACATCAAGTTCAGTGGCCATGTTAGTTGGGTTGGGAAGACGTCCATGGAAGTGAAGATGCATATGTTCCAGGTGTGTCTGTGCCCGAAGACTGCCCCCTTGTTCCAATACAACCAGCTGGTCTCAGTGAAAGAAAAGCTTATTCACCTGTCTATCCATAGACAGATATATAGTTCACCCATTTATAGAAAAACAATTCAAGTTCACGTCATACAGATGGTGTGTTAATATCCTCCTCCTGGACATAGACTGACACGTAATTTGGTGTTTATGCTTACTGTTTATTACTTTGAAATCATATACAGCTCCATGTTAAGGTACTTGTTTCTAGTTTTGCCCCAGAGAATTTCCCTACAGTCTGAGTTCTGTTAAGCATGAATCGGATTGGTGACTGTTAGTTTCCTAGGGCTGCTGTAGCAAAGTACCACAAACCATGTGGCTTAAAACAACATAAATTAATTGTCTTAACAATTGAGAGGCTAGAAATCCAAAATCAAGGTCTCAGTAGGACCATGCTCTATCTAAAACCCGTAGGGGAGAAGCCTTCCGTGCTTTCTTCCTAGCTTCTAGTGGTTTGCTGGCCCTTTGGCATACCTTGGCTTGTAGTTGTAACACTTCAATCTCTTCCTTCTTCATCACATAGCATTTTTCTCTTGTGTGTCTGTGTCTCTTCTCTTCTCTTCTTTTATTTATTTATTGGCTGCGTTGGGTCTTTGTTGCTGCATGTGGGCTTTCTCTAGTTGGGGCGAGCGGGGGGCTATTCTTTGTTGCAGTGCGTGGGCTTCTCATTGTGGTGGCTTCTCTTGTTGCAGAGCATGGGCTGTAGGCGTGTGGGCTTCAGTAGTTGCAGCATGTGGGCTCAGTAGATGCGGCATGCGGACCCCTAGAGTGCACGGGCTTCAGTAGTTATGGAGCGTGGGCTCAGTAGTTGCAGCACATGGGCTCAGTAGCTGTGGCTTGTGGGCTCTAGAGTACAGACTCAGTAGTTGTGGCACACGGGCTTAGTTGCTCTGCGGCATGTGGGATCTTCCCGGACCAGGAATCGAAACTGTCCCTTGCATTGGCAGGCAGATTCTTAACCACTGTGCCACCAGGTGAGTCCTCTTCTCTTCTTATAAGGACATCAGTGATACTGGATTAAGGGCCCACCTACTCCTGTGTGACCTCATCTTACCTGATTACATCTGCAGCAACCCTATGTCCAAATAAAGTCACGTGCACAGGTACTGAGGGTTAGGACGTCAACATATCTTGTTGGGGGAAACAGTTCAACCCATAACAGTCACTGAGATTACTACAGCAGTTAGGAACAGCCTCTCTAATGAGCATAACTCAGAATAGCTATTATAAAGAAATGAAGAAATTTGTCAAGAAAAAGTACCTCAAAGAGGGTCATAGTACAGAAATCAAATAATTCAGAGTATGTTGAAGATTTCATTGTGAAAACTTACTTAAGGGTGACTTACTCAGTTATGTCAGGGTATTCAGTGGATCTGTCATTCAGATACGTGAAATTATGAAGCATTTCACGTTTTGGAAAAAGTCTGAAGGTTGCTCTGCAGTAATTAAAGTTGTTTGTCAAAATAGGTAAGTAGTTTTTTATTTGATGCTGTATGTAAACAGTTGAATTTTTTAACTTCCATGTTGCTGTAACTGACGGTAATACTGCTTTTAAAGCAAATATCGTAAAGTTGTTGGGGATGCTCCTCTGATTTGTTCGCACCCTTTTTTAATCTTCATGGTTGATGCACGGTGGATTCCTGGAATAAGACCTTCTTTCTAAGGAATCTTGGACAAATACGTTGAAAAAGAGATACAGGAATTATTGGGAGGAGAGAGCCAGTGAAAATCAGTGCCAGAGAAGTACAGACTTTTGTTTTAAATTTGCATTTCTCATTGGCCATTTTGATTAATAACTCACGGCTTGAGTGATCCTTTATTCCAGAGAGGCAGCTTGGCAATAGGTACCCTGCCTCTGGTTTGGCTGAAATGTAAGTTCAAATCCCAGCTCTGCTGCTTATTAGCCATGTGACTGTGGGCAAATTTCTTGCCTTCTGTGAGATGCTGTTTTGTTATCACAGTAACCACTAATCAAATGTTGGCCATTATATTACTTTATCGTCATTACTATGGAGGTGGTCCCGCTTGACCGTCAGACCTGCCTTTTGGGGTTCCTGTTAGAGCTCTCTTCCGAGTGTGCTCTCGCTACCTCAAGTCCAGTGTGTTCCAAACTGAGTGCATCAGCTTCCTTTCCAATCCTGACCCTCCTCAGGTTTCCCCTTTGCCACCCTCCGATTTCTCCCAGCTCCAAACCTTTGTGAAAGCTTTAATTTTTTTTCCCTTTCCCGTGCAGCCTTTTGCCAAGTCTTGCGAATTCATCACCCACAGCTACTCACCAGAGTCCTTTCTTTCCCTTCCCTTTGACCTCTGTGTTTCATTCAAGCCCTCACTGCCTCTTGTGTGAGTACTTTAGCTATCTTTTAATTACTCTGCCTGCCTCTTGTCTGTTCTCTCTGTGTTAATTTTACACATCTCTTCCAGATAGGTCTTCCGAAGCCGATCTTCAATCACATCTCTTCCCTTCTCAAAACCCTTCCGTGACCATTATCTGTGGATCAAAGTCTAAATTGCTTTGACTAGTTAGGATCTAAGGTGCTCCATAAACTAGCACCAACCTACCTTTGCAGCTATATTCCCTCCAACTTACCGTTCACACACCTTTTTGGAGCGCACAGCTGGAGACCTTGAGCATCCTAAGAGTAGAGAGTTGTTCACCTTGCATCCCCGATGCTCAGCACTAGTGTTCATTGTAATACACTGGAACGTAAACAGTAGGTGAGCGGATGAGCATCCTCGGGCACACTTTTCCTTTTGCCGGGATTCCTTGGGCTCTGGCTCTGCATATCCATATTCCACCTGTGCTTCTGTGTCACTTCATGCTCGAAACCTTCCCTGATCTTTTCAGCTCATAGTACCTGTTCCTTCCCCACGCCTCCTTCCCTCTGACCTTCTCTCCTGGGACCTGCTGTCCTCTGCCTTGCAGAGCTGTGTATGAACGTCTTTTCTCTTCCACTCGACTATGTGCGCCTCAACAACAGGATCTGGGTGTGAGTCACCTCGCCCACTTCCTGACGGCATTCATTTAACGTTGACTTAGCAGTGATTTATGGAGTGCCCCGTCTGTGCTTGGTGTACAACAGTGAGCAAAACAGGAAGTTCCATTCTCTTGGAGTTCACACTCTAGTAGTGCTCAGTAGTTAGCTGCCTCAGTTCATTTGTCGGCAGTTGGCAGCCATCGATCCGGTATCTGCTGTCTGCCAGCCTTTGTGTCAATTGCTGGGAAACGAATGAGAATAAAAATGGTCGTTGTCCTCAAGGAGCTCTTGGTGCAGTCGGGAGACAGGCACATAAATAAATGATTATGATATAGTAAATTATTACGCACTATTTCTGGACAGGGACAGTATTGGCATTGTATGTGGGAAAATTCTTTGCAGGACCGTTCCCTGCCTTGTGAGCTGTTTAGCTCTTTGGTTACCCCTCGCTGCGCTAGTAGTGTCCCCCAGCTCATGGGACAGCCATCACTAGCGTTGCACATTTCCAGATGCCCTCCGGGGGATGACATCTTCCTCGCTTATGTTGAGAACCGCTGTCAGGAGAGGACTTTGTTTCCACTTAGGTGGCAAACAAAGGAGGGAGTGATGAACTCTGCCTGGGGAGTAGGGCTGGGGCCGGGGAGGGGAGGAGTGTCTTGAGGAATCCGGCCCTGAGGAAGGCATCTGGCAGAGGCCTGGAGGGGAGGCGGTCAGGTGACAAAATGGGACATTTCAGGACCTCCAAGTTGTCAGCTGTGGCTAGAGAAAGGAGTGCAGGCATGCCGGGAGTGTTTGGTGAACAACTAGAGTGGAATCTGGGCTCCGTGGTGGAGGCTTTACATAGAATGCCAGCAGGCGTAGACCAGACGCTGGGATAAAGGAAGACCTCTTGCAAGGTTTGAATAGGACAGGGACATAGTAAGATTGGTGAGACTCTTCTGCAAGTCGAGGGGGAAGGCTCATAACGGCCTGAACAGGTAGTGGTGATGAGGGCTAGTGGTCGCTTTGTTGAGGATGGAACCACCTGTACCCTCAGGTTACGATATGACTTGATGATATGACTCTCCTGGAAGTACAGACTTCTAGGGAAAAAAAAAAATACCTTAAACTCTCAATGGCCTCTGCATTGTAAATATTTAGCTTAATCCACAGAATTCTCATTGATCTTACCCTTTCTTGGAAGCCCCTGTGCCAGGCTAAGGAAACAAACACATCCTGGTAGTTGGCACACTCAAGTTCCCTGAAAATACAAATGTCTGGGAGAGCGATGGGAGGTCCGCCTGGCTGTGTGTGCCTTTGGGAGGACAGGTAGGCCTGGAGAAAGCCAGCGTTCTGCAAGATGCGGGACGCTTAAATGATGGTGATGCACAAGGTCCCCCCGTGACCCTTGCCCTTGGGTCCCAGTCACTCACAGCTCCAAGGCCCATAGTTTGTGCCCATCCCAGCACTTCTCACACTGTGCACTGTTTGGGTTTTTGGGTATCTCTCTCCTCCGCTAGACCACAGACTCTTCACTCTTGCTGCCTTTTCCCCCCTAGAGCCCAGTTGTGTGCCTGGCATCTCAGCAGATGGTGGTTAGTGAAAGCACTCGTCCTGTTTTGCTAATTTCAGCCTTTCCCAAAGGCTGTGATATCAGTTAGGATTGTAGTAGGTCTTCCCAGTAAATGCATTTCTTACATCTGCATTTTCTTTCCTTTGTTCTCTAGTTACACGACAATGAATTTTCCCCTGTTTTGGATGCGACATTTGTAATGGTGGCTCGTGATTCTGAAAACAAAGGGTAATTGCAGTTTTGTTCCTAATTCTTTATTTTGAAAAATATCAAAGATACGTAAAATTGAAGAGAAGACTTTAATAAATTTCTAGGATACCATCACCTAGACTTAAGAGTTTTAAAATTTTGCCATATTTGCTTCTTCTGTTTTTTTAAAAGTATATTATTTTCTTTATAATATTTTAAAGCAAATCCCAGACATAATGACATTTCACCTCTAAATACTTCAGTGTAGGGCACTGCTTTAAAAATGAGGCTATTTCCTTAAATAACTACATTACCATTCGCACACCTAACAAAAATAATAGTAAGTCCTTAATATATTCTAATAGTTCATATTCACTTTTTCCGACATATCTTTAACGACCTATTCAAATCAGGATCCAAACAAGGTCCACATATTACATTTGATTTGTATATCTCTTAAGTCTGTTTTTTTTGTTAACAGCTTTATTGAGATATAATTCACATACCATACAGTTCACCCATTGAAAGTGTACAATTTAATGGCTTTTAGTATATTCATAGAATTGTGCAGTCTCATCAGTCTGTTTTAATCTGGAATGGTTGTGTGTCCCCACTGTCCCCTTATCCTTTCATATCATTAACTGGTTGAAAGCCCAGATTGATTGTTCTTTAGAGTGTCCCACTTTCTGGATTTGTCTCATTGCTTCCTTGTGGTATTTTTTTTTTAACTTGTTTCACTCTCCCTAGTATTTTCTGTAAATTGAAGTTAGGTCTAAACCTTGATTAGATTTGAGTTCAGCGTATTTGGTGAGAGCGCTTCGTAGGTGATGATGTCTCTGTATCTCATATTGTATCATGTCAGGAGGTATAGATTGTCCCACTCATAGTAATGCTGAGATTAGTGTGTGGGTTCAAGTAGCGACACACTTTAATTTTTGCCTTGTGTAGTTCAATTTATCCTCTTGTGATCAGCAATAATCTACAGGTGTAGTACAGTACAAGGTGTATCCAATGTATCCAATCTTATGAATAGCTAGTTTCCCGTCAGTCTTCCTCCAGTGCTTTTAATGTCCTTTGCTGATCATTGCTTTTATTATTTTCATTAGGGGATGTAAAATGATTCTCAAATTCTGTCATTTCTTTCTATATTTATTAGCTGGAGATCTGTAAAGAAGAGTTTTCCCTTATCAGCTAGGGCAATTTGGATTGTAAAGGAAAGTTAGGATCAGTGTTTCATTCTTGCTTTTATTTACACATTTACTAGCTAGTGATGACATAGTTTTTCTGCTATTTTGCTTTTTAAAAAAGTATCATTGTATGTTCATGGATTTTAATATAGTAAATATGTTTTAATACATTGCAGCCATTGTTCTTCCTGTTTCTCAGAGTGAACATCTTTGGTCAGTGGGAACTCCTTTAAGCTGACTGCTGTGATAAGCTATTTTGACATTTCCTAGTTAGTCTTTGATAACTTCCTGCTCTCTGGTACAATGAGATGTCTTGGACTCATTCTGTACATTTCCTGCCCCAGGGCTGGAATCAGCCAGTTTTCCAAGGAGTCCTCAGGTTCCTTTTAGTGGGAAACTGGTATTTAGACACCAAAATCTGGGTACTAGAACTATACGTTGTTACTAGTTTGTCATGTTTCTAGGCCTTTTCAGTAGACAGGGCTTGGATGTATGTTAAAAAGCAAACAAAAAACCTCATAAATTTGTACTGTCATTTCCAAGTCCAGTTTAACTGTACAGACTTTAACACTTTATCATTTTTCTCTTACATTGGATTCTTGGTTCCCTAATGCCAGTTACACAAGGCATTCAGACTGGGAAAAACTGTTTAATTATGTGTGTGGGAGTTGGGTAGGGGGGGAACGTTTCAGGATTGCTGTTTGTACAGACGGAGTCTAGAGGCCTATGGGAAGTCTAATTTGTTTTAGGAACTTGAGTTAGGAGTCTGCAATGAGAAATCTCTTCTGCTGCATGGAAAGCTGACTTGGAAACCCGACTTAAGATCTAAAAACCCCTTGGTGACTCTGATCTGAGCAAAGAATCCACCCATCTTCTCTAGCTCCTCTCACCAGCTCCAGCTGACCTGCCGCTCCTAGGGGCTGCCCTGGGGCTCCTTTTCCAGCACTGAGGGCGTTACTTAAAGCTTCTCTCCCAGCTGATGCATTCTAATTTTCCAAGCTGCCATTTCTGTACTTTTGTGGGTTTTTTTGTTTTTTGTTTTTTTGCAGTATGCGGGCCTCTCACTGTTGTGGCCTCTCCCGTTGTGGAGCACAGGCTCCGGACGCGCAGGCTCAGCGGCCATGGCCCACGGGCCCAGGCGCTCCGCGACATGTGGGATCTTCCCGTACCGGGGCACGAACCCGTGTCCCCTGCATCGGCAGGCGGACTCTCAACCACTGCGCCACCAGGGAAGCCCCCATTTCTGTACTTTCATTTCCGTTTTTCTTTCATCCAACCTTTGGATTCTACCACAGTGAAGTACTATCCCTTTCTCAGTGTTTTATTTTGGAAAATTTCACATCTACAGAAATGTAGAAAGAATAATGCAATGAGCACCCATATGCCCTTCACCTAAATTCTCGAATTAACATTTTACCACATTTGCCTTACTCTTGTCCTTTCTCGATAAATACAAACATATATACTTTTTCCCCTGGAATTGTTTCAAAGTAAGTTTGAGACTACTTTACCCTAATTCAGCATGTATCTCCTAAGAATAAGGCCATTCTCCTACATAACCTCAGTGCCTTTATTATATCCAAGAAATTTAACGGTGATACAATTATATTATCTAATATATGATTCATATTCAAACTTTGCCAATTGTCCCTAAAATATTCTTTATAACCTTTTCCCCCGAGTCAGGGTCTGATTAAGGACCATATATTATATGCGGTAATCATGTTTCTTTAAATAATTCCCCTTAAAATAATCCCCCTGCTGCTTTCTGTCTTTTAAGACGTTGACTTCTTACAATTTTTTATTGAAGTATAGTTGATTTACAATGTTGTGTTAGTTTCAGGTGTACAGCAAAGTGATAGTTATATATCTCTATCTCTATCTCTATCTATATTGTTTTTCAGATTCTTTTCCCATATAGGTTATTACAAAATATCGAGTATAGTTCGTTGTGTTATACAGTAGGTCCTCGTTGGTTATTTATTTTATATATAGCAGAGTGTATATTTTAATCCCAAACTCCCAATTTATCCCCCCCCCGCAGTTTTCCCTGTGGTAACCAGAAGTTTGTATTCTATGTCTGTGAGTCTATTTCTGTTTTGTAAATAAGTTCATTTGTATCATTTTTTTTAGATTCCACATATAAGTGATATCATATGATATTTGTCCTTCTCTGTCTGGCTTACTTTACTTAGTATGATAATCTCTAGTTGCATCTATGTTGCTGCAAATGGCATTATTTCATTCTTTTTATGGCCGAATAATATTCCATTTTGTATATATACCACATCTTCGTTATCCATTCATCTGTCGATGGACTCTTAGGTTGCTTCCATGTCTTGATTATTGTAAATAGTGCTGCAGTGAACATTGGGGTGCATGTATCTTTTCAAATTATGGTTTTCTCCAGATATATGCCGAGTAGTGGGATTGCTGGATAATATGGTAGCTCTATTTTTAGTTTTTTAAGGAACTCCCATACTGTTTTGCATAGTGGCTGTACCAATTTACATTCCCACCAACAGTATAGGAGGGTTCCCTTTTCTCCACACCCTCTCCAGTATTTATTATTATTATTATTATTTTAAAATATTTATTTATTATTTACTTATCTTGGCTGCACCAGGTCTTAGTTGCGGCATACGTGATCTTTAGTTGTGGCATGCAGACTTCTTAGTTGCGGCATGCATGTGGGCTCTAGTTCCCCGACCAGGGATCGAACCTGGGCCCCCTGCATTGGGAGCTTGGAGTCTTACCCACTGGCCACTAGGGAAGTCCCTCCAGCATTTATTATTTGTAGACTTTTTGATGATGGCCATTCTGACTGGTGTGAGGTGATATCTCATTGTAGTTTTGATTTGCATTTCTCTAATAATTAGTGATGTGGAGCATCTTTTCATGTGCCTTTTGGCCATCTGTATGTCTTCTTTGGAGAAATGTCTATTTAGATCTTCTGCCCATTTTTTATCGGGTTGTTTGTTTTTTTGATATTGAGCTGTATGAGCTGTTTGTATATTTTGGAGATTAATGCCTTGTTAGTTGCACCGTTTGCAAATATTTTCTCACATTCTGAGGGTTATCTTTTCATTTTGTTTATGGTTTCCCTTGCTGTACAAAAGCTTCTAAGTTTAATTAGGTCCCATTTGTTTATTTTTGTGTTTATTTCCATTACTCTAGGAGACAGATCCAAAAAGATATTGCTGTCAAATATCTTACTCTTTATGTCAAAGAGTATCCTGCCTATGTTTTCCTCTAGGAGTTTTATAGTATTTGGTCTTACGTTTAGGTCTTTAATCCACTTTGAGTTTATTTTTGTGTATGGTGTTAGAGAATGTTCTAATTTCATTTTTTTACATGTAGCTGTCCAGTTTTCCCAGCACCACTTATTGAAGAGACTGTCTTTTCTCCATGTATATTCTTTGCCTCCTTTGTAATAGGTTAATTGACCGTAAGTGCATGGGTTTATTTTTGGGTCTTTTATCCTGTTCCATTGATCTATATTTCTGTTTTTGTGCCAGTACCATACTGTTTTGATGACTAGTTTTGTAGTATAGTCTGAAGTCAGGGAGCCTGATTCCTCCAGCTCTGTTTTTCTTTCTAGCCAAATTGCTAGATTGCTTTGGCTATTTGGGATCTTTTGTGTTTCCATACAAGTTTAAGAATTTTTTGTTCCAGTTTTGTGAAAAATGCCATTGGTAGTTTGATAGGGATTGAATTGAATTTGTAGATTGCCTTGGGAAGGCACTGACATTTTTGAAGAGTCCAGGCCGGTTGTCTTACAGAATGTTCTACAACCTATATTTTACTGTTTCCTCATAATTAGAATCAGGTGAAACATTTTGGCAAGTGGCCATATCCTTTTACAACGTGAACTTTCTAGTGTGTATATAAGTCTGTAACCAGAAGAGTCCCCTAATTGTTCAGAGTTCTTATGTGAAGCAGTCAGTAAGTGTTACCCAAAATGAACACCTTCAGTTTTTATTAGGTAATGGCATGTCTTAAAATTTTTCTTTTCTTTTCTTCTCTTTAGGCCGGCATTTGTAAATCCACTCACCCTTGAAAGCCCAGAGGAAGAAGAGATCTTTAGACAAGGAGAATGTATATTAATTTGTTCATAATAAGATACAATTTAAAAAGCACATTAACTGTACTGCAGAGGAGATTATTTAAGAGTATGTATGGACTCCTCATACCAGTAAAGTATCCACAGAGTCCATACTTTGAACTTTTTTTTTTTTTTTTTTTTTTGCGGTACGCGGGCCTCTCACTGCTGTGGCCTCTCCCGCTGCGGAGCACAGGCTCCGGACGCGCAGGCCCAGCAGGCATGGCTCACGGGCCTAGACGCTCCACGGCATGTGGGATCTTCCCAGACCGGGTCACGAACCCACGTCCCCTGCATCGGCAGACGGACTCTCAACCACTGCGCCACCAGGGAAGCCCTGAACGGTTTTTATTGATGATACAATATTAAGTGAAGTAATTTGTTTTCTCACATTTAATGAAATGGGAAATGTATCTTAATGAGATAACTGCTGGTTGGGGCTGTAGGTCAAGGTGATTATAAGTGGTCTCACACTGAGCAGACATGATTTCCATCTGAAAGCAAAAAATCACTGAAAGTGTTATGTAGCCTCAGCAGCCTTCTCTGGGATAGATGTGCAATTTCCAGTGGGCTTTTCGAAATCTGGAAATACTGCGTTTATAGGGTCCGAGGCAGCCCCGGTCGGCAGCCCAGTGCTGTAGTGTGGCCCTCCTGATCATAGCTCCTTATTGTCTCCTGTTCCAGTGAACAAGGGGACAAGGGTCACCTTCAGCTCCATGTCATTACTGAAAATGGCTCCCACTGCTGAGGAGAGGACAACCATACATGAGATGTTTCTTAACACGCTGGATCCAAAGTAAGTTAGGACGGTGAGATTCCTGGTTGGGAAAGCATCTAAACCTTGGCCTTCTCACGAGCTACACTTGCTTGAACATATTGGGCATTGTTTGCAAATATTTTGCTTTTCAGCAGCAAAACCATGGCATTGACAGGGTTTACTCGATCTCCATTTGTACAGGACTGTAAGTTTTCGAAGTCGAGTTTTGCCTCCTAATGCAGTGTGGATGGAGAATTCAAAACTGAAGAGCTTGGATATTTGCCACCCTCAGGTATTGGAATTTAGTGAAAAATCTTCTAAACAGGATAACTTGGACTCATGACACTCATCTAAGAGTTGACACGCCTTCAAACTGACCTCTGTTCTGTGGCATTGTGAATTCCTTTGTTCTACAGATTCGGATCGTCACAGGGCTTGTATTTATTAATATTTATTTTATGTCCTGTAGGAGCGGAACATTTTCAATCGAATCTTTGGTGGTTTCCTTATGAGGAAAGCATATGAACTTGGATGGGCTACTGCTTGTAACTTCGGGTGAGTTGGATTTCAGGTAGTCTTAACTCCTGAGAAGCCGTTTATACTGCCTCACTCAGTGAAACATTTTGGACCCGCCTGGATGTGTTTGGGAATATATTGTGTTTTTAAATAAATGCTACACTTGTACCAGGTGGGTTTGACCTTTATTTTAGAAGGCTCTCGCTCTGATGTTGTCCCTTAGTACATTAAATGCCTGCTGAGAAAAAGGGGTGATGATACGCAGAAGGGAAAAGATGATTTAGATACTGATCTGGTCACAGTGCCATCTCTTACCATCTGGTATGGTTATTCCCTCCTTCTCTAGGTTTATTCTTTGACCATTTAAAGTTTGCTTCAGCTGATTGTCAGGAAAAAACTAGAGATCATCTGAATTTTGCAGTTGACCACAAGTACTGTGTTTTCCCAACAGTGGTTCCCGACCATTTATAGTCGCCGTGGATGATATCATGTTTCAGAAACCTGTTGAGGTTGGATCATTGCTGTTTCTTTCTTCGCAGGTAGGTGTGTGATGAGAGATGAAATACAATTTTTATTATTTGGGCCTAGAAGAGAGGTTTTTATATTCTAAAGCCACCGTTTCTCTTATGACTGCTTTCTTCCCCCTTCCTAATGCAATTAACTAACTATCGTGTCCATAATCGCTTAGGTTTGCTTTACTCAGGGAAATTACATTCAAGTCAGAGTACACAGTGAGGTGGCCTCTCTACAGGATAAAGAGCATATGACCACCAATGTCTTTCATTTCACGTTCATGTCGGAAAAAGAAGTGCCCTTGGTTTTCCCCAGAACATATGGAGGTAAGTGGCAAATGAGTGCTTGTCCCTAATGAGGGGAACTTTTAAAGACATTTCTCTCCTTTTAAATTGTTGTAGGAAGTACTCTGATGCCCATCAGCCCTAGAGCATGTCTTTAGGGGATTGTGCTTTTGAGATTCTGCAGCCCTGAAGGCCAGGATGCCTCATGGCGTTCAGGTGGCCATTGCTGGTCTGCCTGCCTGGCTGTTGTCTGAAGGGCCAGTGTCAGCTGCAGGCAGCCACTGGTGGTCAGGACCGTTCCAGCCAAAGGGCCAGAGTCGAGGCACTCTCTGGCCCAGCAGCACATGCCTGGTGCCGGTTTTGAATTTTCATTGCTGTCCCAGTGTTCCCAAGTAGTTTTGTGTTTGTATAGTGATTTTCTTAGGTGCTGCACGTGTCTCCAGAGCTCTCTCTCTTATGTTCCAGAGTCCATGTTGTATTTAGATGGGCAGAGGCATTTCAGCTCCATGAGTGCACCAGTGACCTTGAAAAAGGACCACCTCATCGAGCCCTAGGAAGACCGCGTTTGTTGAAGACCAGTGCCCCACAGTGACACGGTGCCTGATGAAGGCCTGAGCAAGTATATCGCTCTTAGTGTTTATTCTCATCCTCCATAGAGAAGGAGGATGTATTCAGCTTTTAGGTTGATCAGAAAAGTAGAATGAGAGAATGGCTGGGTGGGGCAGAGGGGGAAAGAATTATTGAATAATAAATACTTTCAAGACAATTTAAATTGTGAACCTACCACGTTTCCTCCTGTCTACTCAGGAAATGAGGGCTGAATGCCTTTTTATGTGACTGGACACATTCTTTTCTTACACATATTGCAACCATCAATCTACATGGTTTCCTGCCAGGGCATTTGGAGGGCATTCTTTAAACCTGACCTTTACTGCAATTCCCCTGTATTATTTAAATCCCATCAACCCTATGTGATTCCTTTGTATTTTTGCCTCCTTCTATTTCCCAGCTTTTGTTGTTAGCAGAGGGTAGATGAAAAGTTGTAGTAAAGGGATTCAACAAAAGACACAGCATTTGTAAGGATTTGTGGGAAGCTTTAGATCTGAAACATACCAAGGAAACACAGAAGACCCCAAATAGCCAAAGCAATCTTGAGAAAGAAAAATGGAGCTGGAGGAATCAGGCTCCCCGACTTCAAACTATACTACAAAGCTACAGTGATCAAGATGGTATGGTACTGGCACAAAAACAGAAATGTAGATCAATGGAACAGGATAGAAAGCCCAGAGATAAACCCACGCACATATGGTCACCTAATTTATGACAAAGGAGGCAAGAATATACAATGGAGAAAAGACAGCCTCTTCAATGAGTGGTGCTGGGAAAACTGGACAGCTACATGTAAAAGAATGAAATTAGAGCACTTCCTAACACCACCATACACAAAAACTCCAAATGGATTAAAGACCTAAATGTAAGAGCAGACACTATAAAACTCTTAGAGGAAAACATAGGAAAAACACTCTGATGTAAACAACAGCAAGTTCTTTTTTGACCCACCTCCTACAGTAATGAAAATAAAAACAAAAATAAACAAATGGGACCTAATGAAACTTAAAGCTTTTGCACAGCAAAGGAAACCATAAACAAGACGAGAAGACAACCCTCAGAATGGGAGAAAATATTTGCAAATGAAACAATGGACAAAGGATTAATCTCCAAAATACACAAACAGCTCATGGAGCTCAATATCAAAAAAACAACGCAATTAAAAAATGGGTGGAAGACCTAAATAGACATTTCAGCAAAGAAGACATACAGATGGCGAAGCGGCACATGAAAAGATGCTCCACATCGCTAATTATTAGAGAAATGCAAATCAAAACTACAATGAGGTATCACCTCACACTGGTCAGAATGCCCATTATCAAAAAATCTAGAAACAGTAAATGCTGGAGAGAGTGTGGTGAAAAAGGAACCCTCCTGCACTGTTGGTGGGAATGTAAATTGATACAGTCACTATGGAGAACAGTATGGAGTTTCCTTAAAAAACTAAAAATAGAACTACCATACGACCCAAGCAATCCCACTACTGGGCATATACCCTGAGAAAACCATAATTCAAAAAGAGTCATGTGCCAAAATGTTCATTGCAGCTCTATTTACAATAGCCAGGACATGGAAGCAACCTAAGTGTCCATCATCAGATGAATGGATAAAGAAGATGCGGCACATATATACAATGGAATATTACTCAGCCATAAAAAGAAACAAAATTGAGTTATTTGGGCTCCCCTGGTGGCGCAGTGGTTGGGAGTCCGCCTGCCAATGCAGGGGACGTGGGTTCGTGCCCCGGTCCGGGAGGATCCCACATGCCGCGGAGCGGCTGGGCCCGTGAGCCATGGCCGCTGAGCCTGCGCGTCCGGAGCCTGTGCTCCGCAACGGGAGAGGCCACAACAGTGAGAGGCCCGCATACCGCAAAAAAAAAAAAATTGAGTTATTTGTAGTGAGGTGGATGGACCTAGAGATTGTCATACAGAATGAAGTAAGTCAGACAGAGAAAAACAAATACTGTATGCTAACGCATATATATGGAATCTAAAAACAAAAATGGTACTGATGAACCTAGTGGCAAGACAGGAATAAAGATGCTTTATAGAGAATGGACTTGAGGACACTGGCGGGTGGGGGGAAGGGGAAGCTGGGGTGTAGTGAGAGTAGCATTGACACATATACACTAAATAGATAGCTAGTGGGAAGCAGCCGCATAGCACAGGGAGACCAGCTTGGTGCTTTGTGACCACCTAGAGGGGTGGGATAGGGAGGGTGAGAGGGAGGCTCAAGAGGGAGGGGATATGGGGATATATGTATGCATGTGGCTGATTCACTTTGCTGTACAACAGAGAGTAACAGCACTGTGAAGCAATTATACTCCAATAAAGATGTATCAAAAAAAAAAAGGAACCATGCCAAGAGGAGGTCTTCACAGATGGTGAATACAGGAGACACAGGACCAAGTGTTCATTCCTCCATTCACCTGACAGCTCTTCAGCACACTCTGCTAGGGGCTGGGCAGCATATATCTGATTAACAAACATGAACAGTAATAATAATTACAGATGCTTATGCTCACAGAGCACTTGCCACTTGCTAGATAGGCACTCTCTTAAGCACTTGACGTGTTTACTTCTTCCACCAACACTATGAGGTAGGTTCTGTAACCCGCTTGTAGGGTTTGGCCACTCAGGAATCTGAAGCATAGAGAGGTTGATAATTTGCTCAGACTCCCCCAGCTAGTAGATGGTGGTGCTGGGATTCACACTACCTGGTTCCGAAGTAACGGTAAAGCTGGGAATGTATTGATAGTAAGGGAGGTCGTACCCAATGTCACAGTGCCACCTAGGAACCCAAAGGGACATATTCCGACGAGTCTGCAGCCAAGACCCAGTTTCTCCTTTGATGGGATGGGAAGTTGATCAAGTTCAGAAGAGAGAGAAACCAGGCTGCACAGAGGGAAAGAATTCATCTCTGAAAAGGTCCTCCCAGGAAAGAAACAGTCTTGAGTGTGGGTTCTAAACACAAAGCGGTCACAAACTTGGCTCTGCGTCAGAATCGGCTGGAGTGCTTTAAAAAAAATTTGTATTAATTTAATGTTTATTGAAATCACAGTTAATATGAATGAGCACTTCTGGCATAAATAGTCATGGGAACAAACAACTACTCTGGAGGCGTGCAGTTGGACTCATGGCACCCAGCGTGTGCTGCACCGTAAGCTTGCTAGCATCAGTCTTCGCCCCCCTCGCTGTACTTACTACCATCCTAAGCTTCACCTGGCCCTTCAGTACAGCATTTTGCAGATCTGCCTGTAACCCGGTGAGGTCCCTGAGCTGCCTCGCAGGAAGGGATGGCCCTGGGGAGTTGTGTGAACGTGTTAAGCGGAGTTCAGTTAAGAGACCTACTGCATGGTGGTGTATAGATTGTACGTTATGCATTTAACCACTTAGTGCTGTACACGGAAGCTTTTGCAAGAACTTTTCTCGCTGTTGTAAGAAATGTTGCAGTAAATATCCTAAAGCTAAAACATTTAATCATTAAACTATTTCCTTTGGAAAATTATTGATAAGTGATCTGTAGGTCAAAATCGTATGCACACATTCAAGGCTTTGAATAGTTCACGTATCCCTCCAGAGCAGTTGTACACATGCACTTAACTCATTAGCAATTTCCCTGAACTTGGCTGAATTTTATCCTTTACTTTTTTTAAAAAATTTATTTTATTTATTTTTGTCTGTGTTGGGTGTTTGTTGCTGTGTGCAGGCTTTTTCTGGTTGCGGTGAGCGGGGGCTAATCTTCGTTGCACTGCGCGGGCTTCTCATCGCACTGGCTTCTCTTGTTGCAGAGCACAGCCGGGCTCTAGGCACGTGGGCTTCAGTAGTTTTGGCACGCGGGCTCGGTAGTTGTGGCTCGTGGGCTCTAGAGCGCAGGCTCAGTAGTTGTGGCGCACGGGCTTGGTTGCTCTGCGTCATGTGGGATCTTCCTGGACCAGGGCTTGGACCTGTGTCACCTGCATTGGCAGGCGGATTCTTAACCACTGCACCACCAAGGAAGCCCTTATCCTTTACTTTTTAAAACATCTTTGCCATTTTAGTAGGTGAAAAATGACATTCATTAATTGCCTTTCTTTGAATTCTATTGAGACTGAACTCTTAAAAAATTGCTTATTGTCTTTTTAGTTAAATTACTTGTTCAATTAATGTTGAATATCAGATTTTTAAATCAAAATATGTTTTCTACCTGTAAAAGTTTTTATAAGAGCTAGAGATTTTTTTATTTTTAATACAGGACTTTAAGAAGATGAGATGAAGGAAACTCCAAGGGATATACAGTAGGTTGTCGATGTTTAGTGTTTTGTTCCTCTTCTTTAAGGAGTAGTGGGCTTTTAACCAGTACCAGCACTGCTACTTGTCTAGCACAGAACCTCCTAATGTGGGTTGGACATAGTTTTGTATTGAATAGTCCATGCTGAGATACCCCATTTTACATCAGGCATTTATTACCAAGTTCTTAGTTTTTGCTTAGGTAGTTCTTCATTGGGCAGTCTTCGAGGATGGTGTCTTTATTTTTGGTTTCTTTAGAAGAGTTCACTTCACGCTAGTATGCTCTGCACTGTGTTCCGTGTGCCCGTGTGGTCCTGTGGCTCCATTTCTCGTGGTAGCCCGAGTATTCTGCATGTCTACGTGTTCCCTTTGCTACTGGCATTCTCTATACCGTCTGCTCTTTCTCCTCTCTGTGAATAGAGCCAGTAGCTTGAGTCCTGAAAAACTGAAGTTTGCCTTCCACCCCCGCCCCAGGGAGTTCAACATTTTATTTTTCAATATATTTGGGCAGAGAAAAAGGCCTTTCATCTTTCAAAAGACACATTTGATTCTGTGGGGTGGCTGGGCTCATCTGGGAGGTTCTTCTGCTCTGTGTGGCATTGGCTGGGGTCACTCAGGCAACTGTGCTCACCTGGGAGCTCGTCAGGGGCTAGACCATCTGGCACATCAGCTGGGGAGGCTGGAACGGATGGGGGCCAGCCAGGCCTCTCTTAAGAGGCTAGTTGGACTTCTTAAATGGTGGTGCGGGGGCTCCATGAGCAAACAGCCAGATTCCCAGCTCCTAACTACGTCATCCTCCTGCTTCTCAAAGCCATTTTTGTGCAGAGTGATCAATGGTGTCATGGAAGTTCACAAAGATGATCACTGGGGAGAGGCGACTGGTTGGATGATTGAAAGGCCGCTGGTAAGAAAAAACAGTTTCAAAAAGCAGTGGTATCTAGGGCTGGATGGCAAGGGGCTGAGTAATTCCAAGCATCCAACTCTCTTTCCTGGGTGAAGTCCTTGGACACTGGTGAGATGCTCCTTCATAAACATTTTATATGTTTATATTATAAACAACTTAATACAATATATGATTTTATAAAATGTCTTAAACATCTTATTGACAAGTAACATTAGGAGATACTGCATCGGATACCTCTCCTCTGGTATTTTATAATGAGTATTAACTTACAAAAAACTGAAAAGTAGGGCCATTAGAACACCTGTTTAAGTTTTTATGTCAGCTTTTGTGAAACTTATTTGATCATGGACTTTGTTGTTGTTAATACCTATGAATAAATGGAACACACTAGGAGTTTTAGTAACTTTTACAGAGCCGGGATTATACTCTGGATTCTATTGTCTAAGGGGTAAATCGTTATGCCCTCTTTTGCTATGAAGAATCAAGTATTAGTATTGTTTCTTAAAAACAAATTTAGGGCAGCATTTTAGATCTCACTGACTTTCCTGCTTTCCAGGGTTGGCAGTCTTGCTTTTCAACAGGAGCATAATTTCTTGCTGTCACTGCTGATGTTTTATAAAATGTTAACTTGTAACAATGCGTTTAACTTTACAACAAATTCTGAATAGTAATTTTTTAGCATTATGCTCCTTTATAGATTACAAGAGGGAGGTGAAAGGAAGTGCATCAGGAAGATGGTGGAGGTTAGTTCATAAGATATTTGCCTCCATTTTGATACAGAGAATATAAGTTTGTGTTATTCTGTTTCTGTATAAGAACCTCAAGCTCAAATTCAGTGCTTTATGCTTTAATATGAAAACATTTGGAAGTAATTACTGATTCTTTATTTGGTAATATAGAACCCCATGGCAACTTGTATGTTAGTGCAGTGTAGGAAAAAATCAGTCACAGTATATAATCATCATAAAATAAGAAATTTTATATATGGCTAACACATATTGGATTCTTAGCACTGTGCTAATGACATCAAAATGTATTTTCTAATTTAATCCTTAGAATCAGCCTTTGAGGTCAATACCATTATTACCCACTTTTTCAGATGAGGAAAGTGAGACTTAGAGAGGGAAAGTAACTTCCCACAGCCCACCTTGTAACTGTATATAGGTGGGGTTAGGTGGGGTAGGCCTAGACTAGGTCTAGAATCTTGGCCCTTTGCCACATTTCATATATATTTTCTCAACCAGTGTGATAAAGGGTTAACTTGTGAGATAAACACACGCACACACATACACAGACACATACATGAGAATACAATCTGGTCTCAACCATAAGAGACAAGGATGGCTGAAATATTTTGGGCATTTGTTTTCATTTGCTCTTAGAGAAAAACTTTTGCTGCAGTTGTGATTGACTCTCTAAATTGACTTGTGAATGTTTTCTGTCCCTCCCTGGGCAACAAATAATGAACTACTTTAAAATAGATAACAAGAAAGAGGAATTAAAAATAGGGATTCGGCAAGTTCAAAAACGGATTTAAGGGCTTCCCTGGTGGCGCAGTGGTTGAGAGTCCGCCTGCTGATGCAGGGGACACGGGTTCGTGCCCCGGCCCGGGAGGATCCCACATGCCACGGAGCGGCTGGGCCCGTGAGCCATGGCCGCTGAGCCTGCGCATCCAGAGCCTGTGCTCCACAACGGGAGAGGCCACAACAGTGAGAGGCCCGCGTACCGCAAAAAACCAAAAAAACCAAAAAAAACGGATTTAAGGACCCCTGACCAGTCACGTTGCTTCTAGTAAAACTGTTGTATCGTGGGATTATTTTGATCTAAGGGGATCAATCTGAGGTGGATTTGGGGTCATTTGGTCCAGCAGGTGGGTTTTGGGCAGGCAGTGTGACGTGGGAGGAGTGCTGCTGGCTCGAATTCTGGCTCTTAGGCACCTCTGAGGTCTCAACTATGTCTGCAGCCAGCTAGTTCAGGGCATAGGGTAGAGGATTCATCTCTTTGGGTTCTGTTTCCTTCTCCGTAAAAGGAGAGGCAGCTTTCTCATTCCAGAGTTTCCTGATTTAGACCTATTTCCCTTCACTTGATTTGCTGTTTGGTTAGAGAAATATTTTAATGACTATATTGCACATAATTTAAAAAATCAAGTTCCAGTTAAGATGTGTATGCTAAGAAAAAAAAGGATCTTCAGAATAGAACAGGACCTTCTCAAAACCATTCAGTAAGCCAGAGGCATTGATAAAAGTAATACCTCAGAGGAAGGATTGTAGTAACAAAAGAAAGGGTAGGATATTTTTGGGTTTTTTTGTCACAGAAATTGTGTACCTTTAATAGAGGGAATAGTATGGCTAAAACAAATGAACTGTACCATAATGGAAGGAAAATTACATGACAGGGTATTGATATGCCAGGCATTTACTGTATCCTGATTTTGTTTATACACACACACACATATAAATTTAAATTTATATTTTATATGTATGTATTTGTTAAAAAAAAAGTGACCCATTAGTAGGCCATGAAATTTAGTGGGTTGTGGCCAACATGACAAAAATAAAAGAATGCATCACCCATAGTAAGTATTGTGTAACTTGTTATGCACGTGCATGGTGCACGTGCACATTTAGGGTGTGCTAGGTCACAGTGTAAAATATACATCTAAATGGGTCACGGTCATTAATGGAAGGGGTTCTCTCAGTACACATTAAATAACATGCTTCTTTGAGTTGTACTTAGTTTTGATTGGTCTGAATTTAGAAGTTTTTTTTCCATTTTTTCCTCTAAATTAGATTGGTTTAAAAACAAAAATCGTTTGAGTTAGTTGATGCCCTTTTAGTTTATTCTGACAGGGTGCCTCAGGACAAGGGGATTTCGGTGTGCTGGGAGCCATCTCATGGGCTTTGGGTTACAGTGCAACATAACTCCCTTTGATAGAAAACTTGCAAATCCTTTTTCTGATGTCCTGGCTGAGCTGCACAAATGGCCAGAACTTGAAGTTAACAAACCCAGGCCTGCAGATTCAATTCTTACCTTCTATCCTTGGCCACACACTGGACCCCTGAATCTAGCCAATCAACTCTATAGTGTGTGCCATCTCCCAGTAGATGATCATGAGAGAGGAAGACCAGTCAACGCTTCGTCTCTTGAGGCTGGGTCACAAGCACTGCCTTTTCATTTATTTTTTTATTTTAAATTTATTTTAGTTTTGGCTGCATTGGGTCTTCACTGCTGTGTGCGGGCTTTCTCTAGTTGCGGAGAGCTGGGGGGCTACTTTTTGTTGCCGTGCACGGGCTTCTCACTGCAGTGGCTTCTCTTGTTGTGGAGCACGGGGTCGGTAGTTGAGGCACGTGGGCTCAGTAGTTGTGGCTCACGGGCTCTAGAGCACAGGCTCAGTAGTTGTGGCGCATAGGCTTAGTTGCTCCACAGCATGTGGGATCTTCCCGGACCAGGGCTCGAACCCATGTCCCCTGCATTGGCAGGCGGATTCTTAACCACTGTGCCACCAGGGAAGCCCCAAGCACTGCCTTTTTGTATAAGGACAGTACACTGGCAGGAGATACAGCCTTCAGTGGACGAATAGCAAATGGGCTTATTCCTCCCCTCCTGTGACACATTCCATCATCCCTATATTTCCTTGTTATTGCTCATGCTGGCCTTGGAGCCAACACAGGTGTCAGCATTTTTAGCATTTATTCACTGTATTGCTCTTTTTACATGCTGATTTTGGGAAACTGGGCTTCTTGAGGGAACGGATTGTGTCCTATCTTTTTATCTGTATTGCGTAGCAAAGTACATTGCATGTGTGCAGGCCGTTAATAACTTCCATATGAATGAATGTATGATTCAGGTGAATTTGGGCGTTTGACTTTTTTGTTAATTTAAAAAATTTAAGCTTAAGGCTCAGGAAGGTGGATCTTTAAAAATTTTTTTTTAGGATTTTACTTGTGTACAGCATTATGCCCAAATTGTGTTATTACGTTAATAATGGAATTGCTAAAAGTTGCTTTGCTGTCTAAGACTAAATATACAGTAGCTATGATATTTTATTTCCTTTTAAAAGCTAAGTAAAAAATTTAATGATTTTATAGACGTGTGTGTGTATGTATATGCATGTATACACAAACATTAATATTTATACACACCCGCACACACAGTGGCATGGAGACCTTTATGGACATATTTACCTGAAATACACATTTCTTCACATTCTTATGTTAAGAATTCTACTCAAAGATATTTCAGTGACATAACATCAGAATCCATGGGTAACAAAATACAAGGATGCATTCCATGGTATCATATGGGGGGGTTAGGGTATAAAAATATCATTAATAAAATAGTGGTTAATGTATTTAAGAACAAAATATAAAACCTGGAAGTCTACTGACATAGAAAGTTTAGGGTGTAGGATTAAATGTGCCCTTGGCTATAGAAGAAATGATGGGGGTGGGGAATGATTCCTTGCATGAGATTCTGGGGACTAAGAAATCCCCGAAAGAGCAGTCCACTCTGATCATTGTAAAGGTCAGAACACTGGCTAGGCTTAATTGGGAAATATTCAACAGAAGGTCAGAAATTTGAGGGAGAAGCAGGGAATCACAGATGCTATTCATATATACGTAAGTGCACCGAAAAGACATTGCCTAGTGTGTTTCATAGAGACTTCGGGCCACCTCTTGACCTATTATTTTGGATAAGCTTCTACTGTCACGTCATGGTCTGTCCTCCTCTTGCACAGGTAGCTACTAAACTATACTGGTCTCCTTTGCATAATCTGTTGGCAACTGTCCCTAGAGAAGGGTTTCTCAACCTCACTACTATTGACAACTTGGACCAGATAATTGTGTTGTATGTTCTGTGCATTGTAGGACGTCTAGCAGCATCCTTGACATGTACCCACTAGATGCCAGTAGCATTCCCATAGTTGACAACCAAAAACATCTCCAGACATTACTATGTCCCTTGGGAAAATTGTGCCCAGTTGAGAACCACTGCTGTAGATTACGGTAGGTCAGCATGTTTGGGAGTTGTCTCTTGTAGCTCATCCTGGTCAGGCCTGGGCCCATCCTCTCCAGCAGAGCAGGGGACTGTGCTTTTGGAACACTCTTTCTCGCCTTCTGTAAATGGCCACATGAGATCATCTTTAGGGTATACTTTTGGGCCTGTGGACTTTCAGAAGTCAGCTGTTTGAAGGGATAAAAGGCACTGAGGAGTGCATTTATAGGCTATTAACATTACCCAGTTAATATGAAAAGTGGTGAATCAGGATGTATTTTCACTTATTTGTAGGTACCTGGAAATTATACTATTAGGACCTGCTTGTAATCAAATACTAAGCTCTTTGAGGGCAGAAATTTGTCTTCGGTCACTGATATATGCCAGGTGTTTAGAGTAGGTGATCAATAGTTCCTGAAAGTTGAATGAAAACATTAATGACTGGCTTTTTTGAATGGATCCAAAAATAGCTGTCTTCCTTGTAAACATACCTAAAATGAACATGAGGCTAGAAAAGCTCCAAAGAATGGAAACTATTAATCAAGAAGATAAAGCTTATTCCATGAGTAAAAAAATTGGAAAGAGGAAACCTGAGAATAAGATTCCAATTGTATTGCAAGTATTGATTGACAGGATTATCACAAACCTGTCTGAACACCAAAGTAGTAGCAGTCTTCAACTTTACTAATAGTTGGCTTCTAAAATGTTGACTGTAAGGTAGCACTTAGAACATACTTTGCTATGGCAAAGGGTTATAAATGGCAGTTGAATTCCTGTGTCCACGTCTGAATGCCTGTCACTAATCCCCTGCCATTTATGACAGAACGCAGAGCGTCAGCCAGGAGGCCAGGGACATCCCCAACTCTAGGACGGCCTCCCCTGGGGCGAGGGGCTTTTTGCGAGTGTTGAGAGGGGATTAGCGTGGCAGACAGGACGAGGCAGATGCTCTCGGGTCCCAGTTCCCTTAAACTACATGGCATGTATATAACTATAGTAAAGCCATTGCCATGCTGGGGTGACGAAGTACCACTGGAGTTCAGCTGTATATGTGCTCATTTGTGAACAGCTGGCTACATATACTTAGGGATTCAACTTCTGTTAAACTAAATACCTTTTTTTTGGCTGCAACACGTGGCTTGCAGGATCTTAGTTCCCCGACCAGGGACTGAACCCGGGCCGTGGCAGTGAAAGCCCGGAATCCTAAACACCAGGCCACCAAGGAACTCCCATTGTTAATATAAACATGTAAGTTGTTACTTATAAATTTAGTACAAGCTGTAAATGTAAATTTAGAAAAAAGGAGTAACCAAGGGGCTTTATGTTGTATACAGAGAGTCTGGGGTTCACCGTCCCTACCAGACTCTATAGAAGGTGACTGTGCTCACAACCTATTCTTTCCTGCCACCCTCAAAGGTACAGAGAGGTGAGCCACAGTGGAGGGGTAACAGCCCCAAAACTAGAAATTAGCCTGTCTGGGTTCAAAGACTGAGTCTACCTTTGCTAGCTAGCTGTTTCCTTATCTGTAAAATAAAGAATTCAAAGAGTTCCTGTGAGAATTAAGTGAAATAATACACCTAACCTCCTAACACAATGCCTGGTAGATGGCATGTACTCCATGTTAGTTAGTTATTACTCTTGTTACGAGTTGGAGTCAGTCTGACATTTTTGTATTTTGGAAAGATAGAGAATAACTGCCTACCTTTTGGCATCAGTGTCTACCAAACACTAAATATCTTTGGACCCTGACATGGATTTTTATATTATTCAAGAAATTACTACTGCAACACAATGTGGTAACAAAACAGTGAACTTTACTGAGAAGTTTCAAACATCATGACCTGAGGAAGTATTTTTCAGTTCAGTTTATCAAAATACTTCAACTTTCCGGCTGGATCTGGGATTATCTGTTAAAGAAAAAAAGCAAATTATTCATTTTAAAAGCCAAAGTATATCAACAGTAGGCTGACATTAGTTGCGTATCTCTTGACTAAAGATAAAGATTATTTTGTGTACCAAATTATATCATATATATTTAGGAAAAACCGGATTTGTCCTGCTAATCTCAGCTCTCCCAGAAGGCAGATAGTTTGCTAGTAAATTAACATCTGTACTCAAGCACCTCAAATTTACTTACAGCTCTTCTCTTTGCCACCAGGCTTTCATGGCATCTTCAGGTATGGTGTAAAATCAAACATGTTAAGAGAGCATGGCTACAGATGTTAATGTATTTTTAAAATTATCTGCTGATGAAGTGATGATATGCTACAACCTGAAAAGGGGGCAGTGGGTTCAAATGGATTGCTTGGAGGTCCAGAACTGTAACCTTTTAATCTCAAACCGCAAAGTAAAAGAAGTACTCTAAAAACAACGCGAGTACCTATTTAGTGAATGGACAAATACTCTGAAAGAAAAAGTGTTCCCTCCTAGAGCGTTACAGCCTTAGAAACCACCTAGGTTTCTAATTTCTCACATTAACTGTTACTTGCTAGTTACAGGTAAAGTACATTTATCCCTATATAAAAAAAATAACCTTGTACTTTATTGTAATCAGCTTATGATAGTTCTATATGCATTTTCTTCAGCATAAAATAAATGTTACCTAATTTCAGGCATCACTCCAGGAGTATTTTGTCTTTGCCAATATATAATCTCTCTGCATTCCAATTCAATTCAAGAGTACTTATGGCATAACAACCGGGTGCCGACAGTATGCTGCACAGTGGGGGATCCAGTGGTAACCACCGAAGTCCCCGCCTTGGAGGCTCGTACAAGCACGTGGGGAAGATGTACGTGTACATAACTGCTTTTGATGCAACACACTTTTGTGAGGCTGAGATGGCATCAGGGAAGGCCTCAGAGTGGAAGTAGCATTTAAGTTAGTCTTGAAAGAAGAATTTGGGGAATTTAGGGAAGGGGAGAGAGGTACTCCAGGCTACAGAAAGAAAGACCTGAGCAAAGGCACAAAAGCGTGACAGAGTAGGGCTTAGTTTGGGGAAAGATGAGTCACGTGATTTGGTGGGAGCATAGCATGTGTGCATGTGTGTGTGCGTGTGTGAATCATGGGATGATGACCAGGGAGAGGCAGTGAAACGAGAGAATGCAGAAGCTTGAAGGCTGTGCCCGAGCATGAGGACTTTGTACTGCAGAGCCACTAAGAGGTTCCGGTCTGCAGAATGACATGTGTTGGAGAGGAGAGAAACTGAGGTCGGGGAGACAAATCAGGAGGCCTGTGCAATAGAGATGAAAAATTCATCTGTCTTCAAAGAAACGCCACCACCAAACCTTTTCTGATCCTACACCCCCCTCTCTAGCTGTTTTCTTTCCTTCTTTCCTTCTTGCCCTATCCTCAAACCACCTGCTGCCCTCCCTGTGGTCACGAGGGACTCCACATTGCTCAGTCAACTCATGGGACTCCAACCCTCAGTGCACTGGGACACTGGCGTCCTCTCCCATTCCCACAGCTCAGCGTTCTGCCCGCGCCAACCCTTTCTGCTCCCCCGCCACGCTGAGCCGCTACCGGCCTCAGGGCCTCTGCCCCTGATGCTCTTTCTGCACGGCTCCATGCACGACTGGCTCCCTTTCTTCACTCACGTTTCAGCTCAAATATCATCTGAAAAGTCTTTCCTGACCACTTTATCCCCATCCCAGGCACTGTCTCACCAACTCCCATCAACCTGTTTCTAAAAGCATTGGCCACAACTGAAATTAGAACGTAACTTTGAGGGCTGGGACATTGGCTATGGTGTTCACTAGTAAGTATCATCTGGCTATCATCCAAGTTCGAATAGTTGCCATATAGCAGGTGCTCAAGGAATGTCTGTTGAATGAATGCCCATAAAAACAGAGTAGAATGGTGGTTGCCAGGGGCTGGGGCTGGGGGAAATGGGGAGACGCTGGTCAAACGGTATAAACCTTCAGTTTTAGGATGAATAAGTTCTGGGGACCTGATGCACAGCACGGTTGACTATAGTTAATACTGTTGGTATTCCTGAAATTTGCT
Organism: Globicephala melas; assembly: GCF_963455315.2. Classification (NCBI taxonomy): domain Eukaryota; kingdom Metazoa; phylum Chordata; class Mammalia; order Artiodactyla; family Delphinidae; genus Globicephala; species Globicephala melas. The sequence goes on from NC_083335.1 coordinate 106,415,023, forward strand.
AGAAGAGTAGATCTTAAGCCTTCTCACCCCACACAAAAAAGGCTAACTGTGAGATGATGGATTTGTTAATTAATCTGATTGTTTTCAACTATAATCTCTTCAAATATTTTCTCAGACCCTTTCTTTTCCTCTTCTTCTTCTGGGACCCCTATAATTCAAATGTTGATGTGTTTAATGTTGTCCCAGAAGTCTCTGAGACTGTCCTCAGTTCTTTTCATTCTTTCTTCTTCTCTGCAGCAGTTATTTCCACGCTTTTATCTTCCAGGTCACTTATCTGTTCTCCTGCCTCATTTATTCTGTTATTGATCCCTTCTAGAGAATTTTTAATTTCATTTATTGTGTTGCTTCATCATTGTTTGTTTGCTCTTTAGTTCTTCTAGGTCCTTGTTAAACGTTTCTTGTATTTTCTCCATTCGATTTCCAAGATTTTGGATCATCTTTACTATCATTACTCTGAATTCTTTCTCAGGTAGACTGCCTATTTCCTCTTCATTTGTTTGGTCTGGTGGGTTTTTACCTTGCTCCTTCATCTGCTGTGTGTTTCTTTGTCTTCTCATTTTGCTTAACTTAATGTGTTTCGGGTCTCCTCTTCGCAGGCTGCAGGTTCGTAGTTCCCGTTGTTTTTGGTGTCTGCCCCCATTAAGCCAGATTTTCTTAAAAGCTTTTAATATACACTGAAGGTTTTGCTTGTGCCTGTCTTCTTTGCCCTGAATTGATTCTACCACGTCTCCACTGTCCCCCTCCCCTTTTTTAATGGTATCTTTCTCTGTATACTTGGCTTTAAAATTCACAGCGTCAGGCCCCATATTCTGCTTTCCCAGTTGCAGCTACTCTCCGTACAGTCCAAAGAATGTCTGTAGTCTTATGAGTTCTGCCTAGCAATGTTTACTTCATTTACAAAATCAAGGGAGTTCTTTTACAAGGAAAGATTATCCTAGGGTTGGCTTTTTTGTTTTTGTTTTTTTTTTTGCCCCAGCCATCCTCTTAACAGAAAAATCAATTTGACTTACTGTTTCACTACCAGGTTTCCATCCTGCAGGGCAGACTGAAAGAAACAAAAATTGTCAAAAGACAGTTTAAAAACAGAGTTCAGTTCTCTTTAGCAGCTCTTGTGTTTTCTTTTTCCAAATGAAACTGAAAATAGAGCCTATATTAATGAGAACATTGCTACAGGACAGTTGACTTCTGTTAGCTTACTGGCTTGCAGCCAGAAATTTTAGTCATGGAGCTTATCAGCAGGCAGTTAATCTATTTTCACTTTTGTCAATTATGTTTAGTTACATTTACAATAGAAGAAACCAAATTGAGTGTTCCTCTAATACAGTTGGAAAGTTTGGGAATCTGGTAAACTGAAAGGTCTTGGTACAGCAAAAATTCCTTGAATGTACATTCCCTTAAGCTTATCTGCTATGTCCTGCAGTATTTTGTACTGATGCCATGGTTCACTGTTTGTCAAAAAAGACTTTAACATTATTTGGAAGGTAGGATTTCCCCTTGATTTAGAGTGCACCCTGACTCAGGCACTGAGTTACACGTTTGAAAGGAATATATAACATGTGTTCTATTTTAAGAAGATCTGACCTCTTCCATTTGGCTACTACAAAAACTTGAAGTGAAAGGATGAAATGACAGGTTACCGGTGTGATACTGAATAACCTTAAGGATTTCTGAATTACTTTGAGGAAAAAAAGCTAAATCAAATAATGTAAACATGCAAATAAAACCTACGTTACTAGATACTGCCAGATTGGCTGGTGCATTTTAAGTTTATAGAAACATAATTTGGAAAATTACAGTAGCAGAAACTTCTCTGAGCTTAACCAAAAGGACTATGAAAATAATATTTTGTCCATCGTATTCAGTAAGTAGAAAATATTAGTGATATTTTGTTAAAAGCACTTTAAATTATAATTTGATCTGCTTAAAAGACCTAATAATCTGAAAACAATCAGAAGACTTTGGAACCATGAAAATTACTTGTAAGATAAGAAACCAAACTAATTATGCTAGTATCGCTCAAACTAAAAAATCAAGAGGCTATGATGGTTAGAAGGGAAGGGCACCTTCTCCATGTTTGTCGGTGTACTGGAATGCTTGAACCAAACGCAGTGTCTCATCCACAGATCTACCCACAGGAAGGTCATTCAGAGTAATCTGTCTTAGGATTCCTTTGTCATCAATAATGAAGAGACCTCTGTAAAACATAAGAATGGTAAAAGTGAGGACATTTGTTCTCAGTCAAGAAGAAAAATATTAGTTAACATGAATCCCTGTACCGCTCACACAGAAGGATGTTATACAGAACCAAAAACTCACTACTTACCTACTTGACTGGTATGCACATGCACACACCCCCATACCCACACTTATCTACTGTATATTTTGGGATTATCACTGTTAAACGGTAGCTTTAATAATTTGTTTTTGTCTATGAAATGTACTGTAGTATTATCAGTTGAATCTTGACGTGTACTAGGTTTGGGATTGTACTGTAAATGAAATGATTAAACTATCTAGCAAAGCCTTCCTTTGGGTGAAGGAGTGATCCATGTTTCTTATCACTGGCTGTTTAGAATGTCTTTGTATTTCCTTTTTCAGGGGTGGAAAAAGATAAAGTCACCAATATGAAGTTGCCTTTCCTTCTGAATCTTTCTATATGTGATTCACTACTAAGGCCTGGGGAATAATGAGATAGTTCGACCTTAAAGACCTGCTATTGAGATCGGGGTGGCACTTTAAGAGTTAAAGTATACTAGAGATAAAAATTGTCAAAGGATTTTACTATCTATTTATTTCAGTCAATATGGATTTCAACCCAATACTTACTTTGGATTAGAAAAGGATCTCGGGTACTAGGGCTAATTGCTTGTGTACAAGTATTAAAATAATGATGATATATATATATTTAGTAGAAATACATGGCATTACATATCTGTTACATGAAATCTTATTCCATAATCATGTTAAACATTACTGAAGTGTTCCTCCTCATTCTACAACACCTTTTTTGAATGAGCAACTCAACGTCTGAACTAACTAGGGCTCAATCTCCTTAGACCAGATCAACTTGGCCAAACTCAGGCAAAATTGTTAATTACTACTCATATGGGTATCCTTTCATGTACTACTTTTACAGTTGAAAATTCTCATCAAAGGTGATCAAGTCTGTTCTGAAGTAAGTGACCCTGATGGGAAATTTTGACCTTGCCTCTGTAAGGCACATCATACCAACACACACCACACAAAAACAAATCTGCCTTTTCTTTGGTAGCAAATTGTAGCTTCTGTTTTCTGTTCTGATTGTGTGAACTGCTTCTTTGGTAGACTATGAGACTAAGGCATTTGCCATACTTGGTGTAATATGTATATATGTCTCTTCCACAGAACAGAGACAGGTCATTCTTACAAAAAGTATGAAATTAAAATGGCAACAGACATCTCAATAACAGCCCCAGAAGCTAAAGGTATCAGGGCAATGCTTTCAAATGTCCACAGGAAAATGCCTTTCAATCTAGAATTCTACACCCAGCCACATTATTAATCAAGCATGAGAGCAGAATAAAAACATTTTCAGACACAGAAGGCCCTCAAGCATTTTACCTTCCAATGACCTTGTATTAGGAAGCTATGAGGATGTGCTTCACCATAACAAAGGATTACATAAAGAAGGCAGGCAGGCATGGGAGCCAGAAAATTGGGTATCTAATAGAGAAGAGGTGAAGGAACGTCCCAGGATGCTGGTGCATAAAGTGCTAGGACAACAGCTATGTAGCAGGCCTAGCGAGCCATCAGTCTGACTGGAAGCAGGAGGATGGAGGAAAAAAACTGACAGAGGAAAAATGCAGTACTTAGAGGGGTTACAATCCAGGTGTGGAATTTAGGAATAATTAGTGATGGATATATAGAAAACTAAGGGAATGAAAGAAATGAAGTAGTTTATTAGCTACAAGAAAATAAAAATATCTGCCACAGGGGAAGGTAATCTTCAGCACACTACACTTAAAAGTTTAGCAGTGAATAATATTTATATAAACACTGAATATTGACTTAATCCAAAATTGTGACACATTATACTGGGAAAATTAATTTGGGGATGATGTAAGAAAGATAAAGTCCTATTTACCATGAAAAATAATAGCAAAATTGATATATCCAGGAGATGTATTATATAAGATACTATTTAGAAATATGGAGTCAAATAATGCAAGCAGTAGCTAAAGGGCTGAAAGTAGCTTCCTCCATGAAGCAGGGCTAAGAGTAAGGAGAGGACTGTTTAAGAAAATGTGACTTTTAAAAACTATGTGCATATATTACTTTGATGAAAATAAAAAATTAAAAAAACAAACTTGGTTCAAATCACATAAAATAGCTAATATTAGATAATTTTACTTGGTTAATGTTCAAATAATTCTAAATTTTAAAAGTGCCTCAATCTTTTTAGTGGCATATTTACTCTTCGGGAGTTAACTTAGTAATAAACTCTAGGCAGAAACCATTACAGACTTGGCAAGTACCAAAAAAAAAAAAAAAGAGAGAAAGGAACTTGGTAGTGACACATGATACAATATGGATGAACCTTTTTTGAAAACACTGTGCTAAGTGAAAGAGGCTAGTCATGAAAGAGCAGATACTGTAGGATTCCATTTCTATGAAATGTCCAGAATAGGCAACTCGAAAGACATAAAGTAGATTAGTGGTTGTGTAGGGCTAGGGGAGGGGGACTGGGTGAAACGGGGAGTGACTCCTAATGGGGATGGGATTTCTTTTTGGAGCAATGAAAATGTTCTGAAATTGATTGTGGTGATGGTTGCACAACTCTGTGAATATGCTAAAAACCACTGAATTGTATGCTTTAAATGGGTGAGTTGTATGGTATGTGAATTATATCTCAATAAAGCTGTTATATGAAACCCACAGGATTATAAAATACTGACACCTTCACATAAAACATTAAAAAAACTTAGCACTGCAAAGCAAATCAACAATATATAAGAAAATTAAAACTGTTTCAAGCTGAAGTTGCCCTTTTTTTCAAAGAATTCTATCAGTATTTATTAACTCAAGTAACTCAATGAGGGTTGTTGGGTAAAATATTTCCTTAATTTTTCCTACTCCAAAGACACAGGTTTGTTAAATAAATACTATGATACTTGTATTTAGAAAAACCATTACTAGAGTCAGTTTGGAAAAGAGGAGAAAGAAATGGACAAACCATTTGGGGACCTGGGTTCATGTCTGGGCTCTGCAATTAACTGTAGTAACTTTGGCTAAGTCCATGGAACTCTGAATCTGCTTTTTATGTAAAATGACAGGGTTGGTCAAAGACCTCTAAATAATCTTCTGGCTCTAACAGTCTGTGACACTCACATAGCTTAAGTTGGGCACATACCAATTATTTTTAACGGTATCTACAACATTTTTGCAAACAGAGCAAATATTTCTTGATCAAACCTTGTATCTTCTAACTCCATTTCAAGGAGGATTACAAATATATTCATATTTGTCATAATGTAAAACCACTGAAAGGTACCTAAGAGTGTGGCCCGAGTCTTCCAGATATACGCCATAGTCCTTTGAGATCTGATGGTTCAAATCTGAAAGAAGTGGAATGCTTATCAGCCCAAGTCCTCCTTGTCTTCGAGGGGTATTAATCCTGTAACAGAAAATTTACCTTTCAGGGTTAAGTAAATGGCATATATTAAAACAGCACTCTTTCTTTGCATATGCACACAAACACACAACACACACATTCTCTAACAAAGACAGGCTAATATACATTCTATTTTTCTTGCCTCTCCCTTCCCTTAACAATATATTCATATCCTTTAAACACTAAATATGGAGATATACATTCACATTTTTAATGTACAGACATAATATATGTTACTAATCTCTACTGACAGTCATTTAAACTGATTCCATTTTTTTTTGCTTTTATAAACACTGCTGGAAAATCCTGATAATTCTCAACTTTGTATACTTGTCTGATTAATTCCTAGAAGTGGAATTATGGATCAAAGGATATGCACTGTCATAAGCATAACCTTAGAATTGTGATTGCAAGACAAAGCCTTGTGAGATAAGCACGATACAACTGGATGGCATTTTAATATTCTGAGAGACAAGAAATGCCAAGTCCACTTGAAGCAGCAAGGAAGTCAGCTGTAATCTCAGACTCATCAGTCTTCAGATTTAAGTATTCTGCAACTTGAAACTGGAGGATGTGGGTTGGGGCCCTCATGGTAGGACACTGACGTAGCCGTTAGGAAACAGGGAACTGTGGCTCCAGATGTTGGCAGCCCCAGTTCTGACATCCAAGTAGAAATCTCTGGTTGATATGAAACCTATCCAGCTGAGAATGTATCCCCCAAAATTCCTTGGGAAAGCAATCCCAAATTATTTGGGATGACATAACTTTCTCCTTAGTGGATTTGTGTTTTAATCCTGCAAAGATTTAGAATTACTATAGAAATGATGAAGCAAATTCAAACCATAGTTTTAATATTTTTATATTAAGAAATAATCAGTATATATTTGTATACTAAATTATAATGTTTAAGAGATTTGGCATGTTAAAATAACAGATTCACTTTATGATTCCAATTCAAAATGTGTAATCTGAAATTTTAGTTTATAACTAGTAAAGAAACATTTTAAAAGGACTTAAGACACACCTATTTATTTATTAGATTTGCAAGAATTAAGTTCTTGGGAAAGTTTGTCTGAAAACAGATGCTTAAATATATTAAATATATAACTGCATCTTAAAATACTTAAGAGAATCAATTACTTAAGGAAATTAAATTAAATTTAAATTGTAGCTCCTGAACCAATTAAACTTTTACTTACATATACGCACATACATATATGTGTGTATGTATAATTTACAATTATAATTTATATACATTTACAGTTATATATACAAATATATTCATGTATATATATTTATATACATAATTGTAAATGGAGAAAAACCTGTTTTGACTTTGTTACTTTAACGAATTGAATGTTAAATTTTAAAAGCAAAATAATTCTGCACAATCTTTATTGTGCAAAAATTTTGTGAACAAAATTATGGATGCTATTAAAAACTCACATTAGGGACTTCCCTGGTGGCGCAGTGGGTAAGAATCCTCCTGCCAATGCAGGGGACATGGGTTCGAGCCCTGGTCCGGGAAGATCCCACATGCCACAGAGCAACTAAGCCCGTGTTCCACAACTACTGAGCCTGAGCTCTAGAGCCCATGAGCCACAGCTACTGAGCCTGCGTGCTGAAGCCCGCGAGCCTACAGCCCATGCTCCGCAACAAGAGATGCCACCGCAGTGAGAAGCCTGCGTACCACAACGAAGAGTAGCCCCCGCTCGCTGCAACCAGAGAAAGCCCGTGCTCAGCAACGAAGACCCAACGCAGCCAAAAATAAATAAATAAATTTATAAAACAAAACTCACATCAACATGAACATTTCAATGTTTGAAACATGTTGCCTAACTGCTCTCCAGAAATGCTGAATCAACTGTGTTTGTGTAAGTACCATTTCTTCACACCTTTATCAACATTGGATGAAATTCTTAAATATTTGAACTCTTGGCCAGACAGAGGAAAAAAATGTCATCTCTTGTCATTTTATTGTAAATTCTCTGCAATTAATTAGGCAGAGCATCTTTTCATGTTTAATGAATTTTTAAAAATTATTTAAAGCATTAATTTAAAAAATCATTGCTTCTTAAAAAGTAATGATAAAAGCTATTTTGAGTTTGACTTAATACTAGACAACTGGGTAACAGAGAGACATAGTATTTTAGATTTTATTTCTCCAGATTAAGGTTACCCAATTTATGATAATAAAGTAATCATACAATTCAGTGGTTTTTGCTATGGATATTACATCTTTTGAATTTAACTTTTTTTTCCCCAAATTTGAAATGTCCTATAAAATCCTTAAGCATTTTTACTGTACCTTCGTTGAACTAGCAGCTCTCAGATAAATTTATTCCTGAACTGTCTGATAAATAACTATATTCCCGTCACACAAGTATCATGCACTAACTGACTGTGCCACTGGAGCTCCTCTATATTCCTGTCATGTTAAGAGTTGTCTGCCCATAATTTAAGAGTATGTCCATTTTTTTCCCTACAAATATTAAGTTTAAGATACTGACCAGGCCAAATGGGTAAACTGTGAATCAACAGAGCATGCTACCACTTCAGTGTTTATCGATCTGAATTCCTCAATTCTATCACCAAAGGCGATGATTTCAGTTGGACACACAAAAGTGCTGAAAGTTAAAAAAAAAATTATTCTCTAAATACACATATACTTAGTTTCAAATGATTTTGTTTTTATAAACACCTTTAGTATATAAAAACACACATTAAGAACAATTTTATATATGAAGCTTCTCAAGATGGGAGTAGTCTAAAAAAATGGTTATTTGATCAAATCTCATTTAATTTAAAAAGTACAGAGTTCCCAATTACATCTTGATAAACTTTACTTTTATAACTTAATGGATCAGTGGTCAACCAATGTTCTCTTCTCCCTTATGGCAGCATCCCCCATTTTATTAGCTTTTATTCAATAATACTTTATATAGTGCTTTATAGCTTTCAAAGGATCAATACAAATTTTACATTGTTTCACTATTTTTTTTTAACCTTCCTATGCCAACCCTATGAGCTAGATGCATCTATCTCTATTTTGGAGATGAGGAAATACTCTCTCACCCCCCTCCCTTTCTTGATAAGGTCCTCTTCTACTTACTACCTCGTCTCCCAGTCCTGTTGTCAGAAGGGCACATTTAGAGAATATTACCTTAGGGTAGTATTTTTCAAGCAGTGATAGGGACTCCTTAAGCCAATTTATTGAGTTCCAACCAACATTTTAAAAAAGTGAAATAGACAGTATGATCACACATATATCACACACAGTAAGGGTAAGTTATAAAGCATATATATTTATATATAAGTGCATATATATGTGTGTATTCAGGAGTGATATTAAAAATATTTAACCACCTTAACTCAAGGTTGGCTTTAGCTCTCTCTGGAGGTTTCTGAAAGGGACTAGGTGGGAGGGGCAACTTGGGGAGGGCGTTGGTATGGAAGTTGTTCAGTATTTTAAGGAGCACGACTATACCGGTGCATACAGACTAAATATTACCTTGTATGTATAAGTGTATTGGGCGGCAATGAAAAATATATTTCCTACCATGTGTCATCGTCAAGAAAGTTTGAAAAACAGACTTACAGGACAAGTTCCTACCACAGCCCAACACAGGCTTTTCAAATGTTTCAGTTGTTCGAGTGGAGGACTGCCATATGCAAGCAGACAATTCTAATCCAGGTTATGTCCCTGGAAACCTGGCCTATGAATGTATTTTTAATATTTTCCAAAAGGTAGGAATGATCGGCCCCTGCCCTCTTTCCTATTATTCCAAGAAATGCTACCTAGAGACACACTGGCCTAACTTAAAGTTTAGGCAGAAAACTGAAATTCTGCAGAATCTTGGCAGAATTCTGACTTTCCTCCTTGCAGACTGTGGCAAATGTCCCAGGATTCTTCCTTCTCTAACCAGGCCCAGTCCGGCAGGCATTACACAGAAACAACAGAAAGAAGCTCTCTCAGCTCCTTGCCCCAGAAGACCACTGCTAACATCATGCTCTAATTAGATATATCTTATTCATTATGGAGTTTTAAATAACACTGGAGAAACAGCATATTTGTCTATGTTACACTAATTTCAAAATTCAGGTTTAGCATCAAATATATTTAATATATGTGTTGCTTTTCAGTTTTACAGCATGAATTTAGAAGGCCTATCATTTTATATATATTAAAATTTCTACTTCTGGTTTCTATTTGAAGTTAAGTTATATAATACATTTTAGCTAGTCAAGCCATAGTACAAGTTGATTAGAAAGAAGCAAGTTCTTACTAATTTAAAATATTACATATTATGCAGATTCATGATTTGTTTTAGCCTCAATGTACAAATTTTTATGAGAATTCGATTTGGATTTAGAGTAGGGGTCAGCAAACTTCAGTTCACAGTCCAAATCTGGCCTATCTTATTTTTTGTAAATAAACTTTCAACGGAGCACAACACTCATTCAGTATTGTCTATGACTGTTTTGTGCTTCAAAGGCAAAACTGAGTAGTTGCAATGAAGATCACTTCGAGACTAAAATATTTACTATCTGGCCCTGTACAGAAAAACTTTGCTGACCTCTGGCCTAGAGACAACCTAAAGATATGAGCTTAAGTATATCCTCCCTGCAAGTTTAAAATATATTTACTTAGTTCTAGATTACTCCTCATGTAAAAACGACCTTAATATACAGTGGCAAAGACAGAAGAATCTTCTATTTACTTTTGTAACCAAAAAATATATTCAAACAAAAAAGATAAAAGTTGGGATAACTCTCTTTGGTATCTTTTCGCTTTCATGGAATTTGAAAAACACTCAAAGTTAAATCCTCAATGTGACTAAAGTTCCAAGAGTATTTACTTTGAGTCAACTTTCTATCTACAAAAGTGCTCACTGCCAGAGTTAAAGAGAACTACCCCCATAACCATAATTTATATTAATAGGTATTATTTCTTAAGCATATCCAGTATTTTCAGGAAAATGTTCAAATCACAGAAAAGCAACAGATGTAGCAAAGAATAAAAATAGTAAAACCATAGTTAAATGGCATCACCAGAGAAAAAGGCATATAAATATTCAAGTTAACAGAGAAACAGATTTGTGGCATAAGTCTTGCAATTAAATGCTTTCTAAAATATTCTCAGTCCATTTTCTTGCCTTAGTAAGTATAGCTTAATGAATATAAATGTGGCTTTCCTCTAATGATTACATTTTGATAACACAATCATGTAGATATAAGTACTGGGATCAATGGTTTATGATTCTGAAATATATTCAAGATGTTACCTTCTTGAAAAAACTCATCTCAATTTTCCCTTTAAGAACAAGTGCTAAATAAAATAATTTCTAACTATTTGATGTTGTTGAATAATGACTGATAATGACTGAGGTTTTACTAGCTGCTATGTACATGTATTACTTACAAATCAAGAGGGTAGAAGAAAAAAACCAGGTATTTCCCACGATAATCAGTTAACTTCAGCTCCTTAAATTCTCCATTTATCACAGCTGTTCCTTCCCAATAAGGTGCTGGCTTGGAAACTAAGAAAGAAAAATATATGATGTTCTTTTCTATTTACAATAGCCCAGAGATGGAAACAACCTAAGTGCCCATCATCGGATGAATGGATAAAGATGTGGCACATATATACAATGGAATATTACTCAGCCGTAAAAAGAACCGAAATTGAGCTATTTGTAATGAGGTGGATAGACCTAGAGTCTGTCCTACACAGTGAAGTAAGTCAGAAAGAGAAAGACAAATACCGTATGCTAACACATATATATGGAATCTAAGAAAAAAAATGTCATGAAGAACCTAGGGGTAAGACAGGAATAAAGACACAGACCTACTAGAGAATGGACTTGAGGATATGGGGAGGAGGAAGGGAAGGGTGAGCTGGGATGAAGTGAGAGAGAGGCTTGGACATATATACACTACCAAACGTAAAATAGATTAGCTAGTGGGAAGCAGCCGCATAGCATAGGGAGATCAGCTGGGTGCTTTGTGACCGCCTGGAGGGGTGGGATAGGGAGGGTGGGAGGGAGGGAGACGCAAGAGGGAAGAGATATGGGAACATGTGTATATGTATAACTGAGTCACTTTGTTGTAAAGCGGAAACTAACACACCATTGTAAAGCAATTATACTCCAATAAAGATGTTAAAAAAAAAAAAAGACCTGCTTACATTTTCCCTCTACCTTGATGCTTTGGCAGATCGCCTCAGAGCTTTTTCCCCCAGCTGCACGTATGAGCTCTTGTGGTCTACACAGATCATTTATTGGGCCTTTATCATTAATGCCTAAGTATAAGTAGGTTTTTTTGGCATTAGTTTTTCTCTCTATTCAGGTGGCAAACTTCCTAAAGTGGGCAAGGATCCTGAGTTTTAAAATCACCCCCACCTTCTACTATGTGCCTTATTTGTTGTGTATACAGAATAGAAACTAGTTTTTTGATTGATTGCAAGAAGGGATTAAAAATACCCTGAACATTTCACACAAACATTCATGTTCTCTGAGTCTAGCTTGAACCCTGCTTAAACTGAAGTGTTAGGTGTTTATTCCTACCCCATATGTACAGTGCTACTCAAAGAGTAGCCTGCAGACGCCTGGTGGGGCATGATCTGTTGGCTAGCAGTCCCTGCCCAGATAAGGAGTTGCATCATAATGTAAACAGACTATGTCACTAAGCACACTGTAGAGTTCAGCTGACTTTTTTTTTGTTTTTTATTTTTTGTTTTTAGATTTATAAGAATAATCTTTTATTTCATCATTGAGAAATATTTTCTATTTTGCAAGGTAATTTATAAAGAGGCCAAGTTTCTAGATCTAAAGAGGTTATTTTCCTAAGGATGTATTTCAGGAAATACCAGAGGATTGCCTGCTTTCATTTTACTGTAGTTGAAAACATATTTTTAGTAAAATGGAGTAAAAAACAACCTCCCCCCCCCCAAAAAAAATATGTAACACGTGATTCCTTATCTTGAGCCAGAAATATCTTGATATGATTTGGTAAAGGCTAGGAGGGAGAATTAGATAGCAGAAGGATACACAACTATATATGCTTTATATACATTACTTAAAATGCTACTCAAGTGTGAGTTTATAATTGTAACAATGTGTTACAGGGACTTCCCTGGTGGTCCAGTGGTTAAGACTCCCTAGTTGGGGAACTAAGATCCCACACGCCCTGTGGTGTGGTGTGGCCAAATAAATAAAATCAAATAAAATAAATATTCTATAATAAATTAACTATAATTAAAAAAATGTGTTACAATGATAGTCCTTAATGATTTTAGCATATTGGGAAAACCAATAAAACTGAAAAATTCTGTTCTGAAAATCTTGATTTTGGAAATTTTGGGTTCTTTTTTCTTTTTTAAACACTGATAGAATACTTTACTGTTATTATCTGGCTTAGCAAATTGGGTAAGATTTGTTAAATGATAACACAATGTTGGCAAGGTGGTGGAAAGGCAGGCCCTCATATCCTGGATATGGTTTGCTTGCTTGCTTTTTTTTTTTTTTCCTTGGGAAATTTTGGGTTCTTGATTTAAGAACTGTAGTGTTAGTTCAAAAAAAAACTGTCATCAGTTTATAGAGCAAAAAGAATGCAGTATGCTAAGATCTATAAATGGAATTCCCAAAGCAAACCTTTGCATGTATTAAAAAACAAACAAAAATTGTCCCGAATATAAATCATATAATTAATAAAGCAAATGCAGAGCAGTATAAAGAAGAATAAATCCCCTCTCCCCATAACCCCCATAATTTAACTACTGTTAACATTTTGATGTCTTTCCTTCCAGTCTTTTTTAAACACATAAATTTGGATCACGTTGTGCCCCACTTTTTTTTTTTTTTCCGGTACGCGGGCCTCTCACTGTTGTGGACTCTCCCGTTGCGGACACGCTCCGGACGCGCAGGCTCAGCGGCCATGGCTCACGGGCCCAGCCGCTCCGTGGCATGTGGGATCTTCCCGGACCGGGGCACGAACCCGTGTCCCCTGCATCGGCAGGCAGACTCTCAATCGCTGCACCACCAGGGAAGCCCTGTGCCCCACTTTTTAAAAAAGGGAGCAGTAGATCATGAAGTTTTTCATGTTACTAAAAATTATTTGAAAGTCTGAACTTAATAATGCCATAACATTCCATTTTATGAGTGAAAAGTCCTTGTAATTTTAATTCTAGATGAGCCTACACATGAGAGAAATATAGCAAATACCTAAAACTTGAAAAGGTTTGCTGGTAGAGGGAAATCTATTATTACTACTATTTTTGCTTCCGTGTGCAGACTTGGATGGGATTTGTTATGAAAAATATATGTAATGCCAGTAAACACTTAACTGGCTGACATATTTCAAAATATCTTCCCAGGCAAGTAAAACCAATGGGACTTGGAAATACGATTTTAGAAGTGCAACACTAGCTTTTTTTAAAACAAAAATCTAAAGGTAACTTTCAGTAGGAAAGAACTGCAGATGTTTAAGGAGGCGAAACAGTTTTTCTCATTTATCACTCCCACTCCATCCTAAGCCATAACAACATGCAATTTAACACTGGGGATTCATAATTGTGAAGCACTACTTTTTTTCACTGAACCTGGGCAAGGAGCATTCTGTAACTGTACCACAAAAGCCAAATACACATCTTCAGAATGCCAAATGGTCAGTAGGAAAAGCAAGTTGCTTAAAAGCGAGTAAGGGGGCTTCCCTGGTGGCGCGGTGGTTGGGAGTCCGCCTGCCGATGCAGGGGACGCGGGTTTGTGCCCCGGTCCCGGAGGATCCCACGTGCCGCGGAGCAGCTGGGCCCGTGAGCCGTGGCCGCTGAGCCTGCGCGTCCGGAGCCTGTGCTCCAGAGCGGGAGAGGCCACCACGGGGAGAGGCCCGCGTACCGCAAAAAAAAAAAAAAAAAGCGAGTAAGGGACAGTCTTTATCCTTTAGCCCCTAGCCACTTTTTTGGGGCTAATCTTAACATCCAGATGCAGCAGGCCACAACTTTCTCAGTATCTACTTAGTCTGATGTGTCCTTCCTGAAAGTGGCCATTAGTTGTGTACACTGGACAGAAATGCAAATAATCAAAAGCCAAATTGGCAGGACACAAATTTGCCACGAGGTTTATCATCAACCCAAATGCATTACTTCTAACCTCCCTTTTCCCATTTCCGTACAAAGAGCCTCCAAAGTACACCCTGTAACAAGTTCCTCATTTCTGAGAAACACAAAGGATACCCATTAACTACACAGGTCTTTGGGAAGGTGGCTTTTAATAGTCTTCTTTATAAGATGCAACAACAATCAAAGAAAAAAGAAAAATGAAACGTTTGCCCTGAGCATTCTGTTTAGCCACTTTTCTGTTCAATCAAACTGTCTGTGAATCATTATTCAACTTATCAATGCATTCTTCCCCGAAATCGCAGAACAGACGCGACGTGCTGCAGGCTCTTTGCGATGTCTGAGGAAGTGTTTCAGTTTGCACAACATCCTCGTCGCCTGCAAGCCCCGGACCAGTGCCATCCTCTTTCCCTCATCTGTGGCTTCGGGGGTAACCACTACTTCTTCCAAAATCTGATTAGTGGAACCCATCCCTTTCTTCCCACCTCGCACCCCCTTCCATCCCCCCCACCCCCCAAGGAGAGAGCCAGGCTCTCCCTGGGACCGAAGGCAGCCCAGGGGGTGCCGCCCAAGCCAGGCCCCCGGGTAGCCACCGTAACCAGGGTACACGTGTCTCCTGGCCCTCCCCACCTCCCGCCTCCCTCTGCCACCGGTCACCCCGCCTTGGCGGGGCACCACCTACTCTTGGCTTTGCTGAGGTGCAGGGAGTGGTCGGCGACCGAAACCCGGGACGCCTCCCCCGGGTACACTTGTCCACCCGCGTAGAAGTGGCACTCCTCTTCGCGGGTTCGGGGCCTCTCCTCCACCTCCAAGCCCCGCAGAGCTTTGGCCGGCAGCAGGAACAGCAGCAGCGGCAGCAGCAGTAGCTTTCGGCTCCGGCCAGGGGCCGAAGTCGTCGCGCGTAGCGGCGGCCGCCGCGCCTCCATGACCACGCGTGGGTAGTCGCACGTCCCTTGGCTCGAGAGCTACTTCTCCCGCCGCCAGGCAGTTACAATCCCGCGCCGGACGCCCGCGAGAGCCGAAGCGCGGCCGAGAGAAAGCTGCCCCGCCTCCTCACTCCCCCGGCCCCTCCCCGCTCCCCGTGTCCCTCGCTTCCCGGGCTCCCCCACCCCCACCCCGCCACGGGGCGTCAGCCCCGCCTGCTCCGCTCCTGCAGGCGTTTGCGCATGCGCCCTGGGGCGGGCCAACGCTGGGAGCTTAGCCTAACTCTGCAGAGTGTGGCATCGTCCGTGACTCCTGTCCTCCCGCCCTTGCGCTGGGCTAGACGTCCTTTCACGTCATCTCTTCCACAAAGCCTCTCCACCGCACACCATCCCCGCAAAAAAGTGAGACGAACTTTTCTGCCTCTGAACAGCTTTCACTTTATACTTCTAACAGTACTTGTTTCTTCCTTGAAGTGGTCTGTGTGAACAGCGCCATGACTCCCCGCCCCCCCCATCCCCGCCCTTCGTTGCAGCCCAAGTCTTGGGAGAATTTGGAGAAGAAAGGCCTAACCATTTACTCTCCTTCAGCAGGCAAGGCAAACAGGCAGTTTTGTGACTTAAGCTTGTCTTAAAGGTGTCTTTTTTTTTTAAACACTTGAAAAGTTCCCAGAAAACCAAACTTTGTTCCAGCACAGTATAGTTCCATCTTCAGATAATTACCCCATCACTTTACAGGGGTCTTCAGCAGCCTTTATGCCCCCAGGGTCCCTTCTGTCTTCCTGTGAGCTCTTGTCATCTTTCTGAATCCCACGAAAGCCATCCAACAGTTTTTGTTTCCTCTAGGCCGTCAGCTCCCTGGGGTCAAAATCAATGTGGAATTCATCTTTGTTTCCCAAGTCACCTAGCGCAAGGTTAGCGCCTGCCCTTGTAAGCCCTTGATTTTGTAAATAACACCTAATGTTCCCGACAGCCAGTCATAGTTTCAAGTTGCTTTCACATGTTTTATGCTTACTCCTTGTGACAACCCTTTCCAAACTCATCCCTCACCCTAGTTCTGCCCATTATAGGACCCGGAAGAGTTTGATGGGCTTGTGGCCCGAAGGCCCTTGGCTCCAGCCTCGTCTCTCCCGAGACTCTCCACCCCACAGGCGTTTGCGTCTGTGACCTGGGGCAGGCCCAGGATGCCCAGCGACGCCTAACTCAGTATAGCATTTTGTGACATCGATGGCAACAGGTCTCGTGCTCCCGCCCCTCTTCGCCTTCGCCCTCAGCAATGTTTTAGGGCCTCCTCATTCTTCCAGGCTCATTTCTTCCACATAACCTCGCCAGAGACTGGTCTCCCGCCATTGCTGCGATAGGCTTTCCGCCATTGCCAGTGACTGGTCGTGCAGTCACAGTACTGTTTTAGACCCTCTCATCCTTCCGCGCCCCCTTCTCCTACAGAGCCTCACTACCGCACACCATCCCCCCCAAACCACCCCCCTCCCCCTAAACCTGAAAGTAACCCTTCTGCCTCTGAATGGTTTGCATTTTATACTTTAACAGATACTTATTCTCCTTTTCCTGCAGTGAGCTTGGCGAACGGTGCCATGACTGGTTGTAGTCCTTTTAAGTACTGGGAAGACTTAGAGAAGAAAAGTGTAACCTGAAAAGCAATATCTTGAGACCATTTATTGTCTTCCAAAGGGAAAGAAGCTCAGGTAGGAAAGTCACAGTTTGGTGACTTCAGGCTGTCTCAAGATGTGTATTATTTTTTTTTAAATCAAGACTTGATAAGTTCCCACAAAACCCTTTCTCCCAGGCGTGATATTGTTCCATCTTCTGACAATTAGCCCATCACGCACCCATTTGCTAAGATGGCAGATGAGAACTGAGGGGAGAAATACAACACACACCAGAAAGACGGAAGCCATCGGCAGACTTTATGCCCCCAGGGTCCCTTCTATTTTCCTGTGAGCTCTTGTCATCTTTCTGAATCCCACAGAAGCCATCCTAACAGTTTCTTTCCTCTATTACACAGTCTGCTCCTTGGGGTCAAAATCGATGTCGAATTCATCTTTGTTTCCCAAAGCACCTGGCACAAGGTGAGCATTTGCTATTGTAAACACTTGATTTTGTAAATAACACCTAATGTTCCTGATAGCCTGTCATAGTTTCAGGTTGTTTTCACATATTATATCCTTATTCTTTGTGGCAACCCTTTGAGGCAGATAGGAAACCTGCCCTTTACAAACTCATCCCTCAGCCCAGTCCTGCCCATTACATGCTCTGCTTTTTGTTTCCTGACCTCTGTTTCCTGTGGGCAAAGGAGGAAGCCACCTCTCTTTTGCTGAGGGGTTAGGCAGGGGGTGGGGGAAGCACGTCCTTACCCATAGCATTGTCTGTCAATTCTTCACTTTCCATGGTCCTGTAGCTAGGAGTCCTCGGGTGAGGTGGCCCTCGCACCTCCCCTTCTTCTCCTTCTCTGGCCTCCAGTTCTAAGTGGAAGGGGAATGGGGCCCAGGGGATTCAGGACTCAGTCCCAGGGATTCGGCTCAGGCCTGTACCCCGAGGCCGTCTTCGGTGATCCATGTTGATCATTGGACAAGCAGCCACAAAGCCTCAGTGAATTCTAGGCCTGAGCTGGGTCTCTTAGTTTAGGAACTGGGAGAGGAAACTCGGGGAGAGTGTTCTTTCCCGACACCTCTGCCCTGGGCTGAGCTGAGGTGCCCCAGTTGGCAGCAAGGGCTGCATAGCAGATGGGCCCCAGTGAAGCTCCCAGGCACAAACTGCACTCCTCGCTGGGATCCCTTGGCCGCTGACACTCTGGGTGGCAGTTGCTCTGAATCCTTATGTCCAGTGATATTCCCCATGTGCCTGCCTCCCGCGGGTAGACGTTGTGCTTTCACAGTGGCAGTCACAGGGAGGCTCGGGGCAGGGCCCTTCCCCCAAGACACTCACCGTCCAGCTGGAGTCAGCTGCGCATATTAATAACACAAAACCATCAGACACGGGGAGGTGGTTCTGTGTATATAGAAACACATGAGGAGCTTAAAAACATTCGAGTGTATGGACCAAGCCCCAGAAATGATGATTTAAGTGATGTTTGCGGGGCAGGGTGGAGGCGGTCTCAAGCGTCTGTGGTTTCACAAATGATGTGTCTGGTTAAGAACCACCGCTGATAGAGGTTAAGAGCACAAGTTGTGGACTCTGCTGTTTCTAGGTTCCAATCTGAGCTCTGCCACCTATTGGCCTTATGGCCTGGGGAAGTTAATTTAACTTCTCTGAGCCTTAGTTTCATCTGCAGATGGGAGTCATTAATACCTTCCCCATGTTGTGAGACTGAAATGATATGAGTTTCATGATATAAGTGTGAAAGCTAACTTGGAGTGTGGGCCAGACTTAGGGACTCACTTCTAATGCATATGACGGGAGGAATGCTTTGTGACTTCTGACTCAAGGTCAGAAAAAAGATAGTATCTGTCTTTATTTACATTACTCATTCTGCTGGAAGACTTATTGTCCAAAAAGTTTTTTTGAGATAAAATTCACAAAACACGTAATTTATCATTTAAAAATATATAATAAATTCAGTGGTTGTTAGTATTGTCACAGTGTTGTGCTTTGTGCTTACCACTATCTAATTCCAGAACATTTCCATCACCCCAAAAAAGAAACCTCATTTCTGTTAGCGGTTAATTCCTCCTTTCCCCCAGCCCCTGGCTGTGACTAATCTATTTTTTGTCGTATAGATTTGCCTATTTTGGACATTTCATATAAATAGAATCATATAACATATGTCCTTTCATGTCTGGCTTCTTTTACTTAAGTATAATGTTTTCAGGGTTCATCTCTCTTGTAGCATGTATTGGTACTTCATTCCTTTTTCTTTCTTGTGATAAAATATACATAACATCAAACTTACTATTTTAACCATTTTTTAAATCTCTTTATTTATTTTCATTTATTTATTTTTTTTGGCTGCGGCATGCGGGATCTTATTTCCCCGACCAGGGAACGAACTCGTGCCCCTTGCACTGGGAGTGCAGAGTCTTAACCACTGGACCACTGGGAAGTCTGAAAGTCTGAAAGCATCTCTTTAAATGCACGTCAAATTAGGAGTTAACCTGGGGCTTCCCTGGTGGCACAGTGGTTGAGAGTCCGCCTGCTGGTGCAGGGGACACGGGTTCGTGCCCCGGTCCGGGAAGATCCCACATGCCGCGGAGCGGCTGTGCCCGTGAGCCATGGCCGCTGAGACTGCGCGTCCCGAGCCTGTGCTCCGCAACAGGAGAGGCCACAACAGTGAGAGGCCTGCGTACCGTGAAAAAAAAAAAGAGTTAACCTGCAAAATTTCAAAACAAATACAATCGTCCCTCAGTATCTGTGGGGGGTTGGTTCCAGGACCCTCCCCCAAATGCCAAAATCCAGGAATACTCAAGTCCTATAGTGGGCCCTGTAGCCACGGTTCCACACCATGTGGTACTGTAGCACATATTTATTTAATAAAAAATTTTTTTTAATTTTTAAAATTTTTTATTTTTTAAATGGATCTTTATTGGAGTATAATTGCTTCACAATACTGTGTTAGTTTCTGTTGTACACCAAAGTGAATCAGCCATATGCATACACATGTCCCCATATCCCCTCCCTCTTGAGCCTCCCTCCCACCCTCCCTATCCCACCCCTCTAGGTCATCGCAGAGCACTGAGCCGATCTCCCTGTGCTATGCTGCTGCTTCCCAGTAGCTATTTTACATTTGGTAGTGCATATATATCGATGCTACTATCACTT
The DNA here is from genome assembly GCF_963455315.2 of Globicephala melas. Classification (NCBI taxonomy): domain Eukaryota; kingdom Metazoa; phylum Chordata; class Mammalia; order Artiodactyla; family Delphinidae; genus Globicephala; species Globicephala melas. The sequence goes on from NC_083335.1 coordinate 106,435,478, forward strand.
CACCCCAGCTTCCCCCTCCCACCCTCTGTCCTCAAGTCCATTCTCTATGTCTACATCTTTATTGCTGCCGTGCAACTAGGTTCATCAGTACTTTTTTTTCTTTTTTAGATTCCGTATATATGTGTTAGCATACAGTATTTGTTTTTCTCTTTCTGACTTCGCTCTGTATGACAGACTCTCTAGGTCCATCCACCTCACTAAAAATAACAATTTTTTTTAAACATCTTTATTGGAGTATAATTGCTTTACAGTATTGTGTTAGTTTCTGCTGTATAACAAAGTGAATCAGCTATACGTATACAGATATCCCCATATCCCCTCCCTCTTGCGTCTCCCTCCCACACTCCTTATCCTACCCCTCTAGGTGGTAACAAAGCACCGAGCTGCTCTCCCTGTTCCATATGGCTGCTTCCCACTAGCTATCTGTTTTACATTTGGTAGTGTATATATGCCCATGCCACTCTCTCATCTCATCCCAGCTTACCCTTCCCCCTTCCCTTGTCCTCAAGTCCATTCTCTACGTCTGCATCTTTATTCCTATCCTGCCCCATGTTCTTCAGAACCATTTTTTAAATTTAGATTCCATATATATGTGTTAGCATACGGTATTTGTTTTTCTCTTTCTGACTTACTTCACTCTGTATGACACACTCTAAGTCCATCCACCTCACTACAAATAACTCAATTTCATTTCTTTTTATGGCTGAGTAATATCCCATTGTATATATGTGCCACATCTTCTTTATCCATTCATCTGTCGATGGACATTTAGGTTGCTTCCATGTCCTGGCTATTGTAAACAGTGCTGCAATGAACATTGTGGTACATGACTGCTTTTGAATTATGGTTTTCTCAGGGTATGTGCCCAGTAGTGGGATTGCTGTGTCATATGGTAGTTCTATTGTTAGTTTTTTAAGGAACCTCCGTACTGTTTTCCATAGTGGTTATATCCCACCAACAGTGCAAGAGTGTTCCCTTTTCACAACACCCTTTCCAGCATTTATTGTTTGTAGATTTTTTGATATTGGCCATTCTGACTGGCGTGAGGTGATACCTCTTTGTAGTTTTGATTTGCATTTCTCTAGTAATTAGTGATGTTGAGCAGCTTTTCATGTGCCTCTTGGCCACCTGTATGTCTTCCTTGGTGAAATGTCTATTTAGGTCTTCCACCCATTTTTTAACTGGATTGTTTGTTTTTCTGATATTGAGCTAGCTCCATGAGCTGTTTGTATATTTTGGAGATTAATCCTTTGTCTGCTGTGTCATTTGCAAATATTTTCTCCCATTCTGAGGGTTGTCTTTTTGTCTTCTTTATGGTTTCCTTTGCTGTGCAAAAGCTTTTAAGTTTCATTAGGTCCCATTTGTTTATTTTTGTTTTTATTTCCATTTCTCTAGGAGGTGGGTCAAAAAGGATCTTGCTGTGATTTATGTCATGGAGTGTTCTGCCTATGCTTTCCTCTAAGAGTTTGATAGTGTCTGGCCTTACATTTGGGTCTTTAATCCATTTTCAGTTTATCTTTGTGTATAGTGTTAGTGAGTGTTCTAATCTCATTCTTTTACAAGTAGCTGTCCATTTTTCCCAGCACCACTTAGTGAAGAGGCTGTCTTTTCTCCATTGTATATTCTTGCCTCCTTTATCAAAAATAAGGTGACCATATGTGCGTGGGTTTATCTCTGGGCATTCTGTCCTGTACCATGGATATATATTTCTGTTTTTGTGCCAGTACCATACTGTCTTTTTGTTTTGGCTGCATTGGCTCTTCATTGCTGCGTGTGGGCTTTCTCTAGTTGTGGCGAGTGGGCGCTACTCTTGGTTGTGGTGTGTGTCCTTCTCATTGCGGTGGCTTCTCTCATTGTGGAGCACAGGCTCTAGGTGCGTGGGCTTCAGTAGTTGTGGCACACGAGCTCAGTAGTTGTGGCTTGTGGGCTCTAGAGCACAGGCTCAGTAGTTGTGGCGCACGGGCTTAGTTGCTCCGCGGCATGTGGGATCTTCCTAGACCAGGACTTGGACCCGTGTCCCCTGAATTGGCAGGCAGGTTATTAGCCACAGGTGAATGTGACTACTATAGATACCTCATATAAGTAGAATGATACAATATTTGTCCTTTTGTATCTGGGTTCTTTCACTTAAGTTTAATGGTTTCAAGGTTCATCCATGTTTTAGCATGTACTGGTACTCTATTCCTTTTTATGGCTGAATAATATTCCATTGTATGGATATACCAATTTTGTTTGCCCATTCATAAATTGATGGGAATTCAGGTTGTTTATACTTTTAGACTAATATGAATAATGGTGCTGTGAACATTCATTTACAAGTTTTTATGTGGACTTATGTTTTCAATTCTCTTGGGTATCTATCTAAGACTGGAATTGCTGGGCTATATGATAACTCTATGTTTAACTTTTTGAGGACCTGCCCAAGTGTTTTCCACAGCAGCTATCCTATTTTACATTTACACCAGCAGTGTATGAGGGGTCCAGTTTCTCCACATCTTCTTCAACACTTGTTATTGTCTGTTTTTTTGGTCATAGTCATGGGAAGGATGTGAAGTGATATCATTTTAATTAGCATTTAGCAAATGACTAATGACATTCAGCATCTTTTCATGTATATCATCTTTGGAGAACTGTTTATTTAAATCTTTTGTCCATTTTATAATTGGGTTGTTTTTCTTTCTGTTGTTGAGTTGTAAGAGTTCTTTATATATTTAGGATACTAAACCCTTACCAGATATATGATTTACAAATATTTTCTCCCATCTCTGGGTTTTTTTTCTTACTTACTTGATAGTGTCCTTTTAATTTTGATGAAGGTTTTTAATTTTGATGAATTCTAATTTATATTTTTTGCTTGCTTGTGCTTTGGTGTCATATTTAAGAAGCTATTGCCTAATCGAAGGTCATAAAGATATAATACGTTTCTTTCTACGAGTTTTATAGTTATAGCTTTTACATTTAGGTATTTGAGCCTTTTTAAGTTAATTTTTGTCTATGGTGTGAGGTACGGATCAGGAATACTTTTTGAGCACCTGCTGTGTGCCAGACACTGTCATTGGGGTGCAGCAGTAACAAAAGAGACACGTCCTACTATTATTGAGCTAAAATTCCAATGGCACTCACAGACATTAGTCCATGGTGACATAAATGTCTAAATGTAGATTTGACCACATACTGTTTCTGATCTAGAATGGGGTCCAGAGAATGTGAGGATTGTGGGGGAAGGGTGCACCCTCACATGGTTGACAAAGTTGCAGCCTGGCCTGGGGCTCTGTGGTATGAAGGGAATCCCTGTCTGACACTGTCATGGGGACATTCGCAGGTTCCATGAGGGACCTGAGTGCAGGCTCTGCCACATCCCTTGTCTTTCCTCTGAATAGCCGCTTAGACTCTCCCTCAGTCCCTAGGCTTTTGTGACCCACCCCTGTGTTGGGATCCTTCTGCTCCCCTGGGTGGCCCACCTGGCTGCTTTTCCTTTTATGACAGTTTCAGACCACTGTCTTTTGTGGGGTCCACATGTGTTCCCTGGAAACACAAATTTTTCTGCATTTGTGGGCAGTTCAGTTTAATCTCAGGCTGCCATTTTATTGTCCCTTCTGCCAGGGTCAGTTCCAGCCCCAGCCTCTAGAGTTCACTTGAGTGAGTCAGACGCTAGTTCCTGTGATACTCAACCTACAGGAGACACAAGCTTTCTGAAACTTTTGTCATTTGCTTGAGGTAGCAACATTTGTCCCTCTCTCATTCTAGGAGAAGTCATCCACAGAGTCATGAGGACACTCAGGCAGCCTCTGGAGAGGCCCACATGGGAAGCGACTGAGGCCTTCCATGAGCTACCAGCACCACCTTGCCAGCCTGGGACTGCACCACCTTGGAAGCGGATCTTCCAGCTCCAGTCAGTTCTGATGACTGCAGCCCTGGTGACATCTTGGCCACAGTCTCATGGGATGCCCTGGGACAGCCATTCCTGAATTTGAGACCCACACAACCTGTGAGTTTCATAATGTTTATTGTTATTTTATTTTACAGTTTTTATTGAGATATAATTCAATACATAAGATTTCAACATTTTAAAGTGTACAGTCCAGTATGTAATACAGTATTATTAACTATAGTTCATTGGTTTTTAGTATATGTGCAGTGTTGTGCAAACATTGCCACTAGCTCATTCCAGAGCATTTCCATCACTTCAGAAATGATACCCAGTACCTCTTATCAGTCACTTTCAGTTCCCCATTCTCCCTTCACCTGAAAAGCACTAATCTACTTTATGACTTTATGGATTTGCCTATAGTGGGCATTTCATATACATGGAATCATATAATATCTGTTACTTTGTGAATGGCTTCTTTCATGTAGTATAATGTTTTCAAGGTTCATGCATGTTGCAGCATGTATCAATCCTTCATTCCTTTTCATGGATGAATACTATTCCACTGTGTAACCATTTTGTTTATGGATTGATCAACTGATGGACATTTAGCTTGTTTCTACTTTTTGGCTATTATGAATTATGGTGCTGTGAACATTTGAGGGTAAATTTTTGTGTGAACATATGTTTTCAGTTCTCTTGGGTATATACCAAGGACTAGAATTCTTGGGTCTTATGGGAACTCTGTGTTTGAATTTTTAAGGACCTGCCAAAGTGTTTCCCACCACGGTTGCATCACTGCAGGCCAGCAATAGAAGAGGATTCCAGTTTTTCCAAATCCTTGCTAACACTTGTTATTGTCTGTGTTTTTGGTTATAGCCATCCTAGTGGATGTGGAGTGGTATCTCATTGTGGTTTTGACTTGCATTTCCTTAATGAGCATTGATATTCATGCACATTTTGGCCATTTGTATAACCTCTTGGGAGAAATGTTTATTCATGTGCTTGCATACGTTTTAATTAGGTTGTTTGTCTTTTTTTTTTTTTTTTTTGGCTACACTGCGTGGCATGTGTGATCTTGCTTCCCCAATCAAGGATTGAACCCACGCCCCCTGCAGTGGAAGCGTGGAGTCTTAACCACTGGACCACCAGGGAAGTCCTGGGTTGTTTGTCTTTTGACTGTAGAGTTTTGAGTTCTTTGTATATTCTGAATACTAAATTCTTTTCAAATATATGATGTGCAAATATTTTTTCCCATTTTATAGATTGTCTTTTCTCTTTCTTGATACTGTCCCTTGACACAAAATTTGTTTAGTTTTGGTGATTTCCAATTAAACTACTTTTTCTTTGGTTGCTTGTGCTGCTGGTGTCATACTTAAGAAACTATTGTGTAACACAAGGTCACAAAGATTTACAAATATTTTTTTTCTAAGTGATTTACAGTTTGTAAATGTAAGAAGTTGATTATGAAAAGGGGGGAAGGTGGATGTGATTGAGGCCAGGATTCTTTTTAGGTAGATATACTTTAGGAGAACATACAAATAGAAGATGAAAATGTGAAACTGGTTTTATTAGGACTCTTTCAGGTACCCTTATGAAAGGCTCCTTGTAGGATTGAGGCTCTGACCTGAGCCAGAGAAGTGCTGCATTCTTAGGTATATCTCTTGGCATAATGAGTGAGAATAGGAGAGAAGTGGGGAAAAGTAATGAAAAAGGGGAACACGACAGAGAAGGAGAGAAAAGAGGGGGCACAGGAGAATACTGGGAAGTTGTGCTCAGGTAAAGTGAGGTAAGCCATTGTCTCTTTATCCCATCCTTGTAGGAGTCGTCATGGACGGTGCATGGAGACCCCCCACATATGCAACTGTCTGTGTCATGAGTTTTGCCATCCTGCCAGTGATTTGTATATATGTTTATATAGGATGGATGTATCTATCCATCTGCCCCACTACTCCAGATGCGATCCCCAGGAAGAGAGGTGCTTGTGTGAGAGTAACATATACCTATGGTTGGCAAAGTTGTAATGAGGCTTTGGGGCTTTGTGATACAGAGGCAATTCTGAGCTCACACTCTCATGGGTACATTCTGAGCTTCCTAAAGGGACTCACTTGCAGACTCCTGTCACATCCAGTGCCTTTCCTCTGACTGGCCAATAAACTCCCTGTCAGACCCTGTTCTCTTGTGGCCCACACTTTTGTTGCGGTCATCTGCCTCTTTAGGTGTTCCATCTTGGTGCTTTCCTTTTAAAACAACCTGAGTACACTCACTTTCCCCAGGTTCTGTTGTCAACCATGGTAAATACAGACTTTTCTTCTGCATGTGGCGTTAAGTGCAGTATACTTTTATGCCATTCCTCTTATTGCATCTTTTGGCTGGACATTTTCAGCTGTAGATACTTGGCTTCATTTGCATGAATCAGACATTAGTTCTTGTGTCTTGCTAACTGCAGAAGACACGAGTCAAGTGTTTCTAAGCTCCTTTTCACTTGATTAAGGTCAGAGGGAAGCTATCTTTATTCTCATGACAGTGGAGAAAATGCCCACCACTGTCCCTTTCTCAGGGTCCACATGTCCACCTTGGAAGACAATCCTTCTACAGGGCAGCTGCATCTCTAGCTTCTGTTCCTATGAGATACCCATACTAGTATCTGTCTCCATTTACCTGAAGGGTCCATGGGTGCAGCTTCTGTCTGGGCATTAGACTTCCCCTAAATATATAGGCTTTTGTGGCCCTCTCTTCTGTTGAGGTTTTCTTTCTCTTTAGGCACTGGTCTTGGTGCTTTTGTTTTAAGACAAACTTAGTCCACTCATTTTAGCAGGGTTCACATGTCGACCATGGAAAACACAGTCCTTTCTTATGCAGGTGGTAAAAAAGCCACTGTGTTCTGTGCCAGCCTTTATATTATACCTTCTGATTTGGGCAGTTTCTGCCCCAGGTTCTCAACTTCGTTTGCATGAGTCACACTCTAGTCCCACTGTTCCTCTAACTCCAGGGGACCTACGTCAAGCTTTCTGAAGCTGTTTGTCATTTGCTTGAGGCGGGGGGAAGTAATCTTCATTCCTCCTTCGTGAGAGTGGAGAAAATGCCCACCAGTTTCGCTTCCTAAGGGTCCACGTGTCGACCTTGGAGAACCTTCCTTTCTGCTGCAGCTGGTGGAAGTGCAGTTCTGTCCCATGTCAGCCTCCTTCTGTCTTTCTGGGCAGGGGCCGCTCCAGCCCCAGCTACTTTTTCTACATGAGCCAGACACGAGGCTCTGTGTTGTTCTCGCTCCAGGGAGCAGAAGTGAAGGTTTCAGAAGCTCTTGCCCTTGGGTCAGCCATTGCAACCGCATCTCCACGAGGCAGTTTTCTCACTCACTCAGGGTCTGTCGAGACATGGGCATTTCTGCCCTTCTAACGCTTGAGTGCGGAGCTGCGGAATCGAAAACCACTTAGCTGCAGTCTAGTGGTGCCTCCTCCATGACGGGATATCCTACAACTTGCGTCGAGGTCATTTGCTCCCTTTTGTTGCCCTGTCATCAGCTTGGTGTGGAGGACAAGGGTCATGGGGAGCTGACAGTTTTGCCTCATTTCTTTTTTTTTTTGATGTCTTTGTAAGTATTAAAATGTCAAAATGTAAAAGTGACCTTTTGTATTTTTGGTGGGACAATAATTTGAGCCTTGGCCTTGGCCTTGCATGTCTCTGTGCATGAGATGCCAGACTTGGCACTGATGTGTGGCTGAGAAAAGTTATGATGCCCTTTTCCTAGGCAAGAGGCCACCCTGGACAGGTTACTGCCTAAGATAGATTCCACTGCATCTGGTAGCACATTCCACCTGTCAGTGGGTGAGAGGAGGATAGGGTCTCCCCACTAACGGATTGCCTGTTCCATGTTAGGAGAGATGATGCGTCTAGGGTCTGTGGTCCTCAGGATCCTATGGCTGGGTTAGTGGATGAGATAAGACTCTCTAATCTGGGTGTACAGCGAGAGGAGGTTAGGAGAAATCAAGGCGCCCCAGATCTGGTAGAGCAGTGCAGGCCAGGTTATGAGAGGTATAGCTCCCTGGGATCTGGTAGTGCACCCTTATATCCATGGTCGGTGAGGAGGGGAACATAAGGGTTCTCCCTCTGTCCAACCTCTTTCGAGGTGTGTGGGCCAGTTTAGGGTAAGGTAGGTTCTCTAGGATTGGATAGTGTCTGCTACCTGTTGAAAAAAGTTTGGAGGGTTAGGTAGGAAGAGGTAGGATTGGCATTACCTGTCTGTTTGGTGTCTAGTTATTGATAAAAGTATGTTTGTTGAGGCCCACAGAATGGCCAAACGTGTGTGCAAACCTGTGCTTACTAGTGCCAGTTGCACTTCCTGCCCCCCTTACCCCTTATTTCCTGGGCTCCCAGCCAAGGAGAGTTAGATGGTTTCCCGGAAGCTGGTGTTGTGGTGTCCGTGTAAAACACCTGTGGTTTCTGTTTGTGAGAAACAGGTTGAATGCATCTGAGAGAACTTGCAGTAAAAAGATAAAAACTTAAAAGTGATGTTGTCATTGAGAGGCCTGTGAGCCAGTTCGTTGTCTATACTATGTAACAATATGTCATTGGTATTGAAATGTGTTACATGTTTGAATTTTGAATGTTCATATGGTATCAGAAAAATTTGTCTGATATCCAAAGTTTTCACTGTATAATGATGTTGATTAGTGAGTTAAAGGTGTCATTTTCTATTGCCTTGCATACCCACCAGCAAGGGAGTCTTACGATCCCCAATAAAAGTCAGGGCCTCTCTGTCAACTACAGTACTTGAGCTAATGTAAATGGGCTCACACACTGAATCTTGCATGCAAAGAACCACTGTTGTCTTTCACAAACTAAAGAATTCTGTGTTTCTGAGAGAACACTTGTTGCTCCTACAAAACTGCTGCAGTAGTGGCCTGTTTGTCTTATAATCATAAAGAGGCGAGAATACCTGGGGCTTTCCCACTTGCTTTTCACAGATTGACTCTATGGGATTGTATTTTTATTTTATTATTATTATTATTTTTTATATTTCGGCTGTGCCGTGCAGTATGTGGGATCTTAGTTCCCCGACCAGGGATCGAACTTGTGCCCCCCGTGTTGGCAGTGTGGAGTCTTAACCACTGGACCGCCAGGGAAGTCCGACTCCATGGGATTTTAAACTCTCTTTTCCTGGAGGCTGATAAGGTCACAGTGCCCTCTTGGAAAAATACAGATGAGATCCCACAGGTTGACTAGCTAAGTATGGGACAGGACTTGGGGGGCAGTAGCAGATCTCACTGATAAGTTGTCTTGTGACAAGGGGCAGTCAGTCATGCAGAAATGTACTGAGGTATATAAGTAAAAAGTAGGAAAGAAGTCATATTAGGGATAGATTTGTACAAATGCCCAGTGAGACTGACTATATGTGTTTGGGCCCTTGGCGCCCCGCCAGTCATGCTGGAGGACAAGGAGTGGAGATTACCTGGTCATCTAATGACTGACCCCACGTTCAAAGTCAGTCTGGCCATGACATCCTTGCTAACGACAGGTGGAAGGTCAACTAGAAAACCTTGCTGAGGCTGATGCCCTTCAGGAGGATGTTTATCCAGTGCTTTCAGCATCACCTTTCTACCCATACCTTACTTCTTTCAACAAAAAGAGGTCCAGGGTGGAGTTCAAGGGCTCTCCGTCTGTAAGAGCGATTGGCAGCTTTATGCACTGGTTAAAGTGTGTTGGGGAATTGACTGTACCTTGGTTGCCAGATCATTCTGGCAATTTTGAACACTGGGAACTATGCTGTGTAGAAGCCCTGATGTCATGGTCAAGGTTTGCACTTACTGGATTTGGAAATAATTCTCAGACCGAAGAATAAGCTTATCTGAGTTTATAGGTGCGTCCTTTCTGACCAGTACACATGCCGGGTGTTGTAACTGGTATGGGTGAGTGTATTGTGGGAAGAATTGGGTTAAGTATGTGTAATTTTTCTCTTGATTATAAGGGATGTTCCCAATGGCAAAGTGCCACGATAGAACAGTGGTGCTGGGACAAGTAGACAGCCGGGAGCCCAGCAGGCTTCCTCAGCACAGCCATGAGGTATCAGTAAAGCAGTGTGTGACGCTAGGTTGTGAAGGTGGAGTTGGGTGAAAGGATGTCCTTATACTGATCATGGAACTCATGGAGGCAGAGGTGCTTAAAGATACTCTACCACCCTAAAATAGCCCTGAATTATCCATGAAAAAAGCTAAGAAAGTACTAGATGCCTCACTGTACCGTACAGCAGCCTCAGTGAGGAGCAGTCCTCCTTGCACCTAAACTTCCGGGTTTCGTAATGATCACAGGTTCTGTGCGCAGACTGAGGAGCCTGGCTTGTAATAGTGGGCATGCTAATGCTTTCTTCAAGTCCCAGTGCATCCATGGGATCAGGGCCTATTTACCTTCACTGGTTCTCAGGTCACAATATATGTTCAATGTGCTGCCTCACAAAGACCTAAAACTGATTTTTCTCCAGGCTGGGACATAGAAAAGATTGAAACCTCAGCCAGGTTGTCTTGGTAACTTTACATGGGTGACAATATTCTGAATCAAAAGGCTAAGGACAACATACCGTTTGTCTTAGGTAGGCAGTCCAATATCTGAGTAACCAGAGCTTGAAGATTAACCCTATAAGAGTCAGCAGCCAGGGACTGCCCTGGGGACACAGTGGTTAAGAATCCGCCTGCCAATGCAGGGGACGTGGGTTCGATCCCTGGTCCAGGAAGATCCCACATGCCACGGAGCAACTAAGCCCCTGCGCCACAACTACTGAGCCTGCACTCTAGAGCCCGCAAGCCACAACTACTCAGCCCATGTACCACAACTACTGAAGCCCGCGTGCCTAGAGCCCATGCTCTGCAACAAGAGAAGCCACCGCAATGATAAGCCTGCACGCCGCAACGAAGAGTAACCCCCACTCGCCACAACTGGAGAAAGCCTGCGTGCAGCAATGAAGACTCAACGCAACCAAAAATAAATAAATAAATTAATTAATTAATTTAAAAAAAAAAGAATTAGCAGCCAACCTCCCAAGCATAGTTCTTGGAAACCATGTGATCTGATGTCTACAAACAATCGATGAGTCTATTCAGTAAAAGCAAATGTCCTAAAAATTTCTAGAAGACCACATTTTGCACAGCTTATGATAAGCTTGCTCAGTCCTGGATGTGCTTTATACCTCACATAAGGATCCTGCTCAGCCCATGACATTATACATCTTAAAGTGCATCTAATTTGACCAGCAACCTGTCTCAGGACTCTCCAACAAGCTGTACAGAACATGATTCCATTCAGGCAAGTACTGTGCAGTACTTCTGAGGGAAAGTGTCTGTGACTGACATTTATCCCAAGTAGAGCCTGTGGCAAAAACATGTGGCCATTAGACAAGGGCACCCTCTGGGATTTGTTTGTGGCCCTTGCTGAAACTGCTACAATATCCCGCATTGAAAAACTGCTGCTTACCTGCTGTGGATGCCTCTGGGTATTGAGAGAGTAAAAAAGTAAGAGCAGAGCTTCCCTGGTGGCGCAGTGGTTGAGGGTCCGCCTGCCGATGCAGGGGACATGGGTTCGTGCCCTGGTCCGGGAAGATCCCACATGCCGCAGAGCGGCTAAGCCCGTGAGCCATGGCCGCTGAGCCTGCGCGTCTGGAGCCTATGCTCTGCAATGGGAGAGGCCACAACAGTAGAGGCCCGTGTACCGCAAAAAAAAAAAAAAAAAAAAGTAAGAGCAGGTGTTGTTACCCCCTGACTTTTCCCATACCATGGGGTGGCTCCCAAATGAGACCACCAACCAAGTGGGTGTTGCCTAGGAAATATCCACCTTATGTGAGGGTGGTAAATTTAGCAAAGAAGTAAACTAGGCATTAACGGTGTCACACAGGTACAAAAAGTCACTGTCTAGATATGGCTGTGTCAGATGCAGAGACTTTGCCAACATCTCACCTTCTGGTGGCAGTGGAGGAAATCTATGCAACGACTCTTAGTTGGACTGTGTATGTGACAGTATGTCAGCACTTCGGCCTTCTGGTAGCTTCAGTACACCCCGGTTTCTGAGGATGCCTGGATATGGTTCATGAAAACATCAGCAAAGTTAAAGGCAGATGGGTCGTAGTGGGCTGTGGAAGATTTACAACCTAACAAAAAACTGCTTGCATCTGTGCATGGGAAAGGCGATTCTACACAATGGATGGAGTGATGGGGTGCAGTGCTAGCCCTGGGCAACACCGCCCCAAGTTCACCTGGATATATTTTGACTAACTATGGGGCAAGAACCCATGGATTGACAGTGTTGGCTGGTGTTAGGCAGCATAATCACTGGATGATCAAATCTCAGCCCCTGTGGGGACAAAAATTATTATCATATTGCCCAAGATGCTCACCTCCTATTTCTGGCCCTTGTGCATACCCATGGATAACGACCCTTCAAGAATGAAAGTCAGTAGAATCAAGGAGCTCATCACCTGTGACGCCCGTGTTAAGACCATGGTCACTTGGATAGGCCATCGCACAGCGCATGGTAATCCATCTTCACCTGGACCACTAGACAAGATCTAGTGATTCTAGCACCTAAGGGCAAGGAATCCTGGAAATAAGTGCGAGTGCCAGCTGCATAGTTAAGTAGAGAGGGGATGTCTGGGTCCCATAGCCAGCAGTACCAGTATTGGTGCCCTAACCTCCTCTCGAGGGTACCCCTGGCCGTCGACGGAGTAGACAGCTTTTCAAGGAACAGCACTGATGTGCCTGTCCACGTAGCAAGTATGGGCAGTACTCAAGGACTCTTATTTGGACTTCTATATTTGTATTTGCCAACTTCAATCAGACAGTGGTGCCGCCTTCAGAGGGAAACGTACCCAGTGGTGGCCAGCTTCATGGGCTTTCACTGGGCTATTCATGCCCCATGTCATTCATTGTCAGCAGGTGCCATTGAAAGATTGCATGGATTCTTAGAGAAGAGACAGTGTAAGATAAGTGGACAACCAGTGCTTGGTTCCCAGTGCAGCACACACTTAAGAAAGCAAGTTTGTTCTTTAAATGTGGCATTTCCCCAGCTGGTACAGCCCATTTAAATAGAAGGTTTAATTATGAGGTTGAGAAGGTGGTGGAGGAGGCCCACAGAACGGGGGAGAAAATGCTTATCATGCTGGTGACTCCCTTCAAAATTCCTTTCCTTCTCCTTCCACCTCAACTTTTTATATCCCAGAGATGGGCAATGGGCTGATACCTCCATAAACAGCTTTGTTCAAGGTTCTGGCAAGGTAGCTGAGTTCACACTTTAAGAATGTGGGTTACTTGACATTTATGGTTTTGGCTTTTTGGAGCATCTGGCAAAGCTCTTATAATGCAGGGGCATTAACTTATCCGCTTTACCTATCCTCAGAAGTGGAGGGAAGTCAGTATTCTTTCATCCCATCGTTTTATAGGTGGGGTGCAGGAGGGCCCTGCCACATATGTGACTGCCTTTGGCTCTCTCTGCAGGCAATGCCTCCTTTTTGTTTTTAGAGAGAATTTCATTTTGAGTTATCTTCCTGCAGAATTCTCCTCCACCTTTCAAGAGGGAGATTTATACTAGGTAGCATTCTTGGAAAGCCTCTTTTGTATTAAGATTTGGCATTTGTTGGCTGTTGACTTTACTACAGCTTCAGGTATTGATTCAATCCCAACAACCAGTGTGTGTAGTCCTTCATTTTAGCGAAAAGTAGCTCCCTGTATATGTACTCCTTCAGTCATTTGGTTTGTGGTATGTTTGGCCTCCAGGACCCCGAGGTAGGAAGTTTGATCCCGACTTTGCATGTGGGGTGGTAGCAGTACATCAAAGGGCCTCATCTCCATGTTGATTTTAACCCGAGCTCCCATATGGACTGAGTGGTTAGTATCCCAGATGCTTTTGACATTTTACTTTTTGGGATTTTCGACTCCCTTTTCTGGATCCTGATGACATCACAGTGCCATATTGGAAAAATATAGATGACATCCTGTAGGTCAAAATGGGACAGGTTGATTTTGAAAAGGGAGGGAGAAGATTCTGGATGTACTGTATGTTCATTGGTGGACAGATCTAACTTAGGAAACCATTCATATAGAATAAGTGTGTGGACATGGATTCTAGTGGAATTCTCCTTGCCCAGCTACCCCTAGGAAAGTCTCCTTGAATTATTGGGGGCTTGTCTTCAGTTAGAGAATCACTGCATTCTTTGTAGCTATTACTCAGCATAATGAATGAGAACATGGGAGACTTGGGGAGAAGGAGAGAAAGCAGGAAAAGGGGAAGGAAGTGAGAAAAGGGGGGTGATGGGAGAAATTGAGTACCATGTGGCGTACAATATGCATGTAACCCAGTTTCCTTTCATCCTTCTCTGGATTGTCAGGGTGCATGCAGACCCTGCCACTTACGTGACTACTTCAGCTATGTCTTCTTTAGTAACCTTCTTGTTATTCTTGGAGAAGCATCTCCTCTGTGAATTTCTCTATCACCCTTCAAGCAGGGTTTTTTGCGTTAGTAAGTTTTCTCAGGGGGCCTCTTTTTCTCTCATATTTTCAAACCACTTCTGCCTTTTTATCTTCCATCTATTCCCCAGTTGACAAATTGCTCATTCTCACTGTCCCCGTCCCCCACCAATGCAATCCCCAGATAGAGAAGGGCTTACGGAGAAGAGCAAATCAAAGATCTGTAAATGGTGGAATTGCTGCTCACTCCCAGGTGCATGCTTCCTGTCCTTTCTCCAGGGGACATCCAGACCCACCCTCTTGGTTTTACTTGGGTGAGTCAGACACTAGTTCCTGTGTTTCTCAACCCCCATGGGCATCAGTTAGCTTTTCTGTAGCTTTTATCACCAGTTTGCAGCTAGGGGAAAACAATATTTGTCCCTCCCTCATAAGTGTGGAGAAACTGCTCACCATGTCGACAACTCTCTGTAACATTTCTTTTCTCCTTCTTCCACCTCAACTCTTTTATATCTCTGTGTTGGGTAATGGGCTAGTGCTGACAGAACCCATTTGAGTGCATTATTTTGTAAGCTGGCCAGCACCTCACTTTAGAATATGAAAGTATTTGACATTTATTGTCTTGGTCTTTGGAGTCTGTAATAGTTTGTAGGGCTGCCATAATAAAGTGCTACAAACTGGGTGGCTTAAACAATGGAAATTTATTGTATCATTTGAAGGCTGGAAGTCAAGACCAAGGTGTTGGCAAAGTTCATTCCTTCTGAGAGATGTGAGGGAAAGGGGTTTTCCAGGACTGAGTCCTTGGCTTGTAGATGGCTCTCTTCATGTTCACATGGTGTTCTCCCTGGGTATGTGCCTGTGTCCACATTTCTTCTTCTTAGAAGGACACATTGGATGAGGGCCAGCCTAATGGCCTCATTTTAACTTGGTTATCTCACTAATGACCCTATCTCCAAATCAGGTCTTATGTTGAGGCACTGGGGGGTTAGGGCTTCAACATGTGAGTTTTGGGGAGAACACAGTGTAACACATAAGTGGGCCTCTGTCAGATGTCTACCTGAGCGGGCATGTGTTCAACCTCCCGTTCAATGCAGGCTTTCAGGAATGTACCTGTTCTCTGACTGGGCACTAGACTCATTCTAGACCAGTGAAGGTTGTGACTCACCACTCTGTTTTGCTTCCCTCTTTTCCCCAAGGGATCCTCTTCAGTGCTTTCATTTTAATGCAGGCTCAGGTCATTCACCATTGCAGAGCTCACACGTGGACAGGAAAAGCACAGTCCTTTCTTGTGCATGTGGTGGAAGCGCAGTGCACTCCCAGGCCAGCGTTCTTACTGTATCTTCCGGCAGGTGCAGCTCTAGCCCCCGGTTCTTGACTTCATTGCATGAGCCAGATATTGTCTTATGGTTGTTTTGCAGACTCCACAGGACATAAGACAGACTTTCTGAAGCTCTTTGTCCTTTGCTTGAAGTAAGGGGGAAATAATCCCTGTTCCTCCTTCTTCGGAGTGAAAGGCTTACCACATTCCCTTTCTCAGGGTCTGTGCGTCCACATGGAGAACACAAAACTTAACTTCTGTGGGAGGTGGACAGGCACGTCACTCCCCAGCCAGATCTAAACACACAGCTGATCAAGACTCACACACGTTGTTGTAACCAGTACTGCTTGAGTGTGGGAAGAGTTGTGTTAAGTCTATGTAATTATTTTCTTGATTGTAGGGGTGTTCCCAATGGGGAAGTGCCACGATAGAACAGTGGTGCTGGGACAAGTGGACAACTGGGAGCCCAGCAGGCTGCCCCAACCCAGCCATGAGGTATCAGTAAAGCAGGGCAGAGTTCTGATTGGAAGGATGTATAAAAGAAGATCTCTACCTTGACCAAGGGACTAATGGAGGTGGATGTGCTTAAAGAAGCTGTACCACCTACAGTATCCCTAGGCAGCCAGATTAAGAATGAAGGGTACTTGATGCCTCACTGTAGATGAAGCTCTGTGTGGCAGCAGTCCTCCTGGCCTTTATAGTTCCGATATCATAACATTCTCGGACTCCACTGTGCATACTGAAGGGCCTTGTGTGCAGTGATGGACATGCTAATGCTTTTTTCAACTCCCATGGAACCTCTGTGATTAGAGTCTGCCTTCATGGGTCAGAGTATGTTATACGTTAATGTGGCAATGCGATGAGACCCGCAGTTTTCCACCAGCAGATAGGTCAGAAAGCACGGAAGGCTGAAACCTCATCACAGGTGTCCCGGTACCGTTACATGGATGACATTATTTAGATTGGAAGGGACAAGAGCAGCAGATGGTCTGCTTTAGAGAGTTGGTCCAACTTCTTAGTAATTGGCACTAGATTAACCAGTCACATATTAAGAAATAGCCACCCAAATAAGGAAATGATGCACTTTGGGGTTTTGTTTTCTCTTTCTAATATGTCATTGTTCACATTCATACATCAGTGAAATAATGGCTTATAGTCTATTAATGCCACTAAAGGCACTCAAAAATGTTCCTGAAATTGTCATTAATATAATGTCTAACATTGGCAGCTCAGTCTCTTTTTTTTTTTTCTTGCAGTACGCGGGCCTCTCACTACCGTGGCCTCTCCCGTTGCGGAGCACAGGCTCCGGACGTGCAGACTCAGTGGCCATGGCTCACGGGCCCAGCCGCTCCATGGCATATGGGATCCTCCCGGACCGGGGCACGAACCCGTGTCCCCTGCATCGGCAGGCGGACTCTCAACCACTGCGTCACCAGGGAAGCCCGGCAGCTCAGTCTCTTTGAGAATGTCAAGGTAACGTTGCCATTTGTGCTTTTGTTTTTGGTGCTAGTCTGACACCGCAACTGAGCACACTCCATTTGAAAGACTGTTGCTGGCTTGTTAGTGAGTAATGATGGACATCGAGAGAGCAACAAAGCAATAGCAGGGGTTTTTAAACCCTCGTATCCCTATCAAGGGATTGGTAACATGAGAAACGCATAAAGTTGTTAGAACCCAATGAGCCTTCATGTTTATGTGGAAGTGGCACACCAAGGAAAGAAGTTAACTGGGCATTAGTGGTGTCTCTTAGCTATAGGAAAATGTATCCAGTGACTCTCCAGGTATGGCTCTCTTAGATGTATGGATTTGAGTCATCAACTCAGGCTACTTGGTGGCTTTGGTATACCAAGTTTCTTGTGGGTGGTTGGGTCTAGTTTATGGACTTATCCACTAAATTAAAGTCTAGTGGTGAATGTGAGCCAATGTAGCTGCACAGTACCAAAGAAAAGCATTTACACCTGTACCTGCAATGGGAATTCTGCTCAATTAGTAGAGTTTGGGCTGTGGTGCTTGTCCTGGGGAATAAGCCCCCAAATGCATCGTGCTACATTTTTACCGACTCCTGGTAGAAGTTATGTCTTGGTAGTGTGGGCTGGTGGCTGGCAGCTGAAAGACTGGGTGATCAAGTTTTAGCCTTTGTTGGAGTGAACCTTATCAGCAGAATACTAAAGGTGCACATGAACCGTCTGTTCATGTGTTTTATGAACACCCGTGGATAAAGACCCTTTGAGGGAAATTCAGTGGAATCAACAAGCTCATCAGACATGTCCTGCCCAGGTTAGGACCAGTGCCAACTGCAGTGGTAATTCATCTGCAGTTTGGGACCTGGCCCAAAACAAGACCTAGAGATTTCATCACATGAGGCCATGGAATCATGGAAATGTGCAGAGTGCCAACTGTACAGTTGAGTAGAGGGGATCTCTGGGTCCCAGAGACAAAAATGCTAGAGCTGGTATTCTACTCTCTTTTCAAGTGTACCATTGGTCATAGGCAGCAGTAGATACCTTTTCTGAGTATCGTATTGCCAAACCCATTCTCAGGGCAGATTGGGGAATTTCTGTAATAGACTTAGACTTTGCTTCATTTTGGGATTCGTTGGCTGCATCCAATCAGGAAATGATGCCTGATTGTAGGGAGAAATACTCAGCATTTTGAGCTACTTGAGATGTTTGCTGGATCGGTGATGCTCTGTTGAATAGCCAGGTAGCAGGTACCACTGCAGGATGGCTTGGATTCTCATAGAAGAAACTGAAAAAGAGAAAGGGATGACTGCTGCTCAGTTTTCAGTGGAACACTTGCTTAAGAAACCTAGTTTGAGTTCTAAATGTGGCGGTTCCCCAGGAGGGAGCCTCCCTTTTACAAAGAATGTTTAATTATGTCTTTTATTTATTTATTATCGATTATTTTATTGCACTTAGATTTTCAGTCATAGTTAGAAAGAGAGTTTCTCAACAGGTTATTGGGGGAAATCATCCTTATTTTATCCTAGTAATTGTGTGATTTCAGTTTTTTTTACATTTATGTATCTGATACGTTTGCAGATTATTTTTATGCAGTTTCTCTTTCCCTGAATGGTTTGAGATGTCAGATTTTTTCTGTTTTTAGTTTCATATGTACTATCTCTTGACTTTCTGTTCTAGTTTACTGGTTTTCTGTCTATAAGCACTGCACTTGTAATTCTAGGGTAAAACACCTCAAAGCCTTCCTATCCGATTTTCTTTTTTTCATTAATCTTTATCAGAGTATAGTTGCTTTACAATGTTGTGTTAGTTTCTACTGTACAGCAAGATGAATCAGCTATACATATACATATATCCCCTCTTTTTTGGATTTCCTTCCCATTTAGGTTACCACAGTGCATTAAGTAGAGTTCCCTGTGCTATACAGTATGTTCTCATTAGTTATCTATTTTATACATAGTATCAATAGTATATACAAACTGCTCATGCAGCTCAATATCAAAAAAACAAACAACCCAATCCAAAAATGGGCAGAAGACCTAAATAGACATTTCTCCAAAGAAGATATACAGATGGCCAAGAAGCACATGAAAAGCTGCTCGACATCACTAATTATTAGAGAAATGCAAATCAAAACCACAGTGAGCTATCACCTCACACCAGTTAGAATGGGCATCATCAGAAAATCTACAAACAACAAATGCTGGAGAGGGTGTGGAGAAAAGGGAACCCTCTTGCACTGTTGGTGGGAATGTAAATTGATACAGCCACTATGGAGAACAATATGGAGGTTACTTAAGAAACTAAAAATAGAGCTACCATATGACCCAGCAATCCCACTACTGAGCATATACCGAGAAAACCATAATTCAAAAAGACACATGCACCCCAATATTTATTGCAACACTATTTACAATAGCCAGGCCATGGACGTAACCTAAATGTCCATCAACAGGTGAATGGATAAAGAAGATGTGGTACATGTATACAATGGAATATTACTCAGCCATAAAAAGGAACGAAACTGGGTCATTTGTAGAGATGTGAATGGACCTAGAGAGTGCCATACAGAGTGAAGTAAGACAGAAAGAGAAAAACAAATATCATATATTAATGCATATATGTGGAATCTAGAAAAATGGTATAGATGATCTTATTTGCAAAGCAGAAATAGAGACACAGACGTAGAGAACAAATGTATGGATACCAAGGGGGGAAGGGGGAGGTGGGAGGAATTGGGAGACTGGAATAGACATACAATTATGTCTTTTAGAAGCAGAGTAAGGAGGCCCAGAGTCATGATGGTGCAAAATATGCCTACCACATCGACAACTCTCATTGAAAATTTTATATTTCTTCCAACTAAACTATTTTATACCTTTACGTTTGGTCATGGGATAATGCCAGCAGAACCAGTTTTGATCAGTTTTTTGGCAAGATGCCCAGCACTTCACTTTAGAATATGGTTATATTGGGCATTTAATGTTTTGTCCTTTGGAGTCTGTGCCATATCTCTTACAGTAGAGGACATGTTGCTTTCTACATCCTGTTCAATACAGACTTGGGGACATGTCTGACTTGCACCTCCTTAACTTGCTACACCATTAATTGTAGGCACAATGAGTGCATTTCCTTTTGTACTTTACTTACTTTAGGTAAAGTGGTAGTGCCTGTGTATTGCTATATTCTCAGAATAACTGTGAAAGGGGAGTTTTATCTGCTCAGGACATGGGATGGCACCTGCATCTGATGTGAAACCTTCTCTTCCTCTTGCTTTTGGGGCCAGGTGATTTAGGTTCTGTTTATTGTCCTGGTGGCCTTGGGAGAGACATTAAATCTCTCTGTGCCTCAATTGCTTCACCTTTATATGGGAGATAGTTTAATACCTTCTCTATGTATTGAAGTGGAAATAAATGAGAAATACAAAATCTTAATACAGTTCATGCTTGGAAGCATGTGAAGTGGTAGCACCTCAGGGATCCTATCTCCATGTTGACCCAGGTTGCGCTCCCTATGATGTTGGCCATCTGGGCCCCAGCTTCTTAGAAAAAAATTTTTTTAGTTAATTTATTTATTTGGTTGTGCTGGGTCTTAGTTGTGGCAGGCAAACTCTTAGCTGCGGCATGCATGTGGGATCTAGTTCCCTGACCAGGGATCGAACCTGGGCCCCCTGCATTGGGTGCGTGGGGTGGCACATTCCCTGTGCCACCAGGGAAGTCCCTCTTGGAAGAATTTACTCTATGGTATTTTTAGCCACCTCACCTAGAGGCTGCTAAGTTGACAATGCCCTTTTGGAAAAATACTGGTGAGACCCTGTATATCAGTATAGGTCAAGTCTCTTGCAAAAAGGGAGGGAAGAGAGTCTGGAAGTTCTCCATGGCCATTCATAGGCAGATCTAATTTCAGAAACCAGACATATGGAAGATGAATATGTGGAAATGGGACTAGGATTCTCCTTGCCCAGCTCTACTTAGTCTCCTTCAGTGATTGGGGTCCTTCCTTCAGTCCAAGACCCACTGCATTATTTAGAGATATCACTCAGCATAATGAGTGAGAACAGGGGATACCTGGAGAAAACTAGACAGAAACAGAAAAGGGGAAAGAAAGGAGTAAAGAGAATGAATTTTGAGATATCCAGGAAGACAAGGGGGATTGTACAAGGGGGCAAGAGCATATGATAACCTCATTCAGTATTGGGTGCACGTCATGGTTTACATGAGGATCCAGCTCAGCCCGATACATATGATTACCTGACAAGCACTGGAGTTGACCAACATCCTGCATTAGAAACTACCCATCAGGCTGTACAGACCACCCTTCCCCTCGGGCCAGTCATCTATGCAGCATATTTTTAGGGAAATTGTCAGTGGCTGACATTTATGCAGAATGGAAATTGTGGCAAAAATATGTTCTACTAGGCAATGGCACTCTTAAGGGTTTGTTCATGGTCCTTGCCTGAATCTGCCACATGATGTACCCCATTTGAGAGACTATTGTTGGCTTGTTAGTGGGTGCTAGTGGACATCTAGAGAGTAACAAAACAAGAGCAAGGATTGTTACACACTGGCTCCCATTTCATGGCATTGGTCCCAAATGAGAATATCAACGAAATGGGCATTGTACAGGAAATGTCCATTTTATGTGAAAGTGGTATATTTAGGGAAGAAGCAAACTGAGCTCTAACGGTGTCTCAGAGGTGCAGGAAAAGATAGCCGGTCACTCTCCAGAGGTAGCTGTCTCAGATGCAGATATTGTGGCAGCACCTCAGCCTCCGGTGTCTTTGATACACCTAGGCTCCTGAAGATGCTGCGTCTAATTAATGGACTCATCAGCTAAGTTTAAGGCAGATGGGTTGTAGTGGGCTGCGGAAGCTGTCTAACCCCAAAGAAAAGTCGAGATGCGGGCTATGGTGCTTGCCCTGGAAAAATATCCCCCCAAATGCACCTTTTTACGTTTTGAATCACTCATGGGCAGTCATCTGTGAGTTTACAGTTTGGTCTGGTGTCTGACAGTGTGCCGACTGGATCATCATATCTCAGCTCCCCGGAAACAAAAATCATCTGCACATTACCCAAGATGCACACCTATTTTTGTGTTCTCCGTGGAGGTACATGGATAAGGACCCTTCCAAGATGAAAATCAGTAAGATCATCAAGCTCATCAGACCTGAACTGCCAAAGTTAGGATCATGGTCACCTGGATAGACCACCACACAGGGCATGGTAGTCCATCTTCAATTCAGAATCTGGCCCCAAAATAAGACGTAGTAATTCCAGCACATGAGACCAAGGTAGCCTGCTAAATGTGCCCCAAGTGACAGCCACACACAAGTACAAAAGAGATCTCCATATCTTATAGCCAGGAGAACTAGATGTGACACCCTAATCTCCTTTCCAGGGTCCCTCTGGCCACAGATGTAATAGATGCTTTTGCAAAGAATGGCACTGACATCCCCGCCTGCGTTACAAATGGAGCAACATGCAAGGACTCTTATTAGGACTGTATTTTATATTTTTATTCCCCTATCACATCCAAGCAGACAATGGTGTCACCTTCAGAGGAAAACAAACCCAGTAGTCGGCAGCTTCATGGGAATTTCACTGGATTTTTCAGGCCCCATATCGTTCCAGATTGCGTAGATTCTCTGAGATTAGACTGAGTAAGATAGATAGAAAACCAGTATTTTGGACCCAGTGGAGCACACAATTTAGAAAATAAATTTGGGCTCTAAATGTGGCATTTCCCCAGCTGGTACTTCCTATTTAAATAGAATGTTTAATTGCAAGGTTAGGCAAAGGGGAGGGAGGCCCAGAGTCAGGATTGGTAAGAAAATGTCTGCTAAACTGACAACTCCCTCCAAAATGCCTTTCCTCCTTCCAACTCAACTTTTTATATCCTAGAAGCCTGTGCAGTGGGCTAATGCCAGCTGAACCATTTTTGGTTTAATTTTTGGTAAGATACCTCAGAACCTTGCTGTGGAATATCAGGTACTTTGCGTTTATTGTTTTGGCCTTTGGAGTCGCTAGCAAAACTTTTATGTTTGAGAATGTGTCACTTAGATCATCCTATGAAGGCAGGCTTTCAGAGACATGTCAGAACCACAGTACCTTCACCCACTACACCCTTAATTGTAGGCACTTGAGTGCACTTCCTCATCCAGTTTACTTACCTCAAAAGTGGGAGAAAGCCAGTATCGCTTCATCCCCTCATTCTTTTATGGTCAGGGTACATGAAGACTCTGCCACATATGTGAGTATTTCAGTTCATTCTGGAATAAATGCCTCCTCATCGCTCTCGAAGAGAATTTCATAGGGATTATCTCCCGTCCAAACTTATCCGCCAGCTGTCATGTGGGGGTATTTAGATTCTCCTGGTATTCTCTGGGAGCCTCTTTTGTATCTGCAAAGGGCCCTGAAAAGACTTGGTTATTTGTTGGCTATTGATTTGATTCCAGCTTCAGGTATTAATTCAATCCTGGTGACCAATTTAGGAAATATGAATTCCCTGCCTTTGTACTCCTTCTGCCACTTGGATTGTGGTATTAGGTCTCCAAACACCAAAGTAGAAAGCGTGATCCGAACTTTTGTGAGTGCTGGTGGTGGTACCTCAGGGAGCCCCATCTCCTTGTTTTACCCATATGGCATGAGCTATTAGCGACTCAGTTTCCTTTGACAGATTTACTCCATGTGACTTTTAATCCCCTTTATCTGGAGACTGATAAGGTTACACTGCCCTTTTAAAAGAATATAGGTGAGAACCTGAAGGTCAAAATAGGACAAGTTGCCAGTGAAAGGAAGGGAAGAGACACTGGATGTGCTCCATAGTCATTCTTGGGCCCATCTGACGTAGGAAACCATATGTATGGGAGAAGAGTATGTGGAAATGGATTCTACTAGTCGTCTTCTTTCCCAAATAACCCTGTGAAAGTTTCTTTTAATGATTGGGGTCCTGTCTTCAGTCAGAGAATCACAGCTTTTTTGGGTATATATCACTCAGCAAAATGAATGAGAACACAAGAGACGTGGGGAACAGTAGAGAATAAGGAAAGGAGAAAGTGATAAAATGGTGATGATTTGGGAGTAATCTAGGAACCCGTCTGTGGGTGTAACCAGCAATGTGGATGTAACCAGTGTCCCTTTATCCTGGTGTTCTGCGACTTGTCAGAGTACGTGCAGACCTCATCATATATATAACTGCCTTTAGGTCTCTGGGTTAGTAGCCTCCTTGTTTTTGTGGAGGATCATTTCTCGTCCAAACTTAACCCCATCCTTCAAACAGGGGACTTTATACAAGTGGGTTTTCTCAAGGGACTACTTTTTTCATATTTTAAAAGACAAATTTAAAAATACAAAACCTCAACTTCCTTTTTGTCTGGCAGTTGAGGGAGCCCTGCTAGTTGTGCTGGGTTTGAAGAACAGAGGTGTTTAGGGTAGCACTCAGTATCCTGCCTCTGATATGAATCAGGAGCTTTATGCAGTGGTCAAGGCTTGAAGGCATCCAAGATTGCCAAAGCTTTCAGCTGTACGGAAACTGGGGCGCTAACCACTGTGCCTCATAAGTTCCCATCTGCATGGTTAAGATTTTCTTTGGACTGCATGTGGAGATAATTCTCATGTTGGAATGAGGACTGACATGTTTATGGATGGGCCCTTCCAGGAGGTGAGTTTTCTGGAGGTTCATGAGTATAATTTTAAAAGTACATCATTTCATTGCTTACCTGTATCCCAACCTCCATGCAGGGGTCTTTAAACCAGGGAGTTTTTTCAGAGAGTGTCTTTTCTTTTGTGATTTCAAAGGTCCCTTAAAAATAATAGAAGTATATGTTTTCGGGAAGAAAATTAAGGCACAGTGTGTCTTAATCTCCTACCTTGTGTTATCAAATAGTGCAAACATGCATGGCTCTCCTGCAGTCCTCACTATGACTTCTGTGTTGTTATAAAACTTTAGAGCATAGTCAGATTCGAATTTGGTCACTATTTCTTCTTTTTTTTTTTTTTTTTTTGCGGTACGCGGGCCTCTCACTGCTGTGGCCTCTCCCGTGGCGGAGCACAGGCTCTGGACGCGCAGGCCCAGCGGCCACGGCTCATGGGCCCAGCCGCTCCGTGGCATGTGGGATCTTCCCGGACCGGGGCATGAACCCATGTCCCCTGCATCGGCAGGTGGACTCCCAACCACTGCGCCACCAGGGAAGCCCCCTGGTAAGTACTCTTGATGGGATCCCCAGAAAGAGAAGTGAACATGGAGAACAACATATCCTCACATGGTATGTCACATTGTAATGAGGCTTTAGGGCTCTGTGATGTGGAGGAAATCCTCAGCTAATGCACTTATGGGCACATTAGAGTTTCTTAAAGCGACCTCAGATTGCCTGTTGGAGTCATCTGCCTCTCTGTGTGCTCCTACTCACTGCTTTCTTTTAAAAGGAATCAGTACACTCACTTTCATGGGGTTCTCATGTCAACCATGAAAAATACAGACCTTTTTTCTGTATGTGGTGGAAGTGCAGTTCACTTTCCGTCAACTCTCTTGTTGTATATTTTGGCCTGGCATTTTCAACCTTAGATCCTTGACTTCATTTGCATGAGTCCGGCATTACTTCCTGTATCTCCAGTCAAGCTTGTGTTAATCTTGGGAAACACAGTTGATGCTTCTGCAGGACAACTCTATCCCCAGCTTCTCTTCCCACTTGACTGGATTTTCTTCTATGAAGAAAATCTAAAATAATTGACAAAAAAGCTCCTGGAACTAATAAGAGTTTATAGCAAGATTATAGCAATGTCAAAAGTCTGATACAGGGCTTCCCTGGTGGCGCAGTGGTTGAGAGTCCACTTGCTGATGCAGGGGACACGGGTTCGTGCCCCGGTCCGGGAAGATCCTACATGCCACGGAGTGGCTGGGCCCGTGAGCCATGGCCGCTGGGCCTGCGCGTCCATAGCCTGTGCTCCGCAACGGGAGAGGCCACAGCAGTGAGAGGCCCGCGTATTGCAAAAAAAAAAAAAAAAAAAGGCTGATACAACCTCACTTCAACACTTACTATAAAGATACAATAATAAAAGTAATGTGGTATTGGCCAAAGAATAGGCAGATAGATCAATGGAATGTAACAAGAGAACTCAGAATTAGACTCACATAAATATAGTGAACTGTTCTTTGACAAAGGGGCAAAGGCAATATAATGGAGCAAAGATGGTCTTTTCAATAAATGGTGCTGGAAAAACTGGACATTCACATGCAAAAAATAAATCTAGATACAGACCTTATATACCTCAGAAAAATTAACTCAAAATGGATCACAGACCTAAATGTAAAACTCCTAGAATAAAACAGAAGAAAACCTAAATGACCTTGGGTATGATGGTGACTTTTTAGGTATAACACCGAAGGCATGATCCCTGAAAGAAATAATTGGTAAGCTGGACTTCAATAAAATTAGAAACTCCTGCTCTGTGAAAGACATTGTCAAGAGAATGAGGATATAAGTCACAGAATGGGAGAAAATATTTGTGAAAGACACATTGGATAAAAGACTACTATCCAAAATATACAAAAGTTCTTAAAACTCAATCATAAGAAAATGAACAGCCCTATTAAAAACTTGGTAAAAGATCTGAAAAGATACTTCACCAGGGAAGATTTACAGATAGCAAGTGAGCATTTGAAAAGATGTTCAGTATCACATACCATTAGGGAGCTGCAAATTAAAACAACGGTGAGATAATACTGCACATATATTAGAATGGCCAAAATCTGGAACACTAACAACACCAAATGCTGACGAGGATATGGAGCAATAGGAACTCTCATTCACTGATGGTGGGAATGTAAAATGGTACAGCCACTTTGGACAGGTTGGTAGTTTCTTACAAAACTAAATATACTCATCATACAGTCTAGCAGTTGCGCTCCTTGGTATTTACCCAAAGCTGTTGAAAACTTATGTTCACACAAAGACATGCACATGGTATTTATAGCAGTTTTTTTCATAATTGTCAAATTGGGAAGAAATCAAGATGTCCTTCAGTAGGTGAATGGGAAAACTGTGGTATATTCAGACAATGGATTATTATTCGGTGCTTAACAGAAATGAGCTATCATGCCATGAATATTACTTTCACCTAGTAATAACTAGGTGAAAGAAGCCAATCTGAAAAGGCCACATACTGTATTATTCCAACTCTATGACATTCTGGAAAAGGCAAAACTATGGAGACAGTAAAAGAATCAGCGGTTGCCAGGATTTAGTGGAGAGGAAGATATGAATAGGCAGAGTACACGGGATTTTGGGGGTAGTGACACTATTTTGTTTGATACTATTATGGCATACAAATGTCATTATACATTTGTTGACACTCATAGTATGTACAGTACCAAGAGTGAGTCCTGATGTAAAATACAGTCTTTGGGTGATAATGATACGTCAATGTAGGTTCGTTGATTGTAACACAGGTACCACTCTGGTGGAAAATGTTGATAGTGGCGGAGGTTGTGCATGGGGGCACGGGGGTAGATGGGAATTCTCTGTACTTTCCACTTAGTTTTTCTGTGAACCTACACTTCTAGAAGTGATTGGCTTAAGAACTTCTAGAAAACCACGTTTTGCAAAGCATATGGTAAGCTTGTTCAGCTTGGATGCACTTATATATAACACGTGAATCCAGCTCATCCCATTACATAAGACTACTTGAAAGGCATCCACATTGACCAAGAACATGACCTAGAAACATTCCAACAAGCTGTTCAGACCACATTTCCACTTGGGTAAATCACCCATGAAGCACGTTTGGAGTGAAATTGTCGCTGCCTGACATTTTTGCAAACTGGAACCAGTGTCAAAATGATGTATCCACTAGGCATTGGCACCTTTTGAGGTTTGTTTTGATTCTTGCCTGAAACTACCACCTGATCTACCCCATTTGAAAGACTTTCAGGCTTATTAGTCGTGTTAGTGGACATCAAGAGAATAACAAAGCAAGAGCAGATGTTGTAGTTACGACTTCCCTTCATGGGATATATCCCAAATGAAAACATGAACAGAGTGGGTATTCTCCAAGAAACATCCACTTTTAAGTGGAAGTGGTGTATCCAGTGAAGAAATAAACCAGGCATTAATGGTGTTTCAGAGGAAAAGGAAATTGTGTAGTGTTACCATCTAGATTTGGCTGTCTGATGTGCAGGGGCTCTGCCAGCATCTCTGGCAGCTCTATTACAACCAAGTTTATGAGGATGCCTGGCTCTGGTTTAGTTAAGTTAAAGGCAGATGTCTTGCAGTTGTCTGCAGTAGCTTACAACCCTGGTAAAAACTACATCTGTGAATGGAAAAGGGCATTCTGCTCAATAGGTGGAGATACGGGCTGTGCGTTTTATTCTGGAAAAATAACCCCCAAAATGCCCTTTGTTACATTTGATTGACTCCTAGCCAGGGGCCCTTGGGTTGACAGTATGGACTGACTCCTAGCAGGGCAATGACTAGATGATCAAGTCTCAGCCTCTCTGGAGACAAACTTTATCAACACATTGTGAAAGACACCTCCTTTATGTGTCCCTTGTGCATACCCAGGGATAAGGGTCATTTGTGGATGAAAACTCAGTGAAATCAACAAGCGCATAGCATCAGTACCTGCACTGCCCAGGTTAGGACCATGGTCACCTGGATAGACTGTGCATCAAGGCATAGTTATCCATCTACACCTTGGGACCTGGTCCAAAACCAAGACTCACTGACTCCAGCATATCAGGCCAAGGAGCCTGGAAATGTGTGCAGAGTGTCAGCTGCCTAGTGGAGTGTGTGTGTGTGGGGGTTATCTCTGCTTCCCAAAGTCAGAAGTGCCAGAACTGGTATAGGTGATGTACAATATTATATAAGTTTCAGTTGTAATACAACATAGTGATTCATAATTTTTACAAGTTAGACTCCATTTATAATTATAAAATATTGGCTATATTCCCCATGTTGTACAATATATCCTTATAGCTTATTTTATACCTAATAGTTTGTACCTCTTATTCCCCTGCCTCTATGTTGCTCCTCCCCCCTTCCCTGTCCCTACTGGTAACCACTAGTTTGTTCCCTATATCTGTGAGTCTGCCTCCTTTTTGTTATATTCACTAGTTTGTTGTATTTTTTAGATTCCAAATATAAGTGATACCATACAGTACTGGTCTTTCTCTGTCTGACTTATTTCACTTAGCATAATGCCCTCCAAGTCCATCCATGTTGCTGCAAATGGCAAAATTTCATTCGTTTTTATGGCTGAGTAGTATTCCATTGTATATATATACCATATCTTCTTTATTCTTTTATCTGTTGATGGTCACTTAGGTTGCTTCCATATCTTGGCAATTGTAAATAATGCTGCTATGAGCATTGCGGTGCACGTATTTTTTTGAATTAGGGTTTTTGTTTTTTTTCCAGATATACACTCAGGAATGGAATTGTTGGGTTATGTGGTAGTTCTATTTTCAGTTTTTTGAGAAACCTCCATACTCTCTTTCACAGTGGCTGCACCAATTTACATTCCCACCAACAGTGTACAAGGGTTTCCTTTTCTCCATATCCTTGTCAACATTTGTTCTTTTTTGTTTTGTTTTGTTTTTTGCGGTACGCGGGCCTCTCACTGTTGTGGCCTCTCCTGTTGCGGAGCACAGCCTCCGGACGTGCAGGCTCCGCAGCCATGGCTCACGGGCCCAGCCGCTCCATGGCATGTGGGATCCTCCCGGACCGGGACACGAACCCGTGTCCCTTGCATCGGCAGGCGGACTCTCAACCACTGCGCCACCAGGGAAGCCCTGTTTTCTTTTTGATGATAGACATTCTGACAAGTGTGAGGTGGTATCTCGTTGTGGTTTTAATTTGCATTTCTCTTATGATTAGTGATTTTGAGCAACTTTATGTGCCTATTTGCCATCTTTATGTCTCCTTTAAAAAAAAGTCTATTCAGGGCTTCTGCCCACTTTTTAATGTTTGATTTTTTGATGTTGAGTTGTATGAGCTATTTATATATGTTGGACGTTAACCGCTTATTGGTCATATCATTTGCAAATGTTTTCTCCCATTCAGTAAGTTGTCTTTTCGTTTTGTTGATGGTTTCCTTTGCTGTGCCAAAGCTTTTAAGTTTAATTAGGTCCCATTTGTTTATTTTTACTTTTATTTCTTTTATTTTGGGAGACAGATCAAAGAAATATATTGCTATGATTTACAATATATCAAAGAGTGTTTTCTTCAGGAGTTTTACAGTTTCAAGTCTTACGTTTAGGTCCTTAATCCATTTAGAGATTGTTTTTGTATATGGTGTTAGAGAATGTTTTGATTTCATTCTTTTACATGTAGCTGCCCAGTTTTCCCAGCACCACTTACTGAAGAGACTGTCTTTTCCCCATTGTATATTCTTTCCTCCTTTGTTGTAGATTAATTGACCATAAGTGTGTGGGTTTATTTCTGGGCTCTCTATTCTGTTCAATTTATTTATGTGTCTGTTTTTGTGCCAGTACCATACTGTTTTGATTACTTTAGCTTTGTAGTATAGTCTCAAGTCAGGAAGAGTGATTTTCCTCCAGCTCTCCTCTTCTTTCTCAAGATTGTTTTGGCTATTCAGGGTCCAATTTTTTTTTAATGTGGTAAAATACGTAATGTAAAATTTACCGTCCTAATCATTTTTAACTGTAGTATTTGGTGGTGTTAAGTACATTCACATTGTTGTGCTGCCAACGCCACTATCCATCTTCAGAACACTTTTTATCTTATAAAACTGAAACTCTTTACCCATTAAACAAGATCACCCCATAGTCCCCTCCCCCAAGCCCCTGGAAACCACCATTCTACTTTCTGTTTCTATGATTTTGACTACTCTAAGTACCTCATATAAATGGAATCAGACAATATTTGTATTTTTGTGACTGGATTATGTCACTTAGCGTAATGTCCTCAAGGTTCATTCATGTTGTAGCATAAGTCAGAATTTCCTTCTTTTAAAGGCTAATATTCCATTTTATGTATATACCACATTTTGCTTACTCATTGCAACCCACTTGGGTTGCTTTCACATTGTAGCTACTGTGAGTAATATTGCTACGAACATGGATTTACAGATATCTCTTTGAGACTCTGCTTTCAATTCTTTTGGGTATATATACCCAGGAGTGGAATTGCTGGATCTTATGCCAGTTCTATTTTTAATTCTTTGAGGAAATGCCATACTGTTTTCTGAAGTGACTGTCCCATTTTACATTCCCACCAACAGTTCACTAGGGGTCCAATGTCTCCACATCCTGGCCAACACTTGTTATTTTCTGTCATTTTTTTTTTGAGTAGCCATCTTAATGGGTATGTGGTGGCATCTCATTGTATTTTTCATTTGCGTTTCCCTAATGATTAGTGATGTTAAGCATCTTTCATGTGCTTATTAGTCATTTGTATACCTTCTTTGGAGAATTGCTTATTCAAGTCCTTTGTCCATTTTTTTTGTGGTACACGGGCCTCTCACTGCTGTGGCCTCTCCCGCTGTGGAGCACAGGCTCTGGACGCGCAGGCTCAGCGGTCATGGCTCACGGGCCCAGCCGCTCCGCGGCATGTGGGATCTTCCCGGACCAGGGCACGAACCTGCGTCCCCTGCATCGCAGGCCCTCAACCACTGCGCCACCAGGGAAGCCCTCCTTTGTCCAATTTTTAATTGGTGGTTGTTGTTGAGCCTACCCTATGATTTTTATGCTCCCCTGTTTTTCATCTTATTTCTCTGACTGTTGATTTTCTGACTTGTCTTTCTCTTCCCACCCTCTAAGATTTGGTGTCTTCCAAGGATCTGTCTTTTTTTAAAAAATAATCAATTAATTAATTAATTAATTAATGTATGGCTGTGTTGGGTCTTCATTGCTGTGCGTGCGCTTTCACTAGTTGCGGCGAGCGGGGGTTGCGCTTCATTGTGGTGAGCGGGCTTCTCATTGCAGTGGCTCCTCTTGTTGTGGAGCATGGGTTCTAGATTCGCAGGCTTCAGTAGTTGTGGCTCGCGAGCTCTAGAGCGCAGTCTCATTAGTGTGGCGCACAGGCTTAGTTGCTGTGCAGCATGTGGGATATTCCCGGACCAGGGATCAAACCTGTGTTCCCTGCATTGGCAGGTGGATTCTTAACCACTCTGCCACCAGGGAAGCCCCCAAGGATCTGTCTTTATACTCCTTGTCTCTGGTCCCTCCTTTGCCAAGTCTTGCCAGTGTGAAGATGGTATCTCCATCCATATTTCATCTCTCGATATCTCACGTTTGCTTCCAGCTCCCTGCTCTAACATCTCCACTTGTTCATTTTTCTCTTATGTGAAATTCTAGATGGGAACTCTAGAGTTGGTTGTTGGGCTGCTGTCTTGTGACACTGCCATCTTCCTTCACATGGTCAGGGATTGCTCACCACCACGTCCAGCCTGTAGGAGGGGAGGGAAAGGGAAGGGGCTAAGGTTTGTTGCAGGGGCCCTAGACATTTGCTCAGGTAAAACTTCTAATTATATAAATGAAAGTAAGTGTGAATGTTGATAACCACCAGAAGAAGGAGCCCACAGACATTGGCCTACTGCATCTTCTGTGGGTTCTGAGTCATGAAGGAAGACTCAACACACAAAGCACTGGTTGGAACAATGTTTTTCTCACAGAAAGGAGAAGAGACACAGCAAGATCAGCATCTGTAGTGTGTGCCAGTCTCTTGTGGCCATCAAGTCCCTCAGGATAACTGACACAGGATGATGGACTGCATGCACCCTTCTTGTGCTGCAGGCGGAGACCCCGTTCTCTTCCTGATGGCGGGTGGGGGTGTGAGGGTTGGGGAGCAAATGTACTGGTGGGGCAGGCAAGGTGCCACGTGTTGCACATGCCTAAGCAATACAAGGAAGTTTATGGTTTTCCCAGAACAGGGGAGAATCATTCAGGGGAAAAGTTGCTTCCTGGGAAGAATCTGGGGCCGCATGGCAGCTTAGCACCCCAGCTTCTATTTAGGGGAATGCTTTAGGGCCAGGGCACTTATTGGGCAATCTTGAGGTGGGGGGCAATGGGTCATGCAATGGTTATTTACACAATAGTATTCTAACCAAATTTGGAGTAGATTAGAGAATTATTAGAGCTGCTCCTTCTCTATTAGCTGTTGTCATGTCCTCAGGACAGATAAATCTGAAGGGTCATCTCATTCCAATAGTGTTCTTACTTGTGGTTCCTTTTCTTCTTTCTGTTGTCCTTGACTAATAACTTTAAACATCCCAGTTATTTTAATGGATATTTAAACTTTATGCTACTTGGGAAATTGTTAGTTCAGTTCAAAGCTATTCAGAGGTGGTGTCCATTGCATAGCACCACAGTGGATAGGGCTCTGGTCAAGGTGGCACCGAGGACATCTCTTGCAATTTTTTTCAGTATGTTTCCTGGGGATGGGAGCTTTGACATGGAGGAGGATCCAAATGAAGATACTTGTAGTGTTGGAGTGTAAATAATCCTTGTGAAAATATCCTTGTCTGGGAGTCTGTCTGGTCAGTACAAACCTTTGCCTGACTCCCGTGATGTAGTAAATGCCATGCAGCATTCTGTAGCCAGATTCAAGGGGGCCATGAGGACTGGGAAAATAAATCCTGATGCCAGAAATATGACTAAATGCTCATTTCACAATACATACACTCCTCTAATATAATGTTCTTCTTTTAGAATGCAAACTTGGAAAGGAAAGAAACCTTAGCTGAGAAAGTTCTCAGGCAGAGAATCATATGTGCCTTAGGCTCAGCTGTATGACTGTGACTACTGCGGGCACAGGAAGGGACACTGCTAAAGCCCTTCTGTACTCCAGAATAGCGGAAGCAGCGTGATCAGTGCTGTGGAACATAGTGTTTGCCACACATTTGTCCTCCCATCAGAGATGATATGGCACATTCATAATTTGGTTTTTCAGTTCTTGTATTCCACCAGGACTTCTTTGCCATGTTCAAGAAGAATGTAATTATCATGACCAGACGTATTTGATGTGCTCTACATGACATAAGCACCCTAAAGGAAAAGTCTGGCAATAAAATTACATGTTATGTAGAATAGGAGCAAGCTGGGACTGAGGATACAATACCGATTTGCATGAGAACCAAGTCTGAGCATAAACTTAGGTGGAGTATGATTCTTGACCCTTCCCTCTGATCAGTTTGTGAATGATTATCAAAATAGTTTTAATTTTATTTTAAATGGGAAAAAGTGCAATGATGTGTTTTCAGAAGTCTTTTCCTCTCTTTCTATTGATATATTGTCCCTTACACTTGTTCCTTGTATGTTAAGAATTTTGGATCAAATAGCAAGAAGTTTTACTTTTACAACCACAAATTGATGTAACCAAGAATCAGAGAAAAGTAATGAAGTAGAATGACTGTTAAAGTGAAAAATGTTTCTGTGCAAAACTTAGTAGCTCCACTAGATGGTAGCAGACAGTTACATTTTATACCTTTACAGTGATTGTGTTATTTATACAATGCTCAGTTTTCTAAAATTAGAAAGACAATTCTCAAAAAGGAAAATTCTATCTGAAATACTGCTTCCTTTGGAGAGGGTAGAGCACGGTTGAGTTCAAATCTATAAAAGAAAGTTCTGATAAAACTTCTGTTTCCTAATAAAGTAGTCTCTGTTCAAATGGCAGAAAACAACAGTTCCAGGCATGGTTCTTGGTGACTATGGACTCACACTGGATAAAATTTTGCAGAAAAATGTGACTCCTTTATGACTGTTTCTCCTAATGTTATACAATGTGTATGCTTAGAAATGACTTCTCTGGATTTCCATGGTGGGCCATAAAGTTGTTTGTGTTGAATAAAATTTGAAATTACAGAGAACACTTAGAGGAGGTAAATTTGACAATGGAATAAAAGTATAAATAAACATTTAAAAACAAGATTTTATCTGCTTTTGACCTATTTCCTACAGACTCTTCATTAGTTTTGCCAAGCAGAATCTCCTACCCGTAGTCTGTTATGGTGGTTCATGATTTAACTAAGGGAAACCTAATTGAAAATAGACACTTCACAGGAGGGATACAATTGAAGGAAGTAAATGAGTGGTATTCCATAATATGTGGGCACATTGAGAGACATTTGGGCTCTTTTCAGTTTTTGGCTCTAACAAAGAAAGCTGCTCTGAACATTAATGTACAGGTTTTTGCATGAGCATAAATTCCATTCCTCTGGGATAAATACCCAGGATTGCAATTACTGAGTCATATGGTCCTTACATGTTTAGTTTTAAAATAATCCATCAAATTGTTCCAGAGTGGCTGTACCATTTTATACTTCCACCAGCAACGTGTGAGTGGTCCAGTTTCTCCACATGCTTCTCAGCATATGGTTGTCATTATTTTATATTTTAGCCATTATGATAGGTATGTAGTGATATATATATTTTTTAAAATAGTGATTTCTTATTTTGTAATTTTTATGGCCTCTTGTTCTTGCTTAATCTTAATGTAATATATTTTTCAAGGGTAATTACTGCATTTTTTAACATCTTTATTGGCGTATAATTGCTTTACAATGGTGTGTTAGTTTCTGCTTTATAACAAAGTGAATCAGTTATGCATATACATATGTTCCCATATCTCTTCCCTCTTGCATCTCCCTCCCTCCCACCCTCCCTATCCCACCCCTCTAGGTGGTCAAAAAGCACCGAGATGATCTCCCTGTGCTATGCGGCTGCTTCCCACTAGCTATCTATTTTACGTTTGGTAGCGTATATGTGTCCATGCCACTCTCTCACTTTATCACAGCTTACCCTACCCCCTGACCATATCCTCAAGTCCATTCTCTAGTAGGTCTGTGTCTTTATTCCCGTCTTGCCCCTAGGTTCTTCATGACCTTTGTTTTTTTTTTTTTCTTAGATTCCATATATACATGTTAGCATATGGTATTTGTTTTTCTCTTTCTGACTTACTTCACTCTGTATGACAGACTCTAGGTCCATCCATCTCACTACAAATAACTCAATTTTGTTTCTTTTTATGGCTGAGTAATATTCCATTGTATATATGTGCCACATCTTCTTTATCCATTCATCAGTTGATGGACACTTAGGTTGCTTCCATGTCCTGGCTATTGTAAATAGAGCTGCAATGAACATTTTGGCACATGACTCTTTTTGAATTATGGTTTTCTCAGGGTATATGCCCAGTAGTGGGATTGCTGGGTCATATGGTAGTTCTATTTTTAGTTTTATAAGGAACCTCCATACTGTTCTCCATAGTGGCTGTATCAACTTACATTCCCACCAACAGTGCAAGAGGGTTCCCTTTTCTCCACACCCTCTCCAGCATTTATTGTTTGTAGATTTTTTGATGATGGCTATTCTGACTGGTGTGGGATGATTAACTCATTGTAGTTTTGATTTTCATTTTCTAATGATTAATGATGTTGAGCATTCTTTCATGTGTTTGTTGGCAATCTGTATATCTTCTTTGGAGAAATGTCTATTTAGGTCATATGCCCATTTTTTTTTTTTTTTTTTTTTTTGCGGTACGTGGGCCTCTCCTGTTGTGGCCTCTCCGTTGCGGAGCACAGGCTCCGGACGTGCAGGCTCAGCGGCCATGGCTCACAGGCCCAGCCGCTCCATGGCATGTGGGATCTTCCCGGACCGGGGCACTAGCCCGTGTCCCCTGCATCGGCAGGCGGACTCTCAATCACTGGGCCACCAGGGAAGCCACCTTCTGCCCATTTTTGGATTGGGTTGTTTGTTTTTTTGATATTGAGCTGCATGAGCTGCTTGTAAATTTTGGAGATTAATCCTTTGTCAGTTGCTTCATGTGCAAATGTTTTCTCCCATTCTGAGGGATGTCCTTTGGTCTTGTTTATGGTTTCCTTTGTTGTGCAAAAACTTTTTAAGTTTCATTAGGTCCCATTTGTTTATTTTTGTTTTTATTTCCATTTCTCTAGGAGGTGGGTCAAAAAGGATCTTGCTGTGATTTATGTCATAGAGTGTTCTGCCTAAGTTTTCCTCTAAGAGTTTGATAGTGTCTGGCCTTACATTTAGGTCTCTAGTCCATTTTGAGTTTATTTTTGTGTATGGTGTTAGGGAGTATTCTAATTTCATACTTTTACATGTACCTGTCCAGTTTTCGCAGCACCACTTACTGAAGAGGCTGTCTTTTCTCCACTGTATATTCTTGCCTCCTTTATCAAAGATAAGGTCACCATATGTGTGTGGGTTTATCTCTGGGCTTTCTATCCTGTTCCATTGATCTATATTTCTATTTTTGTGCCAGTACCATACTGTCTCGATTACTGTGTCTTTGTAGTATAGTCTGAAGTCAGGGAGCCTGATTCCTCCAGCTCCGTTTTTCTTTCTCAAGATTG
The DNA here is from genome assembly GCF_963455315.2 of Globicephala melas. Taxonomy (NCBI): domain Eukaryota; kingdom Metazoa; phylum Chordata; class Mammalia; order Artiodactyla; family Delphinidae; genus Globicephala; species Globicephala melas. The sequence continues at coordinate 106,472,893 of NC_083335.1, forward strand.
CTTTGGCTATTCGAGGTCTTTTGCGTCTCCATACAAATTGTGAAATTTTTTGTTCTAGTTCTGTGAAAAATGCCAGTGGTAGTTTGATAGGGATTGCATTGAATCTGTAGATTGCTTTAGGTAGTAGAGTCATTTTCACAATGTTGATTCTTCCAATCCAAGAACATGGTATATCTCTCCATCTATTTGTATCATCTTTAATTTCTTTCATCAGTGTCTTATAATGTTCTTCCTACAGGTCTTTTGTCTCCTTAGGTAGGTTTATTCCTAGATATTTTATTCATTTTGTTGCAATGGTAGATGGGAGTGTATTCTTTTTTGGGGGGGGGAGTGTTTTCTTAATTTCAGTTTCAGATTTTTCATCATTAATGTATAGGAATGCTAGAGATTTCTGTGCATTAATTTTGTATCCTGCTACTTTACCAAATTCATTGATTAGCTCTAGTAGTTTTCTGGTAGCATCTTTAGGATTCTCTATGTATAGTACCATGTCATCTGCAAACAGTGACAGCTTTACTTCCTCTTTTACGTTTTGGATTCCTTTTATTTCTTTTTCTTCTCTGATTGCTGTGGCTAAAACTTCCAAAACTATGTTGAATAAGAGTGGTGAGAGTGGGCAACCTTGTCTTGTTCCTGATCTTAGTGGAAATGGTTTCAGTTTTTCACCATTGAGGACGATGTTGGCTGTGGGTTTGTCATATGTGGCCTTTATTATGTTGAGGAAAGTTCCCTCTATGCCTACTTTCTACAGGGCTTTTATCATAAATTGGTGTTGAGTTTTGTCTAAAGCTTTCTCTGCCTCGACTGGGATGATCATATGGTTCTTCTCCTTCAATTTGTTAATATGGTGTATCACATTGATTGATTTGTGTATATTGAAGAATCCTTGCATTCCTGGGATAAACCCCACTTGATCATGGTGTATGATCCTTTAAATGTGCTGTTGGATTCTCTTTGCTAGTATTTTGTTGAGGATTTTTGCATCTGTGTTCATCGGTGATATTGGCCTGTAGTTTTCTTTCTTTGTGACATCTTTGTCTGGTTTTGGTATCAGGGTGATGGTGGCCTTGTAGAATGAGTTTGGGAGTGTTCCTCCCTCTGCTATATTTTGGAAGAGTTTGAGAAGGCTGGGTGTTAGCTCTTCTCTAAATGTTTGATAGAATTCGCCTGTGAAGCCATCTGGTCCTGGGCTTTTGTTTGTTTGAAGATTTTTAATCAAGTTTTAATTTCAGTGCTTGTGATTGGTCTGTTCATATTTTCTATTTCTTCCTGGTTCAGTCTTGGAAGGTTGTGCATTTCTAAGAATTTGTCCATTTCTTCCAGGTTGTCCATTTTATTGGCATAGAGTTGCTTGTAGTAATCTCTCATGATCTTTTGTATTTCTGCAGTGTCAGTTGTTACTTCTCCTTTTTCATTTCTAATTGTATTGATTTGAGTCTTCTCCCTTGTTTTCTTGATGAGTCTGGCTAATGGTTTATCAATTTTGTTTATCTTCTCAAATAAGCAGCTTTTAGTGTTATTGATCTTTGCTATCGTTTCCTTCATTTCTTTTTCATTTATTTCTAATCTGATTTTTATGATTTCTTTCCTTCTGCTAACTTTGTTTTTTTTGTTCTTCTTTCTCTAATTGCTTTAGGTGCAAGGTCAGGTTGTTTTTTCGAGATGTTTCCTGTTTCTTAAGGTAGTATTGTATTGCTATAAACTTCCCTCTTAGAACTGCTTTTGCTGCATCCCATAGGTTTTCGGTCGTCATGTCTCCATTATCTTTTGTTTCTAGGTATTTTTTGATTTCCTCTTTGATTTCTTCAGTGATCACTTCGTTATTAAATAGTGTTTTATTTAGCCTCCATGTGTTTGTATTTTTTACAGGTCTTTTCCTGTAATCGAAATCTAGTCTCATAGCATTGTGGTCGGAAAAGATACTTGATACAATTTCAATTTCTTAAATTTACCAAGGCTTGATTTGTGACCCAAGATATGATCTATCCTGGAGAATGTTCCATGAGCACTTCAGAAAAATGTGTATTCTGTTGTTTTTGGATGGAATGTCCTATAAATATCAGTTAAGTCCATCTTGTTTAATGGGTCATTTAAAGCTTGTGTTTCCTTATTTATTTTCATTTTGGATGATCTGTCCATTGGTGAAAGTGGGGTGTTAAAGTCCCCTACTATGAATGTGTTACTGTCGATCTCCCCTTTTATGGCTGTTAGTATTTGCCTTATGTACTGAGGTGCTCCTGTGTTGGGTGCATAAATATTTACAATTGTTATATCTTCTTCTTGGATTAATCCCTGGATCATTATGTAGTGTCCTCCTTTGTCTCTTGTAATAGTCTTTATTTTACAGTCTCTTTTGTCTGATATGAGAATTGCTACTCCAGCTTTCTTTTCATTTCCATTTGTATGTAATATCTTTTTCCATCCCCTCACTTTCAATCTGTATGTGTCTCTAGGTCTGAAGTGGGTCTCTTGTATTCAGCATATATATGGGTATTGCTTTTGTATCCATTCAGCCAGTCTGTGTCTTTTGGTGGGAGCATTTAATCCATTTACAAAAAGGTAATTATCGATATGTATGTTCCTATTCCCATTTTTGTAATTGTTTTGGGTTTGTTATTATAGGTCTTTTCCTTCTCTTGTGTTTCTTGCCTAGAGAAGGTACTTAAGCATTTTTTGTAAAGCTGGTTTGGTGGTGCTGAACTCTCTCAGCTTTCTCTTGTCTGTAAAGGTTTTAATTTCTCCATCAAATCTGAATGAGATCCTTGCTGGGTAGAGTAATCTTGGTTGTAGGTTTTTCTCCTTCATCACTTTAAATATGTCCTGCCACTCCCTTCTGGCTTGCAGAGTTTCTGCTGAAAGATCAGCTGTTAACCTTATGGGGATTCCCTTGTGTGTTATTTGTTGTTTTTCCCTTGCTGCTTTTAATATGTTTTCTTTGTATTTAATTTTGGACAGTTTGATTAATATGTGTCTTGGTGTTTTTCTCCTTGGATTTATCCTGTATGGGACTCTCTGTGTTTCCTGGACTTGATTAACTATTTCCTTTCCCGTATTAGGGAAATTTTCAACTATAATCTCTTCAGATATTTTTTCAGTCCCTTTCTTTTGCTCTTCTTCTTCTGGAACCTCTATAATTCGAATGTTGGTGCGTTTAATGTTGTCCCAGAGGTCTCTGAGACTGTCCTCAGTTCTTTTCATTCTTTTCTCTTTCTTCTCCTCTGCAGTAGTTATTTCCACTATTCTGTCTTCCAGGTCACTTATCCGTTCTTCTGCCTCAGTTATTCTGCTATTGATACCATCTAGAGTATTTTTAAATTCATTTATTGTGTTGTTCATCATTGCTTGTTTCATCTTTAGTTCTTCTAGGTCCTTGTTAAATGTTTCTTGCCTTTTCTCTATTCTACTTCCAAGATTTTGTATCATCTTTACTATCATTATTCTGAGTTCTTTTTCAGGTAGACTGCCTATTTCCTCTTCATTTGTTAGGTCTGGTGGGTTTTTATCTTGCTCCTTCATCTGCTGTGTGTTTTCTGTCTTCTCATTTTGCTTATCTTATTGTGTTTGGGGTCTCCTTTTTGCAGGCTGCAGGTTCGTAGTTCCCATTGTTTTTGGTGTCTGTCCCAGTGGCTAAATTTGGTTCAGTGGGTTGTGTAGGCTTCCTGGTGGAGGGGACTAGTGCCTGTGTTCTGGTGGATGAGGCTGGATCTTGTCTTTCTGTTGGGCAGGTCCACGTCTGGTAGTGTGTTTTGGGGTGTCTGTGGACTTGTTATGATTTTAGGCAGCCTCTCTGCTAATGGGTGGGGTTGTGTTCCTGTCTTGCTAGTTGTTTGGCATAGGGTGTCCAGCACTGTAGCTTGCTGGTCGTTGAGTGAAGCTGGGTGCTGGTGTTGAGATGGAGATCTCTGGGAGATTTTCGCCGTTTGATATTATGTGGAGCTGGGAGGTCTCTTGTGGACCAGTGTCCTGAAGTTGGCTCTCCCACCTCAGAGGCACAGCACTGACTCCTGGCGCAGCACCAAGAGCCTTTTGTCCACTCGGCTCAGAATAAAAGGGAGAAAAAGTAGAAAGAAAGAAAGAAAGAGAGAGAGAGAGAGGGAGGGAGGGAGGGAGGAAGGAAGGAAGGAAGGAAGGAAGAGAGGAAGGAAAGAGGAAAAAATAAAGTAAGATAAATAAAGTTATTAAAATAAAAAATAATTATTAAGAAAAAAAATTTTTTTTAAAGAAAAAAGGGACGGATAGAGCCCTAGGACAAATGGTGAAAGCAAAGCTATACAGACAAAATCTCACACAGAAGCATACACATACACACTCACAAAAAGAGGAAAAGGGGAAAAAATCATAAATCGTGCTCTCAAAGTCCACCTCCTCAATTTGGGATGATTCGTTGTCTATTCGTGTATTCCACAGATGCAGGGTACATCAAGTTGATTGTGGAGCTTCATCCTGAGGCGCGCCGTGCGTTCTCCCGGGGAAGTTTTCCCTGGATCCCGGGACCCTGGCAGTGGCGGGCTGCACAGGCTCCCCGGAAGGGAGGTGTGGAGAGTGACCTGTGCTCGCACACAGGCTTCTTGGTGGCGGCAGCAGCAGCCTTAGCGTCTCATGCCCGTCTCTGGGGTCCACGCTTTTAGCCGCGGCTCGCGCCCGTCTCTGGAGCTCCTTCAAGCAGCGCTCTTAATCCCCTCTCCTCGCGCACCAGGAAACAAAGAGGCAAGAAAAAGTCTCTTACCTCTTTGGCAGGTCCAGACTTTTCCCCGGACTCCCTCCCGGCTAGCCGTGGTTCACTAACCCCCTGCAGGCTGTGTTCAGGCCGCCAAACCCAGTCCTCTCCCGGAGCTCCGACCGAAGCCTGAGCCTCTCCCAGCCCCGCCTGCCCCGGCGGGTGAGCAGACAAGCCTCTCGGGCTGGTGAGTGCTGGTTGGCACCCATCCTCTGTGTGGGAATCTCTCCGCTTTGCCCTCCGCACCCCTGTTGCTGCTCTCTCCTCCGCAGCTCCGAAGCTTCCCCCCTCCGCCACCCACAGTCTCCGCCCGCGAAGGGGCTTCTAGTGTGTGGAAAGCTTTCCTCCTTCACAGCTCCCTCCCACTGGTGCAGGTCCCATCACTATTCTTTTGTCTCTGTTTATTCTTTTTTCTTTTGCCCTACCCAGGTACGTGGGGAGTTTCTTGCCTTTTGGGAGGTCTGGGGTCTTCTGCCAGCGTTCAGTAGGTGTTCTGTAGGAGTTGTTCCAAGTGTAGACGTATTTCTGGTGTATCTGTGGGGAGGAAGGTGATCTCCGCGTCTTACTCTTCCGCCATCTTCCCGATTCCCGCAAATTTTTATTGATGCACATCACCATACAGTACAAAATTCTTTAGTTTGGGGATTACATCAAGGCCACTTAAAAAATATAATTTATGCAGTTAATTGATGTTACAAGTTGAGAAATCTTTGAACCTGAACAGTGAATGTTTATAAAAATATATTAATGCATAGAGGCAAAAATAAAATAATTGAAATTAATTCCAAAATATTTATACATTTTATTGCATGTTGCATTTCTTCATAAGCATAATATAAAGTAGGAGCTGAATTAAATGTCTATGCTTAAGTGTAAGGTAAATTTAATCAAGTGCTGCATATCAAATTAACATAGAAAATTACAGAGCAAAACACAAATATTTTAAGTCAGTTAATGATAGAATTAGCTAAGAGATTTCATTTTACCTGTTTCAATTAACAATATAAGTATATTTGCATTTCAGAAATTGCTTCTCTTATGTTGTTATAGTTAGCAATTTGTATCAACACAAGTTTCAGTTATATATATTCTTGTAATCATTTTAATTTTCAAGAGTTGCAGAATTTGATTTCATTGGTCTTTTAAAAAATTAATTAATTAATTAATTTTTGGCTGCGTTGGGTCTTTGTTGCTGTGCATTGGATTTCTGTAGTTGCAGTGAGCGGGGGCTACTCTTCGTTGCAGTGCACGGGCTTCTCATTGCCATGTCTTCTCTTGTTGCTGAGCACAGGCTCTAGGCGCACAGGCTTCAGTAGTTGTGGCACGCGGGCTCAGTAGTTGTGGCTCATGGGCTTTAGAGCGCAGGCTCAGTAGTTGTGGGGCACGGGTTTAGTTGCTCCGTGGCATGTGGGATCTTCCCAGACCAGGGCTCAAACCTGTGTACCCTGCATTGGCAGGCGGATTCTTAACCACTGTGCCACCAGGGAAGTCCCTGTTTTCGTTGGTCTTAAGCAAATGCTTCTTGAATTTTATGATTAAATGAGGTAATTGATTTTATCAATTGGATATTGAGTATAGTGAGAGTATAGCTATTAATGGGCGTAGATAAATATGTTTATAAAATTTATAAATATATTCCATTGGTTTTGAGAAACTGTGGAGAAACGTTCTGTTCATTGTAACTGTCCTAAATTTTATGAACTTTACCTCATAAAAGAGGGCAGGAATTAAAAACCTGAGTCAGACTTAGGAAGAATTTATTCAAAAATAAATTAATTTTACTTATTTTTTACTTTTAAAATTTATTTATTTATTTATTTATTTATGGCTGCATTGGGTCTTCGTTCCTGCGCACAGGCTTTTCTCTAGTTGCGACGAGTGGGGGCTACTATTCGTTGTGGTGTGCGGGGTTCTCATTGCAGTGGCTTCTCTTGTTGCAGAGCATGGGCTCTAGGCGTGTGGGCTTCAGTAGTTGTGGCGCACTGGCTTTAGAGCGCAGGCTCAGTAGTTGTGACCCATGGGCTTGGTTGCTCCGTGGCATGTGGGATCTTCCTGGACCAGAGCTCAAACCCATGTCTCCTGCACTGGCAGGTGAATTCTTTACCACTCTGCCACCAGGGAGGTCCAAAAACAGATTAATTTTATGTATAGCTTGAGTATTTGTCTTCTGTAAATCACTCTGAGTGTTAATTAGAATTTTTATTCTTCAGGATTCACTGCACACTCCGATGAGGGTACAACATGTGTAATTCAAATGTTAAAAAACATTTATGCGAAGTGGTTGAAGATTTGGGATTTTTCCAGGGAAAATGGGAAAAAATAAGTAATTAAATTAAGAGATCCATATGAGCAGATGTTTTCTTAAGGTGATGCTTCTCAAACTTAAGTGTGCATATGAATCATCTGTTAATTTTGATAAAAAAATGTAGATTCTGATTCACTAGGTCTGGGGTGAGGCCCAAGGTTCTGTATTTCTAACAAACTCTCCCAGGTGATGCCCCTCCTTCTGGTTCGAGAAGCACATTTTGTTTCTAGTTCTTAGTACTCTGTCTCTCTGAAAGCAGTTTAGAGCAAGGTTTACTGGCTATATCACAGCAAAGGAGTTTTATACTGGGAAGCAGCAGAGGCTACCATGCCACTGTACTTCTGTCCCAACAGTATTTCACACTGGGCTCAATTCCTAATGGACATGGCCTGAGGATGGTGGTGGCTTTCGATTTGTCAACAGCTCACAAGTGCACCTAGCCTCCACTCCAATTGTCCAAATGTACAAAAGGGACATTCTCTGCTCCCCTCTTGGCCTTGAGTTGAGAAAAACAGCCACTGCCAACTGTGGCCAGGCAGGGAAGAAGCTGGGGGGACTTCTGTTTTGTCTTACCCTTACATCCCCTGCTCATGCCTCTGATGGGCCAAGCCCAGCCAGAAGCCAGAACATAAGAGACCCAGCTGGTGCATTCCATGAAGATTAGTACAGGGCACGGAGAAGGGAACAATTAAATGGAGAGGGAAGCAGAGAATATTCAGCATACCCATTTAAAATACCTTTAATATAGCTCTGTCATGGTATAGCACATACCATGAACTGGTTAGAGCAATATTTTGTAAGGAGTGTATGAATCAGAGTGGGGAGAGGGGTTATCACTTGGGTATAGATATGAGAAAACTCGTTAATTGTTTTTGCCCATTCTCAGCCCCAAAATATTTACTGCCATTGCCAAGTAGGGTCCAATCTGGAAACTCATTTATAACATATCTAAAGGGTCTCTGTAACTTTTATCTTTAGGAAGAGTACAAGAGAATGCTGAATACATTAGATTTAATGGGAACTATAAGCAATTTAATATATAATGAATATTACATAATTATATGCAACCACTATAAATTAAAGAAGTGGGTTCTGATATTACTTTCCAGTTACTAACTCAAGGGACAGATGAAAACTCTTTCTTAGGAGTGACTAAAAGAATGGTCCCTAAGGAAACTTGCTCAAGCCTCTTAGATAGCCTCATCCACCAGAGGGCAGACAGAAGAAGCAAGAAGAACTACAATCCTGCAGCCTGTGGAACAAAAACCACATTCACAGAAAGACAGACAAGATGAAAAGGCAGAGGGCTATGTACCAGATGAAGGAACAAGATAAAACCCCAGAAAAACAACTAAATGAAGTGGAGATAGGCAACCTTCCAGAAAAAGAATTCAGAATAATGATAGTGAAGATGATCCAGGACCTCGGATAAAGAATGGAGGCAAAGGTCGAGAAGATGCAAGAAATGTTTAACAAAGACCTAGAAGAATTAAAGAACAAACAAACAGAGATGAACAATACAATACCTGAAATGAAAACTACACTAGAAGGAATCAATAGCAAAATAACTGAGGCAGAAGAACGGATAAGTGACCTGGAAGACAGAATGGTGGAATTCACTGCTGCAGAACAGAAAAAAGAAAAAAGAATGAAAAGAAATGAAGACAGCCTAAGAGACCTCTGGGACAACATGAAACGCAACAACATTCGCATTACAGGGGTCCCAGAAGGAGAAGAGAGAGAGAAAGGACCTGAGAAAATATTTGAAGAGATTATGGTGGAAAACTTCCCTAACATGGGAAAGGAAATAGCCACCCAAGTCCAGGAAGCTCAGCAAGTCCCATACAGGATAAACCCAAGGAGAAACACGCCGAGACACGTAGTAATCAAATTGGCAAAAATTAAAGACAAAGAAAAATTATTGAAAGCAGCAAGGGAAAAATGACAAATAACATACAAGGGAACTCCCATGAGGTTAACAGCTGATTTCTCAGCAGAAACACTACAAGCCAGAAGGGAGTGGCATGATATACTTAAAGTAATGAAAGGGAAGAACCTACAACCAAGATTACTCTACCCGGCAAGGATCTCATTCAGATTCGATGGAGAAATCAAAAGTTTTACAGACAAGCAAAAGCTAAGAGAATTCAGCACCATCAAACCTGCTCTACAACAAATGCTAAAGGAACTTCTCTAAGTGGGAAACACAAGTGAAGAAAAGACCTACAAAAACAAACCCAAAACAATTAAGAAAATGGTCATAGGAAGATACATATCGATAATTACCTTAAACGTGAATGGGTTAAATACTCCAACCAAAAGACACAGGCTTGCTGAATGGATACAAAAACAAGACCCATATATATGCTGTCTATAAGAGACCCACGTCAGATGTAGGGACACATACAGACTGAAAGTGAGGGGATGGAAAAAGATATTCCATGCAAATGGAAATCAAAAGAAAGCTGGAGTAGCAATACTCATATCAGATAAAATAGACTTTAAAATAAAGAATGTTACAAGAGACAAGGAAGGACACTACATAATGATCAAGGGAATCAAACCAAGAAGATATAACAATTATAAATGTATATGCACCCAACATAGGAGCACCTCAATACATAAGGCAACTGCTAACAGCTATAAAAGAGGAAATCGACAGTAACACAATAATAGTGGGGGACTTTAACACCTCACTTACACCAATGGACAGATTAAAAGGATCATACAACAACACATTAAACAACGCATTAAAAGTATCATACACCATGATCAAGTGGGATTTATCCCATTGATGCAAGGATGCTTCAATATACGCAAATCTATCAATGTGATACACCATATTGACAAATTGAAGCATAAAAACCATATGATCGTCTCAATAGATGCAGAAAAAGCTTTTGACAAAATTCAACACCCATTTATGATAAAAACTCTCCAGAAAGTGGGCATAGAGGGAACCTACCTCAACATAATAAAGCCCATATATGACAAACCCACAGCCAACATCATTCTCAATGGTGAAAAACTGAAGGCATTTCCTCTAAGATCAGGAACAAGACAAGGATGTCCACTCTCACCACTATTATTCAACATAGTTTTGGAAGTCCTAGCCATGTCAGTCAGGGAAGAAAAAGAAATAAAAGGAATGCAAATTGGAAAAGAAGAAGTGAAACTGTCACTGTTTGCAGATGACATGATACTATACCTAGAAAAACCTAAAGATGCTACCAGAAAACTACTAGAGCTAATCAATGAATTTGGTAAAGTTGCAGGATACAAAATGAATGCCCAGAAATCTCTTGCATTCCTATACACTAATGATGAAAAATCTGAAAGAGAAATTAAGGAAACCCTCCGATTTACCATTGCAACCAAAAGAATAAAATACCTAGGAATACACCTACCTAGGGAGAAAAAAGACCTGTATGCAGAAAACTGTAAGACACTGATGAAAGAAATTAAACATGATACCAACAGATGGAGAGATATACCATGTTCTTGGATTGGAAGAATCAATATTGTGAAAATGACTATACTACCCAAAGCAATCTACATATTCAATGCAATTCCTATCAAATTACCAATGGCATTTTTTACAGAACTAGAACAAAAAGTCTCAAAATTTGTATGGAGACACAAAAGACCCTGAATAGTCAAAGCAGTCTTGAGGGAAAAAATGAGAGCTGGAGGAATCAGACTCCCTGACTTCAGACTATACTATAAAGCTACAGTAATCAAGACAACATGGTACTGGCACAAAAACAGAAACATAGATCAATGGAACAAGATAGAAAGCCCAGAGATAAACCCACACACCTATGGTCAACTAATCTATGACAAAGGAGTCAAGGATATACAACGGAGAAAAGACAGTCTCTTCAATAAGTGGTGCCGGGAAAACTGGACAGCTACATGTAAAAGAATGAAATTAGAACACTCCCTAACACCATACACAAAAATAAACTCAAAATGGATTAGAGACCTAAATGTAAGACTGGACACTAAAACTCTTAGAGGAAAACATAGGAAGAACACTCTTTGACATAAATCACAGCAAGATCTTTTTTAATCCACCTCCTAGAGTAATGGAAATAAAAACAAAAATAAACAAATGGGACCTAATGAAACTTCAAAGCTTTTGCACAGCAAAGGAAACCATAAACAAGACAAAAAGACAACCCTCAGAATGGGAGAAAATATTTGCAGACGAATCAATGGGCAAAGGATTAATCTCCAAAATACATAAACAGCTCATGCAGCTCAATGTTAACAAAACAACAACCCAATCCAAAAATGGGCAGAAGACCTAAATAGACATTTCTCCAAAGAAGACATACAGATGGCCAAGAAGCACATGAAAAACTGCTCAACATAACTAATTATTAGAGAAATGCAAATCAAAACTACAATGAGGTATCGCCTCACACCAGTTAGAATGGGCATCATCAGAAAATCTACAAACAGTAAATGCTGGAGAGGGTGTGGAGAAAAGGGAACCTTCTTGCAGTGTTTTTGGGAATATAAATTGATACAGCCACTATGGAGAACAGTATGGAGGTTCCTTAAAAAACTAAAAACAGAATTACCATATGATCCAGCAATCCCACTACTGGGCATATACCCAGAGAAAACCATAATTCAAAAAGACACATGCAGGCTTCCCTGGTGGTGCAGTGGTTGAGAGCCCGCCTGCTGATGCAGGGGACACGGGCTCGTGCCCCGGTCCGGGAAGATCCCACATGCCGTGGAGCGGCTGGGCCCATGAGCCATGGCCGCTGAGCCTGCGCGTCCGGAGTCTGTGCTCCGCAACGGGAGAGGCCACAACAGTGAGAGGCCCGCGTACCACAAAAAAAAAAAAAAAAAAAAAAGACACATGCACCCCAATGTTCAGTGCAGCACTATTTACTATAGCCAGGTCATGGAAGCAACCTAAATGCCCATCAACAGATGAATGGATAAAGAAGATGTGGTACATATATATAGTGGAATATTGCTCAGCCATAAACAGGAACGAAATTAGGTCATTTGTTGAGACGTGGATGTATCTAGAGACTGTCATACAGAGTGAAGTAAGTCAGAAGGAGAAAAACAAATATCGTATATTAATGCATATATGTGGAACTAGAAAAATGGTACAGATGAACTGGTTTGCAGGACAGAAATTGAGACACAGATATAGAGAACAAACATATGGACACCAAGGGGGGAAAGCGGCGGGGGAGTGGTGGTGGTGGTGTGATGAATTGGGTGATTGGGATTGACATGTATACACTGATGTGTATAAAATGTATGACTGATAAAAACCTGCTGTATAAAAAAATAAAAACAAACAAACAACAAAGAAAAAAAACCCAAAACAAAACAAAAGAATGGTCCCTGGTCTGCTAAGACTGGATTTCTGTCTTTCATGACCCACTCTACTAGTTAGGATGTACCTTCTGCTGCCTATAACAGAAATGGAAATTAAGAATGGCTTAAACAAGATAGAAAAATATTTTTCTTTTAGGTAATAGTCCCTGGCAACACTGGTCTACATGGCTGTACAGGGATCCAGTTCCCTTCAATCTTCTTGCTCTTCTGTCTCTCCTCTGTGTTTGTTTATGCAGTTCCAGATGGCTTGCCATAATATTCATGTTCCAGACAGTAGAATAGAAGAAGCCATAGGAGGGAGGGAACTAAAATATGCTTCTCCTTTTAAGGGTGAGAACTAAAGTTTGCACATGTAACTTCTCTTCACACCTTAATGGCCAGAACTTTATCACATGGCCATACATAGCAGCAAAAGAGGCTCAGAAATTCAGCCTTTAGTTGGGCAACCATAATCAGCATAAACATTTTTTAAACATTTATTTATTTATTTTTGGTTGCATTGGGTCTTTGTTGCTGCACGTGGGCTTTAGTTGTGGCGAGTGGGCACTACTCTTCATTGCGGTGTGCGGGCTTCTCACCGCGGTGGCTTCTCTTGTTGCGGAACACGGGCTCTAGGTTCATGGGCTTCAGTAGGTGTGGCTTGTGAGCTGTAGAGCGCAAGCTTAGTAGTTGTGGCGCACGGGCTTAGTTGCTCCACGGCATGTGAGATCTTTCCAGACCAGGGCTTGGACCCGTGTCCCCTGCATTGGCAGTTGGATTCTCAATCACTGCGCCACCAGGGAAGCCTAGCATAAACATTTGATTACATCAAAAATGGATCACAGATACAAATGTAAAATGCAAAACTATAAACATCCTAGAACATACCATAGGAGAAATTCTGGATAACCTAGGGTTTGGCAATGACTTTTTAGATAAAACACCAAAGACACAATCCATGAAAGAAAGAATTGATAAGCTGGTCTTCATTAAAATTAAAAATTTCTGCTCTGTAGGAGACACTATCAAGAGAAAAAAAGGGAAGCCACAGACTGGAAAAAATATGTATTTTACTTATATTATAAAAAATATGGTAAAGGACTGTTATCCAGAATATGCAAAGAACTCTTAAAACTCAACAATAAGAAAAGAAACAGCCAGATTTAGAAATGGGCCAAAGTCCTTACAGACACATCACCAAAGAAGACATATAGATGGCAAGTAAGCATATGAAAAGATGATCCACATCATATGCCATCAGGGAAATGCAAATTAATACAATGAGATACTACTACACACCGATTAGAATAACCCAAGTCTGGAACACTGGCAGTGTCAAAAACTGGTGAGGCTGTGGAGCAACAGGAACTCCCATTAATTGCTGGTTGGAATGCAAAATGGTACACTTTGTATGACAGTTTGGTGGTTTCTTATAAAACTAAACACACTCTTATACAATTCAGCAGTTGCATTCCTTGTATTTATTCAAATGAGTTGAAAATTGTATGTCCACACAAAAACCTGCTCACAGATGTTAGTAGCAGCTTAATCCATAATTGCCGAAATGTGGGAAGCAACCAAGATGTCCTTCAGTAGGTGAGTGGATAAATAAACTGTGGTACTTTGAAACAATGAAATATTATTCAGTGCTAAAATGAAATGAGCTATCAAGCCATGAAAGATGTGGGGGAAACTTAAATGCATATTATTTACTGAAATAAACCAATCTGAAAAGGCTACATACTGTATTATTTCCAACTATATGACATTCTGGAAAAGGTAAAACTATGACAGTAAAAGGATCAGTGGTTGCCAGGGGTTAACGAGGAGGGTTGGCAGAATAGACAGAGCACAGAGGATTTTTAGGGCAGTAAAAATACTTTGTATGATACTATAATGGTGGATATATGTCATTATACATTTGTAGGGACCTATAAAATGTAGAACACCAAGAGTAAACTGTAATTTAAACTATGGACTTTGGGTGATAATGATGTGTAGCTTCTTCAGTTGTAACAAACGTACACTCAGATGGGGCATGTTGATAATGGGGATAATGTGCATGTGGGGGCAGAGAATATATGGGAAATCTTTGTACCTTCCCCACAGTTTTGTTGTAAACCTGGAACTGCTCTAAAAAACAAGGCCTATTAAAAAAAAAAGATACTCGGTGGGAAAAGCCCATAGATTAAGGCAGGGTGACCTCAGAGGTAATCTAATTTAATTCATTCATTTTGCATTTGGGAAGAGTGAGGCCCAGAGAGGGTGAATGACTTGCCTGACATCACACAACCAATTACAGTATAACCAGAACGACTCTTGACTGAGGGATCCCTTTTTGGGGGCATGAAAGATAACCATGACTCCACAGTTGAGCAGAATCTCTATCTGACAAGATCATCCCCAATCTTCAAGGCCTGACACAGCTCATTAGCTCTCTGGGAGTCTTGAGCAAGTTTCTGTGTATTTCCATGGCGTCCTCATGGCCACCATTTTCACATGGAGAACATGAGGCACAATGAGCCTGCTGTCATGCTGAGGTTCCACAGATAGTAAGAAGCTATCCAGAGCCTGGGTGCTAGGTCTCTTGATTTCATTCCTTACTGTCCCCATCTCCCTCTTTCCAGAAAAGAGACCTTCCTCTTTCACTTACATGTATAATGTTGAGCAACCACTCAAGGCACAAGATTCTCCATTATGCACTGGCAGCACCACAGACAAGGCACCTCCCTGCAACCGTTTCTCATGCCACGACACACAGCTTTTTCCCCTGTGCTTCTGGAGCTTTGCCTATATCAGTCATGGCCACTACCAAAAAACTGTATTACATAAAAGAAAAGGAGAGCAGATGTTGGGGGACAGCCAGCAGCCCCTCCCATACTTGGGTTCCTGTGATCTTCCTCTGGATCTTTTGCTGTCATTGCCACATAGCCATCACGCTTGGAAAGTCACCTGCTTGTATCAGGGCTCTTGGTATTTGTGGGAAATGCTCAGTATTTGACCCACATTTAGATATTTTTTTTGGCATTGTATTTCATTTAATTAATTAGTTAATTAATTTTTAATTGGGGTATAGTTGTTTTACAATGTTGTGTTAGTTTCTACTGTACAGTGGAGTTCCCTGTGCTATACAGCGGGTTCTCATTAGTTATCTATTTAATACATATTAGTGTGGATATGTCAATCCCAGTCCCCCAATTGAAATTTTAAATGTTGTAATCTTTGTATTGCTAAGGAAATTTAAAAGTTTTGCTTCTTGCCAATATATTGTGCCTGCTGCTGTACCTTTTTAACTGGAAATTGTTTCTCGTTCTGTCTGTAGAACCTGCAGCTTTTGTCTGTTACATTCACCTGACCACCCTATTTTCTCGTTTCTTTAGTCGAATGCTGCTTACTGTTTTTATGTTTGACCAGCAGTTTTGCTCCTTTGTATGAGGATGTTTTGCTTATTTCTTTGTTTATTCCTTCAGGAATATTTATTGTGTCTACTATGCCCTGGGCAGAATATTAATTATTGGGTAGTGGACAGGACAGGCACAGTTTTTGTCCTCATGAAATTTATGGTACAGTGGGGGAGGAAAAAATAAACATTATATAATATACATATGTATACATATATACACAAACCACACATGTATATGTACATATATACATGAATATATACACATATATCTTAGAAATGTTGCGAATTGCCTTAAATAAAAAGAAAGGATGGAGTCAGAGTAAATAATGGAGATAAATATAATTTAGTTTGGGTGGGAAGGTCAGGAAAGGGTTCCCTGAAGACATGACACTTAAGCTGAGACCTAAAAGATAAGAAGGGATGAACTGGGGGAAGAGAGGGGAGAAGAGTAGGCTAGGCAGAGAGAAGAGCATGGATTAATGTTCTGAGGAGGGAAAGAGCTTAATAAAAATTGGGAAAAGTGAAAATAGGTGAGTTTTAATGGAACAACGTGGAGAGTGGTGGAAGATGAGGTTAAAGAGGTTGGCACAAGCTTGAAATTCATGGAAAGCTATGGATGTCATTTTGAATTTTATTCTAAGTGCAGTGGAAATTTGAAGAACTTTAGGAGAATAACATGATGTAGCTTACATTAAAAATTCCTTTGGCTGCCTTTCGGAAAGTGGAGAGCAGGAAGGCCAGAGTGGGAGCACAGAGACCAACTCAGAGACTATCAGGATAGTCCAGGAGCATGATGATAGTTGCTTGATCTAGAGTGGTAGTGGTAGAGATGTGTTTGAATCATATTTTGGGGGTAGGTTTAGCGGGATATGGCAATGGGCTGAATATTGTAGATGAGGAAGAAGAAAGAATCAATAATGTCTGTCAGGTTTCTAAGTTTATCAATGGGCTGGATGGTGGTGGCTTTTTCCTGGATGGGTAAGAGTGAAAGTGGAATAGGTTTTGCAGAAAGATGAAGAGAAAGTTTGTGATTGGGTCTGGACTGCAAATAGCCTTATCTAATGGGTTAAAATCTACTCGTGGACACAGCAGGTCAAGGGTTTATGGTTAATCATAGTGCCTTGATTTTAAGATGCCATAAGTTTTAAGGCGCTGAATTGATTTAACATCAGCTTTTCATAAAGAAAGGAATGCTATCATATTAAATCTGTACATGGATGTAACACACATCTCAACTGAACTGTTAGAATGTGGAAAATACATCTTAGATTTGAGGAAATTTAATATTTCAAGCCCACTACCACATAAAGTACAATTGTAAATAAAGGATAATAATAATGGATAGACCCAAATAAAAAGTTTATTTTTAATTTCTAAAGAGCTTCAGGAAATCCTTTCACAACTTTGCAGAAATGGATATCCATTTGTCTATCGGATGTCTTTACACAAATGTCTCATGAATACCTCAAGGTGCTGTGTGTTTGAAATGGAATTCACTCTTTCCCATTAATCCCAAATCTGCTTCTCTTCCTAAACCTCCTATTTTGGTTAATGGTGCCACCATCCTCTCAGTTTTTCTTTCTTTCATTTATTCATCCATTCAACATATATTTTTTGAGCTCTGACTAGCAGTTAGGTACTTTGTTTTCATATCCCTTTTTATATCTCTTATCTTTCTGAGGGATTAGAGTTGCGGTAGCTTGGGCATGTGACATGCTTTGGACAATGGGACGTAGTAAATGTGATACAAGTGGACACTTAAAAAGTACTTGCACAATGGGGTTTGACCTCTCTTGCTGCTCTTGGGAACTTTGTGATTATCACTGTGTGAATAAGCTTAGGCTAGCCTGCTGGAATGATGAGAGTTATGTGGCCAAGCTCTTCTTATTATCCCATCTGACGTCAAGTCAACAGCCAGACATGTGAATGAGGCCAGTCTAGATCACCTAACCCAGCCAGGCTGGCCCAGACCAGAAGAAATGCCAAGACAATTCACAGAAGTATAATAATACATGTTAGTAGTTTTAAACACTAAGTGGTGAAACGGTTTGTTATGCAGCAAAATCTAACCAATAAGAGTCGTGGACTATTTCCTTAGTAACTCTGTAGGAGTGGGTGGGTGAAGGAGTCTGGTTTCACGTCTGTGTTCTGACATTTACATTTAGATACCTCAAGCAAGGAGAGTCCTATTCCAACATCCTATGATGTTAGACATTAGCGTCTCCAGTTTTACAGAAGGAAAAACAGATCGTCGCGGAAGTAAAGTGGCTTGTCCAAGGTCACACGTAAAGTTGGAGAGCTATGATTTGAACTCAGTTCTTTTTGAATCCAAAACCCTTGCTTTTTTCTGTAATATCAAATTATATATTTCTCTAATATTCCCTCAAATCTTCTGGATTAATGTTAAAGGATATAGCATGATTCCACATATGCTAAGATGTTTCCAAATAACTTTTATGTTTCTGCAAAACAAAACAAAGCAAGATCAAAACTCCCCAAATCATGTCATATTGTGCATTTTGTGTGGTTAAGAGACTCTTAGCTAGAATAGTACTTAATACATTTCAATTTCAAAGCACTGGATTTGTAATCTGCTTTTAATTAGACAGATGTATGTATTTACATGTTCTTATATAAATAAACATCTGTGCAGTGCACTGTAAGTACTTGAGATGATTACATTTTCACTTAAGGAAGAGTCCCTTCATTCTGTGCCTACAACCTGTTAACTTATCCTCTTATACTTCCATTTCATATTCATGCTCAGCCCAAAATGGGCTCATACTGCGTTTCTCTTCTTAGTTTCCTTTGTGTAGCATCAGTTACTACAGAGAATGAAGTAGATCCTGTGGGGTGCACAAGCTCCTGCCTGGATATAAATTAGGAACCTAAAAATATTTAAAATATATATTATATTCATTTATACTATATTATCATATTTATAATAGCTTCAATTTTTAAAATACAAACTGTGGGCCTTTAATTCTAAAAGGCAAAACATATGCTTGAATATATAGTACAATACACTGATTTTTTCCATTTTTATTATTGTTTAAGTATAAATATGCTCAATTACACATGTAGAATATAAATTTTCAATGGCCAAAACTTGAAGGTGGAGTGGGGACTGAAATTAGTCTCTATCTTGAACTCAGTTTATAGCAGAAAATGTAATTTAGTCAGTTCTAGGTAAACTCAGTCCCTTCTAGTTTCTGTTTTTCTGTGTCTTTTTCAAGTTAAAACTGTGAGTTTTCCTTCATTCAGTTTTCTCCATGAGCTCCTAATTCCATTCTACTTCTGTTACGGAGTTTCATCTTAATATAATTTATTTTATCTTTAGATGTATGTTACTTCTCTGCCAAAATATACATAAATGAATAGTTTAAAAATTTTCTGTGTCCTTCATGGGGCTGAAAGTGTTAAAACAGTGGCTTTAAATTTAAATCAAATTTCTTTCACAGGCACTTCCCTGAAAGTCTTTGCACATTTAATCCCATTTTGGCATCTGTTCTTGAGAGGACCTGGACTAACACATCTGTCTTTCACTTATTGATTCATAGGAATCCTTTCTATAGTCTTGACATAAGCCCTTTGTTTTTTGTGTATTACAAGTATCTTTTCCCAGTCTGAGGCTTGCCTTTTCACTCTTTTGCTGATGTCTTTTGATGAAAAGGTGTTCTGAATTTTAATGCAATACAACTTATTAATGGTTATTATTTTTTTATGTTTAGTTTAAAAATGTTATTGCCTCAAACGTATGGACACCAAGGGGGGAAAGCGGCGGGGGGGGGGTGGTGGTGGTGGTATGAATTGGGAGATTGGGATTGACATGTATTCACTGATGTGTATAAAATGGATGACTAATAAGAACCTGCTGTATAAAAAAATAGAAGAAAATTCAAAAATTCAAAAAAAATGTTATTACCTCATGCCTGGATCATGAAGTTAATTTCCTACCTTCTAGAAGACTTACTGTTTTTTTAGATTTCTGAATTTATTTTTGTATATTGTGTGAGAATGGAGTCAAGTTTGTTATATTTTCCATGTAGATATTAATTTGACTAAGAAGCATTTATTGAAAATGCCACCCTTTCTCCTCTGATCTGCAGTACCACCTTTGTCATAAATCAAGGGTCTTTATATGTGTGAGAGTTTGTTTCTGGTCTCTCAACTCTGTTCCATTGTTCTATTTTTCTGTCTTTGTGCCAATACCATGATGTCTTAATTTCGGTAGTTACAGAGTAAGTTGATGTCCAATAGACTGAGTTCTCCCACATTATTTTTCAAGAGTGTGTTGGTTGTTTGATTTCTATATACTAGTTTATGCCCTTATTTTTTCCCTAACTCTACTTTTTTGTTGTAATTTGCTCTTCTTTTTCTAACTTCTTGAGGTAATGCTTAGATCATTGTTTTTCAGGCTTTCTAATAGATGCCTTTAAGTTTATGTTACCCCTTAAGCATAGCTTTAGTTGCATCCATAAGTTTTGATACATTGCTTGTTTGTTTGTTTTTTGAAATTATCGTTCAGTTGAAAATACTTTCTGATTTTTGTCATTATTGCTTCTTTGAATCATGGGTCATTTAATTAATTGCTACTTAATTTCCAAATATATGAAAGATTTTCTAGTTATCTTTGTTATTTATTTCTAGCTTAATTCTATTGTGATCAGAGAACATACATTTGGTATATGATCAGCTTCTTAAATTTTTTTTTTTTTTTTTTTGCGGTATGTGGGCCTCTCACTGTTGTGGCCTTTCCCGTTGCGGAGCACAGGCTCCGGACGCACAGGCTCAGCGGCCATGGCTCACGGGCCCAGCCGCTGCACGGCACGTGGGACCGGGGCACGAACCCGCATCCCCTGCATCGGCAGGCGGACTCTCAACCACTGCGCCACCAGGGAAGCCCCTTCTTAAATTTTAATTAAATTTAAATAATACATTAAATTAAATTAATTCTATATAGAATTAAACAATATTAAATTATTAAAATAATAAACTTTAATAGTTGTTTTATATAGTCGTATTCTTTTATGTGTACCTACATATTTATTCATGTGTTTAATTTTCATTCTTTTTTATAGCTTCTTCCACCTAAGAATATTTTACTTGTGATTGAATATCATGATAGTGAAGATCTGTTAGTGATAAATTGATTCTTCTAGTGTATGTCTAAAAATGTTTTTATTTTACCTTAATTTTTGAAAGTGGGATAAAATTTCAGGTTAGGGTCAGCACTTTAAAATTTTAATTACATTGATTTATGGCTTCCATTGTTTTGTTGAGAAGTTGGTTGTCAGTCTTATTGCTGCTTCTGTGAAATGAACCTATTTGTTATATCTATCTGTAGTAGGACTTTCCTTTTTGTCTATGGCTTTAACAAGTTTTCTGTGATGTGCCTAGGATGTTGTATTATGGTTCTTCAGAGAAACAGAACCTGTAAGATCTATCTATCTAGATACACATCTATAGATATCTATCTATATCATCTATGTCTATCTTACATCTATATCTATAAATAGATATAGTAATATTCCATTTTTCCCAGTCCAGGAGGGGATCTTCCTGGACCGGGGCACGAACCTGTGTCCCCTGCATTGGCAGGTGGACTCTCAACCACTGCGCCACCAGGGAAGCCCGCACATACACTTTTGATTTTTTTATTTTTCCTTCAGTAAAGCTCAGAAGTTCTCAAATTTTAGGGGGCCTCAGAATCAGTTTGTGTGTAGTACACAGCATACCATTTGTTACAGGCAGTAAACTAATTATTATGAGTAATTTAAGGGATTTTCAAAAATGATTTTTACTATATGCAATATTTGCTTTGCATGTTGAATTTAGTGACTAAATCCCAAGTAACTCTCCTCTGTAGGCTTAAAAACATCATCATGGCATGAAGGGTTGAAGGTAGTAAGGTGGAGAAAAGGGAAATGGAGACATGAGTATTCGATTTTGGAGGGTAGAAAATTTAGCAAATACAGAGAAGAATAATGTAGAAAAGCAATCAGCGTTAACTTCACCACCCCAGAGATGATTACTTTTAATATTTCGGAATATATTCTCCTAGCTTTATTTATTAATTTAATAAACATAAGATAATAATTTGCATATTATTCTGTAGCCTCCTCATTAATCTGTACTGGGTTACAAACCTTGTGTGCCATCTCAGGTTTCTTTAACTGTTTCCTTTTTTCTGCCCTTTTGATTAATGCTCCATCTGCACTGAGTTATCCTCCACATTCAGACTGAGAAGAAATATTACAGTGGGTTGTAGGATCTGGTTTCTTGATCAGCTGCCCACGGGTCATTTGGTATTACTGGGGAATGTGCGAAATGGGAGCGGGAAATGAGTGATAAGGAGCTTGTCAGATAGAATTTGCCTCCTTCCTTTCTCCTCTGGAGTGCTCTGAAGTACCTACGAGTCCTTCTAGCAAAGCTTCTAGAGAAGTCCTATGTGCTGAGCGAATGCGTCTGCTGAGTGTATTACTGTGTCTCCTCGTGGTTCCTTGTGAAGGCAGTCATCATGCTAAGTAATTGCATGTTTTGCATTTTTCCTTATCTTGCTCCTTACCTCATTCCTTTTTTCCTCACTCTTACTGCCCAAGTTTGCACCTCCCAAATAAAGTTTAATGTCTTAATCCTTGCCTCAGGTTCTGATTTCTTCATGACCTGGGATAAGGTGGCACAAGCTTAACTATATATTGTGCATATTTTCTTAAATCATTTTTGGCATCTCATAAATTATTTTTATGTATTTTTATTTTAATAATAAAATAATTTTTGGAGAAATGTACACATCTTACGTTCAGTGAGCATACAAATATATACACATGTGTGGCATCCCAATCAGATTTGGAATGTTTCTGTCACGCAAGAAAGTTCCTTTTTCCCATCATTAAATATTATTCACTAATATCCTAGCTATAATTGTCCAGTGCTTCCTTGTTGAGAAATCAGTGCTGAAACTGGGGTTTCAGAGTTGTAGTGGAAAGAGCAATGAACTGTGAATAGTGAGACATAGATTTAAGTCCAATTGTCATAAAAAATTAGCTAGGGTGACCTTGAAAGAGTCGTTAAAATGCTTTGGATCTGCTTCATTATATGTCAAACAGAAGGGTCAAATTAAATAACTCTTACTGTTCCTTCAATTTTAACATTCCAAGCCTCAGCTGTACTTTGGGAAGCCCCTTTTCTTTCTCATGAGCGTAGTAGTTGGATGCTTCTTAAAGCAACCCCTTTGCACCAGGAGTCACCATCTAGAGCCAATTCAGTCATCTTATGTGGAAATAGTGACATTATGTTTTGGGTTCTACCCAGAGTTTCGGTGACTGTTGGTGTAGCCTCCTTTGAGATGTTTGGGGGGATTTCCTTCACACTCAACCTCCCTTGATATCTCAATGAAATGAGAGCGACCTGTCATATAATCAATGAAAGTCTTCCTTGGGCCACAGCAAGGTAAAGTGCCACTTTGTCCCTTCTCAGGCTTTCCTTTTAGGTTGTGAGTAGTGAGGTGAGGGTTTACTTGGGGATCAAGTATGTACTGAATGATTATGCTTCTCTTTGATGAATAACATAGAGGTCACCCAAGACTGTAAGAATAGCTTTTCTGCAGGGCACATAGAGGTGTGTTCTTGTGTATTGCATGAAGGTGTTTAAGAGGAGGATACCATGTGGCCTAGAGTTCACATACACACACACACTTCATTTTATTTATAGTTAAGTTATAAAAACAACCGTCTCATTTTCCACTCAAATTTTTTTAAATATGATTACTAGGATCGGGCTTCCCCAGTGGCGCAGTGGTTGAGAGTCTGCCTGCCGATGCAGGGGACACGGGTTCGTGCCCCGGTCCGGGAAGATCCCACATGCTGCGGAGCGGCTGGGCCCGTGAGCCATGGCCGCTGCTGAGCCTGCGCGTCCGGAGCCTGTGCTCCGCAACGGGAGAGGCCACAACAGCGAGAGGCCCGCGTACCGCAAAGAAAAAAAAAAAAATTCCTAGGATCGAACAGTTGGAACTTGGCAGCTGTTTCATGTTTGCTTGGATTGTCTCATGTAAATTGATTGGAGTCTTGTTTGTGTTCTCTCAAAGAATAAATTATTGGCCATTTAAGTGCATAGTGTAGGATTTAATATGGATAGGGCATTTCTACTATAATTTGGTTTGGGATGATTCATACTAGTTGGAAATTTTTAAATAATGTTCACTTCTGAATACCTAATTTGTCACTTTTTCAAGCATTCCCAGAGAGTCATAAGCATTCATGAGATTTATTATTAGCTGTTCTATTTATGACTGGGATTCTAAACTATTTTTGAATTAAGGAAGAAACAGTAGAATGCATAATCTCCAATAGTTTGATCTTGAGAAAATGATAATAACATTTACTTAGGTAAACTTCCACAAGAGAACAGCAAATGAGGGCTTCCCTGGTGGCACAGTGGTTAAGAATATGCCTGCCAATGCAGGGGACACGGGTTCAAGCCCTGGTCCGGGAAGATCCCACATGTCGCGGAGCAACTAAGCCCGTGCGCCACAGCTACTGAGCCTGCGCTCTAGAGCCCGTGAGCCACAACTACTGAGCCCACAAGCCACAACTACTGAAGCTCACATGCCTAGAACCTGTGCTCTGCAACAAGAGAAGCCATGGCAATGAGAAGCCCGTGCACCGCAACGAAGAGTAGCCCCTCCCTCGCCACAACTAGAGAAAGCCCATGCGCAACAAAGACCCAATGCAGCCAAAAATAAATAAGTAAAATAAATTTATTTAAAAAAAAAGAGAACAGACAATGAGTACTTTAATATACACCATAAAAAATCCAGTTTCTCATAGTTTTATTAGTGCTATTTGCAAGTGGTTTATAAAAATTCATTGGTGCCCTTCAGAAGAAGATCAGTATCACCCCTTTTTGGGTAACTATTTTCATTTTTGAAATTTTCTTTATTTCTAGGTAATCATTGTTGTCTTCCTGCTATGTTCTCTTGGTGATTTTTCCCCGTACATGGATGGAATTGCCCTGTTCTAGTTATACTTCAAAATGCTAGTCCATTTACAGGATAATAGCCCAAATTAAGTGGGAAGTATTTGACCACAACCCAGAGGAAACTAACCATGCCACAGCTCACATAAGCCATGACCTTGGCCTCTTTCCTACTTTGGGGACAAGAAATATTCTCTTTTCCTTTATCATACAAAGGGATTAGAAAGGGAAAGGAGAGAAGTGAATTGCTCTGATAGATTGTATTATTGTTCCCAAATACTAGCTCCCTTACTGATGAGAAGTTTTTATGTTTTTGCTTGTTGGCATTTGTGTTGCTGTGCCATCTTTTTTTTTTTTTTTTGCGATACGCGGACCTCTCACTGTTGTGACCTCTCCCGTTGTGGGGCACAGGCTCCGGACGTGCAGGCTCAGCGGCCATGGCTCACAGGCCTAGCTGCTCCGCGGCATGTGGGATCTTCCCGGACCGGGGCACGAACCTGTGTCCCCTGCATCGGCAGGCGGACTCTCAACCACTGCGCCACTAGGGAAGCCCTGCTGTGCCATCTTGAAGGCAGAGTTTATAATACTACTACATTGACTTTAGGCTTGGACATGTGATGTAATTTAGCCAATGGAATGTGAGTAGACGTGATGTGTGCCACATCTGAGCATCACGCACGTCCATCATCTCTCTTGCTTGTTCTCTTTGCCATTAAAATGGGTATGTCCCAAGTAGGGGCGTCTCCTGGAGTCTGGACCCCGGAATGAAATCACATATGGAATTGCAGCAGCACACCTGCAAGTGCAACATGATATGAGCAAGGAATAAATGCTTCTTGTTGTAATCTTGAGATATTTGAGACTGACTGTTTTACAGCAGAGCTGACATTAATACACTTGCTCTCTCAAGGTATGAAGGGTCCTTGGGATATTTTAGGGTAGGAAGTGGAAATATTATATGTAAAGAGGGAAGAGATATGGGAACATATGTATATGTATAACTGATTCACTTTGTTATAAAGCAGAAACAAACGCACCATTGTAAAGCAATTATACGCCAATAAAGATGTAAAAAAAAAAGAAATATTATATGTATATTTTGCTATGTGGCTTCAAAACTTTAAGGGACCTGAGACATTATTTACACTGGTGGCTTTGAAACTTTTTGATGACAACCTACAATTAAAAAAATAATTTTGCATTATAATTTAGTACAATCAAACATATATGTTCATGTATGTGTATGTAGACATGGTATATATGGAAATAAATATACATTATATATGTAAATAGCTATATACATGGAAATAGATTTTAAGAAACAATTCTTACTCTTAAGTGTACTCTAATATTTTCTAGTTTTCTGTTCGGGTTTATTTCTTTTAAAATGCTGCTTTTGATATGCTCAATCAATTTTACAGTTCACCAATGAGTCTTAATTTGCAGGTCAAAAAAATCACTGATTTAGAGAAAACTCTTCATTATAAAATGATGACGAGCTAAAAAGAGAGTGTACTTACAGTTACACTGCCATTATTTGGAACTTGGCAAAATTTAGATGTACTTGTAAAGTTCACACACTCAAAATATTTTCATCTATTTTTAAGGGAAGAATGGAGGCCACTAAGCTATGAAATAAAGAGAATTAAAGCTTGTCACTGCTTTACACATGGCAACTGATACATGAGCATAAAAATGAGCAGTTGATAAAATTAAGGTCAAAAGATACACGTGTAATCCATTTTGAGTTTATTTTTGTGTATGGTGTTAGGGAGTGTTCTAATTTCATTCTTTTACATGTAGCTGTCCAGTTTCCCAGCACCACTTATTGAAGAGACTGTCTTTTCTCCATTGTATATCCTTGCCTCCATTATCAAGCAGCTCAATATCAAAAAAACAAACAACCCAATCCAAAAATGGGCAGAAGACCTAAATAGACATTTCTCCAAAGGTATACAGGTCACCAACAAACACATGAAAGAATGCTCAGCATCACTAATCGTTAGAGAAATGCAATTCAAAACTACAATGAGGTACCACCTCACACCGGTCAGAATGGCCATCATCAAAAAATCTACAAACTATAAATGCTGGAGAGGGTGTGGAGAAAAGGGAGCCCTCCTGCACTGTTGGTGGGAATATAAATATGATTATATTTTAAATGGCTGATTCAATACCAACCAGTTTTGCTATGCCAAACTGTTGCAAACTTTCCCACTCTGCCAGGATAATACTAATAAACTGGAAATTACCTGAACCTTAAAAAAACCCCATAAAACAAAACAAAACAATAACAACAACAAAACACAAAAAAGCAATTCTGCCAGTGATACTCTGGATCCTATCACCCTTATCTTCTTAAGCCCTTGCTCCTTCAATTATGCTTTTTCTTTCCTGCAATATATATTTCTGTTTGTCTTATTTGGATCATTCGCCCAGCATATATGCTGTGGTCTAGCCATCTTAAGAACCACTCTGCCCCTCAAAAAAGAAAACCCAATATTGGCTCTGCATCTTTCTTCAGGTACTAAATTACTCCTTTGTTTTACTTTACAGCGAAGTGCTCTAAAGCAGTCTACAGATACTGTCTCACTTCTTCACTTCTCATTTACTTTTCAAAGTTTAATTTGGTTTTTACTTTTGTCAAATGTATACATATCCATTGTTAATAATTCAAATAATTCTACAAGGCTTGCTCTGAAAAATAGCTTGTTCCACCTAGCCACCACCATTTCTCACTTCCTAGAAGCAAACACTTAACTCTTTCAGTTCATTCTATTGGTATTTATGTCCATATCTAAATAACATGCTCACATTGTTATGTATCATTATCCCCCATTATCAACATTCTCCACCAGAGTGGTACATTTGTTATAATTGATGAACCTACATTGACAGATCATCAGTCAAAGTCCATAGTTTACTTTAGGGTTCACTCTTCGTTTTGTACACTATATGGGTTAGGATAAATATATAATGACATGAGTCATTATGGTATCATACAGAGTATTTTCACTGCTCTAAAAATCCCTTGTGGGGAATTCCCTGGTTGTCCAATGGTTAGGACTCTGAGCTTCCACTGCAGGGGGTACAAGTTCCATCCCTGGTCAGGGAACTAAGATCCTACAAGCTGAGAGGCACGACCCAAAAAAAAAAAATCCTTTGCGTTCTTCCTATTCATTCCTCCCCACCCTTTCCTACATGTTATCTAAATAACATGCTTACACAACCTAAGTGTCAACTGACAGATGAATGGATAAGGAAGAGGTGGTGTGTGTGTATATATATATATATATATATATACATACACACACACACAATGGAATACTACTCAGCCATAACAAGAATGAATTTTTGGCATTTGCAGCAACATGGATGGACTTGGAGGGCATCATGCTAAGTAAAATAAGTCAGACAGAGAAAGATAGATGCTGTATGATATCACTTATATGTGGAACCTAAAAACCACAACAGACTAGTGAATACAAAAAAGAAGCAGACTCACAGATAGAACAAGCTAGTGGTTACCAGTGGGGAGAGGGAAGGAGGGAGGGGCAATAGAGGGGTAGGGGTTAAAAAAAGGGTTATTATGAGATTATATGAAATCATGTGTGTGAAACTTTTGAAAATTGTGAAGCACTATAGAATTTACTTTTTTCTGTTGAATTTTTATTTTTAATTTTTAAAATTTATTTTAATTTTTTATTGGAGTATAGTTGATTTACAATGTTGTGTTAGTTTCAGGTGTACAACAGTGAATCAGTTATACATATACATATATCCACTCTTTTTTTTAGATTCTTTTCCCTTATAGGTCATTACAGAGTATTGAGTAGAGTTCCCCATGCTATACAGTAGGTCCTTATTTGTTATCTATTTTATTTATAGTAGTGTGTATATGTCAATCCCAGTCTTCCAATTTATTCGCCCCCTCCTTACCCACTGGTAACCTAAGTTTATTTTCTACATCTGTAACTCTATTTCTGTTTTCTAGATAAGTTCATTTGTACCCTTTTTTTTTTAAAGGGCGTATGCGTTTTTTTTTTAAAGAAGATGTTGGGGGTAGGAGTTTATTAATTAATTAATTTATTTTTGCTGTGTTGCATCTTCATTTCTGTACAAGGGCTTTCTCTAGTTGTCGCAAGCGGGGGCCACTCTTCATCATGCTGCGCGGGCCTCTCACTATCGCGGACTCTCTTGTTGTGGAGCACAGGCTCCAGACGCACAGGCTCAGTAGTTGTGGCTCACGGGCCTAGTTGCTCCGCGGCATGTGGGATCCTCCCAGACCAGGGCTCGAACCCGTGTCCCCTGCATTAGCAGGCAGATTCTCAACCACTGAGCCACCAGGGAAGCCCCATTTGTACCCTTTTTTAAGATTCCACATATAAGCAATATCATATGATATTTGTCTTTTTGTGTATGACTTACTTCACTCTCTATGACAATCTCTAGGTCCATCCATGTTGCTGCAAATGGCATTATTTATTTTATTTTATTTTTTACGGCTGACTAATATTCCATTATGTGTGTGTGTGTGTGTGTGTGTGTATACACACACATATACAATCACATCTTCTTTATCCATTGCTCTGTTGATGGACAAAGAATCTTTAATTCAATGAAAAAAAAGGAAAATGATAAATAAATAAATAAACAAACAAGTAAATAAATAAATGACATGCTTACGTTGCTACTTTGTGAATTTTTAGCTTTGGCCAGAACCATTGGTTTCTGACTAGAGAAGAAGAGGATTTAGTTTCTTTTACTACCATCCCATCCCCTCTACACCTACATGCTTGTGCACACACAGAAGGACAAGTCCTTTTATCCACCATTCCAATATTATAATTTTAGTTATATCACTATTCAGTATTTATGTGATAATCCCTGTGTAAAATGTTCTTCACATTGGTTTACTCCTCATTTTGATGGAGCACAGCTGTGAATAGAGCACGTTTTCCATTGGCTTCCAGAGAAGGGATACATAGAAAGTAGATAGTTTTTAGAAATTACATGTCTGAAATTATCTTATTTCTACCATCCCACTTAATTGTTAGTTCACTGATACTTTTAAGAAGAATTAAAATAATATTTTATCCATCTTTTTTAGTTGTCCTCAGTGGAAGCATTGATCTAAATTACCTAGCCCACTGTTACTGGAAGTGGAAGATTCATATGTTTCTTTTTTATTTTATTAATTTCTTCTCTCATCTTTTGTACTTCCTTCTACTTTGTTGGGGATTATTTTGCTGCACTTTTTTCTAATTTCTTGAGATGGCTGTTTTAGCTCTTTAATTTTTAGTTTGTCTTCTTTTCTAATTTATACATTTGAGACTATATTCTCTAAGTTCCACTTTAGTTGCAGTTAATATGTGGTATTTCTTTATTCTCCAGTTCAAAATATTTTATAATTTTTATCATGATTTCCTTCTTGCCCAATGAGTTATTTAGAACTGTGTTTCTTAATTTCCAAACATGTGAGTATTTCTAGTTTTCTTTTTGTAATTTTTTTCTGTGTTAGTTGTTGTCAGAAAATATGCTCTGTATTATTTGGTATTTTGAAATTTGTTGAGGCCAGCTTCATGGTCAAGCATTTTGTTTATAAGTATTGAATATTCTGAAAATAATTCTACATTGAGTATATTTTATTGTTGTATTTTATAAATATCCATTAGAACTTGTGTGTTCATCATGTTGTTCAAATTTTCCATATCCATTCTGATTTTTTATTCTATTTATTTATTAATTACTGAGACGTGTGCTAAAATCTCTATGTTTATGACTTTGTGTATTTCTCCTTTTTCTTTCAATTTTTGCTTTAATTATTTTGATGCTATATTATTAGGTACAAGTTTTAAATGGTTTTATCTTCCTGGTAAACTTTACCTTTGATGTATATAAAGTGATTATCTTTATCTCTGGTAATACTTTTTGACTTACATATTTTCTGACGGTACTATAGCTATCTATCCTAGCTTTCTTTTGATTAGTGTTTGCATGGTATATTTTTTTCTGTCCTTATACTTTAACATTTTTCTAGCCTTAGTTTTTAGATATTGTCACTTTTGATCAAAATGTAGTTTTTTGATTAAAATGTAGTTTTTTAAAGTTAAAATATATCTTTTCCAAGAACCTTTGTCTTTTAACTGGAGTATTGGATTGATTTACATTTGAAGGAATTAATAATAGGTTTTGGTCTTAATTAATCATTCTATTTTGTGCTTTGTATTTCTCTCTTTTATTGCATTATTTCAGATTGAGTACTTTTTAAATCGTTCTAATTTTTTCTACCAGTTTCAAAAATTAAACATTTTTTTCTTTTAGTGGTGCCCTTAGATTACAAAATACTTACTTAATTTGTCAAGTCTAAAATTCATAGGTACCTTTATTTTTCTCTTGGATACTGTAAGGGTCTTAGAACACTTAATTTCATTATTTCTCTCTTCAGTTATAAATTATTCTTGTTTTGTAAAAATTATATTTTAATCTCAAAAACATTATTATTATTGATATTTTAAAGTAATTTTTAAAAGATTTTCCGACAGCTCCACTTCTTCCTTGCCTCTATATTCTTTGTTCCATCATAATTCTTCCTTCTGGAATTTTTCTGCCTGAAATGCATTCTCTAGAATTTTCTTTAGTGAGATTCTGCTGGAGGCAAATTCTCTCCATTTTTGTTTGTCTTAAAACTTCTTCAATTTACAATCACTCTTGAGAATTTTCAACATAGAATTGGTGGTTATTTCCTTTTAGAATACTGAATATATCATTTTACCTTCCTCTGGTTTCCATTGCTCTTGTTAAGAAGTCAGCTTTCAGTCTGTCATTCATCTGAATGCAGTCTGTTCTTTTTTTTCACTCATTGCTTTTGAGATCTTCTCTTTGTCTTAGGTGTTCTGCAGTTTTACTATTATGTGTCTAAGGTAAAAGTCCTTTTATATATCCGGTTGGGACTCACTGGATTTCTTACATCTGCAGATCTGTGTTTTTCATTAATTCTCAGTCATTAACTTTTCAAATTCTTACCCTTTCTTTTCTTTCTTGGAACTCTAATTAAAAATGTGTTAAACCTTTTCACTCTACACTCTACATAGAGTCTCTTAAATGCTTTTTATTAATTTTCTATACTTTTATATTCCTGTGCTGCATTTTGGATTCTTCTGACCTGTATTTCATTTTACCAACGCTCCCTTTTGCTATATGTAATCTGCTGTTAAACTAATCCATTGAGTTTTAAATTTTAGATTTTAATTGTTTTTTTTAACATCTTTATTGGAGTATAATTGCTTTACAATGGTGTGTTAGTTTCTGCTTTATAACAAAGTGAATCAGTTATACATATACATATGTTCCCATATCTCTTCCCTCTTGCGTCTCCCTCCTTCCCACCCTCCCTATCCCACCCCTCTAGGTGGTCACAAAGCACCGAGCTGATCTCCCTGTGCTATGCGGCTGCTTCCCACTAGCTAGCTATTTTACGTTTGGTAGTGTATATATGTCCATTTCTATAAGTTCTTTGGCTACATTTTCAAATCTCCCTGGAAACTTTTTGTGGTTTCCAGTAAAGTTACTTTCAGGCTTGTGTTTTATTTCATTAAGCTTAGTAGGAATAGTTGTTTTAGATCTGTGCCTTAACAATTCATTCCTATATTCAAAGTCTTCGAGGGTCTGTTTCTACAGTCTCTTATTTTTTCTTAATCTTAATTATGGTATCTCGTTTTCTTGGGGCTTTCTTATTTTTGTCTGTGTAATGGTCATTGTTCTTGAAAACGGTGTGGGACTTCTTTGCAACCTAGGAATGATGTGCCTTCCTCCAAATAGTATTTGCATTTACATATGCTTTAGGATCACTAACAGTGGTTCTTCAACTTGGCTATATATAGAATTGTCTGATGAACTTTAAAAAATCCTGATGTCCAAGCTGAACTATATAGACCATTTAAATCAGAATCTGCAGAAGTCGAATCCAGGCATCAGTTTTTAAAGCTACTCAGGTGATTTCAATGAGCATCCACGGCTCAGAACTGCAGATATAAAATAACAACCCTTTCTGACTTACTTATATACACTACCAAATGTAAAACAGATAGCTAGTGGGAAGCAGTCGCATAGCTCAGGGAGATCAGCTTGGTGCTTTGTGACCACCTAGAGGGGTGGGATAGGGAGGGTGGGAGGGAGGGAGATGCAAGAGGGAAGAGATGTGGGGATATATGTATATGTATAGCTGATTCACTTTGTCATAAAGCAGAAACTAACACACTGTTGTAAAGCAATTATACTCTAATAAAGATGTTAAAAAAAAAACAACAACCCTGCTTGAAGTTGTTTTTGGCCCACCCAGGTGATTTGACTTTGGGATGCGAATCTGCTGGAAGCTACTGTCTTTACAAATTCTGAGAGATTTCCCCTTCATCCACCACTTGCTCAATACCAGTTGGCATATGGTAACTTTTTTCTAATGTCAACAGTATATTGAAGATGAGGAATACAGGGACAGGATTATAGGAGATTTTGAGAGAGTATTTAATTCATCTACCTCCACCATTTATGAATCATACGCAAAGCATTTTTTACCTTATCCAATTATTCATTCATTACATTAGCTGTACTAAGTTAAAGATAACGATGGTGAAAACGTAAAATGCTTTTTGAATTTTATGGTGTTGTCCATGAAACATGTTGGTTTTATCATGTATTATTTAATTTCTTCTGGGAAGTTTTCATGCTGACCCCTAAAGAATATCTGTAGGGTCTGATTATTCAACTTGTAAGTAAAACGATTAATTTTATTGAAGGTGGACCTTGCTATCTCCTGTTGGAAAGACCCCTAGACAATGTTAATGCATTATGAAATCATAAATTGAAATTGGCTTGCTTTTATCTGTAAGGATCTTGGCATGTATTAGGATTAATCAATATATTACTCCCACGTATACTTCATTTTTTGATAACACATTACATTTAGTATGAGCAACATTAATCATGATTTTATGTTAACGGAATGACATCATCTTCCTTTTTTCCTTTCAGCATTAAATATCTCATTCCTGTGTTGGGAGATAACACGTTGCGGCATTTGTCAGTGTTATTTCCAGTCCAACTTCTCCTTTTTAAGTTCATTATTCTTCTAGTTTCTTAATTATGAGCTGTCTTCTACTCAGTGTAGTTCACTATTTCTGTAATCATAAGAATCCATTCTCAGTCCTTTATAGGTGAAAAAAGGACAAAAACTACCCAAGCAGCCATTGAGTGCTGGGTACTGGAGCGTGTCCACTAACCTGTCAGCATTTCCCAAGATGTGTGTTGGGCAGAATTAAGTAGGTTCATAGATATTCTGTAAAATATATTTCCATGGTCAGGTAAGTTCAGGGAGGGCTAGATTAAATGAAGTTAAGCTGGTTTGTTTAAGGGAGGCTTGGTAGAATCTTTAATATCCAAATATGCATTTTGAATTTCTCAAGGAAATATTTTATTTGAGCATTTAAAATGCTTAATGTTCTTCAGAAATTTGGAAAATACTCATATATGATGATATTAAACCTTCATAATTGCCTTTTCACGTAATTATTGGTCCTGTTTTTACAGATGAGGGAACTTAGGTTTAAAGAAGTTGTTAGTTTGTTCAGTGTCAAAGAGCTATGAGGTGGAGTCTGGATGCGGATTCAGATCTGTTGTATACAAGAGTCTACATTCACTCTTCCTCTCCCTTGCTCCCTCCCTCCTTTCTTCTCATCCTGCCTTTTAAAATTGCATTTATTTATATGATTGTAAAATTAACATATATTTTCACTGAAGACTCTGAAAAAACAAACAAAAGCACAATGAAGAAAATAAAAATTACTCATAACCTCCTTCCCTGAGATAACATTAGAATTTTAATTAAATTAATTAATTAATGGCTGTGTTGGGTCTTCGTTGCTATGTGCAGGCTTTCTCTAGTTGCGGCGAGTGGGGGCTATTCTTTGTCTTGATGCACGGGCTTCTCATTGCAGTGGCTTCTCTTGTTGTGGAGCATGAACTCTAGGTGCGCGGGCTTCCGTAGTTGTGGCATGTGGGCTCAGTAGTTGTGGTGCACGGGCTTAGTTGCTCCACGGCATGTGGGATCTTCCAGGGCCAGGGCTTGAACCCATGTCCCCTGCATTGGCAGGCGGATTCTTAACCACTGTGCCACCAGGGAAGTCCAGCATTAGAATTTTAACATTTTATTTTATTACTCTTTTTTTGGACTTTTTTTTTGATGTGGACCATTTTTAAAGTCTTTATTGAATTTGATACAATATTGCTCCTGTTTTATATTTTGGTTTTTTGGCCACGAGTCATGTGGGATCTTAGCTCCGTGACCAGGGATCGAACCCGCACCCCCTGCATTGGGAGGCGAAGTCTTAACCACCCGACCGCCAGGGAAGTCCTGAATTTTAACATTTTAAATGTTTTAAACACACATGTAAATTATATCTATATAGTGTGTGTGTGTGTGTGTGTGTGTGTGTTTTACAAAATCCATATCATACTGTGTGTATTTTTAAACCTGCACTGTTAATTTAATGTAATTAAATAATCTTCTATAATTCAATTCTAATGGCTGCAAATTATTCCATCACAGGCATGCACTAAATTTACTTAGCCAGTTCTCTGTTGTTGGACTTGTAAGTTGTAGCCAATTTTTCACTGTTATAAATAGCATTATGATGAACAACTTAGTACATTACATCTTTGTGCACTTGTCTGATTTTTCCTTTGGATTAAACATATACACTCTACTAATAGTGTAGGAGAGTGCTTGTTTATTCATGTTCTGGTCAATATAAGTCTTATATATTTATTTTTATTTCTTGACATTTTTATAAGCAAAACATGCTTTTTATTGTTTAGCTCATTATTACCTCAGTTGTGCCCCTTTGGCTGTCATTAAGCTGCCCTCCTAGTAGTAGGGCTTGTGCCCTATATGATTCGTCCATGAGTGGAGGTTATTTTGCATCCAGCTTTCTTGCTGGTTTTGCCTTATGATATGAATTAGTCAAATCAGTCAGTGAGGTAAGGAGTACAATCTGAGTATAAGACAAGTAATCCACATGGGTATTAAACCTACAGCCATGGTTTTCTTAGCTTCTTGTTCCAGTGTAGCAGTTTTCAACCTGTAGTACACATAACAGATGGCATTCACATGTTGGACACATCATATGGGTACACTCTGTGGACTTCTCACAATTTGTGACATGCTCCATATAATTATACTTCTTTTCTCCTGCTCTATAAAACATTTTGGAATAGAAGTTAGTGTGAGTAGTATTATAATAGGACAACTACTCTAATGTAAAACAAAATAAATAACTCACAATCATCCATCCTTAAAATTTTATTAGTAAGAAATTACTTGCCATGTATCTATAATAGTATAAAATCTCTGCTCTAGCAGAGATGAAAATGAACAATGCCTTAAACAAGATAGAGGTTAATTTATTTATCAAAGTAAAATCTCAGCAGTTATGATGCTGCTGTACTGAGACGTCATCTAGAGCCCAGGCACCCTCCATCTTTTTGCTCTGTCATTCTTAGAATGTTGACTTCATCCACATGATCCAAGATGACTCTCCTAGCATCTGAATTCCAGGCAGCAAGAAGGGTATAAAATGGGAGTAGAGGGCCACATTCTTGCCATTAAGGACATGACCCAAAAATGTAAACTTTACTTTTGCTCATCTTCCTTTGACCAGAACATAGACACACAGAACCACACCAGTTACAGAGTAGCATGGAAAATGT
Source organism: Globicephala melas (assembly GCF_963455315.2). Classification (NCBI taxonomy): domain Eukaryota; kingdom Metazoa; phylum Chordata; class Mammalia; order Artiodactyla; family Delphinidae; genus Globicephala; species Globicephala melas. The sequence goes on from NC_083335.1 coordinate 106,509,409, forward strand.
TTTAAACTGGGGAGGCTAAGAGTCTAGCTTAAAATCAGGGGTTCTCTTATTGTGAGAGAGAAGGGGGACAGCTGGAAGTGCCTGTCATAATGTTTCTCATGAGTGTATTGTTTCTGGGTACTTGATAAAACTGCCTTAACAATCTCAACCCTCTGGACCACTGATCACTGCAGTGTCTACTGTCCTTCCCCTGCGTCCCAAACTGGTCAATATGCATTCCCAGTGGTCCTGTGTCTAGATCATTAACCACATTAGTGGACTGAACTGAATATGGGATACATGGTTTGAGACCCACATTGTTCAATATTTAAATTGCTCTTTTGTTCATGGTTTGAATTTTAATGAGAATTTAATTTGTGCTGGGGTCCTGGCCTTAATGTGAATAAACCTAAATGGTTAGCCTTACCATTTTTCTATACTGTTTACACAGGAGCAATGCTAAGCTGAACTAAATGGAAATTATCATGTGTTAGTTATTGGCATTTAGAGAATAAAGGGTATACATATTAAGAAAATGTAAAAAGAAACAATTTTATCACTGCCATTTCAAAATGTGCCTTTAATATATCCCCCCTTTTTACCCAAAGGAAAATAAGCAAGTCAGCAATACATTTTAACTTGAAAAATTCTAGCTGAAACTTTCTTGGTTGGGGTGGGGTGTGGATTGTGGAAAGGTGGGATGACTACTCTTATTGTTAAGAAGCTGGCATCACTGGCATTTTTTCTGCTTTATTTTCCTAAATATTCAATCATGTGATCTCCCAGTTACATAGCATCTGCTTCCTTCACGTTTTAGCCTAGGGCTGGCCTTGAACGTGGTTATATCGTCATATGAAACAGAGAGGAATAGCCCTTGAACAGTCTTTAGTCATGGTTGATATGATGCTGGAAATAAAGGATCCAAGCTAATGAACATTAATATTAATGCATGTTTTACAGGTGCAGCATGAGTCTTTGATGTGTACTCAATTCAGGCAAACCTAGCAACTTGGAAAGTGTCATATACATCAAGTTCAGATCCGTGAGTAGATATGAATAACAGATGCTTCTGTGTTCTGGAGCACAGTTCTGAAACCCAACATGTTCTGAATGTTCTTTATACTCAAGGAATTTAACAAGCCAGATCAACATAATGACCATTAAACTCATACCCCACCCTCATATCCAACCCTTTTTCTGAATACTCATTTTAGAGAAATATGGGACTTTTTAGGATATGTGTGGGTGAGTCTACCTGTTGAAAGACAATTTCACACCTCTACCAATTTCCTAATTCTCTGTAGACCCCGATGGCTTTTTTTTTCTTCTCCTATGTTTCTTTTTTTTTTTTACATCTTTATTGGAGTATAATTGCTTTACAATGGTGTGTTAGTTTCTGCTTTATAACAAAGTGAATCAGCTATACATATTCATATATCCCTATATCTCCTCCCTCTTGGGTCTCCCTCCCACCCCTCTAGGTGGTCACAGAGCAGTGAGCTGACCTCCCTGTGCTATGTGGCTGCTTCCCACTAGCCATCGGTTTTATATTTGGTAGTGTATATAAGTCCATGCCACTCTCTCACTTTGTCCTAGCTTACCCTTCCCCCTCCCCGGGTCCTCAAGTTCATTCTCTATGTCAGTGTCTTTATTCCTGTCCTGCCCCTGGGTTCTTCAGAACCATTTTTTTCTTTTTTAGATTCCGTATATATGTGTTAGCATACGGTATTTGTTTTTCTCTTCTGACTTACTTTACTCTGTATGACAGACTCTAGGTCCATTCACCTCACTACAAATAACTTAATTTCGTTTCTTTTTATGGCTGAGTAATATTCCATTGTATATATGTGCCACATCTTCTTTATCCATTCATCTGTCGTTGGACATTTAGGTTGCTTCCATGTCCTGGCTGTTGTAAATAGTGCTGCAATGAACATTGTGGTACATGACTCTTTTTGAATTATGGTTTTCTCAGGGTATATGCCCAGTAGTGGGATTGCTGGGTTATATGGTAGTTCTATTTTTAGTTTTTAAAGGAACCTCCATACCGTTCTACATAATGGCTGTATCAGTTTACATTCCCACCAACAGTGCAAGAGGGTTCCCTTTTCTCCACACCCTCTCCAGCATTTATTGTTTGTAGATTTTTTTGATGATGGCCATTCTGACTGGTGTGAGGTGGTAATCACTGTAGTTTTGATTTGCATGTCTCTAATGACTATGATGTTGAGCATCCTTTCGTGTGTTTGTTGGCAATATGTATATCTTCTTTGGAGAAATGTCTCTTTAGGTCTTCTGCCCATTTTTGGATTGGGTTGTTTCTTTCTTTGATATTGAGCTGCATGAGCTGTTTATATATTTTGGAGATTAACCCTATGTCCGTTGATTCATTTGCAAATAATTTCTCCCATTCTGAGGGTTGTCTTTTCGTCTTGTTTATGGTTTCCTTTGCTGTGCAAAAGCTTTTAAATTTCATTAGGTCCCATTTGTTTATTTATTTGTGTATTTATTTTGCGGTACGTGGGCCTCTCACTGTTGTGGCCTCTCCCGTTGCGGAGCAGAGGCTCCGGACGCACAGGCTCAGCGGCCATGGCTCACGGGCCTAGCCGCTCTGCAGCATGTGGGATCTTCCCGGACCGGGGCACGAACCCGTGTCCCCTGCATCGGCAGGCGGACTCTCAACCACTGCACCACCAGGGATGCCCCCATTTGTTTATTTTTATTTCCATTTCTCTAGGAGGTGGGTCAAAAAGGATCTTGCTGTGATTTATGTCATAGAGAGTTCTGCCTATGTTTTCCTCTAAGATTTTTATGCTGTCTGGCCTTACAGTTAGGTGTTTAATCCATTTTGAGTTTATTTTTATGTATGGTGTTAGGGAGTGTTCTAGTTTCATTCTTTTACATGTAGCTGTCCAGTTTTCCCAGCACCACTTATTGAAGAGGCTGTCTTTTCTCCATTGTATATTCTTGCCTCCTTTATCAAAAATAAGGTGACCATATGTGCATGGGTTTATCTCTGGGCTTTCTATCCTGTTCCATTGATCAATATTTCTGTTTCTGTTCCAGTACCATACTGTCTTGATTGCTGTAGCTTTGTAGTATAGTCTGAATTCAGGGAGCCTTATTCTTCCAGCTCCATTTTTCTTTCTAAAGATTGCTTTGGCTATTCGGGGTCTTCCATACAAATTGTGAAATTTTTTGTTCCAGTTCTGTGAAAAATGCCATTGGTAATTTGATATGGATTGCATTGAATCTGTAGATTGCTTTGGGTCGTGTAGTCATTTTCACAACACTGATTCTTCCAATCCAAGAACATGGTATATCTCTCCATCTGTTTGTACCATCCTTAATTTCTTTCATCAGTGTCTTATAGTTTTCTGCATACAGGTTTTTTGTCTCTTTACATAGGTTTATTCCTAGGTATTTTTTTCTTTTTGTTGCAGTGGTAAATGGGAGTGTTTCCTTAATTTCTCGTTCAGATTTTTCATCATTAGTACATAGGAATGCAAGAGATTTCTGTGCACTAATTTTGTATCCTGCAACTTTACCAAATTCATTGCTTCGCCCTAGTAGTTTTCTGGTAGAGTCTTTTGGATTCTCTATGTATAGTGTCATGTCACCTGCTAACAGTGACAGCTTTACTTCTTCTTTCCTGATTTGGATTCCTTTTATTTGTTTTTCTTCTGTGACTGCTGTGGCTAAAACTTCCAAAACTATGTTGAATAATAGTGGTGAGAGTGGGCAACCTTGTCTTGTTCCTGATCTTAGTGAAAATGGGTTCAGTTTTTCACCATAGAAAACAATGTTGGCTGTGGGTTTGTCATATATGGCCTGTATTATGTTGAGGTAAGTTCCCTCTATGCCTGCTTTCTGGAGGGTTTTTTTTTATCATAAATGGGTGTTGAATTTTGTGGAAAGCTTTTTCTGCATCTATTGAGATGATCATATGGTTTTTATCCTTCAGTTTGTTAATATGGTGTATCACATAGATTGATTTCCATATATTGAAGAATCCTTGCATTCCTGGGATAAACCCCACTTGGTCATCGTGTATGATCCTTTTAATGTGCTGTTGGATTGTGTTTGCTAGTATTTGGTTGAGGATTTTTGCATCTATGTTCATCAGTGATATTGGCCTGTAGTCTTCTTTCTTTGTGACATCCTTGTGTGGTTTTGGTATCAGGGTGATGGTGGTCTTGTAGAATGAGTTTGGGAGTGTTCCTCCCTTTGCTCTATTTTGGAAGAGTTTGAGAAGGCTGGGTGTTAGCTCTTCTCTAAATGTTTGATAGAATTCGCCTGTGAAGCCATCTGGTACTGGGCTTTTGTTTGTTGAAAGATTTTTAATCACAGTCTCAATTTCAGTGCCTGTGATTGGTCTGTTTATATTTTCTGTTTCTTCCTGGTTCAGTCTCGGGAGGTTGTGCTTTTTTAAGAAATTGTCCATTTCTTCCAGGTTGTCCATTTTATTGGCATAGAGCTGCTTGTAGTAATCTCTCAGGATGCTTTGCATTTCTGCAGTGTCAGTTGTTACTTCTCCTTTTTCATTTCTAATTGTATTGATTTGAGTCTTCTCCCTTGTTTTCTTGATGAGTGTGACTAATGGTTTGTCAATTTCATTTATCTTCTCAAAGAACCAGCTTTTCTGCTAACTTTGGGGGTTTTTTGTTCTTTTTTCTCTAATTGCTTTAGGTGTGAGGTTAGGTTGTTTATTTGAGATGTTTCTTGTTTCTTGTGGTAGGATTGTATTGCTGTAAACTTCCCTCTCAGAACTGCTTTTGCTGCATCCCAAAGGTTTTGGGTCGTCGTGTTTTCATTGTCATTAGCTTCTAGGTATTTTTTGATTTCCTCAGTGATCTCTTGGTTATTTAGTAGTGTATTGTTTAGCCTCCATGTGTTTGTGTTTTTTACAGATTTTTTTCCTGTAATTGATATCTAGTCTCATAGTGCTGTGGTCAGAAAAGATACTTGATACAATTTCACTTTTCTTAAATTAACCGAGGCTTGATTTGTGCCCCAAGATATGATCTATCCTGGAGGGTGTTCCATGAGCACTTGAGAAGAAAGTGTTGTCTGTTGCTTTTGGATGGAATGTCCTATAAATATCAGTTAAGTCCATCTTGTTTAATGGGTCATTTAAAGCTTGTGTTTCCTTATTTATTTTCATTTTGGTTTATCTGTCCTTTGGTGATAGTGGAGTGTTAAAGTCCCCTACTGTGGTTGTGTTACTCTCGATTTCCCCTTTTATGGCTGTTAGTATTTGCCTTATGTTTTGAGGTGCTCCTATGTTGGGTGCAGAAATATCTACAATTTTTATGTCTTCTTCTTGGATTGATCCCTTGATCATTGTGTATTGTCCTTCTTTGTCTCTTGCAGTAGTCTTTATTTTAAAGTCTATTTTATCTGATATGAGAATTGCTACTCCAGCTTTCTTTTTTTTTTTTTTTTTTTTTTGTGGTACACGGGCCTCTCACTGTTGTGGCCTCTCCCGTTGCAGAGCACAGGCTCCGGACGCGCAGGCTCAGCGGCCATGGCTCACGGGCCCAGCCACTCCACAGCATGTGGGATCTTCCCAGACCGGGGCACGAACCCGTGTCCCCTGCATCGGCAGGCAGACTCTCAACCACTGCGCCACCAGGGAAGCCCTCCAGCTTTCTGTTGATTTCCATTTGCTTGGAATATCTTTTTCCATCCCCTCAACTTTCAGTCTGTATGTGTCCCTAGGTCTGAAGTGGGTCTCTTGTAGACAGCATATATATGGGTATTGCTTTTGTATCCATTCAGCCAGTCTGTGTCTTTTGGTTGGAGCATTTCATCCGTTTACATTTAGGGGAATTATTGATATGTATGTTCTTATTACCATTTTCTTAATTCTTTCGGTTTGTTATTGTAGGTCTTTTCCTTCTCTTGTGTTTCCTGCCTAGAGAAGTTCCTTTAGCATTTATTGTAAAGCTGGTTTGGTGGTGCTGAATACTCTTAGCTTTTGCTTGTCCGTTGAATCTGAATGAGGTCCTTGCTGGGTAGAGTAATCTTGGTTGTAGGTTTTTCCCTTTCACATTCAGCCTTTTTAAAAAAGAAGGATATTTTGCCATTTGTGACAACATAGATGGACTTGGAGGACATTATGACAGTGAAATAAGCCAGACACAGAAATTAATTCTTATTGTAGCATATCCCATCCAAAACCATTGGCAAAGACAGGCAGCAAAGAAATGTGCCACACCTGGCTCATCATTTGCTAACCCCTCTCGACCTAATGCTGTAAACTCCTCATCACGTGAATGTTACATAAGAGCAGAAGCTTTGTTTTGTTCATTGCTGTACTGCCAACAGCTAGAACAGTGCCTACAAGCAGCAAGTGCTCAATACAAGTTGATGTTGCTGGACATAAATATAGCTCTGAGCCTTGAAAGAACAAAGTCACCTTTTCATAACCAAGGTTATATATGCAAATATTAGCTTCTTCTAATTCCCATTTCCATTATGAAAACTTTTTTGGCAAAACTCAGATTTACAGGTCTGCATCTGATCTGCTAAACCAGTCACAATACATGTCACTGGAATAAAAGTACATTTCAGATCTGAGCATTTGTGAGTATACAAGTATAAAGATTGTTATTTCCAAGGTTCATGTTTTACCAAATTAACATTTCATGCAAGATAAATAAGTTCTGTGCCTATAGCTAACAATACTGTATCATATACTCACATTTTTCTAATAGGGCAGATTTTTTTTTTTTTTTTTGCGTACGCGGGCCTCTCACTGTTGTGGCCTCTCCTGTTGCAGAGCACAGGCTCCGGACACGCAGGCTCAGCGGCCATGGCTCACAGGCCCAGCCACTCCGCGGCATGTGGGAACTACCTGGACCGGGGCAGAAACCCGTGTCCCCTGCATTGGCAGGTGGACTGTCAACCACTGCGCCACCAGGGAAGCTCTAAGGCAGATCTTATGTTAAGTGTTCTTACAACAAAAAAAATAATGAAAGTGATGAGAGTAAACTTTGGGAGGTAATGGAGGTCTATGGATGTCTTGATGGTGGTGTATACTTATCCCCAAACTCATCAAGTTGTATGCATGAAATATGTCCCGATTTTACATGTCAGTCATACCTCAGTGAAGTGTTTTTTTAGAGAATGTCTTAGTTTGCATTTCCCCAGAAGCAGACCTCAAGGCAAAGACTCAAGTACGAGTAGTTCATCTGGAGGTGAGGAAACATTGGTATGGGAGTGGGGAAGTGAGACAGGAAAGAGAAGGTGGCCAAAAAAACCCCACCAATGTGAGTGATTGTTGCTTAATGTCATGAGAAAAGTCTAGGAAACAGAGCCTCCCTCCTGCGGGGCAAGGGAGCTGGGATGTTTATATGCCAACTCCCATTAGTCATCCATTGAGACCTTTTGGGAGCAAGGTTGATGCTAAGTCTGGCTTTCTGTGTGAGCAGCAAGGTGGGCTTTGGTATCCTAAGAAGCCCTGAGGCACAGGCACACAGGTTCTAGAAGCTGGAAGACAGCACAGCATGCAGTGAGTTTGTAAGGACTGAGGTTAGAGGATGTGGGCTGGGCTGCACAGATGTTGAGGGAGAGCTGGTTTTCCACAGTAAATGAAAGCACTCCTCCTGTTTCACAGATGGAACTGATGCATGGGCAAAGCAAACTGAAATAATTCTTCTAAGACTTCGTTAGTGGTGTAGTAAGATAGGTGTGTCACAATGGGCTACCTTTTTTTGTTGTTGGAGTATAGTTGATTTACAATGTTGTGTTAGTTTCAGGTATACAGCAAAGTGAATCAGCTATACATATACATGTATCCACTCTTTTTAAGATTCTTTTCCCATATAGACCATTGCAGAGTATTGAGTAGAGTTCCCTGTGCTATACAGCAGGTTCTTATTAGTTATCTATTTTATATATAGTAGTGTGTATATGTCAATCTCAATCTCCCGATTTATCCCTCCCCCTCCCTTATCCCCTGGAAACCGTCAGTTTGTTTTCTACATCTGTAATTCTATTTCTGTTTTGTAAATCAGTTAATTTGTACCCTTTTTTAAGATTCCACATATAAGCAATATCATATGATATTTGTCTTTCTGTGTCTGACTTCACTCAGTTTGACAGTCTCTAGGTCCATCCATGTTGCTGCAAATGGCATTATTTTGTTCTTTTTTATGGCTGAGTAATATTCCACTATATATATGTACCACATCTTCTTTATCCATTCCTCTGTTGATGGACATTTAGGTTGCTTCCATATCCTGGCTATTGTAAATAGTGCTGTGATGAACATTGGGGTGCATGTATCTTTTGGAATTATGGTTTTCTTCAAGTATATGCCCAGGAGTGGGATTGCTGGGTCATATGGTAGTTCTATATGTAGTTTCTTAATTAACCTCCATACTGTTCTCCATAGTGCCTGTATCAATTTACATTCCCACCAATAGTGTAAGACGGTTCCCTTTTCTCCACACCCTGTCCAGGATTTATTGTTTGTAGATTTTTTGATGATGGCCATTCTGACCGGTGGGAGGTGATACCTCATTGTGGTTTTGATTTGCATTTCTCTCATAATTAGTGATGTTGAGCATCTTTTCAGGTGTTTGTTGGACATCTGTATGTCTTCTTTGGAGAAATGTCTATTAGGTCTTCCACCCATTTTTGGATTGGGTTGTTTGTTTTTTTGATATTGAGCTGCATGGGCTGTTTGTATATTTTGGAGATTAAACCCTTGTCAGTTGCTTCATTTGCAAATATTTTCTCCCATTCTGAGGGTTGTCTTTTTGTTTTGTTTATGGCTTCCTTTGCTGTGAGGAAGCTTTTAAAGTTTCATTAGGTCCCATTTGTTTATTTTTGTTTTTATTTTCATTACTTTAGGAGATGGATCAAAAAAGATCTTGCTGCGATTTATGTCAAAGAGTTTTCTGCCTATTTTTTCCTCTAAGAGTTTTATAGTGTCTGGCCTTAAAGTTAGGTCTTTAATCCATTTTGAGTTTATTTTTGTGTATGGTGTTAGGGAGTGTTCTAATTTCATTCTTTTACATGTAGCTGTCCAGTTTTTCCAGCACCACTTACTGAAGAGACTATCTTTTCTCCGTCACTTTAGCAGTATAATTTTCTCTTACTGCTAGGTAAAACATACACTGGATTGGAGGTGGTACCTTCTTGTGGAGACACTAGATGGTGCTGTTCTCTAAGTAGAAATCTACAACTAGCATTCTGATGCTGGTCTATTATTACAGCTTAGCACACAATTTTAAATCAGTTGGGCTTCAATCAATCAGAAAGTATTTACTGAATACCCATTAAGCGCCAGAGTTGGGCCTGAAATAGAAAGGAAAATAGCATTAAGAAGAGAAAGGCAGCAAAGCCCCAAACCTAAGCAGGAGCTTTCCAATTTAAATCAGCCTGGATTTTCCCTTTCTTTAGAGAACCTGTAGAGAATTTATGTAGCATAAGAATTTTATTTTTTGTGTGAAAGAACTTTGTATTAATGTAACCATATTTAGCATCAGTGTTTGACTATATTTTTGATTGAATGTTATATATTCAGTTACTGATTAACTATATTTGCTTTCTGACTTTATAACGAAATAAAAAGCCATGTTTTCTGTAAAATAATGTTTTAATATCCTTCTCAAATATGTCTTCTCCATGAAGCTTTACCTGTGAAATCCCACTAGCTTTAATTACTCCAAACTTCTCTTCTTTCCCTTAGTAACTCTAGGGAGTCCTTAAAGCAGTGCTTCCTAAACTTTCATGTGCATAACAGGTACCTGGGGATCCGGTTAAAAAGATTCCGAGTCAGTGGTCTGGGGTACAGTCTGAGATTTTGCATTTCTAATGATCTCCCAGATGGTATTGATACTGCTGCTCCATAGGCTGCACTCTGAGTGGATTTTCACTGGGAAATATGGTGGTTGAATGAGTTTTGCCCCAGTTAGAAACATGTTTTAATTTTAATTTCCTGTAGGAAGAGTACTTTCTTCCTTTGTGACTCTCCTTCCATCTTCAACTTCCTTTACCCCAGCCCCACCATGTTTTTATAATTGTGTACATTGCATATAGTAGACACTTACTATATGAAGATGATGCTTGGGAAAAGAAAAACTGTTTTGCCCTAAAACATGGAGTGTTGGATAGATTCCATTTGTCCTTCCAGAGCCAGTCTCCTTTTGTGTTTGCCCTGGGATGCTGACCTGTGTGGATCTCATCAAGGTGTTTTATGTCCTCTGGCTTCCAGGTAGGTTCAGCCCATGGTAGCCCCAGCAGAAGTTCAGAGAGGGAGTGAGATCAGGTATTTATCTCTTGACTCCCTCCCTCCAAAGTTACCTTGGGCTGGCTGAGAACTTCTGAAGGTCAGTGCCCTTCACACAACTCTCTCCTTTTGCTTTCTGGAAACTGTTCCCTTCCCCCGCTCCCTTTCAGCCTAGGGGTTGTAATTGTCCCTGTATTATTAACCCTGGGCTACTTGTGGTTCCCCTGCATCTTGCCCACACCTTTTTAAAAGAGGTCCTTTTAATATAAATCCTCCTCAAATTAACCTAATTTGCGAGTGCCAACCCATTTGGACCCTGACTGAAACACTTGGTTGCCATTGATTTTGGAAATATAAATAGGTAAAATTTGATGGAGCTGTAGGAAGACATAAAATAACAGAATTTGAGCCAAATAGAAAAGGCTTGATTTTGACAAATATTTAATTGCTTTACAATTTCAGGGACATGTCAGTATTGTATGAGTTTATCAACTCTGTGGGGCAATGACTGAAATTTGACTTAGGTTTTCCATTATCTCTGTGGTATTTGAAAGATTCATACAAATTCTTCTATTTCTCGCGTCAGTGTGGGTCAGAGTCTAAGTTAGATGTAGCTGAGCAGGGGCTTCTGGCTTGTTAGAGATTTCCCAGACTGCTGGTCTTTATTCTCATTACAATGGATTATGACAAACAACAGAAATGTAAATTTCACTTACTCTGCAAAACAATGGTAATCATTGTCTCTCTTTGACTCACCCTTTTTATCTGAACAGATTAATTTTGCTATTCTCTCATCTGACGGTATCTGTGCATACGTATGGGAATATAAAGATACTCAATCAAAGTATTTACTTACAAAAAAAGAGCTTTATAGTGGTCTGATTGAAGGAGATATGCTTTGTGTTAAATGTACCTATTACCATATTTAATTTACACCTATTAAAATGTCAAAGAATGATCCATTTTGAATTTGACCTGGAATATTCCAGGGTGATAAAGTTTCTAGTCCTCTTTGCGACAGGGATTTCTTTTTGGCTGTATTGACTCCTTCTCCACGAGACTCTAGCACTTGAGGCTGCAAATTCATTCTTCTCCTAAATAAATGGTCACGATGTTTACCAGAATTTTATTACTATGGCAGAGACCTCATCATTGGGATTTTTTTTTTTAATGGGGAAATTTCATGGCCTGTTTTCAAGGTTATTACTCAGAGCACCAGATATGTAACAAGGTTTTATTTTTCTTTTATATATTGTCACAGTCGATGCCAACATAGCAGTTTCAATTGCTCAAATGATCATGGCAGCAGGAACTTTTTCATTCAAGACAATTAGGAAATCTAGTCGGAATGTTTAGAAAAATAAACAGTCGTTGATGGTTTACTAATTGATTTCTTCTTCACTTTAATCATTCATCCATTCACCACCTGGTGATTGAGAACAAGTGCTAAGTATGTAGATAGGAACAATAAATAATCTTTCCTCATAGAGGTTATCTTTTTAGATGAGTAGCACCTGTACACAAATTAATTATAATTTATTTTAGCAATGATAAGGATACTAGGTACGTGACATAGAGGAAGGAGGGCCTAAGTGGTCTGTGGGGAGAGGGGTTAGTTAGGAGAGCTTCATAGAAGAGTTGACATCTGAGTATGGTTTTGAAGGTTGATTAGGAGATAAAGAGATGGCAAATAGGTAGGAGCCAATTTATAAAAAGTCTAAGGAAGTTGGGTTTTATCCTGTAGACAATGAAAACCTCTAGAGAATATTACCTAGGGAAGAAATATGGTCAAGTTTGCATTTTGGAAAGACAGACCTTTTTTGGTGAGGATGTAAGGGATGCCCTGGAAGGGAGGGGTGAAATTGTGTGTGTATGAAGAAAAGTAACTAGTTGCTACAGAAAGAGCCCACATAAGAGCTAAAGACATTCTGGACTAAGGTTATAGTAGTGAGAATGAACAGAAAGAGGCAGATTCAAGAGATAATTAGGAGGTAGAATTGGCAAGACAATGTATGAGAAATTATTGCTAAGATATGGAGTATACATAAGAATATGTTGGGAAAATGGATAGGGAGAAAGGATGAGTTTACTTTTGGATTCTTTGAGATTGTGGCACCCCTAACAAGACAGCCAGACTACTAGATAACTCTGGAGCTCAGAAAATAAGTCTGGAGTAGAGCCACATGTTTGGAAATCAGGAAGTTGTTAAAAACCAGAGGAGTAGATGGGATGTTTGAGAGGTTGAGTGCAGAGCAGAGCCCTCCAAACTGCTTTTTTGTCTTCAGCTTTTCCTATGTGCAACACTCTAATGTCGCTAATTACAGGAGGATTTCCACCAGGATGCGGAGTGGGAGGGACATGCCCTGAGTTCAGTTTAGAAGATGGACTGCGAAGTTGCCTGTAAATGTAGGAAAAGAATGAGGAGAAGCTAAAGTCCCAGAGTCCAAGGAAAGAAAGAGTTTTAAGAAAGCAAAACTCAATTGCTTAATGGGATAGGTTGGTTTAGATTAAAAAAAAAGAGAGAACATTAAAATTTTTTTAAACATGTGCAGTGATAGTCATTCTTAAGCAGAGGTCTCATTTTAGCATGGAACATGGATGACTCTGAAGTCAGAAATAATTGAGAAGGACCCCGAAGCATTTGAAATGGTTGTCATGGACTGCTTTGCTGAAACCATATGTCCTTGATAGGCTTATCTTCACTTCACTTTGAGCCATCTTTGCTATTTTTAATACCAGCAAGAAGTACTTTGAACACATATTTAAAATTATTTTCTTCAGAATTTGCCTAATCATTGTTTTTTCTATTCTGAAAAAATTTCCTCTGGTAAAATCAGGGGTGCAAAGCCTGCTTTTCTAGAAACAGAATGATATATTCAAACTGCTGAGAGTGATTATTAGAATTCAGGGTCCAAACAGGGACATGACGGTAAAGTTCCTTCTGTCTATGCTGTGAGTAACCTTTGGTGAATCCACTTTGCAAAAACTGCTGCATGAGAGCCTGAGAGTGCTACATCCAGGCTCCCCACTGCTCCTAGTTTGCGACTGTTGATCAGACTTATTGCATTCTGTAGCAATAGGGATGTCAAGCTGTGCTATACTTGAATCAACAGAGAGAATAAAAGGAGTTGTTTATCTGTAAAGAGCGTCGCAGAAGTGTTACAGGAAACATGTGCTTGCACATATATACCTATGTTTATGTCTCGTTCAGTCTTCTGAAGTGAGGCTGGGAAGGTGACGCCGCTTCTCTTGGCCGCTTGTATGTAGGGAGAATCTGGGACCCTGCCAAGAGGTCTGTCAGTGAGCTAGCTGCATGCCAAGGCCGGGTGAGAAGGCTTGGTGGGGTCTAGGTATTAAAGTATTAAAGCAGGAAGATTATGACTTCAGAAGTCAATGGAATGGCTGGGAAGGGCTGAAAACAAGCTCAAATAACAATGGAAATGCCCAAATGTGGATAGTCATTGTTGAGATGAGACCCAAATGGAACTAATGCTGACCTCCTAGAAGCAGGCAGTGGCCAGATGGTTAAAAGCCACATACATCCAACTAAGGGAGTTAGATTTTTTTTTTTTTTATCCTGAAGGCAATGGGAAGCCATCTGTTATCTCAGATCTTTGGTTTAAATATGGCATAGGATGTCCTAGGATTTCTATGCATTCCTTCTACATAAATGGCTTTCATTCAGGTTTATTGAGATATGATTTACATACATAAAACTCAGTCATTTTAGTGTACAGTTATAAAAGTATTGACGAACACATACAGTTCTGTAACAGACAGCACCTTCAAGCTATAAAATAGTTATATCACTCACTTTGTTCCGTTGTGGCCATTTGTAGCCAACCCTTCCCTCCACCCCAACCTCTGGCAACCACTGGTCTGTTATTGTCCCTGTAGTTGAGCCATTTTGGCACAGCCGGTATGGAAAATAGTTTGGCAGTTTCTTCTAAAGTTAAATATACATTTACTATGTGACTCAGCAATTGCACTCCTAAGTACTTACCCTCAAGAAATCTAAATTTATGTTAACATTAAAACCTATATGTGAGGGCTTCCCTGGTGGCGCAGTGGTTGAGAGTCTGCCAGCTGATGCAGGGGACACGGGTTCGTGCCCCGGTCCGGGAAGATCCCACGTGCCGTGGAGCGGCTGGGCCCGTGAGCCATGGCCCCTGGGCCTGCGCGTCCGGAGCCTGTGCTCCGCAACGGGAGAGGCCACGGCAGTGAGAGGCCCACGTACCTCAAAAAAACAAAACAAAACAAAAAAACAACCTGTATGTGAAAGTTTATAGGCAGCCTTACTCATAATTGCCCCAAACTGGATAAAAACAACTGGTTTATCCATAAAATGGAATACTACTTGGCAATAAAAAGCAAGTAACTATAGATACAAGCAACAATGTGAATGAATCTCAAATGCATTATAAGTGAAAGATAAGTAAAAGAAGGCAGCCTCAAAGTGCCTCAAAAGGCAGCATGCTGTATGATCCGCAATGGCTGTACCGTTTTGCATTCCCACCAGCAATGTATGAGAGTTCCAGTTACTCTACAACCTTGCCAGCACTTGGTAGAGTTAGTTTTCTTAATTTTAACCATTGTAATAGATTTGTAATGTTATCTCATTGTGCTTTTGATTTGCATTTTCCTAATGACTAATGATGTTGAACATTTTTTCATATGTCTATTCAGTATCCATGTATCTTTTTTGGTAAAGTGTTTTTCATATCATTTGCCCAGTTTTTATCAAGTTGTTTGTTTTTATACTGATGAGTTTTGAGAGCTCTTAATGTATTCTGGAGACAAGTCCTTTATCAGACACATATTTTGCAAATATTTTCTCCCATTCTGTGGCCTGTTGGTACATTACTTTAGTGTCTTTTGATAGAGAAGTTTTTAATTTTGATGAAGTAGAGTTTATTATTTTTTTCTTTTACATAACCTGATTTTGGTATTGTATACAAGAATTTTTTGCCTAACTCAAGGTCACAAAGATTTTTTCCTATATTTTCTTCTAGGATACTTATAGTTTTAGGTTTTACATTTAGGTTTATGATCCATTATGAGCTAATTTTTGTATTTGATGTGACAAATGGACTAAAATTATTTTTTCTTTCCTTTCTTTTCCTTTTTTCCCCTTTCCTTTCCTTCCTTTCTTTCTTTTCTGCTTACATGGGGATGTCCAAACGTCCCAGCACCGTTTGTTGAATACACTGTTCCTTTTTTTTTTTAATTTATTTTTTATTTTATTTAAAAAAAATTTTGGTTGCATTGGGTCTTTGTTGCTTCGCACACACTTTCTCTAGTTGCGGTGAGTGGGGCCTGCTCTTCATTGTGGCCCCCAGGCCTCTCACTGTGGTGGCTTCTCTTGTTGCGGAGCACGGGCTCCAGGCCCATGGGCTTCAGTAGTTGTGGCTCGTGGTCTCTAGAGCGCAGACTCAGCAGTTGTGGCGCATGGGCTCAGTTGCTCCATGGCATGTGGGATCCTCCCGGACCAGGGCTCGAACCCATGTCCCCTGCATTGGCAGGCAGATTCCCAACCACTGCGCCACCAGGGAAGCCCTAGACTGTTCTTTCTCTTTTGAATTTCATTTGAACTTTCATTGAAAATCAATTGACCATGTGTATGTGGGTCTGTTTCTGGACTCTCTTTTGTTCCATTGATTTATGTGCCTGTCCTTTGGCCAATAGCACAGTGTGTTGATTATATATAGTAAGTCAGTTAATCAGGTAGTGTGAGTCTTCCAACTTGGTTCTTTTTGAAGACTACTTTGACTATTCTGGTTCCTTTGCCTTTCCACAAACATTTTAGAATCAGCTTGCTGATTTCTATAAAAATCCTGCTGGTATTTTTAAAATATTACATTCATCTATAGATGAATTTGGGGAGAATTGCTAACTTAAGAATATTGAGTCTTCTAATCTACTAAAACTGTATATCTCTCCATGATTTTTATAGTTGTTCTGATTTCTTCGATAAGTGTTTTATAGATTTTATCATATATTTCATCACTTGTTTTGCTAAGATTCATACCAAAGTATTTTATGATTTATTTGATGCTATTTAAATCGTTTTTTAAAAATTTTATTTTCCAATTTTTCATTGCTAGACTATAGAAATACAATTGATTTTTGTACATTGATCTTGTATACTGCAATCTTGCTAAAGTCACTTGTTTGTTCTAGTAACTTGTTTGTAGATTCTTTGGGATTTTCTACATAGACACTCATGTCTTCTGCAAACTATATGCCTTTTATTTCCTTTTTCTTGCTTGACTGCACTGGCTAGCAATTCCAGTTTGTTGAATAGAAGTAGTAAGAGTGTACAGCCTTGCCTGATTCCTGATCTTAGGGGGAAGCATTCAGTCTTTAACTGAGGAGTCTGGCTCCTATATAAAATACCTATATGTGATTTATCAGGCCTGATCATAGGCAATTCCAAAGGCTTTACCTGGCAGACCTCACAGGGGAAATGCCCTTCCCACCAGACTGCACTGCAGTCTCTGAAGGGAGTTGCAGTCAAAGACTCAGATCTCTCTGGACGCCCATGTTCTTACACATGTTTTCATTCTTAGCCCAGGTACTCTTTGGGCAAGGCTTTCCTCAGGAGCCTCTGTGAAGGGTTCCTTTTGGGGATTAAGGGGAAAATTGAAGACACTTGTCCCCATTCTGAGTCAGTACTCAGTATTTTTCCATGCCTAGCCCTCCCCCCTCTCCCTCTCACTGGCCTGAGTCCATACAGGAGCCTTTTGTTTGGGATACGTCCACAGTGAGAGGACCCTCACCCACATCTGTGCTGATTTACCTGACCCTCAACTGCTGGGGAAAATCGAAGTGGGTGTGGAAGAGTAGGGAAAGTCAGTACTTTCTCTAGCTTTAGCCATTTTGCTTATACTATTACAATAAATGTTTAAAAGCTTTATTGTTTGTTACTTTCATTCTTGGCTTATTTTTTTAATTGTCTACTCTAGACACCTGGCAGCTCAGCTCTCTTAACTCAGCTGAGCTCCTGCCATTCACCATTAAGTATGATGTTAGTTGCAGGGTTGTTTTGTAGATGCCCTTTATCAGACTGAGGATGATTCCTTTTATTCCTAGTTCGATGAATTTTTTCCTAAACCATGAATAGATGTTGAATTTTGTCAAATAAGTTTTCTACGTCTGTTGAGATGACTCTACACATTTATTCATTCTCTGCTTTAACATTGTTTTATGCTTCCCACTCTGTATCTAGTTTGTTCTTTATAATGTGTAATTCTTGATGCCAAAGGATTTGAGTCATTCAAGAACCATATAAAACATAAGGAGCTAGGTCCTTTGGTTTATTCTGATGAACACTCTCCCAAGCCCACAGTTTCCTTAATGGGAATGGAGAGGTGAATAGTATGAAAGCAGTTAAAGATTTTGAGTATTTGGATGTGGCTTCATTCTTTTCTTAAAATAATATTTATTTCTTTAGTATGTAATGAATACAGATATGCACACTTCTGCCATCTTTTCTGTGTTTGTACCCCTGATGCAGGACTTGGGAGGCGGGACAGGAAAAAAACCAGATGCTTTCTTATATGATTGTTCATGACAAGTTGACTCTTCTTTATTTTGGTCACAACTGCTTTTCCCATACAGGAGCAGCAACACTTTTGGTAGTTGGAAGAGTGGTAGTCCTTTTTGTGTGTCACCCAAGTCGATCTGTCTCATTTGTAGACTTATCATGAACTGATTGTGTCCCTAACAGGCCTGCTGGAGGGGAGCTCAATCCTAAGAACCTCTCCTAGTCTCCTAGGGCTTGGTGGTCCTTTGGGAATTTCACCTACCTCTTCTGACTGGTGACCTCATGCCTCTTTTCTCAGATCTTCTTCTTTGTCCCATGTTGCATTGGTTCACAGAAAGTGGATAGACCCTATCTTTCTTCTCTCATTCATTTCTCCAACTCTGGTAACACTGGTATATTCCAATTTTTGTTTTTAAAAATTTTTTTAAAGCTCTGTGTTTCTATTTTATTTTATTAAAAAAATTTTTTGGCCACACCACGTGGCATGTGGGATCTTAGTTCCCCAACCAGGGGTTGAACCTGCGCCCCCTGCATTGGAAGTGCGGAGTCTAACCCACTGGACCACCAAGGAAGTCCCTTTGTAAATCTTTTGAGACCTGAGAACTTCAAGGGAGAGCAATCTTTGCCCACTTTATACCTGGTCATACTATGACACTATTTCTGAACACTTTAGACCTCCCTTCTTTCAGAATCCACCAACTTAAAAAATAATTATTTTTTCTCCCCCTTCTCACTTTAGTTTTAAGGACAGAAATATGGCAAGTCTCCCCTTCTTTAAGGTGAAGTGAAGGCTAGCTTCTCTTTATAAATTCAATATTCTTCTTAAAAGGCACATTTCCTTCTCCCTTACAGTCCTGCTTTTTATATCAGTTTAGCTTGTCTTGTACCTAGAGGAAGGCTAGAAATTTTATACCAAGGATGAGGCCTTTATTAAATTTGAACTTGGAGAAATAAGTAACTTTGCTCTCAACAGGGTTTTTAAAAATCTTTGATACTATCCTTGTAGTAGTTGTTAAACACCAAGGTAAATAAAATATTTAAATTATCATCTCGTGAGATTTTTGTCACACGTTCAATATTCTTTTTCCTGTGAGTGTTAAGATACTTTGGGGTATGAGGAAAAGAACTTCAGAACTTGTAAAGCAACTTGAACTTGCTTCAGAAATGGAAACTTACTCAAAGAGTACCTGTTAGTAGATATAATTCAAGGAACGAACGATAGAAGGTCACATTCACAGGTTCTGGGTAGACATGAAGTTTGGGGGGGATACTATGCAACATAGTATATATATGCAGTCAATAAAAAGAATATGTATGTGTATACATATATATATATATCCGTCTGAAGAATGCTTTTTAGTGGCTGCATGTTTCTTAATCATATGGTTAACTATAAGTTATTTTTCTAATTTTTGCCATCTAGGCTACTATTAATGAGTTTCTATTGTAACCAACACTGCAGTAAATATTCGTTTTTTTTTGGTTCCAGCATTGTGATTTTTTAAATTTAATTTCTATTTTATATTGGGGTATAGTTGATTTGTAAATGTTCTCGTATATACATCCTTATGTGCATATCCAAAAAGTTCCTTGCAACAAATTCCTAGGTGTGGAATTCGGGATCGGTTCCATTACATTTAATGTAATCTTTAATTTTTAAATTTTATTTATTTTTATTTTTTTATTGGAGTATAGTTGTTTTACAGTGTTGTGTTAGCTTCTATTGTACAGTGAAGTGGAGTTCCCTGTGCTATGCAGCAGGTTCTCATTAGTTATCTATTTTATACATACTAGTTAGTGTATATATGTCAATCCCAATCTCCCCGTTCCTCCCACCCTCCTTTTCCCCCCTTGGGGTCCATACGTTTGTTCTCTACGTCTGTGTCTCTATTTCTGCCTTGCCAACCGGTTCATCTGTACCATTTTTCTAGGTTCCACATATATGCGTTAATATACGATATTTTTCTCTTTCTGGCTTACTTCACTCTGTAATGTAATCTTTTATAAGATACTTCTTGTAAAAGCATTTTGCCAAAGAAATTGCAGACAACTTCCTGTTCCAAAGCTAGAATTCTAGGTAGTGTCATTCTTTGTCTTTGAATTAAAAAAAAAATTCAGAACCTAAAAGGGAAATGGCTCTGCTGAAATAAACACACATACAAATACACAGATACCTTTTTGCTTCTCTGACAAGCACCTTCTAGCTGGCTTCCTGTATGCCTCTTATATGGTTGTGCTTAAAACTGATGCAAGGAAAAGTAGTTGAAACCACATTTCATTATATTACCAAAAAAAAAAAAACAGTCACACACAAACAGTTCAATGGATTATGCACTGTTTGTTCCTATAGTATCAACCTCTTGTCAGTGCAAAGAGAGAAGGCCTTTGTGAAATCTTTTTTTGTTATATTGTCAAAATACAATTTGTGTCATAGTGTTGTGAGTGTCTACTTATAAGGTGCTTCTGATATTCATGGTAGCTACTCTTGGTTGAAGTGCAGTCACTGCTAATGGCCAAGCTTTGTCGTTTATTTGGAAGGGATTGTTGCTATTGAAATTCCTCCTATACAACTTAAGAGAAATACTTAGGAAATGCCTGTAACTATTTCTGGTGCCAAGCTGACCTTTTGGCTTGGTTTGCCTGTAACAGTCATTTTGGATAAGCTAGTTTGGTTACTTGAGTGTAATTTCTATGAAAGTGTAAGAAAAACTCACTAACTTTTATACTAATTTCTGGGTCTTTGGCATGGATAAAGCTTTCTGGTGATTCTGTTCTTTGGGAGAAATGATTTATTTAAAATCTGATGACTGAATTATGGGAAAGTTGTAAAGTGGTATTACTGTTACTCCCAATGACATTGTTTTCTGGTAGAGCCAAATGTCATGACCAACAGCTTTATGATTACTTTTAAAGGATTGCTGGCTGGGGTTGAAAAAAATTACGTTGGCTTCATTGAGTATGCATTGGCTTTATACATGTTGGTTTAAAATTTATAGACAAGCAATGGCCTGAAGCAAATTCAGTCAAGTACATCCTATAAACAGATTTTGGTATCAGGGTTATTCTAGTCTTATAAATCAAATTGAAAGTCTCTTCCTCCTAGTGAAACCAATTCCCCCTAAAACTGAGTTCCCCTGCAGAATTTATAATTAATCTCTCTATCCAAAACTTTATTCCCTTTCTTGCCCCGCCCATGTTCCCCTCAGGATTGAGGAGTGTCAAAGAAAAGGGATTGAAACCAAGCAGGACTCTATAGGGCCTTCTTGGGTACAAAGGTCCTCTGTGCCCCCTGTCTCTTGTTTGTAGAAAAAAGACTTTAGTCTCCTAGGCCTTTCCTGAGTTCCAAAGAGCAGACTCAAGCAGTTAATGATTAGAATAACAGAGTCATGGGACTCCTAGTTCCTCCTGAAGGGATATAGATAACAATGTGATGCATATCTCTGAGTTGTTCTGCAGAAACTAAGACCCCTCACCCAGTGGAGGATGGTGACTCCATGCTGATCACAAGCACGTAGACCTCAGACTGGTTGGAACCAGAAGATTGCTGACTGAGATTCCCAAAACATCATCCTATGACCTCACCACCAACCAATAAGAAAGAAGGTCCACAAGCTAATCAGGCATCCTACGACCCTCTCCCCTAACACTGTCTTTAAAACCTTTGCCTGAAAGCCATCCAGGTGTTCTGGCTGAGCTGCCCATTCTCCTTTCTTGACACCCTGCAATAAATACTATACTTTCCTTCACCATAACCCGGTTGTTAGTAGATTGGCATTGCTGTGTGTTGGGTGAGCAGACCCGAGTTTGGTTCAGTAACACCGGGTTTTCTGAAAGATTTTGTGTAAATTTGTGAAAGATTTGTGTAATTCTTTCTTAAATGTTTGATAGGATTCACAGGTGAAGCCAAACTTGCCTTCAGTTTTCTTTTTAGGAAAGTTCATAATTTCTTTAAAAGATATAAGGCTATTCAGATTTTTGATTTCTTTTGTTAGATTTTATAAATTATAAATTTTGTTATTTTGTTTTTCAAGGAATTTGTTCATTTATGTTGTCAAATTCATTGGTATAAAGTTGTTCAAATATTACCTTATTACCTTTTAATACCTGTAGTAGTATCTGTAGTAATGTCCTCACTTTCATCCCTGACACTGGTAGTTGATATTTTCTCTGATTTTTTCTCCATCAGCCAAGCTAGAGGTTTATCAATTTTATTAACCATTTAGATAGCCAATTTTTAGCTTTTGTTTTTCTGTTTTCTATTTTATTTATTTCCCTTTTATTATTTTTCTTACTTTCTATCTTAAACTTACTTTGGGTTTTGTTTGCTCCTTTTTAAGTCTGGCTTCCTAAGGTAGAAATTTTCTTTTCTCCTAATACAAGCATTTTAAAGCTATAGGTTTCCTTCTAAATACTGCTTTAGATAAATCCTACAAATTTTGATATATGGTGTTTTCATTATCATATAGTTCAAAACATTTTCTAATTTTGTGTGATTATTTTTCACCCATGGCTTCTTTCAAAGATATGGCTTAATTTCCAGATATTTGCAGATTCTCTAGTATCTCTTTGTTATTGATTTTTCAATTAATTCAGAAAATAAATTATGTTTGATTCTATCTTTTAAAAACGTATTGAGACTTGCTTTGTAACAGCATATCTTTGTGAATATTAACTCTACACTTGAAAAGAATTGTTTATCTGCATTTGTTGAGTGCAGTGTTCTATACATGTTAATTAGGTCTAGTTGGTTGATATTATTGAAGTCTTTTATGTCATTACTTATTTTTTCCTACATTCTGTCTATTACTGAGAGAGACAGGGAGAGAGAGACAGACAGAGAAGGTCATAAGAGAAAGAGAGGTGTTAAAATTGCAACTATGATTAGTTGTCTATTTCTCCTCTTAGTTTGGTCAATTTTGCTTCATACATTTTGAAGTTCTGTTATTAGGTGAATAGCGATTTAAAATTGTGTCTCCTTTGCAGACAAAGATGTCACAAAAAAAGAAAAGTATAG
The DNA here is from genome assembly GCF_963455315.2 of Globicephala melas. NCBI lineage: Eukaryota > Metazoa > Chordata > Mammalia > Artiodactyla > Delphinidae > Globicephala > Globicephala melas. The sequence goes on from NC_083335.1 coordinate 106,532,191, forward strand.
GCCAATATCACTGATGAGAATAGGTGCAAAAATCTTCAACAAAATACTAGCAAACCGAATCCAATGACATATTAAAAGGATCATACACCATGATCAAGTGGGGTTTATCCCAGCAATGCAAGGATTCTTCAATATGCGCAAATCAATCAATGTGATACACCATATTAACAAATCGAAGAATAAAAACCATATGATCATCTCAATAGATGCAGAAAAAGCTTTCGACAAAATTCAACACCAATTTATGATAAAATCCCTCCAGAAAGTAGGCATAGAGAGAAGTTACTTCAACATAATAAAGGCCATATATGACAGACCCACAGCCAACATCATTCTCAATGGTGAAAAACTGAAACCATTTCCTCTAAGATCAGGAACAAGACAAGGTTGCCCACTCTCACCAGTATTATTCAACATAGTTTTGGAAGTTTTAGCCACAGCAATCAGAAAAGAATAAAAGGAATCCAAATCAGAAAAGAAGTAAAACTGTCATTGTTTGCAGATGACATGATACTATACATAGAGAATCCTAAAGATGCTACCAGAAAACTGCTAGAGCTAATCAATGAATTTGGTAAAGTAGCAGGATACAAAATTAGTGCACAGAAATCTCTTGCATTCCTATACACTAATGATGAAAAATCTGAAAGAGAAATTAAGGAAACACTCCCATTTACCACTGCAAAAAAAAAGAATAAAATACCTAGGAATAAACCTACCTAAGGAGACAAAAGACCTGTATGCAGAAAACTATAAGACACTGATGCAAGAAATTAAAGATGATATAAATAGATGGAGAGATATACCATGTTCTTGGATTGGAAGTATCAACATTGTGAAAATGACTATACTACCCAAAGCAATCTACAGATTCAATGCAATCCCTGTGAAACTACCAATGGCATTTTTCACAGAACTAGAACAAAAAATTTCACAATTTGTATGGAGACACAAAAGACCCTGAATAGCCAAAGCAATAATGAGAAAGAAAAATGGAGCTGGAGGAATCAGGCTCCTGGACTTCAGACTATACTACAAAGCTACAGCAATCAAGACAGTATGGTACTGGCACAGAAACAGAAATATAGATCAATGGAACAGGATAGAAAGCCCAGAGATAAACCCATGCACATATGGTCACCTTATCTTTGATAAAGGAGGCAAGAGTATGCAATGGAGAAAAGACAGTCTCTTCAATAAGTGGTGCTGGGAAAACTGGAGAGCTACATGTAAAAGAATGAAATTAGAACACTCCCTAACACCATACACAAAAATAAACTCAAAATGGATTAAACACCTAAATTTAAGGCCAGATACTATAAAACTCTTAGAGGAAAACACAGGCAGAACACTCTATGACATACATCACAGCAAGATCCTTTTTTGACCCACCTCCTAGAGAAATGGAAATAAAAACAGAAATAAACAAATGGGACCTAATGAAACTTCGAAGCTTTTGCACAGCAAAGGAAACCATAAACAAGACCAAAAGACAACCCTCAGATTGGGAGAAAATATTTGCAAATGAAGCAACTGACAAAGGATTAATCTCCAAAATATACAGGCAGCTCATGCAGCTCAATATCAAAGAAACAAACAACCCAATCCAAAAACGGGCAGAAGACCTAAAGAGACATTTCTCCAAAGAAGATATACAGACTGCCAACAATCACACTAAAGGATGCTCAACATCACTAATCATTAGAGAAATGTAAATCAAAACTACATGAGATATCACTTCACACCAGTCAGAATGGGCATCATCAGAAAATCTACAAACAATAAATGCTGGAGAGGGTGTGGAGAAAAGGGAACCCTCTTGTCCTGTTGGTGGGAATGTAAATTGATACAGCCACTATGGAGAACAGTATGGAGGTTCCTTAAAAAACTAAAAATAGAACTACCATACAACCCAGCAGTCCCACTACTGGGCATATACCCTGAGAAAACCATAATTCAAAAGGAGTCATGTACCACAGTGTTCATTGCATCACTATTTACAATAGCCAGGACATGGAAGCAACCTAAGTGTCCATTGACAGATGAATGGATAAAGAAGATGTGGCACATATATACAATGGAATATTACTCAACCATAAAAAGAAACAAAATTGTGTTATTTGTAGTGAGGTGGGTGGGCCTAAAGACTGTCATACAGAGTGAAGTAAGTCAGAAAGAGAAAAACAAATACCGTATGCTAACACACATATATGGAATCTAAAAAATAAAATGGTTCTGAAGGACTTAGGTTCTGAAGATGCAGATGTAGAGAATGCACTTGAGGACACGGGGAGGGGGAAGGGTAAGCTGGGACGAAGTGAGAGAGTGGCATGGACGTATATACACTACCAAATGTAAAATAGATAGCTGGTGGGAAGCAGCTGCATAGCACAGGGAGATCAGCTCGGTGCTCTGTGACCACCTAGAGGGGTGGGATAGGGAGGGTGGGAGGGAGATGCAAGAGGGAGGGGATATGGGGATATATGTATATGTATAGCTGACTCACTTTGTTATACAGCAGAAACTAACACAACATTGTAAAGCAATTATACTCCAATAAAGATGTTAAAAAAATTTTTTGTCTCTTTGACGAATGTATGTTTTATCATTGCAAAATGAACCTCTTTACCTTCAGCAAAACTCCTTGTCTTGAAATTTACTCTGAGTTTAATAAAGCTTAGTGTTTGTGTGATATATCTTTTCCTGTTTCTTTACTTTTATGCTGTTTGTGTCTTTGTACTTAAAATTGTCTCTTACAAATACCATATAGTTGGATCTTGCTTTTTAAACAAATCTCGTCTGATGACCTCTGTCTAATTGGAGTCTTTAGTTCATTTTTATCTAATGTAATTTTTAATATTGTTGGATTTAAATTTATCTTCTTGATGTTTGTCTGTTTATCTCCTCCATTCTTCATTCGTTTCTCTTTTCCTATCTCCTCTAAGTTAAAGTTTTTTAAACTTTTATTTTTTAGTATTCCATTTTACTCTCAATCGGCTTTTTAAAACCATACCTCTTTACTATTTTTTTAAGTGGGTTCTCTATGGATTTCAATATGCAACCTTAACTTACTGCAGTCTACCTTGAGTAATATTATACCACTTCATATATAATATAAGAAGCTTACAATATAATTCCACCTAGAGCCATTCCATCATTTATGCTGTTGTTGTCATATACTTCACTTCTACATATGTTAGAAACTCCACAATATACTTTAATATTTTTCTGTTAAAAACTCATAGTTTTGTCATACTAATGTTGATATTAGTATAGTGGCCATACTAATATCAGACAAAATGGACTTTATGCCAGAAATTCTTACTAGAGACAAAGAAAGACATTTTATGATAAGAGGGTCAACCCGTAAGGAGTATATAACAATCATAAATGAGAATAATAAGTCAGGATCTGTGTATTCCTCACCATTTCTCCCATCATTTACTTCTTCATAACCATAGTAAAATATCAAAACCAGGAAATGGATATTGGTACAATGCATGTATATAGTTCTATGCCTTTTAGCACATGTGTAGATTTGTGTAACCACCTCCACAATCAGGATATAGAACTATTCCATCACTACAAAGATCTCTCGTTGTACCCCATTGTAGTCACACCCACACGTCCTCTCCCCTCCATGGCTTCTGATGAGAAATCTGTTGTCGTTTAAATTGTTTTTGTCTATGGGTATTGCTCCCCTCTTGCTGCTTTCAGTTTTTTTTCTTTGCCTTTAGTTTTGAGAAGTTTGATTATGATATGTCTAAGCATGGGTTTGTTTGGGCTTATCCTGTTTAGGATTCACTCAGAAATTTAAATCTGTAGGTTTATGTATTTTCCTAAATTTGGGAAAATTTCTGCCACTCTTTCTTTGAATAATATTTGTGCCCCACCTTCTTTACCACTCCTTCTGAGACACCATTGATCAAGATATTAGATCTTTTTTTTACAGTCCCAGAAGTCCCTGAGGCTCTGTTCATTTTTTTTTGCAGTCTGTTTTCCCTCTATCATTCTAATGGGATAATTTCTATTGTTCTATTTTCAAGTTCACTAATTCTTTTTCTATCATTCCCATTCTGCTTTTAAACTCATCCAGTGAGTTTTTCCTTATAGATTATTGTATTTTTTTTCTTTTAGCTCTAAAAGTTCGGTTTGGCTCTCTTCATATATCTTTTGTTTCTTTGCTGAGACTTCCTTTTTTATGATTTGTTTCAAGCACTTTCATAGTTATATTTTTATGATGGCTACTGTATTTTTTATTTATTTTGTGGCCACACTGAGGCAGCGTGCGGGATCTTAGTTCCCCAACCAGGGATCAAACCCGTGCCCCCTGCAGTGGAAGTGTGGAGTCTTAACCACTGGACCACCAGGGAAGTCCTAATGATGTCTACTTTAAATCCTTATTATGTAATTCTAGCATCTCTGTCATTCAGTGTTGATGTCTGCTAGTTGTCTTATTGTCATTCAAGTTGAGATATTTCTTGTTCTTGGTATGACAAGTGCTTTTCAATTGTACCATGGACATTTTGGGTGTTATTTATGACTTTGGTTCTTATTTAAATTTTGTGTCTTAGCAGGCCTCCTCTGTCCCCAAGCAGGCAAAGTGAACAAGCATGCCACCTCATTATTGTCAAGTGGGGGTAGAAGTCCAAGTTCCCCACTTGGCCTCTTTTGACATCCTGTGGGTGAGGGGCACTTTATTATTTCTGGGCAGGGGTGGAAGTTCATGCTTCCCATTAGGCTTCCACTGACACCCACCCCGTGCTGGGAGGGAGCAGGATAACTTGTTATTGCTCCCTGTATGGGCCCCCACTGACACCACAGGGAGTGGAGTGAGGTTTATTATTATCCAGCAGGGATGAAAGTCCTTAGCTCCCCACTCAGACTTTTCTACCACCACCCCAGTTGGGGAAAAGGAGCACTTTGTTACTGCTGGGCAAGCCTCAAAATCTAGGCTTCCTATTAAGCCTTTGTTGATGGGGGTGGTGGGTGATGGGGCTGCAGTTTTTTGTGGTGCTAGGCTGGATTTGTGTGGTTATTGTCTAAAAGTTTGTCTTGCCAGGCTGCCCTTTTCCTGGAGAGTACAAGCTATTCTTGCAGTTGTTTTTGTCTCTGCCCACTGGCATTTCTGGGTTACTGGCTTCTCCAGCACTTAGTATAGGATATATTAACCAGAAGGAGAACCCCGAGAACTTACTGCTAGGTTGTTTTCATGATTCCTGAGGTCTCTAGCTAGTCTGCTTTCTTTTCACCACATTTCACAGTCTTAGGTTTCTTTTATATGTAATGTCCGGAGTGTTTAGCTGTACTTAATGGGAAGAACTGGGAAAAGTACATCTACTCTATCTTATCCTGGACCAGAAAAACAATGTTGGATGTTATATAGCTTTTTATTTTTTATTTTTTTAAACATCTTTATTGGAGTATAATTGCTTTACAATAGTGTAAAGTTTAGTTTCTGCTTTATAACAAAGTAGCTTTTAATTTTTCAAATCTGATAGGGATTAAATTGCATTGATGTTTTATGTTTATAAACATATTTATACTGAGATAAAGCATCTTTTACTATGGAATTGATTATATTCCCTTTTTCTTTAACTTTCTAGTCATATTCTCTGCCTATTTTTTATAAGATTGTTCACCTTTTTTATTATGTAAGTTATAAAAAGAAGCCATTTCCTATAGTTAAAAAATATTTTCCCTTGCTTGCTGATTTTTTTTGGTTATAATATTTTGTTGCCGTGTGGATATTTTATAATTTTTTCTTGTCAATTTAATCAGTATTTTACTTTATGACTTCCGGATTTTGCATCTTTTTTAGAAAGGTCTTCCCCACACCAAGATGAAAAGTAAATTCACTCTTGAGTTAAATAGATAAATTCCTTCTAGATCTTTCATTGTTTTATTTTCTCTATTTATACTTTTGTTTCGTAAATAATTTATTTTGGTGTAGGGTGTTAGCTGGGAATTCAGCTTTATCTATTTTGCCTTATGTTTAGTTAGCTATCCTAGTACAATTTATTAAAAAGAAACTTTCTCCCACTGATTTGAAATGCCACTTTTATCACTAACTAAATATCTATAGTGAACTAATATGTAAACTGCTTTACCAAGCAAACCGTTTTCAAGAATAAACTTTCTAAATATTTTCTGGCACTTTTGAAGTCAACAAACTATATACTAATTAAATATAATTCTCACCTATTTATTAAAAGCAAGTTTCCTGGTGTCTTCATTAAGCAACAATTTATTAGTCTAATTCTATCTATTGTATTTTGAGAAAGACCTACAATTGGATATCTTTAAACATATTCTAAAATTTAGGCCAGCTTTCATCTCATTACTTAGAATTAGTGGGCTCTCCCCATTACCTTTTGATTTCTTTATGTTTCTATTGTTGTTAGTTACAGTATTTTTTTACAGCTATTGAAATAACAGTACAGTCTTGGATAAATTGAGTCTCAGTCATTTTTGAGATACCAAACAATTCTATTAGTCTTTATTTTTTATGTTTAAAGATTGATTACATATATGGCTGATTTAACCCTTTATAGTTTGAATTTTTATATTTTTCCTCTCTATTTAATGAGAGCCCTATTGATGCATTTGGTCAAAGATGTTTGGGTTGCTCCCTCACATATAGGTATATCAAGAAATTCTTGTTACCATACCCGGCATCTTCTGCCACAAGCCTTTTATATTTCAGTAGTGTTTTTCAACCCTGGCTGCACATCAGAATCACCTGGAAGGTTTTTACAGCCCTGATGCGGAGACCACAGCCAGGACCAATTAAATCAGAATCTCTGGGATGGCATATAAGTCATTTTAAAAGTTCCCCAGGTGATTCCAATATGCAGGCAAGCTAGAGAAATACTGGGTGAAAGGAAATTGAAAAGCTGAAATGTCATGCAGAATTTCTCTATACAAGGGTTTTGAAATTCTGAAATTCTAAAATAGAGTACTTAAAGTTGATTATGCTTCAGTTTATAGTTGTGTTTTTCACAACACAATGCCTTTATTGATTTTTTTTTTTTTTTTTTTTTTTGCGGTACACGGGCCTCTCACTGCTGTGGCCTCTCCCGTTGTGGAGCACAGGCTCCGGACGCGCAGGCTCAGCGGCCATGGCTCACGGGCCCAGCCGCTCCGCGGCATGTGGGACCTTCCCGGACCGGGGCACGAATCCATGTCCCCTGCATCGGCAGGTGGACTCTCAGCCACTGCGCCACCAGGGAAGCCCCCTTTATTTTTTATTTTATTTATTTATTTATTTTTTGTGGTACGCGGGCCTCTCACTGTTGCGGCCTCTCCCGTTGCGGAGCACAGGCTCCGGACGCGCAGGCTCAGCGGCCATGGCTCACGGGCCCAGCCGCTCCGCGGTTTGTGGGATCTTCCCAGACCGGGGCACGAACCCGTGTCACCTGCATCGGCAGGCGGACTCTCAACCACTGCGCCACCAGCGAAGCCCTCCTTTATTGATTTTTAAAAATTCTGTAAAGTTGATGTGGATGTTCCTTCTGTTTTCTCAATTCTGTCATAAGCACCTTGAAGGTAAGCACATTGTTTTTGTTTATTTGGGACTCCTCCTGTAGAGTTAATACTGAAGTTACCGAAAACTGTGAATATCATTGATTATCTTGAGCCAAAATCTCCTTAGGGTTATATATACACAAATCCTATTAGGACAGTCTTTTTTTTCACTCAAAACGTGTTTATTGAGTACCTATTCTCTTCAATCCATGGCTTTACTATACTTAGTTGATTTCCAAATATCTCTCTAGGTGTGACCTACCCTCTGAAATCCAGACCCATATATTCAGTCGCCTATTCCATATTGGCATTTGATTGTATAATAGAATTCTCTAATTAACATGTCCCAAAGAGAACTCTTGATTTACCTATCCAAACAGTATTCACCCAGTCTTTCCCATCTCAGTAAAGGGCATTAATATTCATCCACTTGCTTAGTCTAATTCCTAGATTCTTTTCCTAGGAACACAACCCCATCCAACTCATTAGCAAGTTTGGTCTATTCTACCTTTCAAAGCAGACTACTTCTTAACCATCTCCACATATACCACCCTTGTCTACTAGGGGTTGCTAGCCTTCAGGATTTTGTGACATTTAGATAAAGGACTCCTTTCAAGTGGAAATTTTCTTTTATTGAGATGTAATTGACATATAACATTATGTTAGTTTCAGGTATATAGTATAATGATTTGATAGTTATATATTGTGAAATGATAACCATAATTAGGCTAGTTAACATCCATCACTACACATAGTTACAAATTTTCTTTTTCTTGTGATGAGAACTTTCCTTTTTTATTGTAGTTGATTTACAATGTTGTATTAATTATTGCTGTACAGCAAAGTGACTCAGTTATACATATATATACATTTTAAGATCTACTCTCCTAGCAAATTTCAAAGGAAAATTTTATATTAGCACATTACTGCTCAATCTGAAGTGGTTGGTCCAGGGATTGTGGGTGGCTGATCCCTCTGGGTGCCATAGGCAACCCAGGACATGGCTCAGGAGTGAAGGCGGGGAGGGAGAGAGGAGCATGGGGACTCTACTTGTTGTGTGCCTGTAAGTATGTGCATGTATCCTTTCCCAAGTGGGGGTAAGGCTGCATGCTTGGGTGGGTCTGTGTAAGAGGAGGCTCTGTCCTCCATTGCTCCAGGACTCAGCCAGGAGACCTGGAATCTCTATACCTGTACATTTGCCTACAGCTCTCACAGGAGTTACTCTAGGTCTATTTTGTGAATAGCACTTTCATGCAAATGACCCGATTGTGTCTTGTTCAAACTAACAACTGAATGTGCTTATCCTGTTTGTCCAAATATCATCTAGATTGCTTCAGTAGCTCTTAACTAGTGGCCTTGCTTCTCTTAATCCCCTACAGCCTGGCATCCAGAATCATCCCTTTAAAACACAAACCATTATGCCACGTTCCCAGTCCAAACTCTTCATTAGCTTTCTGTCACACTTGGAATGAAATCTAAAGTTCCTACCAAGGCTTACGTGATCTGGTCGAGCTACCTCTGTGACCTCATTTTCTACTTTTTCCCTTTTTCGCTTTGTTCTAGGTGCCTTGACTTGCTTGCAGCTACTCAAACACATCAGGAACGCTTCCAGCTCAGGCTCTTTGCAGTTGCTGTTCCCTCTTCTTCGAATGCTCTTTCTGCAGATACTCACATGGCTCACTCTCTCATTTCCTTCAGGTCTGTTCAAATGCCACAGTCTCAGAGAAGCCTAGCTTGACCACCCAGTGTTGGAAATACATTTCCCCTTCACCTAACCCTGATTTGCCTCTATTCTCTTACCCTGCTTTTATACCCTGCTTTTTATACATTATATATGTTTATTTGCTTATTTGTTGTTGTCTGTTTCCCACCTTAGAATGTAAGCTCTAAAGGGAAAAGACTGTGTCTGTTTTATTCATTGTTGCACTCCCTAGAGCTGGGACCATTTGCACATAGTTTGCTGTTAATAAATACTTGCTGAATTAATAAATGAAAGACACTGTCCTCTGTAATCTGAGGAACATAAAAGTATATACGATACAGAGGCATGGTGTGCTGCTAAATGTTTAACGACTGTCTCTTTGTGTGTGGGGGAGCCCTGATGTGTGGCATTTGCTGATTTACGTGGTGTAAATACACCCACTGTGACCCATTTCAAGCTACCAATATGACATCAGTGAAAGTGGAGTTAGAAAGAGATGCATACTTGGTGCTCAAGAGCTGGTACAAACTGGCTTCAGCACACAGCTACAGGAATTTAGTGGGATGGATAAGGTGTGTCCACAAATACCCATAATACATGATAAAATAGAATAAGTATGGAAAGAAATGGGTAAATGAAAAGTTATGAAAATTTAAAGGGCGATACTATTTTTTTCTGGATGTTGTAAGGTGTTTGCACATTGGTGGGGTCAACGTGCATCCTAGGACTAGTCTTCAACTTGCTGAGGATCTTCAGTTTTTCAGTTTACCCTGAACAAAGGGAGATTGTTATTTTATACAGAGTGGTCCAGCTAGGGTTCTCCGAGGTAGTGGCGTTTGAGCAGAGACGTGAAGGGAGTGAGGGAGCAAGCCATGCGAGTATCTGCAGGAAGAGCATTCAAGGGAGTGGGCAGAGGGCACTTGGACATTGATTTTCAAAAATGGTATTGGTTGGGATATTTTTGGCTCTGTGTAACTGAATACAATTCAAAATGGCATAAATAATAAGAAAATTGTATTAGCTCACATTTGAAGAAGCTCAGTAGGTGCTCAGGGTTGGGTAGTTCAGTGGTTCAGCAATGTCATCAGGGAAGCAGGTTTTCTGTTCTCCTGCTCTTCCACCGTCAGCATGCCAACTTTTCCCTTCAGCCTTGCTCTCCTGATGGCATCAAGACGGGTGCCTCAATTTTGGGGATCATGTGCAGAACCAATAATATCCAGTAGAAGAGAGACTCATTATCACTTTTGGGGGGGACTGGTTAAAGTTTAATTGCTCATAAAAGTAGAGAGCATAATATAAAAATTAGCCATATCTATCACATAGATATAATCCCATACCTATCACATAGATATAATTATTAACATTCTGACATATTTGCTTCATCTCTTTTCTGATGAATAATTTTAAATTACTGACATCATGAAATTTCTTTAGAATGCATCCCTGAAAAAAGGATATTTCCTTAACTAATCATATTATTTTCATACCAAAAATTTAATAACTATTCCTTAATAGCATCTAATATTCCAGGCCATATTCATATTTCACAGTTTTCCCCAAAATGTCTTTTATGGCTGGTTCAAACAAAAATCCAATCAAGGATCATTCATTACATATTATTGTTATATTTCTTAAATCTCTTTTAATAGTGATTCTAGAACATTACCTCCTTCCTGTTTTCTGCATAAAATTGAAATGTCGAAAGGCCCAGTCTGTTGTCCTGTAGAATGACTCAGATTCACTTTGGTTGGTTGTTTCTTTGAGGTGTTTTTCTGTCCTCCAATTTCCTGTAAACTTGATGTTGGATTTAAAGAGTTATATAGGTTCAGATTAAACATTTTAAGAAGGAATACTTCATAGGTGATGTTGTGTACTTATTGCATCATGTTAGGAGTCAAGTAATATCAAGTCCCATTCTTAGTGGTGGTAAAATAAGGGGATTTCAGCCTCCTCTCTTCATTGTGAAATAACATCGTATAGTAACATTTTCCTTGCAACTAGTAAATAATTTGGGATATGGTATTTTGGCACTTAATGTAACTATCCAGGTCCCCATTAACCTTTTTTGACCTAATGGCTCTGGCTTCCACTGAAGATAGTTGCCTGACTCAATTATTTCATTAGTGTTTTACAGAATGATATTTATTAGCTGAAATTCTTATGAAAAAAAGAGAATCAACTAGGACTATTTGTTAGGATACCCTTAAGGACTAGAAGGGTAAGATCAATGGTTGACTCAACTTTTAATTACCAATTTTCAAAGTGAAGTTTTGGTGTAATGGTGACAATTGAGTTTGTTTGTTTTGACTTTTTTTTTTACATCTTTATTGGAGTATAATTGCTTTACAATGGTGTGCTAGTTTCTGCTTCCTAACAAAGTGAATCAGTCACACACACACGAATGTTCCCATATCCCTTCCCCTTCCTGTCTCCCTCCCTCCCACCCTCCCTATCCCACCTCTCTAGGTGGTCACAAAGCACCGAGCTGATCTCCCTGTGCTATGCAGCTGCTTCCCACTAGCTGTCTATTTTACGTTTGGTAGTGTATATATGTCCATGCCACTCTCTCACTTCGTCACTGTCTACCCTTCCCCCTCCCCACATCCTCAAGTCCATTCTCTAGTAGGTCTGTGTCTTTATTCCTGTTTTACCCCTAGGTTCTTCATGACATTATTTTTTCTTAGATTCCATATATACGTGTTAGCATACGCTATTTGTCTTTCTCTTTCTGACTTACTTCCCTCTGCATGACAGACTCTAGGTCCATCCACCTCCCTACAAATAACTCAATTTCGTTTCTTTTTATGGCTGAGTAATATTCCATTGTATATATGTGCCACATCTTCTTTATCCATTCATCCGATGATGGACACTTAGGTTGTTTCCATCTCCTGGCTATTGTAAATAGAGCTGCAATGAACATTTTGGTACATGATGCTTTTTGAATTATGGTTTTCTCAGGGTGTATGCCCAGTAGTGGGATTGTTTCTGGATTTTTTGATGATGGCCATTCTGACCGGTGTGAGATGATATCTCATTGTAGTTTTGATTTGCATTTCTCTAATGATTAATGATGTTGAGCATTCTTTCATGTGTTTGTTGGCAGTCTGTATATCTTCTTTGCAGAAATGTCTGTTTAGGTCTTCTGCCCATTTTTGGATTGAGTTTTTTGTTTTTTTGTTATTGAGCTGCATGAGCTGCTTGTAAATTTTGGAGATTAATCCTTTGTCAGTTGCTTCATTTGCAAATATTTTCTCCCAATCTGAGGGTTGTCTTTTGGTCTTGTTTATGGTTTCCTTTGCTGTGCAAACGCTTTGAAGTTTCATTAGGTCCCATTTGTTTATTTTTGGTTTTATTTCCATTTCTCTAGGAGGTGGGTCAAAAAAGGATCTTGCTGTGATGTATGTCATAGAGTGTTCTGCCTGTGTTTTCCTCTAAGAGTTTGATAGTGTCTGGCCTTACATTTAGGTCTTTAATCCATTTTGAGTTTATTTTTGTGTATGGTGTTAGGGAGTGTTCTAATCTCATACTTCTACATGTACCTGTCCAGTTTTCCCAGCACCACTTATTGAAGAGGCTGTCCTTTCTCCACTGTACATTCCTGCCTCCTTTATCAAAGATAAGGTGACCATATGTGCGTGGGTTTATCTCTGGGCTTTCTATCCTGTTCCATTGATCTATCTGTTTTTGTGCCAGTACTATACTGTCTTGATTACTGTAGCTTTGTAGTATAGTGTGAAGTCAGGGAGCTTTTCCATACAAATTGTGAAATTTTTTGTTCTAGTTCTGTGAAAAATGCCAGTGGTAGTTTGATAGCGATTGCATTGAATCTGTAGATTGCTTTGGGTAGTAGAGTCATTTTCACAATGTTGATTCTTCCAGTCCAAGAACATGGTATATCTCTCCATCTATTTGTATTATCTTTAATTTCTTTCATCAGTTTCTTATAATTTTCTACATATAGGTCTTTTGTCTCCTTAGGTAGGTTTATTCCTAGGTATTTTATTCTTTTTGTTGCAATGGTAAATGGAAGTTTATCTTAATTTCTCATTCAGATTTTTCATCATTAGTGTATAGGAATGCAAGAGATTTCTGTGCATTAGTTTTGTATCTTGCTCTTTGGTTGGGCTAATGGTGGACTCTGGGAGGGCTCACACCAAGGAGTACTTCCCAGAAGTTCTGCTGCCAGTGTCCTTGTCCCCACGGTGAGTCACAGCCACTCCCGGCCTCTGCAGGAGACCCTCCAACACTAGCAGGTAGGTCTGGTTCAGTCTTCCCTGAGTTCACTGCTCCTTCTCCTGGGTCCCGAAGTGCACACTACTTTGTGTGTGCCCTCCAAGAGTGGAGTCTCTGTTTCCCCCAGTCCTGTCGAAGTCCTGCAATCAAATCCCGCTAGCCTTCAAAGTCTGATTCTCTAGGAATTCCTCCTCCCATTGCCAGACCCCCAGGTTGGGAAGCCTGATGTGGGGCTCAGAACCTTCACTCCCATGGTTGGACTTCTGTAGTATAAGTGTTCTCCAGTCTGTGAGTCTCCCACCCACCAGTTATGGGATTTGATTTTACTGTGATTGCGCCCCTCCTACTTTCTCATTGTGGCTTCTCCTTTGTCTTTGGACGTGGGGTACCTTTTTTGGTGAGTTCCAGTGTCTTCCTGTCGATGATTGTCCAGCAGCTAGTTGTGATTCTGGTGTTCTCGCAAGAGGGAGTGAGAGCATGTCCTTCTACTCCGCCATCTTGGTTCCTCTCTCCATCCGGTAGTTTTTTGCCAGTTTATTAATTTACATGGAGAACTATCTCTGGCAGGATAATGGCTCACAGTAATTTATACTGGGGATGCCCATTTAGGAGGAGACATCACACATTTTCTTCATAAGAAATAGAAATTGAATGGACTTAGGGAGTACTGTCATCAAGTTTTGTAGCTGGTTATAAAAGTATTTTGGTATAGGGAATTCCCTGGGGGTCCAGTGGTTAGGACTTTGACTGCCGAGGGCCCGGGTTCAATCCCTGCTCAGGGAACTAAGATCCTGCAAGCCAGACAGCGTGGCTGAGAAAAAAAAAGTATTTTGGTCTATAAAACTATGACAGCATTAACAGAATCAGAGCATTCTCTTGCTGGAAATATTTCTGTTAAATACTGACATTTTACTTGGAATTCCAACACCTTGGAATAAGGCAGTCATGGATTGGAATGCCAGCTCTTCTACCTACTAGCTATTTATTTCCTAATCTCTCTAAGGCCTCAGTTTCTGCATCTAAAAAGTAGAAAGAGTAAAATGCATTTCACAGAGTAGTTTGAAGCTTAACTGATATAAAGCACCTAGCCCAAATGCACGCATGGTATTCAATAGGAGTTAGTTTTTACCACAGTCCTATTTCTCCCTCGTTTTTTGATTATCACAGTTTTCTGCCTTTCTTTCTTGTTTCAGAGAAGTTGGTTTCCAAGAGTATAGTTTATCTACCAGTAGTAGTTATATTTTAGATTTCATTTTAGGGAAGAACCCAAGCCTCTTTATGAGATTCAGCAAATCATTTTCTATTATCAGCAACCAATGTCTTTAGAAGTTATCTTTTAGATGAGTTATCTATTGGGGAGGCATCTATCTTTTATATGCTAGCTCTTATTAACTGTAATTTCAGAGGGGCTATTTTCCAACCTTTCACCAAATTCAGGGGCACACCTGTTGGGGGCCTTCTGCTTTCTATGTACTGATTACAAATGAGTCCCAGAAAGTGGTCTCTAACAGCTCAACAGATGATCAGAGAGGATAAAGGAAGCAACACAGAACTCCCTCCACTTAATGCACTTGGTAATTGCCCTTCACAGCTTTAGACATTCATGGGAAAGTGAATGCACAATCAGCCTTGATTATCTGAAGCTAGTTATCATCTCCATCAGCTTGGCCCCTGTGATTTTTCTCTGCTCTCACCTGCTGATTGACCAGTTCACTGTTCATTAACAGTTTTTAGAAAGATGGGCAGAGAAGAAAAATGTTACATTTTAATCAGTCTACTTAGGTTAAAAAAATTAGTTCATATAAAATGGTTTCATAAAAGTAAAGGAGAGGGATGAGGTTAAAAAAGAAAACTAAAATGATGTTTCTTGGTGTATTTGTTGATTTGGTATTATTCATGAGTCTTCAGCTCTAATCATGGCAACTTGACAGCTGTAACTACATCTATTTAAAAATATTATTATATAGAATGATCCTAATTTTGCAGAAAAGAAAACTGTACACGCGCGCGCGCGCACACACACACACACACACACACTCACTATATATGAGTAGAAGAAAATACACCAAAATTTAATAGTGGCTTTCTTTGGTGATGGAACTTTTACTTTTCCCTTTTTGTTGTGCATGTTTTTCAAATTATCTACAATGACCCTCTATTACTTTTAAAATCAGAATGACAGGTATTATGGAGATTTTATTAAAGTGCAGTTTGAAATGTGAAGAACAAATGGCTGCAATGATTTAATATTTTGTAAGTGTATGTTAAGTACTACTTGAAGCTTTTATCAGATAGATGAGGCAATGTTCCTTTAGGAAGCCCATCAAATTCTGTGGAACAGACAGAAGAGAAAATGCTGAAGGACCAGGGTAGATGAGGATCTTTGGCAATCTAGTACTGGATTCAGAAATGTTCCTTTAGATTTAAATTTTTGGTCAGTAAGCCTGAGGCCTTTGAATCCCAAGGGCTTCATTTTGCCTTCATATCAAACTTTTTAGGAGACAGAATTCAGGGACTTAAGGGTTCATGTCCTTTGCTTATTTGTTAGTTGGGATTCCAGACATTTAGATTTGTGTCTCTTCCCTATCTTAGGCTATCTTCTCCTAGAAGTAGATTCTGAGGCGAAGATTCCAGTACAAGTAGTTAATTTGGAAGATGATCCCAGGAAGCGCTGGCAGGAGAGTGGAGAAATGAGTTAAGGACGGGAAGGGTGTGTTATCAAGCAAGGTAGTACCATGGATAACTGGAGTATAAGTCTACTGGGAACACTGGGAGCCAGTATAGAAGAAGTGCTTCAGAGCTCTCTCATTCGGTCGCTGGTTGAGGGCTGCTCCTGGCGGCACCGATTCGCTGCTGGGCTCTG
Source organism: Globicephala melas (assembly GCF_963455315.2). Classification (NCBI taxonomy): domain Eukaryota; kingdom Metazoa; phylum Chordata; class Mammalia; order Artiodactyla; family Delphinidae; genus Globicephala; species Globicephala melas. The sequence goes on from NC_083335.1 coordinate 106,548,519, forward strand.
ACAGCCAGGACAGTTCTTTAGGCAGAGAACTGCAGGTGCGGCAGTCAGCAGCGGGCCAGGAGTTCACGACAAGAGTAAGGCCTGAGGTGCTAGAGGCGGGCTCTGACATATCTGCCACACTCGCCCTTTCAGAGGACATTGTACCGTCACAGTATTTGTCTGCATGGAAACAAAAGCAATTGTTTCCTTGCTTGAAAATGCAGGCTGTGTTACAAAATGCCAAAAGCGTATTTGGTAACATTCCAGTAAAGGTCACCAGTGTGGCTAAATGAAGCTCTGTCTTACTGGGGCCTTTGAGAGATGATATAAAACATGCCTCAGAGTTATCCCATCCAAGGGCCGAGGAAGCTTGGGGTTTTAGCTTCCGGTTCAATCATTACCAGCTGGGAATTACTCCCTGGGTATTTGCTTGGTATTCCCACCTGCCCGTTCATAGGCTGAGAGGAGGCCCTCAGGTGGAGAACTGTCGGTGCTGGCAGAGGGAGGAATGGTGAGTCAGGGCCCTGGCTGCTCTCTCCTACACCTGCTGTGGCCGGGGCAGCAGTAATGACAGTCGTCCCTGTGGCAAGGGGAGGAGGTGACCTCTTTGTCCGAATTGCAGTGGGCAGAAGGGCCTAAGACATGAGCTCTGGTGGCACCCATGACTGAGTTCCCCTAGGGAGAGTAGCAGAAAAGACAAATGCAGAGCCCACGTCGGGCGCCCCTTAGAAAATTCCGACTTTGGGAAAGAGGGATTGGAGAGCCACGACACTTTATTACGGTCCACTTTTGTGTCTAAAGGCTGTCGTGGCCTGGGCAATCCAGGTGCCAATAGAATTTTAGCGCTGGAAGGAGCCTTGGGCATCCACCTCCCCCGTACAGGGCCCTGCTTCTCCTTCTCCATCCACTGTGTGGGCTGTGCGTTGTTTAGGTCTGTCTGTTCTGTCACTGGATGCTGCGGGGACCTGGGGCTGAAGCTGGGAGTGGGGATGGTGTAATAGCTATTAAGATCTCTCACACAGTAGAGCATCTGCAAGACAATGAGACCTTTCCCATTGCCAAGATTTACTCCCTCTTAAATTTCTCCTGTGTGTGGTTATGCTAAAAACATGCCTCTTTCCCAGACTCTTGCGTATATTCTAGTATCTTTCTCATATGCTTGGTAATTGCTGCTACATGTTGGTTCATAAACCTGCTTGGTGTATCCATCCAGGGAAATGTACTCATGACCACTATCGGTGTGCTTGACTCTGAGGAACCAGGAAAAACTGAAAGTTACTGTGGAATACAGAGCAAATTGCTGGGCAGGGAGTTAGATAAAAATTCAGGAACTCTGGCCTAGCTTTTCTGCTCAGCTAGGCTATCAGTGCAGGATAAATCATTAGACAGACTCAAAAACAATCCCGACAATACCTTGCATGTGTTTCATTTCCCTTCGTGAGATTTAAAATTTTTCTTATATTTCAATAGGATTTTATTTTGTCTAGGGAAACATCCTTCCCCACACTCCCCAGAAGAACACAGGTACCATTTTATAATGGTAATTCTCCAAAAATAGTATTTGATAAACTTTGTTGAGAACCTTTTTGTCTCATTAATTAATCAGCTATTTAATCAACAAATATAGCAACAAATATACATGGAGCTCCTACTATGTGTCTGTCATTGTGCTCAGTGCTAGCAAGTGATCAAAATGGACGCAGGCCACATCCCCCCGGAGAGGTAGGATGGGAGGGCGGCTGCAACACCTATGTAGAAAGTGCAGCCCGTTTGCCTCCTTGAGAAATTTAAATGCTAGAGATGCAGCTGGTTAAGCTGTAAGCTCAGCTCTGTTTTGTCAGTCCCTGCTTCACTCCCGGCTTCTTTCTCTTGTTTCCTGTTATCCCTCCGTCTGTCTCAAAGGGATTTTCTGGGCTGTCTCTTCCTTCCGATGGCTAGGTTCCCCTGGCGCTGGCTCTTGTCACACAGCCAGTTCTTGAAGGTTGTGAAGAGAACGTCACCTTGTTTTTTTCCCCTAAACTCTCCTTACATATTTGGAAATCGAAGGTGATTTACAGCAGTGATTCATACCCTGCAGCCGTGGGATTGAATGACTGAATCCCGGGAGCAAAGGAGCAAGGAATGGTCTGAACTCCTCAAATTCAGACATCTACTTGCCTTAAGCATTTGGGAATTATGCATTCCAGAAACGCTTTCTTCTTGCATTTTACTTGTTGTGTGAGCAGGTGGGCGTAAGCCTGGTAGGTGTCATGGGCTAGAAAATGCTGTGAAGAATTCCTAACAGCTCCTGCCTGAACCTTCCACAGTGAAGCTGATTTGCATCTGAGCCTACAGTTCTGGGGCTTCAAGCTTTATTGAGTATGTGCTTATTTAATCGCCCTCTTTACACTTGGTTCCTTTCTGCACTTTTGAATTTGGTCTGTTCCCTGCCGAACAGACTTGACTATTTTTAAACTGGTTGGCATTGAACGTGATGTGATTTCTCCTTTAAATTTGTTGATTGGGTAAATTAATTTAGAAAAACTGTGGAGATAAACATTTAAGGGAGGATTTTTAGGGAGAGGCTAGGATTTGATTCACTATCTTTTCAGGCTGCTGTTAATGCAAATGAATTTCTTGTAGTCACATTCTCGGGTTTGTCTCTCTCAAGTCAGGATATTGTTAAGTACAGATGCTGCAAAAGGGAGGATTTTTCCATCATTTGTTCAGAGAAGTAAGAGAAAAAAGCATGTTCACAGCAAAGAAGAAAAAGAAGAAATTGACTTTAAGACTATATCAAGAATAAAATGGCCTGGACTGCAGTGGGGAAAAGGAAAACATTCACTAGAGGGGGAGAACATATACCTATAGTAGTATAATTAATTTACTAGTCATTCACATTATTATCCCAGATTGATTAACTATGACAAGAGATTTAACACAGAATCCTTCAGAGTGCCCTACTTACAGGAGAAAAAAGGGTGACACATTTGTCAATTAAAGTGTTGCTCTAAATATTAGGTTTTTTTTTCACAAGGATTTCTTTTTCAAGGAAGAGATGTTTGAGACCAAGAACACAAATGAAATACGTACGAAATGGTGCTTTGTGCTCACACTCCTGGACGGTTGGTATATCTGCTTTGAATTAAGGGTTTGATGTCATGGAAACAGCTTGCTCATTTGGAAAGCTGCTGACACTCTGTGGGAAGGCAGAGGACTGTGTGTGTGTGTGTGTGTGTGTGTGTGTGTGTGTGTGTGTGTGTGTGTGTGTGTGTAACGGTCCCTATCAACCCTCAGCAAAACAAATACCCGTTCCTGCCAAAGTATGGAATTATATGGGAGGGTTAGGCTTCTTTTTACTTTTGGCATCAGAATTTTAGAACAGAGCATATGCATCATCTGAAGAAAAATGTTAGAATGAGAATTCTGATTCAGTGGGTCTGGGATGGGCCCTGAACTTCTGCATTTCTAAGGAGCTCCCAGCTGATGCTGATGCTGATGATCTGGGGGTCACACTTGGAAAGCCACTGCTCTAGCGTTTTTATCAATTTGGGTGAACATTAGAATTATTTTCCTCTTTGGCTATTGTGAAATATCAATACTTAATGTTTGGCCAGAAGTTTTAAAAAGAATTATAGTTTTAAAGTGCTGCTTTCATTTTTGCTGATTGCTATGTCAGTTTTAACTCTTATCTAGAGCTAGATGTCTTGGAAAATAAAAAGGTAAAGACTACATACATGTTTAATACATTATTTTGAACTGGGCACCGTTTGTAGACTATCAAATTATACTGGAGTTTGGCGACCTGGAAGGAAAACGGTTTATAGTCTCCTATCCATAAATAGAACCAAGCAGCCATATAGGAAATCAGTCTGGTAAGAGCGGTGACTCTTTGGCAAATTGAGAATGCCCACTATAGTGGGTTGGATAGTGTCCTCCGAAAATTCATGTCTACGTTATAACTTCAGAATGTGACCTTATTTGGAAATAGGCCTTTTGCAGATGTAACTAGTTAAGATGGGGCCATATTGAATTCAGGTGGGCCTTAAATCCAATGACTGGTGTCCTTATAAGATGAGGGGTGGTCACACGCACACACACACACACAAAGGGAAGAAGAAGGCCATGTGAAAATGGAGGCACAGGTTGGATGATATAGCTGCAACCCAAGGAACTCCAGGCATTGCCAAGAGCCACCAGAAGCTAGGGAGAGGCGAGGAAGAATTCTTCTCTAGAGCCTTCATAGGAAGCATGGCTCCTCTGACACCCTGATTTCAGGCTCCTGGCCTTTAGAACTATTAGAGAATAAATTTCTGTCGTTTTAAGCCACCAAGTTAGTGGTAATTTGTTACAGCAGCGCTAGGAAACTGATACACCCACCATAGCATAATGAGCTTGTACTGAAATCTGTTCTCATCAGAGTTGGATAACATATGCTCTTCTTTACTTGAGGTGGACAAGCACTCTATTTCCTAAGGCAAGTGTGTGATTTTCATTCTATCGGGCCATGAATTTAAATCCCTCAATAAATTCAGAGATCATCTATTGTCCTGTAATTTTTGAATAGCCTGTAGTTAAGTACATGGTTCCAATCACAGCTATGAAAAGATAATGATAAAGTAGTACATCTTTCACCCAGCTTTCTTCAGCATCCTTAGGTTATACTTGAGGAGCTCTATAGTAGTTGTGCTGCTGATTTCTGCATGATTCGCTATGACTGCTTAGATACTTACGGGGTCATGGTCATGGGTTTGATTCCCTGGTGAAACAGTTGGTTATTTCTTGGCCTTAGACTGTCACTTAACCCTAGGTAATGTCCTTGAAAATGTTGATCAGAATTGGAATTGAGTGGAGATGTCTAGAACAAGTTCACTACTGTAACAAACAAAACATCTCACGATCACAGCCTACTAAAAGTGGGTCAGTAGGTGTCAACTTCTGATACAGAGGACAGTGTGATGATGATGATGATGATACTTAATCTGATAGCTATATGTGGGTCAGCAGTTTCACTCTCCATCAACATTTGGTACGTAGTTTGGAAAATTGAATTGTGTCTCAGGTTTGATCTCAATCTGTGCTGGATTTGTAGGCACAATTGAGATGGTTTTGAAATTTATTAAGTCAATTACTAATGCAGCTGCTTTTATTTTTGAGGGTGAAATTAATTTCATGGATTTTTATAGTTGCATCAGATATAGCTTTGGGAGTTCCAGGGAGACATTGAAAATATTGCCCATTAATTTCTCTTAAGTTGTAGAATCTTAAACTGACAAATTTGATCTGGGTTTTATAACAATTTGTAGCAAGGTGTAAACAACTTAACCTGTAGGATATTTGTGTCAGTGCAAATTTGGTCTTATGATTTACATTCTAATAAAGGTTATGAAAGATCTTGGGAGTTATTTCCTTTATGGCAAGATGCTGTGCTCTTAAGAAAATAGTTTAATGAAAAGCTTTTCTGGATGCAGTGCTACAACAGGCTCACTCTTTACAGTATATGTTAGTTGGTAAAATTGTCTTGGTAGAGGCAAGAGGCAAGGAGAGGAAACGTGTCTTTCCAGAGTTTGAATAACGATTTTATTAACTCTAAGATGAAAGAAGGAAGTGGATTTATCTTAGAGCATTTGGGATTTGAGATAAAATTTTTAAAAATTCTCTATCATAATACAGCATTTCATAGTCTTTCAGAGGTTAAATATACTATGCAGTAGGTTTAGTCAGAGAAAGGGGAATTTGGCAGAATACCAGCTGATTATATTAACAAGATGCCTATTGCTCCGGCTGCCCAGTCTGTCTTATTTGGTGTCATTTATTACATTTGGGGATAGGGGCCTCCCTAAACATCTTTCCTATTTCTCATTTTCCTCCCATCAGGAAAAATTCCAGGAGATTTTCAGAGAGAACCAGAGGTACTATGCCTGATGACTTTTATTTGTCCTGTTTGCTTGTCCCTTTGGGTTGTTAGAGGGGAGAAAGGCTTAGAGTGTTAGTACACTCGTAGAGGAACAATTTCAAGGCTCTACATGTACCTGATTAGGGAGAGGATTAAAACCAATGTTTATCTGAGCACCCATCAAATGCCAGGTGTGGTGCAGGTAAATTCACATATCCCAGCAGCCCTCTGACATAGGGATTATGATTTCAGCTTCACTTTTGGGAAACTGAGGCTCAAAGAGATGATGCATTTTCCCAAGATCACACAGCAATTAAATGGCATTCAGATTAGTCTGACTCCAAAGCCCAAGTTCTCTTACTGTACCCTGTAACCTTTCAAAGTGTAAAATGTGAATGTAAAGTATTGAGTCCCAGCTCCATTTTCACCAGGCATGCATTTTCACCTCCTGAGAAGTGATAGAGCATGGTGGTTAAAAGGGCAGGCCCTGGAGCCAGGTTGCCTGGGCTCAAGCCTTACACCTGCTACTTTTTAGCTGTGTGACCCTGAGCAAGTTGCGTGCTGTCTCTGTGCCTCATTTCTTCATATGTATAAAGGGTAGTGATATTAGCACCTACCCAACAGGGTTGTGGTGAATCTGGAATGAGCAACTAGAGCAATGCCTGCCACATGGTGGGGACCAGGTTAATACTTATCATTAAGCCTTGTGATAACACTATTTGACAGGTGAAGAACTGATGAACTTGCCTGGAGTGGTACAGCTAGAATGGAGTAGCACAGCTGAAACAGGGTTTGAGCACAGCCTGATGATATGTCCAAGGCTCTTTTCACTATATCTCAAGTGAAAATTATCAGGAGTCATGAAGAATTAGAATTAGGGAGAAAATAATATACTCTTCTGAGTCCCTGAAACCTTTGCATTGATCTTTTTTTTTAATGTATGGGTATTTTTTTTTTTTGCATTGATCTTTGAGCATGCGCACATACACACACAAACAGACACACTCAGAAAAAAGTGCATGGAACAGCTGTTTTTAGGGGTATGTGAAATCCTGCGTCTGTAACCAGAGGGCTCTGATTTCCAGTTCCAGCTCCGGAAGCTAGTTATTAAGAAGGCCGTCACAGCTTCCTCACTCAGTATTTTTCCCTAGAATTCTGACTCACTGCACCCTGCATCCCCTCTCTCCCTGCCCAACACAAACCCTGGGAATGCTGTGAAGGCAACAAGGATCTGATGACTGTGAAGTGACCATGACTTGGGTCTCCTTGCAGAGCCAGTCCTCACATTGGTTGCTGGGTTGTCAAAGCTTTAGAGAAGATGGCCCTGGTACCGGCTGCCAAGCCCCTTCTGACTGTTGGTTCAAATGTGAGTGGGTGAGGGCAGGGACATTTTACAAGCTTCTCAGCAGGAAAGACTAAGTATCATGTTGTCACCTCTTACCACTACTACCCATGTCTCCTCTTTATTCTTTGTCCTTGGTGGGCAAGGGTCATTTTTTCTTCACATGTAAGTGGACCACAATTCACCCAAGATAGTTTAATACAAATCTCTCTAAACGTTTCTGATGGTGTTTGATTTGAGGTCGCAGTTAGCCCCCAAATCTCCATTCCTCCTGCTTGCCATAGTTTCTTCCTCTCCTCTGTTTCACTGGAATTGATAATAATGGTGCCATGGAGAGCCTTGCTCCAACTAACCTTGTTTTCTTCTCATCCATTGAGCACCCCTTGTACATACCCAGCCCTAGGACTTGACTCCTGCCATGCCTTCTCCATTCTGCCGTTTAGAGCATCAGGACACCCGTAGAATAGCAATTTAAGACTCTCCATATTCTTGGCTGGGGGAAAGATAAAAACTAACATTTTCTGAGCACTCATCAAGGGCTAGGTGGGATGCTGATAAATTCACTTATCCCAGGAGCCTTCTTTCATGGGGACTGTGATTTCCATTCACATCCTGCTGCTCCTTTAAGGATTAGTCCTACTTCCTCTGCCCTGGAAGATGTCTCTGAGCTGCCTTTTGGCATTTATCATATAGCCCCTTTGGCAGACACTGTCAGCACCTCTGTCATATAGCCCCTCAACAGACGCCGCTGATTCATGTAAACACAAATATTGGCTTCTCACTAGGAACACTTGCTACTTGTTAACTTCCTCCCTATGGGGTTTTTCTGCTGAGATTATTCTCAGCCTATGTTTAGGGCAAGTGAATGCCCCAGAAGCAGTCGTCAGCAAATGATAGATGAGAAGTTGGTGAATAAATTCTGCTGCTCCGTCACCCTTTGCTGAGGATAACTCTGAGATGTGTTCTACAGTATCTCAGAGGTCCCCAGCAGGATTGAGTCTCAGTTGCCCACAGCAGTAACCTGCTCTGTAATGAACCCTTTTCTGGCTTCTTTCCCTTCCCTGGCTTACTTCCTGTCACCCTTACCAGAGCTTCCTGGGATCATCTCCAGAGTAAACTACTTGTATGTGAATCCTTGTCTCAGGGTCTACTTCTGGAAGAATCTAACCCAGACAAAGCCTTTAGATTCATTCATTTTATGTGGTTGCTTTCCACAGCTTTGTTGCAAATTCTTTTGTGGAGTGGGGTGGGGAACTATTCCTTCTCTTGTTTCAACAATATTTATGGAGCATTTAATGTGTATGAGACACTGTGTTGGATTATACAGAGGATTAAAAATTAAATGAGTTAAATGATTAAAAAATAGTTCTTGACCTCTAGGAATTGTGATATGAAAATAAATTTCAAAATGGCAGTCTCCAGATTTCTTTACAGTTTCTTTCTATTGGTTTTTAATTGGTGTACTAACAGAAACAAAGGAAATGCTCTTATGGTAACACTGAGATTCAGAGATGACACATTTTTTTTTTTTTACATCTTTATTGGAGTATAATTGCTTTACAGTGGTGTGCTAGTTTCTGCTTTATAACAAAGTGAATCAGTTATACATATACATATGTCCCCATATCTCTTCCCTCTTGCGTCTCCCTCCCTCCCATCCTCCCCATCCCACCCCTCTAGGTGGTCACAAAGCACCGAGCTGATCTCCCTGTGCTATGCGGCTGCTTCCCACTAGCTGTTTTACGTTTGGTAGTGTATACATGTCCATGCCACTCTCTCACCCCATCACAGCTCACCCCTTCCCCTCCCCATATCCCCAAGTCCGTTCTCCAGTAGGTCTGTGTCTTTATTCCTGTCTTACTCCTAGGTTCTTCATGACATTTTTTTTCTTAGATTCCATATATATGTGTTAGCATATGGTATTTGTCTTTCTCTTTCTGACTTACTTCCCTCTGTATGACAGACTCTAGGTCCATCCACCTCCCTACAAATAACTCAATTTCGTTTCTTTTTATGGCTGAGTAATATTCCATTGTATATATGTGCCACATCTTCTTTATCCATTCATCCGATGATGGACACTTAGGTTGTTTCCGTCTCCTGGCTATTGTAAATAGAGCTGCAATGAATATTTTGGTACATGACTCTTTTTGAATTATGGTTTTCTCAGGGTATATGCCCAGTAGTGGGATTCCTGGGTCATATGGTAGTTCTATTTGTAGTTTTTTAAGGAACCTCCATACTGTTCTCCATAGTGGCTGTACCAATTCACATTCCCACCAGCAGTGCAAGAGGGCTCCCTTTACTCAACACCCTCTCCAGCATTTATTGTTTCTAGATTTTTTGATGATGGCCATTCTGACTGGTGTGAGATGATATCTCATTGTAGTTTTGAGTTGCCTTTCTCTAATGATTAATGATGTTGAGCATTCTTTCATGTGTTTGTTGGCCGTCTGTATATCTTCTTTGGAGAAATGTCTCTTTAGGTCTTCTGCCCATTTTTGGATTGGGTTGTTTGTTTTTTTGTTATTGAGCTGCATGAGCTGCTTGTAAATTTTGGAGATGAATCCTTTGTCAGTTGCTTCATTTGCAACTATTTTCTCCCATTTTGAGGGTTGTCTTTTGGTCTTGTTTATGGTTTCCTTTGCTGTGCAGAAGCTTTGAAGTTCCATTAGGTCCCATGTGTTTATTTTTGTTTTTATTTCCATTTCTCTAGGAGGTGGGTCAAAAGGATCTTGCTGTGATTTATGTAATAGAGTGTTCTGCCTATGTTTTCCTCTAAGAGTTTGATAGTTTCTGGCCTTACATTTAGGGATGACACATTGTTGACTATTCAGTTTTAGTAATATTAGGTGATCCTCTGAATTAAAAAATACTCATAGTCCTACATTGCTAAAGCATCAAATGTCATTTTATCTCATGTTCTTTTCCAATCTTTCTCTATAATTATATTACTGTAACAGACGGCAATCAGAGCATACTTACAATTTTGAATTCTGCTTTTGAATTATCACTCTTCTATGTATGTTTCCATTTTTTAGACAATCTTCATAATTATTGTAACTGAGAGTACTATACTGAGCTGATGTATCATAAATTACAAAATTGTTTTCATATTGTGTAACTTTTAGATTATTTATAAATCTTTA